>NC_044032.1:594675184-595411973 GCF_901765095.1 Microcaecilia unicolor
ATGTACACAGGACCCCCGGCAACCCTTTTCAAACACATAATCTGGATATTAGGTGCCTGATATGGAAAAAGATTTTGAAAAATTATTCACTGCACAGGGCTTACAACTTCCAGAACATTTCTATTATAGAAATTTAGGGTCAGTTTTACTAGAATAGACTACCAAGGGACATGCTATAGCATCATGCCATAGTTTTTGAATGTGCATGCACTAATCAAAAGCTAAATCATTTTATTTAATTTTTTTGAGGGGGTGTGTCAGGTGCGGAGAGTGGGCATTCCTGTGCTATTTAGCACATCTATCCAGTGGTGTGCTGGAGCCGGCTCGCAAGAGCCGGTTCTTAAATTTTCTTCCGGCTTGCGAGCCGGTTGTTGATAATTGCGAGTCGGCTCTGGCTCTCCTCCCTCCCTCCGGATCCGCCTCACTGCCAGCTTGTTTTTTGAATTCTTCAGAGCAGGCAGTCTTGCCTGCCCGCTTCCAGCGCTGACTGTCCTCCCCTGCCAGTTTGCGCTTTAAAAATGGCCACCGAGACTTCTGCTGAAGTCTCGGCGGCCATTTTGAAGAGCGAATCGGCAGCGGGGGACAGTCAGCGCTGGAAGTGGGCAGGCAAGACTGCCTGCTCCGAAGAATTCGAAAAAACAAGCTGGCGGTGAGGCCGTCCTGAAGGTATGGTGCCAAGATATTCCAATAAATAAAAATAATTAGACTCACTGAATATGGGATCCTGTGCCGTCACTGGCAAGGTAATTGCAGAGCTGAGCTGAAAATTCTCCTTAGAGATTTTTACAAGCCAGGTTGCGTAGATAAAGAACAGAGCCAGAGAAACAGTTACGTTGCTGCCAGAAAAAGTGCCAAGATTTGATGCTGTGAGATGCTATTAAAGCTCTCAGGTTTCAGATCTGTGCTAATTAAAACTTATTTATGGGATGTAATTACTCTATGATTCCAATATATGAGGTGAACTTTCTGTTGGACGTATTGAAGTAAGATCAGAGAAAAGCTCCGTAGAGACTGAAAACAAGAAAGGAAAAAGGAGTTTGATGTTATCCCCACCTAATAGGTGTATTTCACAAGTAACATCCATAATGAAATCAACTCAATTTAGTTGTCAAACTTTGGGGCTCATTTTCAAAAGAGAAAAACGTCCAAAAAAAAGTGGCATAAATCTGTGTTTGGACGTTTTTCTCACAAAAACCTCCAAATAGGTATTTTTCCAACCAAATTTTAGGTGTTTTTCTATGCATAAGTACATAAGTAATGCCACACTGGGAAAAGACCAAGGGTCCATCGAGCCCAGCATCCTGTCCACGACAGCGGCCAATCCAGGCCAAGGGCACCTGGCGAGCTTCCCAAACATACAAACATTCTATACATGTTATTCCTGGAATTGTGGATTTTTCCCAAATCCATTTAGTAGCGGTTTATGGACTTGTCCTTTAGGAAACTGTCCAACCCCTTTTTAAACTCTGCCAAGCTAACCGCCTTCACCACATTCTCTGGCAACAAATTCCAGAGTTTAATTACGCGTTGGGTGAAGAAAAATTTTCTCCGATTTGTTTTAAATTTACTACACTGTAGTTTCATCACATGCCCCTAGTCCTAGTATTTTTGGAAAGCGTGAACAGACGCTTCACATCCACCTGTTCCACTCCACTCATTATTTTATATACCTCTATCATGTCTCCTCTCAGCCGTCTCTTCTCCAAGCTGAAAAGCCCTAGCCTCCTTAGTCTTTCTTCGTAAGGAAGTCGTCCCATCCCTACTATCATTTTAGTCGCCCTTCGCTGCACCTATTCCAATTCCACTATATCTTTCTTGAGATGCGGCGACCAGAATTGGACACAATACTCAAGGTGCGGTCGCACCATGGAGCGATATAACGACATTATACCAACCTCACACCTCACATCAGATGTGTTCAAATCACAAGGGGTGTATGTCAGGGAAGTGTTATAACAGCTCTTAACAAGCAATAATGAGCACTATTTAGTAATAATTAGAATTTACATGCATAACTCGCTAAGTGCATTTTGTAATGAACTGCGCCTAAATTCTAATGCACGCAGTTCAAAAGGGGCATGGCTATGGATGGGGAAATGGGCATTTCATGGGCATTCCAACATGTATGCGCATAATTATAGAATATGGCCCAGAACACGTAAATCTACATGCAGGGATTTATGCCACGTTTTCATTGGTGTAAATAGAGGCACTGAGGTATCAGAGTGGTCTAGTGGTTAGAGCACCGGTCTTGCAATCCAGAGGTGGCCGGTTCAAATTGAAATGCAAGACTGCCTGCCCCGAAGAATTCAAAGAACAAACGGGCGGTGAGGGACCAGATCGGGAGGGAGGGAGGAGAAGAATTCGACAAACAACTCGGGAGGGGGTGGCAGGGGGGAAAAGGGAGTTGCTGCTGGACATGGGGGCAGGGCAGGGGGGAGAAGGGTCATTGCTGGGGAGAGAGAAGAAATGCTGGACATGGATGGAGGGGAGAGAAGAGTGAGGAAGGAGATGAGATGAGAGAAAAGGAAGAGAGGAGAAAAACTGCACAAGGATGAAGAAAATAGGCAGAAGCTGAGGACCAGAATTGAAGAAGAAAGGAGGAAAGGAAAGAAATGGAAAGGAAGCCCTGGAAACGGAGTTGAGGACGGATAGCAGCAGAATCGGATACTGGGCCAGCATGATCAGAAAAACAGTCACCAGACAACAAAAGTAGAAAAAAAATCATTTTATTTTCATTATAGTGTTTGGAATATATTCACTTTGAGAATCAGGTGCTCAACATCAAAAGTTTATATTTATTTACTTATTTATGGCATTTTATCCCACATTAAACATGAATTAGATTGGAACCTGGGATCATTTAATTTTTTTTTCCTGGAGAGAGTAATACATTGCCCCCCTCCCCGACTATAGCCATCTCTGCAATTTTTTTTTTTTGGGGGGGGGCGCAGAGGTGGACGGGGAGGGGCGCAGTGGTGGACCGGGGGGGGGGGGGGGGGGCGCCGAGGTGGACCGGGGAGAGAGCCTTATGTTAAAAATTTACCAGCACACCACTGCATCTATCCTACCATGCGCTAATTGGTTAGTGCACAGATAGCGCAGAAGGCCTTAATGCCTACAAAATAGTTGTTGGTAAGTGCACCTGCGAGAATGTTTTAAATGGCCATGTACTAATGGCAGCACATGGGGACGTGGAACCATTGTGGTGAACTTTATATAGGTTGGCTAATATGCCACCTCAGCTGAGAACTGACTCTGGATTTGGAAAGCTCCTCTGGATTTAAATGTATACAACTCTAAAGAGCCACACGTTGGAACGGATGGATGCACTCTGCCTGCTCTGCCAGTTAAATTGTATCTACTCTGGTTTAACAACTGTATTCTGCTTTATAAGTTGCACCTTATTGGACAGAATTAGATTGTGTGCATAAGACAGTTTTAGGATATTATTTCAAAATCTATGGACTTTCTTAGTTGCTAAGAGTTGCTAATGTTAAACTGGATTATATAATTGTCAAAATGGAGATTTCTTTTTCTTTTTTTAGATCAGTGATGTTATGTATGGGTTATCCCAACTTGATAGGGGAGGGGGAGCCCTATGAGGTCTTTTTCTTCATCCTTTTTCAGAGTGATAGTGATTACTGTATTTTTATGTATTAGGGGAAAGGTTTTGTGTTTTTGAATATTAGCACATGGCCATTAATGGAAAAATTTGAAATTTGGAGTTGTTTTATGGCCTTACTGTGCAGGAAAGATCTGTGTAAGGGTGCTCGCTAAGGCCTACTTTTACCACATCTTTGTAAAAGGACCCCTAAAAGATTTAAACTGTACACAAACACTGCAAATTTATCCAAAAATCATCATACTGCAAACACCAAAGTAAACTGCAACAATCAAGAATCAGTTATATATAATCTTTAGAAGTGATAAAAAAAAACCAAAGCAACAGTAACCAGTTTAAAGAAACACAAAACAAACCATGAGATGACTTTGTAAAATAAATTGGCAAGTGGAAAACAAAAACCCTTAAAATTGACAATTAAGCTATGTTTAATTTGATTTTATGAACACAAAAGTGAAAATATATAGAATTTCATGCAGTAGAACTGCGGAAGATTCCAAATATAGTAAACTACCAAGATGGATCCCAATGTACTTAAGTGTGAAATTTCTTTTGTAAACAGGGCCTATGTACAAAAAACCCCACACAAACTCTCGGGACCTTTTACTAAGCAGCATTAAGCACTAATGCACACTTAACACAACAAAAATAGTCTAATGTAGGATGTGCTAAAGCGTTCTGTGTTATTTTTGGTATCTGCATGCGTTGAGTGTGTGGAAATTATTTTTTTGTGGGCATATTGGGGGCAGAGTGGAGGTAAATACACTAATCAGCTAGCTCATCTACATCAGTGTTTCCCCAGTCCTGCAGTATTCCCTTTACCTGTTATGCTTTCAGAATATCCACAATTAATATGCATGAACTTCATTTGCATACACAGCCTCCACTATATGCAAATCTCTTTCAAGCATATTCATTGTGGATATCCTGATAACCTTAATAGCAAGGGGTACTCCAGGACCAGACTTGGGAATCACTGATCTACATTACCGCCACACTACCTGGTTAGCACATCCATAGCATGAGACTCCAAAAAAGAAACAAATAGAAAAAAAAGCCCTTTTTTGACAGTCATGCTAGAATGGGCTTAGTGGGTGAGAAAGACCCACGTAAGGGCACACTAAGCCCATTTCTTAGCACAGCTTAGTAAAAGGGTCCCTTAATTTGCAAAAATGCCAAATTTTGATATTACTTTTTTTTGCATATATGTCATATTTCATTCTTTGCAAACAGTAAAACTTATGTGCAGAGTCTGTTATATACTGATGTTCATTCCAATTCAAGAATTGGACAATCCACTCGATCCAGTCTGTCTGCTCCAGCCTGCTTGTTACAGTCCAAAAGCTCTAGTGTGTTCCAGTCCGCCTGTTCCGCCTGCTCTGAGCTCGGTCCAGTCTGCATGATCCCAGCTTGCTCCAGTCTTCCGATCCAGCTTCCCCTGCTTGCTCCAGTGTTCCAGTCCGCCTGTTCCAGCTTCTCCCTGCTTGTTCCAGTCCGCCGATCCAGCTTCCCCTGCTTACTCCAGTGTTCCGGTCCGCCTGTTCCAGCTTCTCCCTGCTTGTTCCAGTCCATCTGCTCCAGCCTGCTTGCTCCAGGACACCTGCTCCAGCCTGCCTGCTCCAGTACATCTGCTCCAGAGTGTTCCAGTCCACCTGAACCAGCTTCTCCCTGCTTGTTCCAGTCCATCTGCTCCAGCCTGTTTGCTCCAGCTTCTCCCTACTCGTTCCTATCCATCTGCACCAGCTTGTTCCAGCCCACCTGCTAGCTTGCCCACTAACTTGTCAGCCATCGACTTACCTGCTGTCCATCTGCACCAGTATGCTCCAGCCTGCCTGCTAGCTGTCAGCCATTGACTTACCTGCCTGCCTGCTAACTTGTCAGCCCTTGACTTACCTGCTCTCCAGCTTCTCCCTGCTCGTTCCCGTCCATCTGCACCAGTATGCTCCAGCCTGCCTCCTAGCTTGTCAGCCATTGATTTACTTGCCTGCCTGCTAACTTGTCAGCCATTGACTTACCTGTCATTACATTGACTTACCTGCTTCCCCACCTTCTCACTGCCTCTCCCTGCTCATTCCTGTCTATCTGCACCAGCTTGTTCCAGCCCGCCTGCTAGCTTGGCAGCCACTGCCTCACTTGCCTGCTTGCTAACTTGTCAGCCATTGACTTACCTGCTCTCCAGTCCATCAATCCCTCCAATTCCAAGCCTCCAATTCAGCTTTTCCGCTCTATCTGCTTCACACCTCAGTCACTACACATACACCTGTTACACCGCAATCACTACTTATGGCCCCTATCCACATTCTATTCCTTGCCCTGTCCCTTCCTAATCTTTTTCCCCTCCCCCCACCGCTGTCTACCGCTGGAACTCATTGCCCACCCATGTCCCCTCCCGTCCTGCTCGCTACAGCAATACCCTATTTACCCCGTCCCTCACCACTTCACCATCTCTCTTGTCCCCCTCCTCCTTCCTAGCTCTTAACCTTCAACACTTCCTTCCTGCCATTAACCCATCACCATTCCTCCTAAGTGCACCCCGTCTTTGTCGCCCGACCTCCCCCACCCTCCTCCGCACTCTCTTGCTCCTCCTCCTGCTATCCGCGGGAGACATTAATCCTAATCCAGGCCCCCCTCACCTGTCCTCCTCCTATCCATGCAAACGATTCCGTGATGTCTCCAATCTCATTTCTATTCCCCTCCTCCCCCCCTCTTCCCTTCCCTTCTCATGTGCCTTGTGGAATGCCCACTCAGTCTGCAACAAACTGCCCTTCACCCACGACCTCTTCATCTTTCGTTCCCTTCAACTGCTCGCCCTAACTGAAATCTGGCTCTCCCCTGACGACTCTGCCTCAGTCGCAGCCCTTTGTCATGGAGGTTATCTCTTCTCTCACACTTCCCGCCCAGCTGGCCGCGGTGCAGGCGTCGGGCTACTACTCTCACCTTCCTGTAGTTTCCAACCCCACCTCCTACTGCAGTCTCACTGCTTCTCATCCTTTGAAGCACACTTCATCCGACTATTGTACCCATTGCCACTCAGAGTGGCAGTCATTTACCGTCCCCCTAATAAATCCCTCTCTTCCTTCCTCACTGACTTCGATGCCTGGCTTTCCGTTTTTCTAGAACCCTCATCTCCGTCCCTCATTCTCGGAGACTTTAACATACACGTTGATGACCAATCCGACCCTCACGCTTCTCAGTTCCTCACTCTAACATCCTCCTTCAACCTCCAGCTATGCTCCACCTCCCCTACTCACCGAGACGGCCACTGTCTCGACCTCGTCCTCTCCTCCTCTGGCTCTACCTCTAATTTCCACGCTTCAGCTCTTCCTCTCTCCGATCATCACCTAATCACCTTCACACTTCTTCACCCCCCACCTCAGCCCCGTCCAACTTTAACCACTACCTCCAGAAATCTCCAGGCTATTGACCTTCCCACCCTATCCTCTAGTATTTCTAATCTCCTCCCCTCCATCATGTCCTCCGAGTCTGTCGACAAGGCTGTCTCCGCTTACAATGCCACTCTCTCCTCTGTTCTGGACACTCTCGCACCATCCACCTCCCGTCCCACAAAGCGTGCTAATCCCCAGCCCTGGCTGACCCCTTGCATCCGCTACCTTCGCTCCTGCGCCCGATCTGCTGAACGCCTCTGGAGGAAATCTCGCACCCATTCAGACTTCCTTCACTACAAATTCATGCTATCCTCCTTCCACTCCTCCCTATTCCTTGCCAAACAGGACTATTACACCCAATTGACCAACTCTCTCAGCTCCAACCCCCGTCGTCTCTTCGCCACCCTTAACTCCCTCCTCAAAGTGCCCTCCGATTCCCCCCCCCCCCCCCGCTCTCTCCTCAGTCACTGGCTGACTACTTCCACGACAAGGTGCAAAAGATCAACCTTGAGTTCACTACCAAGTCATCTCCTCTTCACCCTTCAACCCTCGCCCTCAACCAACCAACCCAGGCCTCTTTCTCCTCCTTTCCTGTCACCACCGAGGAGGAAACCGCTCGCCTTCTTTCCTCCTCGAAATGCACCACCTGCTCTTCTGATCCCATCCCCACCAACTTACTTAACATCATCTCTCATACTGTCACCCCTCCATCTGTCATATCCTCAACCTCTCTCTCTCTACCGCAACTGTCCCTGACACCTTCAAGCACGCCGTAGGCACACCTCTCCTCAAAAAACCATCACTTGACCCTACCTGTCCTTCTAACTACCGCCCCATCTCCCTCCTACCCTTCCTCTCCAAAATACTTGAGCGTGCTGTTCACAGCCGCTGCCTTGATTTTCTCTCCTCTCATGCCATCCTCGATCAATCCGGTTTTCGCCCTCTACACGCGACAGAAACAGCACTCTCTAAAGTCTGTAATGACCTGTTCCTTGCCAAATCCAGAGGCCACTACTCCATCCTCATCCTCCTCGATCTATCCGCCGCTTTTGACATTGTCAATCATGACTTACTTCTTGCCACACTGTCCTCATTTGGGTTCCAGGGCTCTGTCCTCTTCTGGTTCTCCTCCTATCTCTCCCACCGCACCTTCAGAGTTCAGTCTCATGGATCTTCCTCCACCCCCATCCCCCTATCTGTTGGTGTTCCCCAGGGATCTGTCCTTGGACCCCTTCTCTTCTCAATCTACACCTCCTCCCTGGGCTCCCTGATCTTATCTCATGGTTTCCAGTATCATCTCTATGTTGATGACACCCAGCTGTATCTCTCCACACCAGACATCACCGCGGAGACCCAGGCAAAGGTATCAGCCTGCTTATCCGACATCGCTGCCTAGATGTCCAACCGCCACCTGAAACTGAACATGTCCAAGACCGAGCTCATCGTCTTTCCACCAAAACCCACTTCTCCTCTTCCTCTGCTTTCTATCTCAGTCGATAACACCCTCATCCTCCCCATCTCATCTGCCCGCAACCTCGGAGTCATCTTTGACTCCTCCCTCTCCTTCTCTGCGCATATCCAGCAGATAGCCAAGACCTGTCGCTTCTTCCTCTTTAACATCAGCAAAATTCGCCCTTTCCTCTCTGAACACACCACCCGAACTCTCGTCCATGCTCTCATTATCTCGCGCCTTGACTACTGCAACTTACTCCTCACCGGCCTCCCACTTAGTCATCTATCCCCCCTTCAATCTGTTCAGAACTCCGCCGCACGTCTTATATTCCGCCAGAACCGATATACTCATATCACCCCTCTCCTCAGGTCACTTCACTGGCTTCCAATCAGATACCGCATTCAATTCAAGCTCCTCCTTCTTACCTACAAATGCACTCAGTCTGCCGCCCCTCATTACCTTTCTACCCTCATTTCCCCTTACGTTCCCGCCCGAAACCTCCGTTCACAGGACAAATCCCTCCTCTCTGTACCCTTCTCCACCACCGCCAACTCCAGGCTCCGCTCATTCTGCCTCGCCTCACCCTATGCTTGGAACAACCTTCCTGAGCCCATACGGCAAAGCCCCCTCCCTGCCCATCTTCAAATCTCTGCTTAAAACCCACCTCTTCATTGCTGCGTTCGGCACCTAACTCTTACCGTTCAGTAAATCCAGACTGCCCCAAGTTGACCGTTCACTTATCTACTAGATTGTAAGCTCTTCTGAGCAGGGACTGTCCTTCTATGTAAATTGTACAGCGCTGCGTAACCCTAGTAGCGCTTTAGAAATGTTAAGTAGTAGTAGTAGTAATTAATGATCTGCTGCAATACAATATAATGCAAAGCAGATCGCTAGTTATGAACCAACCAAAAACGGGGGGGGGGGGGAATTTGAATCCTAATTTTCACAACAACCTTCATGAACTATAATGGGGTTTTTTGTTGATGAGGCCCTATTGCTAAATTTTTGGTGAAAGACTGCAGAGTTGCTAAAGTCATGACTTACACCAGCACTATCGACAAGGTTTTCATTTACACAATATACAACCATTCTAACAAACTGCCAATACTGAAACAATCATAACATTACAACTGATAGTTTTATAACTTCTACCTATCTTCTGTTTATTCACAACAGTGCCATATGTACAGCAATAAACGATCTTGAGCATTCAACATAAGATGTTCAGAATTCAAAAATATGAACAGGAATGGAAAACTATAAAACAAAATTCCTTAGCTGCTATTTAAAAATAAATTTCTACCAACTTAAAAATGTACTGGGTCAGACCAATGGTCCATATAGCCTTACCTGTTTCCAACAGTAGCCAATCCAGGTTACAAGTACCTGGCAGAAACCCAAATAGTAGCAAGATTCCACACCAGCAATCTGAGGTCAAGAAGTGGCTTACCCACTAAAAAACACACTAAAATGGGCTTAGTGCGTCCTTATGCAGGACTTTCCTGTATGTGCTAAGCCCATTTTTAGCATGGCCGTCAAAAAGGGCTTTTCCCATTTTTTTTGAATGTGTTAGTTGTAGTGTGCGATCCATTAAATAAAATTAATGGGAGCACTTACTGCCTCCTATTTTGGAAATGCTAAGGGCTCCTGCATTGTGGACATGCTATTCAGTTACTGTGGTGGTGATGTCAGCATGCCCCGACATGCCCCCTCCAAAGAAATAATTACTACTGCGTGCTTAGTGCATACAGATGGCAAAACTAAAATGGACCACTTTAGCACGTTAGGCTATTTTTGCTATGTTAGGTTGCTTTAGTGTTAACACTGCTTAGTAAAAGGACTCCTTTTTGAATTAAACAGTCTCCCATAATTCTTCAGAACTGAGGAACCACCATACCACCATATTTTGGAGAGAGACACAAAAATCACATACATATCCAGGGGTGCACAGTTTCTTTCATTGCACTTATTGATCCTTATATATTTATGCATACACATTGTGCATTAAAATAAATTAGTGTGTACTAAATTGAAAGAAATTAAATTTTAAAATTGGGTGGAAAATTTGAAAAAAAAAAAAACCCACCAAAACTTGTCTGCACATCCCTAGTTACAATCTCTTTAATGGCTTCATGTGCTATATCACTCAATCGATCATAACACTGTTCTGAACACAACATAACCTAAAACAATTTGGCAAGAGCTGCTACAATGGGGATTTCAACATAATCTACCTGCGAGTGCGTGCTAATCGTATATTGTTTTTTCTGATTTTTTCAGGAGAAGGCATGCCATGAGCAGAGATTGGGTGTTTAAGCATTATCCACCTCGCTTGTTCTGATTAGTGTGCGCTAACTTGATAACGCAGACTTGGCATGGGAACACCGATGCCTCCCGCACAGGAGGCGGCAACTGCTCCAGCATTATTATTTTTTGCAAGTCCCACATGTTAATGGAAAAAAAAAAAAAACAAAATGTATAAAATATGAGTTTTAGCACACAGGAAAGTCATGCATTAAAACGTGCTGAGCCCATATTTTAGTAAAAGGGCCCTAAAGCAAATTAACTGAAAAAGAGAAAGTTATATTTGGTATGTTAAATTTTAAACACACATATAAGATGAGATGTTATCTCCTTTTAATGGTTATATGTTAAAAAAATATAAGCAAAACTCAAATTCTGCTAGTACAATATTATATAGAGGGGCATAATTGAACGAAAACGCCTATCTCCATGGGCGTTTATCTCCGAGAACGGGTCCGTGAAGGGGTGGACCGAACCGTATTTTGGGAAAAAATAGACGCCCATGTTTTATTCAACAATAGTGTGAGCTGGGCGTTTTTGTTTTTCAGCGATAATGGAAAATGAAAGCGCCCAGCTCAAAAACGAATAAATCCAAGACATTTATTCGTGGGAGGGGCCAGGATTCGTAGTGCACTGGTCCCCCTCACATGCCAGGACATCAACCGGGCACCCTAGGGGGCACTTTTACAAAAACAAAAAAACAGGTAAAAGAGCTCCCAGGTGCATAGCACCCTTCCCTTGTGTGTTGAGCCCCCCAAATCCCCCTCAAAACCCACTGCCCACAAGTCTACACCATTACTATAGCCCTAAGGGGTGAAGGGGGGCACCTACATGTGGGTACAGTGGGTTTGGGGGGGTTGGACGACTAATAAGCATTAAGCAGCACAATTGTAACAGGTAGGGGGGATGGGCCTGGGTCCACCTGCCTGAAGTCCACTGCACCCCCTAACAACTCCTCCAGTGACCTGCATACTGCTGCCAGGGAGCTGGGTATGACATTTGAGGGTGAAAATAAAAAGTTGTGAAACATCATTTTTTTGTGGTGGGAGGGGGTTAGTGACCACTTGGGGAGTCAGGGGAGGTCATCCCCGATTCCCTCCAGTGGTCATCTGGTCATTTAGGGCACTTTTTGGGGCCTTATTCGTGAAAAAACAGGGTCCAGGATAAGTGTCCTAAATTCTAGCTAAAAACGCATACTTTTTTCCCATTATCGGTGAAATGCGCCCATCTTTGTTTGGCAGATAGCCACACCCCAGTTCCGCCTTCGCCACACCTCTGACACGCCCCCATCAACTTTGTCCGCATCCGCGACGGAGTGCAGTTGAAAACGTCCAAAAATCGGCTTTCGATTATACCGCTTTATTCATTTTTGTGAGATAAACGTCCATCTCCCGATTTAGGTCGGAACTTGGGCGTTTTTCTCGTTCGATTATAAGCAGGATAGTCTACATTTCACTGAGTTGACATTTTAAGCAGAGAACTAAATTACTGTACAAGAAATAATTCCAATATAAAACTGAGCAGCATTATATGCTAAATATGCTTTCCATTCATCTGACTGGGTTTGAAGACAGAATAGATTCCTTCAAATGCAGTGCTTTTCATCTTTTATTATTTTTTGAAAAATATTATGAAGCTTAACTAGTAGATTTATAATCTGGAAAAGAATCCCTTAAGTGTGGGAAACCACCTACCCAAGAAGGCTTTTGGCTCTTGATATGAACAACTATTTATGAATGTGAAGTATTACATCTGAACAATATGAGCCAAAAGTGGACAGTCAGAAAATTCTAGTAAATGACCGGCACATCTAAAAATGGTTAAAAATCTAAGCATTCAGAATGAGGGCTATTTTATATTTACTAACGTACAATATACAATGAGGAAACAATTCCATGTGCAATTCTACTACAAAAAGAATTTGCATATGCAGCAGTTAAGTACCCAGTAGTTGTTCACACTTATTTGTATTTAAAGAATTTATTTTAATGGATCTTTCTTTTTGCTATTATTTATTTATTTTTACAGAATTTAATGCTTCAGCACACATCTGCAGCAATTCCCAACAGTGAGTGGCCTGGCACTTCAGACACTACTATACCCTGCTGAATTGAGAAATGAAAAAATTAAGTGCAGCAAACAAAAATGCACAGTGCAAATATCGGCAGATTACCTCATTCGCTAGACATTCCAAATCTCAAAAACTGGTATGGGATTAACAGCTTCTATGTGAAATACAAGAGCCATCAACAGATAGGTGACATTTTCCAGCTTATATGATGGATTGAGAATCACTAACTGTGGTAAGAGTTTGGCATAGTATAACATACCTAAATATTACAGATTCAACAGTGATTTCATTTTAACTTTATTGACACATACTGGTATTACCACATATAGGTATCCTGTGACTGACAACCAGGAGTATTATCAAAGGCTGTTTATATAGCCAAAGTTACTCAAAGTCTGAGGTTTCCTCTCACATTTACATTTAGACAATTAGTATAACTGAAAGCACCCTGATTTAGATAAGAACATTAGCACTTTTAGATCTAAGATACAGCTATACATCCACCTATTTAAGCAGCAAGGCTACTCTATTCACCCAATCTAGTGTGACTTCAATAATTAGGGGAGTAGTTAAGGTATAGTAAAAGTTGGGTTTTTACCTTAACTTAATTTTGATCCTTGGATACCAAAAGCAGAAGCAACTGCAAATTGCTCCTGCTCCCTGCTAGATATCAGGAAAACTCCCTTTAAGAGCAGGTGTGGAGGGTTATTTTTAGCATCCATGCTACCAACAATGCACTTTCCATGTGGTTAAGGGATGTCCTGTGTTGGTAACTTTATACTGGCCATAACCCCAACAATTATCACAAAACTTCAACCCACTTTAGTAAACAGGCCCCTTAGATACTGTTTTGTAAATCAAGGACATCAATAATGCAATAAAACATACAACTATCTTTTGATTTTTCTGGCTGTCAAGCACCATTTGATAATTGTTTGTGGTCCAGTTCTCTTGGCAGAATTCAGTACCATACCATAGGCCTACTACAGATGTGTTTGTATTGAACGCTGATTATTGAAGGAATACGCGTTAAGATCCTGACCACCATTACTACGACCCCCAAAGCAGTGGCTCGCCGAAACATGGTAGGTGTCAGGTCCTTCAATAAACTTTAGACGCTACTCATCCTTGGAGGCTCATTATGCTTCTTGCATATGAAGAGTAAATATCTGCCAATTTGTGGTTCAGAAAAAAAATCATTACACATCACAAGTCTATCATATGGCTTGCTTTGATACAACACTGGAAAATATACCATACTGACATCACAGCACTCTTAAGGTGCTTCTAGATTAAAATCTCCATCTTCATTTTCCTGTAAATCAAAACAGAAAAAAATATAAATTTGTGTTTTTGATGGCAGTACTAAAGAATCACATGATGTCCATAAAAAATTTCAACTTTGCTAATCAGCACTTATTTTAAAATCGGTGTAGATTATCTTTGCAGCATAGATGGGCTTTTCCCTGCTCACAGATTTTAAAGGGTACCAAAAAAAACGTACAAGCAGTGATGCATCAGAAAGGAAATCAATATTACTAGTGAAAAAAATATGGATTTAAAAAAAAAAGTGGGGAAAAAAAATCATGTGCGTTATATTTGTAAAAAAGAGCAATATGGTTCTCACATTAGAGAATATGTTTTTTCCACTTGCTGCAACTCCAATGAACAGTACTAAGGACAGCAGAATGAAATATGCAATTCTGTGTGGGAAGAAGGGGAAGGGGTATAGATTTAGACTGCCCTAGAAATAAGGCACTGAAGTTGAATGTTTGCAAGCAATCCATTCCAAAACACTCATACACCCTAGTAGCTAGGCCAAGAGCAAAACAGAAGCACTATCCCAATTTGCAGACTTACTGCAAAATATTCCACTATAAATTCAAACTTTAGAAAGTAAACAAGAATGACTGCTAAAAAGAGAAACAAATAATGAAATCTGACATCTGTATGTATGTGTTCACACATGTAGGGCAATAAGTGTGTGTGTGTAGGGGGGGGGGGGACCTATAGTATTTTGCCATTTTTTTCAGCAACTACTTTGAATTTCAATGAGAAATTTTACAGACATATTGAGACATATTTTCAAAGCACTTAGACTTACAAAGTTCTATGGTAACCTAAGGAACTTTGTAAGTCTAAGTGCTTTGAAAATAAGCCTCAGTCAGTCATCATACTTACGAGTTACTATTAAACAACATTTAAATTATCTTACGTCATGTTGATGTTACTGATATTTTAGCATTACTACCTAGTGATTTTAATAATATGCCAGAATTCTGCAGACACTGTGAGTGCTCAACGAATAGTTAAGCTCTGGAACTCTTTGCTGGAGGATGTGGTAAGAGCAGTGAGCGTATTTGGGTTTAAAAAACGGTTTGAACAAATTCCTGGACGAAAAGTCCATAGTCTGTTATTGAGACAGACATGGTAAGCAACTGCTTGCCCTGAGATTTGTACTGTGGAGTGTTGCCACAATTTGGGTTTTTGCCAGGTACTTGTGACCTGGCTTGGCCACTGTTTGGAAAACAGGATACTGGGCTAGATGGACCATTGGTCTTACCCAGTATGGTTACTCTTGAGGCACGCTGTCCCACATCATCATCTGTGCTTCCTTGAATTCGGTGATTGTTTGCGGCTTTGCGTGGGGCTTCTGATAGGCAACACCATTCCCCACACAAAAGTCTATGTCACTGTAACATCATTAACAGTAAGTTGGTGGTGGCAAGATCCAAGATGGAGCAGTGACTGTTTACAGCACCAGCAGCTTCCAGACCCTACCGCGAGTCACTCGCTGAAGTGGCTCCGTGTGCCTCAGTCATGGGGAAGAGGAGAGGGAAGGTGCTCAACTTTCCCAGGTCGCCTTTGATTTCACCTGTAGATATGGTTAAGAAATATTTGATTGAAATCCTGGGGATGTCAGGTGACTCTTTACCGCCAATAACTCGAGCCTAGTATTTGCTGGTCACGGGGATATTTCCTGATAAGATTCCTCCAGACCAAGCTGGAGACAGCATGAACCTCACCATCTTTTTTGGAATCAGCATTGGAAGTAATTACACAGAGAACTACTATGGTGGCATCTTTTGCACTAGAGATGGATCGCAATCCTGTTTTGAAACTTTCATTTAGACATTTAGATACGTTGTTTTTTTTGGTTCTAAAGTTAGAATATTTCCTGATCTCTCAAAAGAAACACAGAAAAGGCGTAAGGCCTTTCAACCAAGGATTTTGGCCTTGGGTGACAATTTTGTACTGAAATGTCCTTGTTTATGATTTGTGTTATTTCATGGTAAACAGTTTCAATTTTTTGTACCTAAGCAACTGGAGGATTTTCTTGCAGCTAAAGAAGGAATAAATGTCATAGTATTGTCTAACACTGAACAGACAGGCTGGGGAACACTGTATGGGTACGTGATAATCGAGTGATATATCTTTTTCTTGTTTTTCTTTTCTTTTATTTTCTTAATTCTTGGATCCTACAATATTGTGGACAAAAGTGTTTTTTTCCTGTTTATATTACTATGTGTAAATTGCATTGTATATATTTCCAATTTCTATTTTATCTCATTTGTTTGTGGGATATATTTGTTAAAAGAATAAATAAAAACAGTAAGCTGGTACCCCCACCTTTTTTTTTTTTTTTCAAATAATGGTAGTTTTACAGTTCAAACATTTTTGAATGTGCGAAAATCACTGTGTGGTCATGCCAAGTCTGTAATGTCACCAAGATAATCTGATTTCACTAGGCACATAAACAGAGATGGCAACAACAAATAAAGCTTCACAATTTCAATTCCAAGCAGTTGATGAGAAAACAGCAAAGAAACTCTAGGGGGTGTTACTTTTTTTTTCTCACCCTGTATGTGTGGGGTATGGGCTGATGTGGTGTGTTAGTTCACTAATTGTTTCACCTTTTCTGCTGGTGGAGGTAAGGTGTGCTCACCAATATTCTGTAGCCTCTGCTCCCACAGAAAGCAGAATTAGAACTTTTGGGAAATGTTCATTTCCCACATTGCTCTGTTCTGGTCTATTTCAACTTGTTTGCAATATCTTCTACCTGCATACCAGATTTGGTGACTTCCAACCCTATTTTGGGATTTATTAAGCCCATGCAAATTTTTTTCATGAGAGCATATGCTAAAAAGAATGTGATCAAAAAGTCTATCTGCATATCAGGTGTAACCTAAGACTTCTGAACATATTAAACAATATATAGAAGTTCAATGTGATTACATCAATAAGGCAGGATCATACAGTACAAAGGAGAAATTACATGATTTGGGAGAAAATGAAACTTACAACAGTATATATGTGATGGCTGGGACAGTGTTAGCTGAGCAGTCTTTGTTATATAGTGATTGCGTCTGGCTTTGCTGTGTGACAACCTGCTCCAGAGAGAACAATTACTTTGTATTTGGCTTAGTGAGATACCAATAAAGATTTTTACTGGTTGCGCCTACAACTAAGCCTAATTGTGTCTTTTATTTTTCGGCCTACGGGGCTGAAGTGTCTCCCCTCCCAAGGGACAGGGAAAACACATCTTGGCGCCCTCGAGCAGGGACTTTGATTACCCTTTAATAGCCCTTGGATTGTCCCAATAAATTAATCAAAGAAGTCTGAGCTATTCCTGCAGCTGGCCTGTGGAGATTTTTGATAGCACAGAAAAAAAGAGATTTCTCCGGAGCTGTGTTGAAGTTCACTACAAAAGGCATGGTGAATGCATAAGTATAGTGACCAGTGTTGACGCGTAGAGGGCACAATTGGTGCACTTTGGAATTTTGAAGACGTCTGTTGTAAGTATTGTTTCTTTACTTTTGATGTTTATGGGGGAATATAGGTTTTGCATATATACGCTTTTAGCTTGTTTTTTAATTGCTGGTTATATTCTGGCTCTTCTTGTCTTTTTCTTGCAGCGCTGGCATTTGCTATTTACTTAGACTTAGTTGCTGCTTAAAATGGATAGTGCATTGAAAATTGTGTGCACCAGTAATTCTTTATTGCAGAAAGCCCTTGTAAATGATTTGTGGATGTGGGAGCATGATGAAAAGTCAGTATCTATAGTTTGCATATAAACTGTTTTTCCCTTAATGGCTCAGGATATTAAATTGTACAATGTAAAATGCCATAAATTGCTAAAGTCTAAGGAGGGATTTTTCCTGCCCCGTTTCTCTTGTAGTCTTGTTGAGAAGCCTTGGATATTTGTGAGAGGGCTAACAGTTTGTCACAGCATTTATTACTGTTTGCTTTGAAATGAAGTGAGAAAAAGTGCTGGAGTTACTATACAGACAGGGAGACTATTTGTCCGGGTTTCTTGTGACGTCACTTAGTAGGTGAAAGAGGGATCTTTTTTTTTTTTTTTTTTTAGTTGCAGTCTGTGTTACTTGATCACTGAGAATTGTTTTGTGTACTAGCACCTTTGATAAGAGAGAGCTGTATTTATTTTCCTCGCTTTCTGGCACAGGTTGCCTGGACTTAAAGCAGCACTCTCTTTTTTTCTTTTGCTATCCTTCATCACTATTTGTGGGCGTGAGTGAAGGCTGGCCAGTTCATTTTCTTTTAGGGACAATTCAGCTGCCTGTATGTTTAGAGATTCCTGAACTTTATTGTACAGAGACCTTTCCTTTGAAATAAACCATTTTTCCTGCTTTTTGCTACTTTCTTACAGCTGTGCAGATTCGTTTGCCCATTATTTATTTGTTGCATTTGTATCCCACCTTATCCCACCTCTTTGCAGGCTCAAAATGGCTTACAATACATCATGAGTAGTGGAGGAATGTTAATAGATAAACATTTGGAATTGCAGGATCTTGGTTAGCATGATAGTAAAACAAACATAATAAACGAAATCATAGTGTACAAGCAGATATTATGAAACAAGTTCTGAATATAGATGTGCGAGTTGTGCATATTCACAACTGTTGATCTTTGTGGTACGCTTTATTGAAGAGATGTGTCAGAGATGTGTCTTTAATAGTATGCGGAAGTTCGTTCTTTCGAATATCGATTTCAAGCTGCATGGCAGTGCGTTCCATAACTGTGTGCTCAGGTAGGTAATGTTTGATGCATGCATTATTTTGTATTTCATTCCTTTGCAGCTGGGGAAGTGCAGATCAAGGAATGTGCGGGATGATCTTTTGGCATTCCTGGAGTTTATTATGTCCTGTAAGATTTTTTTTATTTTACTCAAGGTCTTACTGCTGTCCCTATTACGGCTGATTTAATTGCATTTAGATACCTTCCAACTGCTTTGTGTTTCAAGGGCCCGATTCACACAGCAGAGGAATATTTAAAATGCAATACAATCTTTCATTTCCAAATTATAGGCTATTTCTTGCCTGATCTATATTTTGTAAAGGTCAGACAAGGATGCAGCTTTGTTTGCTTCATTACAATTTGTACAGCATGCCATTACTTGTTCTGAATTCTCTGTAGTATGTTTCATCGCTAGATAGTTTTTACATTAGCTATTAGATTTCCTGCCAGGCTCATGCTTTCTACCTTTAAATGTATTTACAAGAAATGTTTGTCTAATGAAATATTAAATTGTTAGGTCTCATGATAGAGGTACGCATATGTATGTTCTGTACCCTAGGTAACTGAGATTTCACAGACATACCTCCCAGGAACTGTGTACCCAAATGAGCTTTTACATTATGCAGTTGTTTAGTTTTTTATGTGCCTTGCCTGACACTGTTTTGTGCTGCTCTTGTTTGCCCTAATTTATTTAAATTACCTTCTCTTTCACCGCATAAGAGATACCTTGTTACCGTTATCTGAGTGCAAACTTTCCCCACTTTGTTTTATATTATCTGAATTTGAAAACTTTTTCCCCTACCTTACAAATAGCTCCGGTTTCCTCCTTATTTCAGCAAATAGAAGGAACTACCATGATAAAGCTTTACAGATATGTTTTGAATTATAGGGAGCCTAATTGTGAAGCAGTTGGATGAAATCTCCCAATCATTCTTGGGTAATTCTATGTGAAAGATTACAGAGATGTTCAACTAAATGATTTGTAATGAGACATTGTAAAAGTTGTTAGCTGTTAATGTGTAAATTGGGTGCACTGTTTGACAGTGCATCTTGTGAAAAGTCACATGACAGGACTGCATGCTACTTTACTAAGCAGCATATTTAGAAAGTACACTGTACGTAGGTCAGACGGTATATGTAAGTGAATATATGTGAAAGTGTTTGAACAGGGAAATGTATATGAATTATGATATACTCTTTTGCGATAGGCTAGAATAGCAATATATTTTATTCTAAATTAATTTTAACCAGAACTGCATAAAGTATAAAACCTGAGAACAGCATTGAGCTAATGTCATTTTGTTTTAGAACTGGCCAGACATTAAATAGATTGTTTCACTTGTTGGAAACTGTGACCTTTATGACCTCATACCTATTTACACCTATTAAGTCCTCATTGCTCTGCTCTGTTTACTTGTTTTATTGTTTTCATTCAAAGCACCCTTAGTTACTCCAAGTTGGCATCCTTCTGAAGCATGATGCGAGACCCAATCTATACGGGACTGTATAGTCTTCAAACAGTGACACCTACAGCTGCATTGCTGGAATGAGAATTTTGTTGGACTCAGTGTGATTTAAGACCTGCTCCATTTACTGGATGAACTGCTGAACTCTACCCCAGTAATTACACTGTTGCTTTGACTGCAGGATTTTTGCTTTTATGTAATTTACTAGTAAAGAAAGGCCCATTTCTGACACAAATGAAACGGGCGCTAGCAAGGTTTTCCTCGGAGTGTGTATGTTTGAGAGAGTATATGTGAGAGTGACTGTGTGAGTGTGTGTGTCTGTGAGAGAGTGTGTGTGTGAGAATGAGTGTGTGTGCGAGAATGAGTGTGTGTGCAAGTGCGTATGTGAGACACAGTGTGAGAGAGAGTGTTTCACACAGATACAGTGTGTGCAAGAGAGTGTGTGTGAGACACAGACTCTCTGTGAGACTGAGTGTATGAGATCAAGAGTGTGAGTGACTGTGTGACACAGAGAGTGAATGTGATACAGTATGAGACAGAGTGTGTGAGAGACATTGTGAGAGTGAGAGAGAAAGACATTGACTGTGAGAGAGTGTGTGTGTGACAGAGATACCCCCCTCTCTCTGGTGTCAGCCCCCCCCCCCTCTCTCTCTGGTGTCTGAGCATTACTGTGCAGGACACTGAGCTCTGGCTGTGCTTCAAGGAACTGACCAATCCTATTTAATAGAATGCACCTGCAACATTCTGAAGCCGAGAAACCTCGTGTGGTTGGTCACTTCTGCTTGTGACGAACCCGGAAGTACGTGATGTCAATTCAGGAGATGGATACAGACAGCAGGAATGCCTCAGCCATGCAGTCAGCTTCAGAATGTTGGAGGTGCTTTTTATTATATAGGATGTTACATTTTGAGTTATAATGCTTTCTATCTGCTTACTAGGTGTACACTCATATGTTTATTCCTTTATTCAGTTAGCACCAGCAGTTTTACCATTACCAAAGCAACGGACTGATTCATGTTTCATAATGTTTCTGTTCACATAATAAGCTACCTGCTGTCCATTTCATAGCCAAATGTTTTTGTTTATAATTTTCTGAATATGCCCTCTTATCCTTCAACTACTGGATGCTGTCTTCCTTCCTAAATTCTGTTTGTCTGGTAGTATGTAATCCCTCAGTTTGCCTCACTGGAAAAGAGTTATGAGGAGGCTGAGAAATCACTGGCAATATATATGAAGAAAATGTTCACTCATAAAGAAGTTTCTCTGTCTAATGCTATTTCAGATCAGTTTGAAAATCCTGAACATACTAAACTTGGAAAGGTTCAAGCACAGACTGGGTCCTAATCAAGGTCACCAAGAGGGAAAACTGGGCTTCGTCCCGTTAGGACAGTCCATATCAAGTACTCCAGAGCACCCCCACAGTGGTCCACACAGCTGAACGAAGTACCTAGGTACACTTATCACACTCCAATAAGGTTGCAGAGCCTGGAGCTGAGATTAAGCAATCAGAGTAGACCACCTTCTTGCAAGGGTAAGCCGGCTGCAAAGGGGAGGTGCTTCAATAGGAACCCTTGACTCAAACCCAATGAAGAAAACAACAACCCAAGCGAGACTTTAGGGTCGAAATGCAGGCCTTAACATCTGATCCAGATGACCCATGTGAACAAACCTTTCGCATTGGTACTCTTACCCCAACATCATCTTTCCTTGAAGGAGATTCTTCCTGGACCCATCTATCTGATCTTTGCCTTTCACCTACTCTTTTTTCTGGAATTTGAGAAGGACTTGTTTATTTTGGACTTTGCATTTGGGACTTTTGCCATAATGATATATTTGCTTTTTATTCTTACAACTCGTTGCTGTTCTCCTATTCTTGTTGCTCACTCTCCACCCTCTGTTTCTCTTCTTACCATTAATACTACTCCTAATGTGTCTGCAGCTTCTGTTGCCTAGTCTTCTAATGCTTGGTATCATATGGTGTCTGCTGTTAACTATTCCTGTATTGTGGTTAACTGTATTGACATTTTTTATTAGTCATATTCATCGTCCTCTATCTCCTTCTTATACACCTCTTTCTCCTGTCTTTGTAGCTCACCCTCTTATTTCGGCTCTTCTATTAATTTCCTTTTCTGGTACAGGTCAACACTTAGGTCAAGTATTGTCTTGTGTGACAGCTATTCCTTTTACTTCTTCTTATGCTGTTTTTCCTTTTATGAATATTTTCTGGCACTGCTCCACTCACTTATACCCATATATTCCTGGGAATGCTTCTGTTATCTGTACACCTGTACGCTTGATTTTCTATTCCTGCTGAATTTTATTTTCTAGCACTGAACTTGGTGTAGTTTCTTTCTTTACTCCTGGCTTGCAGGCCGCTACTAATGCTAAGTGGCTTCAGAAAATTTGATATGACATGTTGCAATTTATTAATTTAGAATACATTATGCGAACTTCTGCTCATCCTGTTGATTTTTCTGCTGATGCTTGGTTTTCAGGTTTGTGTCCTTGTGTAAGAAATATGCCACCATAGTTTTAATTGTTCATGTACCCACTTTTCTTCCCCTTAGACATATCATTCTCTCCTGAACCCCATTTTTGTCCTCTTAAATTCTATTTTTTTCTTTTTAATCATTGGCTTTTTTGTTAGCCTAAACATCCCTTGTGACCTTTTCTCTCTGAGGCACTTCTAGTACTGGCTCTGAAGAACCCAGTCCTCCCCTCCTGTCTTCCACCACTGTGTGTGCTCCTTGTGTTTGAAAGCAGGGGCGTAGCCACGGGTGGGCCTGGGCCCAGCCACTTTTCCTCCAGGCCCACCCATCCGTGATACCACATCTCCATCTTCGTTCCGGAGCGCTGAAATTTGAAGCAGCGCTGCGCTCAGTTTGCCTCACTTGACGATGCCGGTCATAGAGCCGCCACTTCAGTTCAGCCGGCATAAGAAGAAAAACAAGCGCGGGGGCCGCGCCGCTGCAGGCATGCGCTGTCGGCTCTGCCTGTCCTCTGCCCCCGGAACGGGAAATTGACATCAGCGGGGGCAGAGGATGGGAGAGCCGACAGCGCATGACTGAAGGCTGCTGCGGGCGGCCCCGCGCTTGTTTTTCTTCTTGTGTTGATGACGCTGCTGCTGCTCCTGTTTCAGAGGGCCAGAGAGTGAGAGAGGAAACGTGGTTGGTAGGGGAAGGGTGTCCGAGAGAGCAGAGGGGAGAGAAAAAAAGAAGATGACGCTGGAGAGTACAGAGAAAGACGTGGAGAGAGGGGACATGGAAAACAGCAGGGGAGAGAAAGAGGGGAGAGCCAGTGAGAGATGGGGAGAGAAGGGACATGGAAACAACAGGGGAGAGCCAGAGAAAGAGGGAACATGGAAAAGAGCAAGGGAGAGCCAAAGAGAGATGGGGAGAGAAAGAGGGAACATGGAAAAGAGCAGGGGAGAGCCAAAGAGAGATGGGGAGAGAAAAAGGGAACATGGAAAAGAGCAGGGGAGAGCCAAAGAGAGATGGGGAGAGAAAGAGGGGACATGGAAAAGCAACAGGGGAGAGACAGGCTGCTGGGGAGAAGGAAAGGGAACAAAGGGGATACCCTGACTGGTCAGATGGAGAGACAAAGAGGAGAAATGCTGACTAAAAGGAGGGTGAAAGAGGAAAAATGCTAGAAGAAGGGGCAGAAAGAGGGAAGATGCTAGATGTAAGAGGGGTACAGAGAGAGAGAGAGATGAGTAGCAAGATGGGGGAGAGAAGGAGGGGACATGGAAAATGGCAGGAGAAAGAGAGAGAAGCTGCTGGAGAAAAACTGGGGGAGACCTTAGCTGGTCAAATGGAGAAATGCTGGATGAAAGGAGGGAGAAAGAGGGAAAATGCTGAAAGGAGGGAGCAGAAAGAGGGAAGACGCTGGATGGAAGGGTAGGAAGAGAAAGAGGAAAGCCACTGGTAGGATGGGGGGGGGGGGATAGAGAGGGCATGCTGAATGGAAAAGGATAGAGAGATAACTGTCTAGAAGGAAGGGGAGATAGAGGGAGACGGATGGAAGGATTGGGAGAGGGTAATAGGTGGAAGGATGGAGAGAGAAAGAGGGATGACACTGGCTGGAAGGGTAGGAGAGAAAGAGGGAAGGGCACCCGCTCAGCTGCCAGTCCAGGACTCCAGTCCAGCCCACCACCATCATGTGCACGCCATGCAGTGCAAGTTTTACAGGAGGGTTGCGGAGCGGAGGTGAGGAGCACAAGCCTGGCCCTGGAAGGTTCTTCTTCATGATTCAACATTATTTTGAGGCGAGCCCAGCAGCAATAGGAGCCGGTAATAAAAATTTAAGTACTTTTTTTAAATCATAATTTTTAACATTGTGTGACATGTGCTGTGTAATTTTTTAAAAATTGCGCTAGCTGGGGCCTGCTGCCTGCCTGGGGCTGGTGGTCACTATTAAAATTTATTGCTGGGGATGGGCTCCTCATTGCCTTGGGTAATATGGGTGGGCACTATATATATATATATATATATATATATATATATATATATATATATATATATATATATAGTGCCCACCCATATTAGCTCTGGGCCCAGCCAAAATGTCAGGTCTGGCTACGCCACTGTTTGAAAGGCCTCATGCACCTCGTTTTTCAGCCTTTCAAGAGGGAAATGTATATTCCTTCCTATGCTAGGCCTGTTACAAAAAAGCCTTTACATTGCTCTGCCTGGTTCTCACAAGTTAGCCTAATAAGTTAGCAACTTGCAACATACAGTGCTTTCTCAGGAACTGAGGAATGACACTTCAAGGATGCAAGTTTGGCTGGAGCTGAGTATGCCTTTCATATAAGGTGGCTATAACCTTGGGACGTGGTGAGAGACTGAGGAGGATACAGTGAGCCTAAGATGCCCAGAATGTTTAAGTCTTGGGGAGAGAGAACAATTATTTTGTATTTGGCTTAGTAAGATACCAATAAAGATTTTTACTGGTTGCGCCTACAACTAAGCCTAATTGTCTCTTTTATTTTTTGGCCTACGGGGCTGAAGTGTCTCCCCTCCCAAAGGACAGGGAAAATACAGGTTGAAAGGGAACAAGTAACAAATTTTGCAGATCAACTGGCATAAAATCTTTAATTAATTAAAAATCCCAGCAGGCAGGAAAAGAATGTCAAACTGAGCTACTATAAAAACACTTCATTATTGTTCACAGCTCTGGAAAGAACCACCACACAGCATGAATCCATACAAATCCTGAAGAACCTTCAAGCAACTTTTGAACTTTCCAAGTTGATTATCCTTTCCTCATGAATGGATGGATGTCCCTGGCTCAGTTGCCATGCAATCCTATTTATTTCAAATGATGCTTTGTTGATCCTAATGATCTGTTTATTTCATTTGTGCTGAGCAAAGGGCATTTCTCTAGGTGAAAGATAAGGGTATTTTCCATAATTGAGCATTTTATTTGTTCAGGAATTTGACCTGTTAGCTGCTTACAGTCGAGGCAGAATATTTCTGAGTGATACTGCTTTCATGAGCATGTTGATTTGTACTGCTATAGACAGAGGGTGTGAATGCAAAAATCACATAGCAGAAAATCCCCATTAGCTCTGAGGTTACCAGGACAAATCTTATAAGGAGTAACTTAGAAAAATGAGGAGTAAAATAAGCATGGAGAGTCTGGGAGAGAAACTGAGAAAATGCAGGAAAGGAGAACTTGACACAGAGAAAGGCAACAACTGAAAAGACAATGACAGCAACATTGTAGAATCAGAAACCTCTCAAATAACATTTAAATAAAATGGAAGTGACATGCTGGTTAGGCATGGTTCCATGCCCTAGTCTACTTCTTATTTTTCTCATTATTTTAATGTAAATCTATCTAATTGGGATGTAATCTACTTTGCACTGCTAAGTTAAAAGTGGGCTAGAAATTGCCAAATAGAATTTATGTACATTTGTTTTGAAATCATTCGTCAGACATCATGGCGGTTTACAAAAATATTAAAAACAAAGCTGAAACTAACAACAAATGAAAAAACATAAGACCAAATATAGCACGACAGGACCAAATCAATAAACAATAGGAAGGGAGTAATGAATAGTATAATATAATTTAAAACCAAAAACACTGCATCAGAATTATACATTTAGCAGTCCACATAAGGGAAGAAATACTAAATTATTTAAAAAACCTCCATGCCCAAAAGACCAAAATTCATGCGAAAAAAAGTCAAGTTTTCAGATCTACAGTGCTTTTCTAGACATTCTGTGGACTAAAAAAGTACAAATCAAAATATATTTCAAGGAGTTTAACTTAGCTACACAACATACCCTATGCTTTCAACATAAACAATCATAGAAAAATTCAAAAAATAAAAAGAAATCAAGACGTACTGCTTACATCAATCTTTTCACCGTCATAGCAAACCTAATTTACCTGTTTCTAAGAATTGCCTTAAAATGACCCATAACAGGTGCCTGATGACAGTAACAGCTGATTCAAACACTCCTGGATTAAGAAATGAGCAGTTTGCTATACAAAGTGAATTTGAAGCAAAGATCTAAATGTTCCAAACATTGAGCTGCTGACAAATAGAAGATACAATTATTTAAAAGTACAGACTGGGGGAAATGCTATATAAAATTTTCAGATGTAAGTATATAAGCACTGCCATACTGGGATAGACTGAAGGTCCATCAAGCCCAGTAGCCTATTTTCAATAATGGTCAAGCAAGGTCACAAGCACCAGACAAGATCCTATAACAGTAAAATAGCAGTGGATGCTCCAAGTCCACCTTAACGATGGTTTATGAACTTTTTTAAAGGAACTTGTCCAAATAGTTTTTACACCCTTCTACACTAATCGCTTTTACCATATTCTCTGGCATCAAATTCCAGAGCTTAATTACACACCAAGTGAAGAAATATTTTCTCCAACTTGTTTTATTAAATGTACTACTTAATAGATTCACTGTATGCCTTCTAGTCCTTGTACTTTTGGAATGAGTAAATACCAATTCACATCTGCCTGTTCCACTCTCTGAATATCCTATGCATAAAAACAAACAAATAAGTAATGGCAGTTAAGGACCACACAGCCCATACACACAGTCAACTATCCCTTTTGCTCCCACCAAGATCCCATGTGCCAGTCCCACACCCTCTTTTCAGATACAATCTTCACCTTCATCATCTCCACTGGGAGGCTGTTGCACACTTCCCCCCCATAAAGGAGTACTGCATTAGATTATTTCTGAGTCTATTCCTTTTCACCTTCATCCTATGCCCTCTAATTCCAGAGCTTCCTCTCAATTAAAATAACTCACCTCCTGTGCAATTTATGCTGTGGAGGCATTTAAAATGTCTCTATCACCCTTTCTACCAAAGTATATAAATCTTGAGATTTTAAGTCTTTCACCATACACTTTAAAGACCACTAACCATTTCAGTAGCTGCCCTCTTGACTGACTCCATTCTGTTTATATCTATTTGAAGGTGAAGCCTCCAGAACTGCACATAGTACTCCAAATGGAGTATTGCAAGAGACTTATACAGAGGCAATATCACCTTCTTCCTGCTGGCCATTCCCTTCCCTATGCAGCCAAGCATCCTTCTGGTTTTTGCCATCACCTTTTCTAGAAGGCCATTTTTAGATCATATACGATCCCTCTTTTCTCTTCTTTTATAAACAGAAGTACTTCAGCCTCTATACTGTACTGTTCCTTCTGGTTTTTGCTGCCCAAATGCATGATACTGCATTTTTAGCACTAAATATTAGCTGCCAATTTTTAGACTGTTCAAGCTTCACTAGATCCTCCCTCATGTTAACCACACCATCAGGTGCGTCTATCCTATTACAGATTTTGGTATCATCCACAAAGAGGTAAACTGTCCCAGACAGTCCTTCCTCAATATTGCTCACAACAAGGTAAAAAAAAAAAAAAAAAGAGCCGACCAAGGACTGATCCCTGCAGCACACTTCTGGTAGCATCCCATTCCTCACAATGAACCCCATTTACAACTAATGTCACCTTCCACTCAACCAGTTTATAACCCAGCAGTTTGAGCCCATACCGAGAGCACTAAGGTTATTTATGAGTCTCCTATGTAGAACCATAACAAAGGTTTTGCTAAAATCTAAGTACACCACACCTAGAGCTCTCGTTCGATCTGAGAAGACCTACCTCTAGAAAAACCATGCTACCTTGGATCCTGCAATCCATTTGATTCCAGAAACCTCCCTAACCACTGTTTTAGAAGCATTTCCATTTATTTACTCATCATAGAGGTCAGACTAACCGTAGTTCCCAACCGCCACCATACTTCCACTTTCATAGAGAGGGATCACATCCACCCCTTCTCCAGTCATCTGGGACCACTTCCAACTAAGGAAGCATTGAAAAAGAAAGACAGTGGAGCAAACAGAATGTCCCTAAATTCCTTCAGTACCGTCAGATGTATCCCATCCGGCCCTATTACTTTGTCTATCTTTAGTTTAGCTAGCTTCTAATGAACAGTCTTCTGAAACTCACTCAAGATCTACCTCACTTCCATTGTTGTCTTTATATTCTGCCTTCCTGCTCATCACCCTTATGTATGAATACAGAAATACTTGCTAAGCAATTCCACTTTATCCTTATAGACTTCTAAACATGACTCCCCTTTGCCCTCGATCTTCACAATGCCATTTGGCACTTCCTCCTATCACTAACATATCTTTAAAAAAAAATCTCCCCCCCCCCCCCCCCCCCCCCAATTTTACTATATTGTCTATGTTTAACTCAATTTGCATATTTGCTGTTTGACTACTTTATCGGTTTCTTTTAGCCTTTCCAGATATTTTTGCCTGTCTTCCTCAGTCATATCCATCATTCTAAAGCCAAAACAGTTTTG
Source organism: Microcaecilia unicolor (assembly GCF_901765095.1). Taxonomy (NCBI): domain Eukaryota; kingdom Metazoa; phylum Chordata; class Amphibia; order Gymnophiona; family Siphonopidae; genus Microcaecilia; species Microcaecilia unicolor. Next base: position 594,704,379 of record NC_044032.1, read on the forward strand.
CACCACTAAGGAACTACCTTGATAAGGCTCTTTCTCTCTCCAAAGTCAGAAGCTATGGGTTAAGGAAACCGAGAAAGGTTTCTGTGAGGCATAAGATTACTTTAAAGAATTAAAGAAGTCAGACTAGAGAAAATGCCGACTGTTCAACAATTTCAAGATTACACCACTAAGATGGCCTATAAGGGAAGGTGGCAAGAATGAAGCTACTGCTGAAGAAACACTATACAATATTTCTCTCCATATGGTGAGCTAAAGAAGGTGCTTTTTTTTTTCTTTCCCTGTTAGTTATAGCAGTGTTATAATTACTTTCCATTGCATAAAGATTTAGTGTAAATTGGTGAAACTTGTAAATAGAAAAAAATATGTGTTACCTATCATTTGCGAACATACACTTATGGGGCACTACAGAACTGTGGGAGCTGGATTTCTGGTCTGAGACCAAAATGGAAGCTTTTCATGCAAATTTAACACATCTTTAAAGTAAACCAAGACGATAGAAACAATATGTTGTAGGGATTCTTTGCAGCAGCAGAGACAGGTAAGCTTGTATAGATTTGAGTGGAAGATGCAATAGCATGAAGTATACACAAATCACGAGGGAAATGCTGTCACTGATCTGGGACTGGGAAGAAAAAGCTAAAAGGTTAACAGGTGTTCTCTACAGACTGCAAGACTATGGAGTGGAGGAGTTGCCTATGGATATGGAAGCATGATGACAACCATGAAATCTCAGTGCTGCTCCGTATAAATCTTGGACAAGTCATGTCCTCAGGTACAAACTTAAAACCTAAATCCTATGGGGACAGGAAAATATCTACTGCACTTGAACTGATACTGCCTTGAATTATGGAGACTGGTGGGAGCTAAATCCAAATCCTTTTAGATCAGGCACGTGGGTGACATCTTACTGTATCAGGATGGAGTTGCTCTCTCAGAACTCAGAATTAGTGTTAAGCTCTGCGTATGTGTGGCCTTTCCCATGAACAGTGGTCTCCACAGTCACCTAACTTAGTACCACAGCTCAATAAATAAGTCATGAAAGGGACTGTGTGCTGATTAATCCTGCTTTCTAGAGAGAACATCTTTAACACGTAAAGGAATTTTGCCTTTTCAACAAGTAGCCTTGTAAAACTGGTCACACAAGCGGGCAGCTCTCAAGCTCAGGGTTGTTCCAGTTTCCAGATATGACCATATTGCACAATACAGTTAATAACACTGTAGTTGAATGGATTACATACAGATTGCTCAGTACTGTTTGAATGAGTTGTCAGACTGACGACCGGTCCAGGCAATAGTGCAAAGGGAAGGCACAAAACAAGGACTAAGCAGCTGCTTTGTAGATGATTTCCATGAAGCTGATTTCAAAAAAGATATGGTATCAACACTGGCTCTAAATTGATGAGGCTTAACTATGCAGGTTTGAGGGATACTTGTCTACTCATTACAGAACTGAATAAAGGAGGCTAGCTAATTAGCTGGAGTATACTTTGCTACTGAAATTCCCAGCTTTCTGGGGTTAAAAAGAGATGAACAGCCATGAAAACTTTGATGGATTCTGTTTGTAAAATGGTGAGACAGCTTATGGTCAGTTTATGGAGATAGTTGCCCATCTCATAATTAATGTGAAACATTATAACTACCTTGAGCAGGAATTTAGGGTAGGTGCACAGGACTACCTGTGTCACCGATCAAGTCATTTAACCTTCCACTGCACCAGGTACAAAAACTTGGATTTTGAGCCCAAAAGGGACAGAAAATGTACCTGTATCTAATATGTAAACTGCTTTAGTTGTACAGAAAGGCAGTATACCAGAATCTTAACATTATGAAGTTATGTTCTCTCTCTCTCTATCTATCTATATCTATATTCTCTCTCTCTCTCTTTGGTGTCAAAGCCAGTAGATATGGTAGACTAAAGATATATATTTTGAGGACACCGAAGGTTGTCCTGTCCATTAATCAAGAACCAACTGGAAAATTTCTTCCACTTAAATGCATATGAATGGCTTGTGAAAAGTCTTCTTGCCCCCATTAAGATTTCTTGATCGAGAAGCAGCAACTAAGGAGGCAACTAGAAACTGCTCAATTTCCACTTTGTCAGAATCAGAGGCTGGAATAAAAAGTGTGCTCCTGTCCTTTGTTAAGGAAGAAAAGAGCGCACACCACCTTGCTTGTCGATATGATTGTCTGAATAAGAATTGATTTATCCCGAAAAATATGGACTAATACTTTGGAGTAAAATATTGATATGGAGCAGTCTCTCGTTTGAGATAGCTGAATGCTAAGGTGTGCTCCCCAGCCTGTGCTAAGTATGTAACAATGCTCCTGGGGTACAAAGGAAAAGTTCTCAGCCTAGAGAAACCATCAACACAACAACTGCAATATGGTTTATAGTGAGACAGCCAGTTGAATTTGGAACATAAAGGCAGGGTCCTCTGACTCCTCTGCAACTTTTTGGGATCTTGCCAGGTATTTGTGGCCTGGATTGGCCACTGCTGGAAACAGGATGCTGGGCTTGATGGACCTTTGGTCGGTCCCAGTATGGCAGTACTTATGTATGTATAAGGTGCAGTCTCTGCCCATTGTCACACATTAACAGCTAAAACAGAATAGGGTGGAAAATCTCCACATTTAACTGCTATGTTGCTGTTATAAACATTAATAAGTGTTAATTGTCATTTTAACAGCTAAAGCTGCTTAGTAAATAGGTCTTCATGTGAATAACCTAAATACAGAACTTTCAGTTAGTAGATAATTAAATGCTATCAGATTCTCCTTAAAGCGAACCTACCTAACACCTTGAATGTTTGATTGCATAATTATCAATTTCATATTAAGAGAAAAATCAGTCTTAGATTAAGGAAAAGTAAAGATTGAATATACATCACTGGCAGCAAGAAAAGGTGAGTTTTACACTTAACTGTGGCAGGAGTAAATAAATTTCTCTTTATGTTCATTTTGCTGAGCAAGGCAGGCCAAGATTTTAGTTGACAAATATTTCAATCCAGGTTCTCTGGTTTTACAGCAGTTACTTTCTACAAAACTTAAAGCATGCCCCAGAATCTTCCCTCTCAGGCCAAAATGTTACTTGCTGCAGTTACTAACAAGTTAATCAAATGAACCTGATTGCCTGTAAACCAACAAAATTTTAATGAACTGGAAATAATTTACGTTTAACTTAGAAGTTTTCACCGCTAAGACCTGCTAGGCAGACATAACAGTACATCAAATACAATAAAACAAAAACAATTTACCTTGGTAGGAGTTCTTCATTTTATTCTCTAATGGAATTAGAATCAGTGCTCTTAGCTGTACACTTGAAAGAGTTTCTCTCTTTGTTATTTGGATCATCCGATTCAGATGTAATGCTAGAAGAATGGCTAGTTTCTTTATCAGATTCATCTAAATCAGAAAGAACACCTGGAAGCACACACATTGCCTCCATTTTGTCAGCTGAACTCTCTGAAGGTTGATCATATGTTGTAGGAATAAGATCATTTGAAACTTGGCTTGAAGATTCAAGTCCAAATTGCTGTCTGAGAAATTCTCCTAAATCACCTTGGGTTTTACTATTTTTAGCAGCGCTGCCATCTTCTTTAGTGTGTGATACAGTAGAGGAAGAAGAGGAGAAATTACCAGTTTCACTAGGAAAGAGACAAGAAAACAGGGTGTTGCAAGCAGCTGAATTCGATGAATTCTTCTGAACTACACTACCTCCTGTAGTGGCATCTAATGTTAACTCTCCCAGTGATGTGAATGAGTAAGTAGATAGCCCTGGAACAGCCAATGTATGTGCTGGAATTAATTGCTTATCAACTGACTCTGCCATACCAGTTGGTTTAATCTTTGACTGTGAATTCATGGCTATAGTTACAGGCGAAGCCACATTTTGGACTACATGCCCAAATGAAAACTTTTGGGTAGACTTAGGATTCTGAAGAGAATTATTTAAGGAAGATGAGAATAAGCTTGTAGTAGAAAAAGGTAAAATACTAAAAATATCAGTTTCTTCCTTAACTGTACTTTTGGATGCAGTGCAGTTTACTGTGGAAGCAGCAGTCTGCTCATACAGTTCACCTACAGGCAAGTTTGACCTAGTTAGGTCTTCAGGTTTTCTTACAGTACTTTCTGTGGTCTTTTTAGTTGTCTGAAACATGTCATTGAATTCAGTTGCTTTACCTGGCTGACTGAAAAAAAAAGAAAACGGTGATACATTCAAAGGATCATTAGCTTTTGTTGTTGTAAAAGGTTTGCTTTCTGAATTGCCAAAAGTAAATGAAAGTGACACAGGAACTGTAGACACTCCTGATGAGCCCAATCCTGTAGTTACTCCATTCACATTGTTTTCATTATCTGATTTTCCAAAATTAAAACCTGAAAAAACAGATGCATCTTGGCTTTTAACTTTTTTAAAGCAGAATGATGGGGGTGATGTAAAAGAAAACACTGTTGATCCCTCCTTAACAGAGGATGTGTTTAATGTGGTCAGATGCGATGCAAGTGATACAGCTGCTCCACTTGAAGGATTACCTGATTGGGTTTGTGTTATGCCAGAAATAGTACTTGGGGTTGGCTGAGGATTTTCTACATTATCTTGAACTGGCAAGTTATTTTCTGAGATGGCAGCTATTCCATCCATTTTCTGAGGTATTTTTTCATTGTGTCTCCCTGCAGTCAATGTGGATTGAAAATCCAATATCTTCCTCTCAGGATTTGAAGCACTACATTCATCAAAAGCCGTTTGCCGGATCATTCTGATTGGTTTTAACCTCCTTCCTTCTTTGGTGATCTTCAGTGTTGTATGCATATTGGAAAGACCAAATTGTGAAGTTGACTTTCCAGTGTCATTTTTTGATAAAGTCTGTGTCTTGTCATCAGTTGACATCTGACAATATGTTTCATAATATTTTTGACGCAGCTCCTGTTTAAAGAGATGTTAAGATTTAAATCATGGAGAAAATTATTCATCACCAAACCAAGAGTTTTGATTTGTTTACACATACATTTGTAATGTTTTTTTAAATATATATAGTCTGTCTGAGTGTTTTAGAAAAGACTAACCGCATAAGAAATGAGGCAAACCAGAGTTAAGTAGTGACACCTGGAAGAGAGAATGTATGGTTTATAATATAAATAGCATTTAACTGTGGAATTCAACCATAACCATATTGTTTCTGATCAAAAAAATGGCAACAAAAGAATTTTGTAAGATGATTACAAAAAGACATAAAAAATGTGGAACTGTATTTGAAAGAGTATGAATGAAGAACTAAAAAAAAATTAAAAGATAAAAAATAATGAAAAATAATGAAAAACGAATAACTTTGGAAATTACAAATGATAAAAAACCATGAGAAAAGAACTGTATATGCAAACTTCTTTTGTTGCCATTTTTTAATTATTACAAGTTTTTTTTTTAACAACATGATAGAATTCTTATTTAGGTATTTTGAAACAAATATACAATGTTTCAATCTGTGTTTGGATCTTTCATTAGACTATTTTGCTACTCAGAAGATTATTCATCATCACGTTCCAGAAGCATTCTGTGAAAGTGGTCAGTGTTGTAATTAACATTCAACAATATCACATCAGCCACTTGCAGTTTTTATCATATGTCCATTTATTCATAATTTTTTTGATTCACTATTTCATTTTTTAAGTCAGATTTTTAATAACAAAATGCCTCTTACATCATAATACCATTAAATTTGCCATTCATCGCTCTCTTAAATATAAACTGTCAAAAGATGTTAACAGTACGCCAATGCGTGTTTATATACTATTTCCACATGCACTCCTATACTCAAGCCACATCCTGTTATGCAATTTTGATTGTTTTAAACCATTTCTGAAATATAGACCTCAATTTAAATAAGTGCATGCACATCTTTTAATTTGCAATGTGTATTTTAGTACAATTTCTTTATAACATATGCGTTTGTGTTTACTTTACTATTTATTATTTTTTTATTATTTCTAGTATATTTGATATAAGAAAATCAAAATATAGACATGTTTTATCACCATTTAAAATTATATACATTTTATTATCATTCCTATATTTGCGTACATGTATGTAATTCATCTGTGTAATTTATTTTTTGGTATTCGTTTTTATTGTTATTGCATATACACATATTTATAGTTTTTTGATATGGGCCTTAGTTCGAAACAAATTAAATTTCATTTTATATGTATTTTAAGTCATAATATAATAATTACTTGTAATTTTTATTGCAATTACCACAAGTAAATTAAAATTTAGTTATGGTTTATCCAATGGATTGCAGAACCCGAGGCAGTATGGTTTCACTATAGGCAGGTCTTGTCAGACAAATCTGATTATTTCTTTAACTGGATGACCAGAGAGTTGGATCAATGGAGTGTGCTAGATGTTGTATACTTAGAGTTTAGCAAAGCCTTTGACACAGTTCCACATAGCTAAATAAACTGAGTGCCCTCTGTATGGTGCCTTAAAGTGACTCACTGGATTAGAAGCTGGTTGAGTAAAAGGCAACAGAGTGGAGTGGAAGAGTGGCCTAGTGGTTAGAGCATTGGTCTTGATATCCAGAGGTGGTCGGTTCAAATCCCATTGCTGCTCCTTGTGATCTTGGGCAGTTCACTTAATGCTCCATTGCCTCAGGTACAAACTTAGATTATGAGCCCTCCTGGGACAAAGAAATACCCAGTGTACCTGAATGTAACTCACCTTGAGCTACTACTCAAAAAGGTGTGAGCAAAGTATAAAAAAAGAGTGTAGTGGTAAATGGAGCTTACTATGAGGAAAGGGATGTTACCAGTGGTGTGCTACCAGGTTCAATTCTTGGACTGGTTCTTTTAATATCTTTTGTAAGTGATATTGCCAAGGGGCTGCTGGTAAGGTTTGCCTCTTTGTAGATGATTCCAAGATCTACAGATGGTGTGGATAATATGAACAGCCTAGCGATGCCTTGAAAAATAGTCCAAAATTTGGCAGCTAAGATTTAATGCTATAAAATGTACCGAAGGAGCAGTACAGTTTAAGGGGTGAAGTACTTTTGTGCTAGGAAGAGGAGCAGGACTTGGGTGTGATTATACGTGATAAATCTTAAGGTGGCCAAACAGGTAGAAAAGGCAATGGCAAAAGCTAGAAGGGTGCTTGGGTACACAGGGAAAGCAGGCGATAATGCCTCTAGTCTCTGATGAGGCCTCATTAGAGTATTGTGTACATGGAGACCACACCTTCAAAAGGATAAACAGGACAAATTTGGTCCAGAGGAAGGCTACTAAAATGGTTAGTGGTCTTTGTCATAAAGCATATGGAGATGGACAATCTCAATACGTATACTTTGGAAGACAGGCGAGAGAAGATACAGATGTTAAGTATCTTTGTGGCACAAATGCACAGGAGTAGAGTCTTTCAACAGAAAGGAAGCGCTGGAAACAATGAAATGAGGGAGCACAGAATGAAGGTGAAAAGGGACAGACTCTGGAGTATCCTGAAGAAATACTCCTTCAGGGTGGTAAATTCATGAAATGACATCTCGGTGGTAGAAACGTATCTGAATTCAAGAAAACTTGAGACAAGTACACAGGATCTATAAAGGAGAGGAAGAGATGGTTGATGGCATGGGTAGGCAGAATGGACTTCATTTTTCTGTTTTCATGTGAATTTGTAGTTGTTGATGGGGTCACATACAAGTTATAAAGCATCTTCTACAAGGTAACATCTGGGAAAAATGGACAATCCCCCCTCAAGTTAAAACAGACAATAAGACTGTGAGGAACAGAGCACTGGATAGTTAATTTACAAAGCCTGTGAATGTATAATTCACCAACAGAAACCAAAGAACTTACTTTGAGAGCTGGAAGGAGAAACATCTTTAAATGATTTAATGCTAATTTTGGGTGTCCTGGTTGACATTTCTGTTTCTATGAAAGTTCAAACTGTCCCTTTAGGGAAGAAATCATTTTTGCTGATGAAGAAACTTTGCTGTATTTGTAATTATTTTGAATTAGATCAAGTTAGACTTTTAGTACAAGTTTTGCTGCTGTCACAATTACATTACCGGAACCTTGGCTATTTGGGTTGTACTAGGCATCAGTTGAAAAGGCTACAGACTATACAAAACATGGTAGTATGTTTGATTTTTGGGCTAAGAGCTCTGTCTGCTAAGCCACGCTAGTATTTTTAGCATGCACTAACCGTGTAGATGCCCATAATATTCCTATGGTCATCTACACGATTAGTGCATGCTAATTTTTAGCAAGCACCAAAAACACTGACACACCTTAGTAAACAAGGCCCTAAATGTGATAATTTAATCTTTTTATGCGAAACTTCATTGGCTTCCTATTGAGGCAATAGCTTTGTTTAAATTGGCTTTTTTTATAAATATAAAATGTTGTATGGTTTAGCACTGATATATTTATATTCTCACCTCCATTTTGCTGCCTCTTCTAGGAATAGAAGGCCAAACTGTACTATTTTAATTTCATTTCCTTCATTGAGAGGCAGGAAGAGGTTAAGAATATTTGAGATGACACCTGCATTTCAGGCTGCGAGACACTGGAAGGAGTTCTCTGATGTATTTTGGTCCTCCCACTCTTACCTAGTTTTTAGAAAGAATATTAAGACTTTGCTCTTTGGAAATTTGTATTACACAATGATCTATAAAGGTTTAACCCTTATGGTTTTTATCTATTGTTTTCCTACAGGATTGTTCTGGCTCTTAATGTTTTTGTAACCCACTTAGTACTGCAAGGTACCAGTGGGCTATATGACAGGATGTTACATTATAATGCAACAGGGGGTGATCCTTTACACACAAAGAAGATTGGTCAGTCCGCAGATTGTGAGGAAAGTACATCAGAATTGGGGTCCTCAATCATCAACATGGCCAGTGCAAGTGGATTTTTTTTAAATACTGAAAATCTCATATTTTTCTGCTACTGAATCCCTAATTATTAGAGATTCAGAGGCAAAAAAAATTATTTAGCAAACAGGAGATTAACTGTTCACTCGTCCTCTAGATTGTACATTTGTCTTTAGATTGTTCTCTTGTCTTTTAGATTGTAAGCTCTTTGAGCAGGGACTGTCCTTCTATGTTTAAATTGTACAGCGCTGCATAACCCTAGTAGCGCTTTAAAAATGTTAGTTAGTTAGTAGTAGTAGTTATTTATTTGCAAGGTGTCACAAATTGGAGGCGAGCGCAAAAATTAAAACATGTAATGGTTTTGTTAGCAAGGGAATATAACTAATGTTTAAAAAGTGTTTCTAACTCTTATTTTATTTCACTGTTAAACCAAGAGGTTGTTGCAATACCAGTACCATCTATGTCATCAAAATCTGTCCAACTAAAAAACCCAAAAAGGAGTAACAAAACACAAAGTCAAAAAACTCGCTCTATGCTCAATACAGAAGTAGACAGAAATACAGAAAAACCTTGCAAAGAAAATCACACTCGGGAGACAACGATGACTAAATGAAGTGATGATGCTGTATGATCCAGAAGATTTATTGATCAAAAGAATGACTCGACACAGCCGTGTTTCAGCCCAATGGCCTGCCTCAGGAGTATATGTACATAAGAACTTTAAAATTACATCAATAAATGAAAAATGCAATCATAAAAAGTAAAAACATCCTATATAATAATTTGTACCTCCAACGTTCTACGTCTGAATGCCTGGGTTCGTAACACAATTCCAATTGGTCCTCCCTCGCATCGTAATGTAATGATGTCAGAGGGCGGATCAATGAGAGGAAGGGAAACCAGCACCAGCCACCAAAAGAACGTTGGAGGTGAGGATTCAATCGACGGAAAATCGCCCCCCCTCCCTCCCCTCCGAGTTCTAGGCCCCCCCTTCTGTACGAGGTCCAGGCCCCCGTCTTTGGAGTTCCAGACCCCCGCGCCTCCCTCCCTCTCTCTCAGTGGCAACCCGACCTGCGTTGGCCGCCCTCTTCTCGCAGTCCTGCATCTGCCCCTCGCCTTCCTGCGTGCCGGCTGTAATTTAAAAGTTCTTACCTCGGTGTACGCCGGCAGCAGTGAAAGTAGAGCAGGCACAGCGCTTCAGCCTGCCTTCCCTTCTGTCTCAGCTCTGCCTCTGGTCCCGCCCTTCCGGAAACAAGAAATGAGGGCGGGACCAGAGGCACAGCTGAGACAGAAGGGAAGGCAAGCTGAAGCACCGTGCCTGCTTGACTTACACTGCTGCCGTCGGACCACGAGGCAACAACTTTTAAATTACAGCCGGCATGCAGGAAGGCGAGGGGCAGGCGGCAGGACTGCGAGAAGAGGGCAGCCAACGCAGGTTGGGTTGCCACTGAGAGAGAGGGAGGGAGGCGCGGGGGTCTGGAACTCCAGAGACGAGGGCCTGGACCTCGTACGGAAGGGGGGCCTGGAACTCGGAGGGGAGGGAGGGGGTCATGGAACTCGGAGCCCGTACATGATAATGAGCGCTGTCAAACTGAGAATGGCCGAGAGGCAGCAACTCGTGCCACAACTATCCGTTGACGTTCCGAATATTGTGCCGCTCAAAATACATCGGGCAAATGCTGATCTTGCAACTCGCCGCTGACGTCCCCATACAGCTGGCAGGGTTTACAAGACTACTGAACAGATGTCGACAGGTTGCAGTCATGTTCTGATATAGTTTCTCAGACTCTATCAACTGAAAAATAGGGGTCTCTCTCTCTCACACACCCACACACTCTGTGTCACACATACACTCTCTCTCACTCATTCTCTCTCAAACTTTCTCTATCAAACACACACACACACACTCACACACACACACACTCTCTCTCACACACACACACACTCTCTCTCACACACACACACTCTCTCTCTCTCACACACTCACTCTCACACACACACACTCTCTCTCTCACCCACACACACACTCTCTCTCACCCACACACACACTCTCTCTCACCCACACACACACTCTCTCTCACCCACACACACACACTCTCTCTCTCTCAAACATACACACTCTCTCTCAAACATACACACTCCGAGGAAAACCTTGCTAGCGCCCGTTTCATTTGTGTGAGAAACGGGCCTTTGTTACTAGTTCTACAAATAAATAAAATTGTAAGAGCTAAAAAGTAAATTGGCACAGAAAAGTCAAAATGACAGAATTTTTTTATACAAAACCACCGTCATGGTCACAACACTATCATCATTAAACAAATTATCATAAAATGATTATCAATGAAATTTAAAAAATAGTACATATAAATAACATTATAAAAACTTGTGAGTTAAAGCAAATGAATTAAGAATGGACTGTATAATTACACAATAGAAAATATAATGACGAAAATGTAATATTAGTAATCAACAAAGTACACCCAAAAATAAAACAAAGCGTACCTTCCTATGTTGTGTTGATAAATCTGTCAGTATCACTTGCTGTACAGGAGTGTTTCAAATTCTATGAATAAAAATACTGAATGTAAAACATTTAAACATGGTATTCATGTCAAAAATATCTGGATATACTATGTATCTGGAAAGCTACAAATGTGTTAAGTGCGGAGAATGGAAGAAAGCTCTGTAGAAGGCAGTGGCGTTCCTGGGGGGGGCTGACACCCGAGGCGGATCGCCGATGCGCCCCCCCCCCTCCCGGAACAGCGCAACGCCCCCCGCTGGCGAAAGAACCCCTGGGTGCAGCGCGATCCCCTGGCGAAAGAACACCCCCCCCCCCGGGTACACGCCGCTGGGGGGGGCGGGGTGCTGCGTGCCTGCCGGCTCCTCGTTTTCATGCTCCCTCTGCCCCGGAACAGGTTACTTCAGGGAGCATGAAAACGAAGAGCTGACAAGGCGCGTGGCACCCCCCCCCCCCCCCCCCAGCGGCGTGCACCCGGGGCGGACCACCCCACCTTGGTACGCCACTGGTAGAAGGGACACACTGAAGACGTACAACGCTCCTAATTATCTGTATACTAGCGTCTCTATTGAACGTATGAACAAAAAATGTGTATATAGCATCGTCTCTATTGAAAATACGATCAAAAAAGTATAATAATAATATGCAGTAAAACTCCCATATAGGCAATAAAACGAGTATGCCTCCTAAATACAAGAACTACTGCGGAACGGAAGCGATTCAGGTTTTTTTGTAAGGAGCTAGCATGAACTGTGCTGTTTTTCCAGTGCACGCCAAGACTATTAGAATAATTTGGAGCTTTATTATGCCCATTTGCAATATGGCTTTCAATGATCAGATACCTTAGGGATCTGATACCACTATGAAAACTGTTTCTCTTTTTAGTGATTGTGGAGGGTATAAGGCACTACTAGCAGTGCTTCCTGCATTTTTTGTGCACCATAATAGCAAGTACGTTTCCATACTTCACAGCTTCTGTTGTTTTTTTATTACCTATACCATGTATTATTTCGTCTGTAAGAGTCTTATAATCAGCACATATACAATATTTTCTGTTTGTTTGTAAAGTAACATGGCGAGTGACGTCTCTGTATATAACAGCACCTTTTAATGGGTTTTGTTTGCACTTATGTTCCGCATCAGTTCTTGTATTTAGAAGACATACTCTTTATTGCCCATATGAGAGTTTTACTGCATATTATTATTATACTTTTGTTGATCGTACGTTCAATAAAGATGCTAATATATAGCCATTTTTGTTCGTATGTTCAACAGAGACATTAATATACAGATAATTAGGAATGTTGTACGTCTTCAGTGTGTCCCATCTACAGAGCTTCCTTCTATTCTCCGCACTTAACACATTTGTAGTTCTCTTTCCAGATACACAGTAGATCGAAATATTTTTGACATGAATACGTTTTAATGTTGAGATTACTTTCAGTATTTTTATTCATAAAAAGAATTTGAAACACTCCTGTTCAGCAAGTGATACTGACAGATTTACTTACACAACATAGGAAGTTACATTTTAAGTGTTTTATTTTTGAAATACATTTTCATCATTATATTTTATTTCTACTGTGTAATTATACAGTCCATTCCTAATTCATTTGCTTTAACTCACAAGTTTTTATAATATGCTACTTATATGTACTATTAATCATTTCATTATCATTTTTATGATAATATAATGATGATAGTATTGTGGCCCTGATGGTGGTTTTGTTTAAAAGAAATTCTGTCATTTTGACTCTTCCGTGCCAATTTACTTTTAAGCTTACAATGTTATGTCATTTATTTGTACAATATGATTGTTTGATTTTTTTCATTTATTGATGTAATTTTAATGTTCTTATGTATAGACTCCTGAGGAAGGCCATTGGGCCGAACACGGCTGTGTCAATTCATTCTTGAAGATCAGTAAATCTTCTAGATCATACAGCATCACTGCTTCATTTAGTCACCTTCGCTGTCTCTCGAGTGCAATACAGAAGTAGACCATCAGTGTATATAATTTGGTGTTACCCATATAACACCCAAAATTAGCATATTGACCAGGCCACCAAATAGTGACCATACCAATGCAAAATATAAATCACATGATCAGTATAACCTCAGATGAGGCTATCTATAATTTAAGTGTCCATTGTAGTATCACGCCATTTAAATGCAAAAATTCTAAGGGCCTCTTTTGCTAAGCTGCGGCGGTGCCTACGCGCACCAAATTGACAAGAAATTCTGAATATCAACTTAACCAGCTACGTGTTAGCATGTGCTGCATAAACCAGATAATGCCAAAGCCCGGATATAGCCCGGTACTGATATCTGGGAATAGCGCTGGCAGCGGTCAACAAAATGCTCACCATTGCAAGCTGATATTTACCACGCTATGTTTATTTTTATTTTTTTTTATTACATTTGTACCCCGCGCTTTCCCACTCATAGCAGGCTCAATGCGGCTTACATATTATATACAGGTACTTATTTGTACCTGGGGCAATGGAAGGTTAAGTGACTTGCCCAAAGTCACAAGGAGCTGCTTGTGCCTGCAGTGGGAATCAAACCCAGTTCCCCAGGACCAAAGTCCACCACTCTATCAACTAGGCCACTCCTCCCAGTACAGGTTCAAGCCTATAAACTGGTAGCCAGTAAAAAATGGACTGATTAAAGACTACTGAATACATATTTTTAAAAGGTCTCCCAACCCTTGTAGGGGGTGGGATTTAACATTTTTTATTGACAGTAGGGGGCTATAAGAAACCAAGCCCTCTACTAGTTTCATCTTCTCGTTTTGCTGTGTTTTTGGAACAGCTAAGTATTCTTTTTCCATAAAAAGATTTAAAAGGTCTCCCACCCTCCAAAAAGGCAGTAGTCAATTCCAAGTGAAGCTGTTTTCAATTATAGCTTATGAGGGCAGTTTCTCTATTAAGTGCAGTAGGCATTCTAATATTTTTAACAGTTAAAATTCAGATTATTTTAGATAATGATATCTGGAGAAAAGGATTTATCTGATGGTGCCAAAATGGAAAGCAGGACAGTTGATTTATGTGGCTCCTATACCATTTAGCTAGTAGCTTTAGAAGTTTTTAAAATTTGTAAGACATTCGCATGAGTTGTTAAATCTCTGTGTGAAAGGATACTGTATAATTACAAGAAACATTTACACTGGAGAACACAAGACTGCTGCTTCAAGTAATACAAACACTGGTTCAAAGAAAATTAAACGAGAACAAAAAAAAAAAATCTTACCTCATGACTCACGGCTAGAAACCTAGTCATTGCAGATATAGACATATAGCGACCACAAATCCTTTGACCACCAAGCAAAGTTTGCTCCTCTTGAAGTACTGGCTGTAAAAATGTTTTAAAGACTCAAAAACTAAACATTATGTCAGGACTGCAATGAAAAATGCAAGCTACCTCTTATACTTACACCATAGTTCTCAGAAACTGCATTTTTTGGTTCCTTCCACTGTTTCACAGAATCTTTAAATGTGAACTTTCCATTTGTATTTATATTTTTTTCAGCAAAAGGATCTGTCAAAACAAAAGCTGGTTAAACTGTATATTATGAACCAAGTTTTCCTCTTTCTAGGCTAAAGTAAATTTGATGCAAAGGTAGCAGATAATTTCATTACTAAAATGTTTTTAAAAATTACATACATTTTATAAATCTATACATTTATATTCATATAAAGTCATTACATATCTCAACTTCACTAGTGAAAGTATTTTTCACTCGATACAAAATTGAAATCTGCTACTCATTAGTATTATAGTATTATTTGGAGTAAATAATTGCTTCCTATTTCTTGTTCCATTCTATTCATGATTTTATACTAAACCTCCCTTTCTTTTTCATCTTTCCTCCAAGCTGAACTGCTCTAATCTATTTAGCCTATCTTCATGAGGGAGATGTCCTACCTCCAGCGCCTGTGGCCCTTTTCCATATCTTTACAAGTTTCACTTTGTCTGAGATAAGGTAACTAGAACTGCACGTGCACCATAGATCTATATAGAATCATTATGACATTCTCTGTTTAATTCACCATTTCCTTCTAAATGATTCTAAACATTTACCTTTTTGATCACTATTGTACACCAAAATTAAAGAATTTAATTGATTGCCCCCAGTGACTAGTATTCTTTTCTTCAGTGGAGACTCAATATGGAACCTTGTACCTATAATTAATTACTCTTCCCTATACGCATCACTTTGCAATTGCCCACATTAAAATGCATCTGCAATGTAAATGCCCTAATTTCTAATCTGGAAATGTCTGTCATTCCTCGGCCTGCCTGTATTTTAACTATGATAATAATTATGTAATATGGGGTAGGAGCCAAGATGGCATCTTGAAGAGACATGCTTGCTGGAGTTCTGCTAATCACTGCTTGATTACAAGGATTGAAAACAGGAAAGGGAAAACACGGACCTACTCTCGGTTTCAGATTCTACTCCCCGTCTGGAGAAAGTCAAGCTGGAGGATTGTGGGCTTCAACCGCAAGGAGTAGCAGCAGGGCTTATGGGCAGCTCCAAAACACTTGAGAAAAGTTTGAAGGGGGCTTCATTTAGCCCTGAACTTAGACCTGCATTCTCATAATCTGGAAGGGAATCGTTAAATGGAAGTATGGCGTCGTGAGGGCTGGAGAGTCCAGGAATGGCAGCGTATGCTGAGGGGGCTTTATCGGCAGTGTCTACCCCATTAAGGGGAGAAGGGGGAATTGCCCGGGAACAGATTGATGTGTGCACGGATGCCCCTGTAAAACCAGAGAGCCCTCCTGGAGAGATGCGGGTGGATATGAGACCAGCAGTCATTATCATGGATCAAATTTGAGAACTTCTACAAGCTCTGGATAAATCCCTAAAGGTATTGACTTTATAGTTTTCTGTGACTTCAGAGAATTTAGTTCCCAGTTTGCTTTTCAATCTCAAGCACACAGTCAACAGTCCTCTAGATTAGATCAGGTGAAGCCTCATATAGCAAAGACAAAAACTTTGGATATGGCTCAGATTAAAAAAAACACAGAGAGACAAATTGAGAATCTGGAGAATCAAACAAGAAATAACTTACGATTTTTTAATTTCCCAAAGTCACCATTAATTTCTCCTTGATACAATATTTGTCTTCATTGTGGGCAAAATTTTGAAACGTATATTTCTTATTTTGATGTATTTGAAATTTCCTTGTTTTGCATTTCTCTTTCATTCAGAATATTTGATGAATGTAAAATTTAAAAATGATTATAAAAAGTTTAAAAATATTGCGTCACACATAAAGTTGATCACTCCATTCATTACTCCCTCTTCTAAATCACGTAACTTAAACATTAGTCTCTGTACGAATCTTAGGTACTTTTATTTACCTCTTTCTATTGGGACCATTTAGGGATATAGAAATCAATGTAGGCTTCCCTTAATGTGTTATTTTACCATTAACATGTGGTATTTATGCAATGAGACCTAGTTACTAATAACTGAGGTTAATAATAAAACAACAGAACTTAACACATTGATAACTTCTCTCCTTAGTTCTACTCTTTGCTTCCTTTCTTAACCAGTGGCCAAACCACAATAAAAGATCATCTAATCCATAACTTTCTAATTTCCTCCAAGTCTCTCATGAAGGACTCTGCCAATGTCTTCTAAAAATCTATGTACACTGCATCGACTAGCTCACCTTTATTTATAAGCTTATGCACAGTTTTAAAGAACTGTAATAGATTTAGTAAGGCACAAGCTCTCACTGCTAAATCCAATAAGCCATGGATATCCATTGATATGTATCTTCGGACCATCAGAGGCGGTACTCTGCTGTTAAATATTGGTGCAGTAGCAATTTCCACCTTTTCATCATTGGTCCAGTATTTTATGTATTTAGAAAAAATGTTAAATTTTTTAAAAGACATTTAAATAGCACTCCATACATCCTTAAAATTAAAATGAGTCTGTACTTATCTTTAGATAAAGGTTTCAGGGGACTTAAAATTCAAACTTTGTTCATATGGGGCTGTATACCGACACGTTTTGCTTCAGCTTTGCCCTGCAAAGAAAAGAACCAATGAAGAATTTCCAGAATCCAAAAAGGTAAAAATTTTAAGAAGACAATATAAATCATCATAATAGTCATGTACCTTTTAGTCTCCAAAGCGAGTACTCATTTGTTTACCCCTTATACCAAAATGGCCATAACCATTGCAGTCACATGGCATCCACCAACCAATAACAAGAACTTGTTAGATTTAAAAAAAGCCATTCAATTTCTTTGTTGAGCCCGATGGGTTCAACCGAATTGAATTTAAATATCCAGTTCTGTTCCTTATAATTAAGAATCTGATCTGAAAAAGCTGAAGCAAAACACGTGTCAGTATACAGCCCCATATGAACCCAGTTTGGATTTAATGTCCCCTGAAATCTTTACCTAAAGATAAGTACAGACTCATTTTAATTTTAAGCATTTATGGAGTGTTTAAATGTCTAAAAATCTTAAAATGTTTCTAAATACATAAAATATTGGACCGATGATGAAAAAGGTGGAAATTGCTACTGAACCAATACTTAACAGCGGAGTACCGCCTCTGATGGTCCGGAGGTACCTTCTTGTATGAAAGTTGTTTATTTATTATAACATATATAGATCTTTTGTGTGATCTTACGTAGTAGTTCTTGCTGTTGAAAGATATATATAAGCTTGTGGGTTTTTGGTTATTTATATAAAAGGGCATTATGGCCCAGTTACCTGATGAACTTATGGGATATTTGGAAGAACAAACAACTGAATTGTTGAAGAGACCGGCATTATTGGAAGATAATATAAACATCTCTGATACAGGTTTCTTGGATAGATTTACTTTATCGATATAAGAGATTAACCAAAGCAGAACTCCATGGTAGTACTTTTAGTACAATACGTGAAGAAGACTATGATACCAAGAGGATTGCGTATAATTAAAGAACCAAAGACTTTTCTGACAAATAATGAATATGCTGATAAGTGGATTGCTATATTGAATCATTGCAGTAGAGATTTAATATTGCTGACTGTTGAGACCACCACTGTGGTGGAGATTCAAATTAAGGAGCCAACTGCTGAAAGTGAGGCTTTGTTGAAACAACCTTTGATGAACAAGAATACAATAAGCAAATGACAAGAGTTAAAACAAAATGTTTCCAAGTTTTGTGAAACATTACGTCAAACTAAGATTAGGAAATATAGCAGGGATGAGCAGGATTATCAATAGGACAGGGTATATTCCTGGCTATAAAAGGGAAGAAAATTCTCTTCTTATAAACAGGATTTTGAGGGATCTTCAGGAGATTTGGGAAGCAGTTCAGGTGAAGAAACAGCTCATGTAGAGAATAGGGGTCCAAAGTCTTCTTTTCCCAAAGTTCAATGAGGACGGGATCAATATCGGGAGGCAAATTTCCACCAAACAGTGACGCAGGAGGCATGTGATACAAGTTGAAGGAAAGTGACTGTTCAGCAATGATTAATATTTCTCATCAATCTTTAACCCCTGAACAATGTGAAGTCTTGAATTTGGGATTAAGCTTTGTGCCAACCTACCATTATGATCCTTTTAAGATTAGAGTTGCGATTCATTAGGAAATTACACCTGAGTTTTTTTTATACTAAACCATCTGGTCCAAATATACAGTATCTATAGTTAAACCCAAATCTCGATGGAATCCTCCTGTTACTTTAAATCCCAATATAGCGTTTTTTCAAACCTTGGTGGAAAATGATTTAAGGAAATTTGAAGATAGTATGCAGTTACAGCGGGGACGTCCAAATTTAACTGCTAATCAGAGAAAATCATAACGGCAGCTCAGCACTCAGCAGTATCTTATTATTTCTAGAGCTGCTAAAGGAGGGGCGGTTGTAGTTCAGAATAGACATCAATATTTCTCTGAAGCTATTTCACATTTATCCTGTGGCAAATTCTCTCAGAAATTATCTGCTGATCAAACTCTCCAACTTCAATCACAGATTAAGACGATGATACAGGATGCTCAAATGAGGGGCTGTTTGACTACTAAAGAAGCTACTTTTTAAATGTGTAAACATCCTAGCTCAGACTCATAAATATCTTGAAAACCCACTCGTACGTCCCATTGTATCTACCAAAGACTCGGCATTGGATTTTGCTTGACCGATGCTGACAACCCTTTGTGAAAGAAATAAAGTTGTTTTTACAAGATACTACTCGATGTTATGAGTTCTTCAAGAGTATCGGTTGGTGGGTCAATCGATAATTATGGCTACCCTGGATGTTTCTGAACTGTATACTAACATACCGCAAGATGCAGTATTGCAACTTACTGAAAATATTTTGATAAATGAGTGCTGCCAGCTAGACTTCCTACTGCCTTATTAATGGACATGTCTATATTGGTAATTCAAAAGAATTATTTTTGGTTTGAAGATAGTTTTTTTATGAACAAATTCATGGTGTTGCCATGGGGTCAAATGTTGCGCCTTCTGTGGCAACCCTATATATGGCTGAATTCGAGGAGAGCAAGTTATACGGGACTGCTCGGTTTTCTATGGTCCCTCTTTGGAAGCGTTACCTCAATGATATATTTTTGTTATGGAGTGGTTCTGAAGATCAATTATTGCAGTTTGTTCAATGGTTAAATCGGTTAGATTCTAATTTACAATTTTAACTGCATTATTCCACCCAAAATATTAATTTTTTGGATCTGCACATTCAAAGAACACTTGAAGGATTTTCTACTACTTTATATAGGAAGAATGTAGATCAGAACAATTATCTGATATTTCAAGGTTTTCATCCATACAGACTTAAAACAAGCCCCCCGATCATTCAGTTCTTATGACTTCGCAGGATCTAATCTACAGTAGGTGAGTTCAAAACACAAGCTGCCAATTTGACCAAACAATTTTTAGAGTGGCTATCCTTTTAAGGTTGTCTGGAAGGCATACTTGCGGGCACGATATGCCCAAAGGTCTCTTTTGTTACTATATAAACAAACTACTGAAATGGATAAATTAACTTTTGTAATGCCCTATTCTCAAGCATCTGGATGTATATTACAAGAAATACATGTGATCTGGAATGTTTTACAATTGGATCCTTGTTTTCATGATCATTCAATAGTGGCATTACAACATGGGAAAACTATAGGAGAGATGGTAAAGTTTAAACCTGGGAGAAATAAGATCGACTCAGTTGCTGTACATAGCTGTTGTGGAGTTTTATGTATTTAATTTATTTATTTAGATTTTGCTCACACCTTTTTTCAGTAGTAGCTCAAGGTGAGTTACATTCAGGTACACTGGATATTTCTCTGTCCCAGGAGGACTCACAATCTAAGTTTGTGCCTGAGGCAATGGAGGGTTAAGTGACTTGTCCACGATCACAAGGAGCAGCAGTGGGATTTGAACCAGCCACCTCTGGATTTCAAGACTGGTGCTCTAACCTCTAGGCCACTCCTCCACACAATTTTGTCAATGGTGTGAGCTGAAAATGGAAGGAGATAGTTGGACTGATCCTAATATAGATTACACTATTTATGTAAGTAAGACCACCAATTGGACTACAAGAAATGCAATTTATATCATACAATGCCCCTGCAATAAAATCTATTTGGATAGGAGTAGCAGACCTGTGAAGATTTGCTTAACATAACATAAATCCAAAACATTCATGCGTGCTAAAGACGCACAATTATTTATTTAGATTTTGCTCACACTTTTTTCAGTAGTAGCTCAAGGTGAGTTACATTCAGGTACTCTGGTTTTTCTCTTTCCCAGGAGGGCTCACAATCTAAGTTTGTACCTGAGGCAATGGAGGGTTAAGTACAACATTGGTTACAGTTTGGCCATGCATTAACAGATTTGCGCTGAAGAATTATTGATTCAGTGGGGGGTGGGAGGGTGGCAACTTTGATCAGATTCTTAATTATAAGGAACAGAATTGGTTATTTAAAACTCAATTCGGTTCAACCCATCTGACTCAACAAACCAACTGAATGGCTGTCTTTAATCTAACAAGTTCTTGTTATAGGTTGGTGGATGCCATGTGACCACGACAGTTATAAGAAGCTTAGGGGGTCTTTTACTAAAGCTTAGCTGGAGTTATCTGCAGCATGGCCAATTTTATTCTTATGGGACCTGCTGCAGTTAACTCCAGCTAAGCTTTAGTAAAAGACCCCCTTAGTTAGACGCCATGGCCATTTTGGTATAAGGGGTGAAGAAATGAGTACTCGCTCTGGAGACTAAAAGGTACATGACTATTATGATGATTTATATTGTCTTCTGAAAATGTTTACCTTTTTGGATACTGGAAATTCTTCTTTGGTTCTTTTCTTTACAGGGGATTACCTTGAAAAAGCTGAAGTAAACATGTGTCGGTATACAGCCCCATATGAACCCAGTTTGGATTTAAAGTCCCCTGAAACCTTTATCTAAAGATAAGTACAGACTCATTTTAATTTTAAGCATTTATGGAGTGCTGTTTAAATGTCTAAAAAATAATAATTCTTTTTTCTAAATACATAAAATATTGGACCGATGACGAAAAAGGTGGAAATTGCTACTGCACCATTACTTAACAGTGGAGTACTGCCTCTGATGGTCCAAAGATATCTTCTTGTATGAAAGTTGTTCTGATTTATTATAACAGCTATAGATCTTTTATGTGAGCCTACGAAGTAGTTCTTGCTGTTGAAAGATATATATTACATTGTGGGAATTTTTGGTTAATTATATCCATTGATATGACCAGTAATTTTGATCTTATCAATAATTTCTAGCATTCTGACATCAATATCAGACTTACTTGTTTGTAGGTTTGTAGGGCTACCTTAGGAGCCTTTACTGAAAAGCTCTGGTGTCACATTGCCTATCTTCTACTGCTTAGGAACAGAAACAAATTTGTGTATGGTATGTTACAGATTACCAGAAGCAAATCTACAGTTCTATGCATTTATAACAATCAGATTTGTTTTCCATTCCTAATAATTTCTAACATTCTATTTGTTTTCTTAGCTGCCGCTGCACACTGAGCAGAGAATTTCAATGTACCATCAACGATGACACCTAGATCTTTTACCTGGGCAGCGACTCCTAATGTGGAACCCTGCATTATGTAATTATAGTTTGGGCTCCTCTTTCCCACAGCATCACTTTGCACTTGCTTACATTAAATGATCATCTGCCATCTGGATGCTCAGTTGCCCAGTCTTGTAAGGTCTTCTTGCAATTATTCACAATCCTCTTGCAATTTAACAATTTTGAATAACTGTCATCAACAAATTTCATTACTCAACTAATTATTCCCATCTCTAGATGATTTATAAATATAAATATGTTAAAAAGCAGCGGTCTCAGCACAGACTCCTGGGGAACCCCATTATCTACCTTTCTTCATTGAGAATACTTACCATTTAACCCTACTTTGTTTTCTATCTTTTAACCAGTGCTTAAACCACAATAGGACGGGAAAATTAGGTTCTTACCTTGGTAATTTTCTTTCCTTTAGTCACAGCAGATGAATCCATTCCGAATGGGTTGTGTCCACCTACCAGCAGGGGGAGATAGAGAAAACTGAAAACCATAGTGCCTCCAGGACGGCTAGCTCCATCTGCCTCTCAGTATTTTGAAGCTTCAAAAGCAGTGTTAAACCGCAAAGTAGAATAACATGAACTTTCCTCACAGCGAACGAACGCCCCAGAACAGGAGCAATAACTCAAAGGAAGGACGAACTCAACCTCCTGTAGAAGAACAGAAATCCTGAAGACTGTTTTCTAACTTCTCCCAATGGGGGAACATGTCGGCAGGAAAAACTGAACACAAAACAGAGTCAATCAGGGAGGGATCATGGATTCATCTGCTGTGACTAAAGGCAAGAAAATTACCAAGGTAAGAACCTAATTTTCCCTTCCTTGTCACCAGCAGCAGATGAATCCATTACGAATGGGATGTAACAAAGCAATCCCTAGTTAGGGTGGGAACAAGCCACACCATGCGCCAGCACTTGTGCTGCGCACATCCAGGAGGTGCAGCTGCCCAAAGGATTCCGGAAACTCCTCCCTAGTAAAGGAGGGCAGGAAAATAGGCTGGTTTAGGTGAAACGCTGAAACCGCACGGTACGTACTGTTACTCCAGACTCTGAGAACTGCAGAAATGGGTCTCGACAGGACAACGCCTGGAGCTCAGATACCCATCTCGTCGATGCAATGGCCATCAAAAAGACTGTCTTTAGAGTCACATCCTTCTCTGAAGCTCGCCTCAGCAGCTCGAAGGGTGAACACTGAAGAGTCTTTAATACTAGCCTCAGGTTCCAGGCCGGACAAGGGGCCCGCACGGGAGGCCGGAGCCAAAGCACCCCTCTAAGAAACCGTGCAATGTCCAGATGTGCAGCCAGGGAGAGGCCAGAGACCTTCCCCCGAAAACATACCAATGCTGCCACTTGAACATGCAGGGAATTATAGGCCAAGCCTTTTTGTAAACCATCCTGCAAAATGTCAAGTATCGACGAGACAGAAGCCTGAATGGTTGCGATTGCTTTAGAAACACACCAAGCCTCAAACTGGTGCCAGATCCGAACATAAGCAATGGAAGTGGAACGCATGCGGGCCTGCAAGAGAGTGGCGACGACCTTGTTAGAATAGCCATTGTCTCTCAATTGCGCCCTCTCAATAGCCGTGCCATAAGACCAAAGCGGGAGGGATCCTCCATGGTCACCGGGCCTGGCGTCAACAGGTTCGGTACCAGAGGCAAAGGAAGGGGAGTCTCCATCAGCATCCGCCGGAGGTCGGCATACCACGGCCACCTGGGCCAATCCAGGGCAATGAGGATCACCAATCCTTGATGTAGCCGAATTCGCAGGAGTTCTCCCCTATCAAGGGCCAAGGAGGGAACACATAAAGGAGGCCCAAAGGCCAGGGTTGAGCCAAGGCATCCAACCCCGCCGAGCGAGGATCTCTCTGTCTGCTGAAAAAGGACGGGACTTTGGTATTTGTGCTTGACGCCATAAGATCCACTGCGGGCTTTCCCCATTTGGCACAGATCTAAAGGAACACTTCCGTCTGCCAGTTCCTACTCCGCTGGGTCGATTTGATGCCTGCTTAGAAAATTGGCTTGCACGTTGCTCTGACCTGCTATGTGAGCTGCTGACAGAAGCTGCAGATGTAGCTCGGCCCAGTGGCATATCTGAGCGGCCTCCACGGCCAGTGCTCTGCACTCAGTGCTGCCTTGTCGATTTATGTAGGCCACTGCTGTCGTGTTGTCCGACAGAACTCTGACAGCGAGTCCCTCCAGAGTCTTGTGAAAGGCCAGAAGTGCTTGAAATATCGCTCTCAGTTCCAAGCGATTGATGGACCACTCCATTTCCTCGGGTGTCCACAGACCCTGGGCATAGCTTCCCTGGCAATGTGCTCCCCAGCCGTTCAGGCTGGCATCCGTTACCACCAGGCACCAATCGGGAAGCGCTAGCGGCATTCCTCGCCGCAGCATGTTGTCTGAGAGCCACCACTCCATACTGAGTCGGGCCGCAGGGTGCCACGTTAGTCTGCGTTGATAATCCTGGGACATAGGAGACCATCGTTGACGCAGGGCAATCTGCAGAGGTCTCATGTGTAACTCTCGCCCATAGCACCACTTCCAAGGTGGCCGTCATCGACCTCAACAGCTGGACAATGTCCCAAGCTCGCGGGCGAGGCATCCTCAGGAGCATACGGATCTGATTCTGAAGCTTGCACCGCCTTTGGTCGAGTAGAAGACAAACCCCGAGGCCGTGTCGAACCGGACCCCCAAATATTCTAGAGATTGAGAGGGGGTCAGGTGACTTTTGGGTATATTGACGACCCAGCCCAGAGATTGCAGTACTGAGACCACTCTGGCTGTTACACGATGACTCTCTTTTGCAGACTCCGCTCTGATGAGCCAGTCGTCTAGGTACGGGTGAACCCGGATACCCTCTCGCCTGAGAAAGGCAGCTACTACCACCATTACCTTTGAAAAGGTTCGGGGAGCTGTGGCGAGGCCAAAAGGCAAGACCCGGAACTGGAAATGCTTTCCCAACACCGCAAACCGGAAGAACCGTTGGTGCGGGGGCCAAATAGGAATGTGCAAGTAAGCTTCTTTTAGGTCCAGAGACGTGAGAAACTCTCCTGGCTGTACCGCCGCAATGACGGAGCGCAGGGTTTCCATGTGAAAATGCCGCACTCTCAGAGACTTGCTGACTTTCTTTAACTCGAGAATGGGCCGAAAAGACCCGCCTTTTCGCGGCACCACAAAATAAATGGCGTAACGACCGTAGCCGTGTTCGGCAGGAGGCACAGGGATCACTGCTCCAAGGTGCAACAAGACTTGTAAGGTCTCCTCCACCGCCGCCCGTTTGACGGCAATGCCGCATCAGGACTCCACAAACACGTCTCTCACCAGGGCATCGAATTCCAATCGGTAACCTTCTCTGATCAGGTCCAGGACCCACTGATCTGAGGTAATCTTGGTCCACTCCTCGAGAATGAGGGAAAGGCGTCCTCCTACCGCTGTAAAGGAGGAGTGGACTGGCGCACCATCATTGAGAGGGTCGCCCTTGAACTCCAGGCCTAGAACCGGCCGCTGCGGATCACTTGTCTGAGTGAAAGGAGTTCCTCTACTGAAAATGGGCACGTTGAGTAAACCCAGCAGAGCACCCCAAGCGATACCTTCGAGCTTCTCGGAGGCAAGGTCTGGAAGAGGAGGGAACCACCTGACCCTTGGAAGAAGGCCACGGCCCGTCCTCAGGTAACCTCTGGGGTTTAGCATCCCCCAGGTCTTTATCAATCTTCTCCAACTCCTCTCCAAATAACAGAAGGCCCCGAAAGGGCAACTTCACCAGCCTTTGCTTAGAGGCAACGTCAGCCACCCAATGCCATAGCCATAGAAGGCGGCGGGCGGACACCACCACAGACATCTGTTTAGCCGAGGCTCTGACCAGATCATAGAGGCCACCAGCTAAACCTCAGCGAGGGACTCCGCACCACCCACGGGCTGTTCCACTGCTTGTTGTAACCAAGACAGGCAGGCTCGAGCAGCATAAGAACTGCAAGCAGACGCCCTTAAGGCTAGGCCCGAAATCTCAAAGGACCGTTTTAGCGCTGATTCCAGCCACCGGTCCTGAATGTGCTTCAGGGCAACCCCTCCCTCTACTAGGACAGCGGTCTTTCTTGTCACGGCCGTGAGTAAGGCATCCACTTTAGGCATCCCAAAGCAGGCCAAGTGCTCCTCACTCAGAGGGTACAGATGCCCCATCGCCCTGGCCACTTTCAAGGGCCCCTCCGGGTCAGCCCATTGAGCAGAAATAAGCTCTTTGATGGAGTCATGCAAAGGGAAGGCTCAAGCAGGCTTCTTAGTACTCGCCATCCTCGGATTACCAGAGGTGGCCTCGCCTTTCACAGGATCATCAATAGAGAGGGCCTGTAAGGCATCAGAGAAGTGCTGGCAGCTCATCGTGGTGGAAAATCCTAACCGCGGTGGGATCATCTAGATCCAGTGGCAAACCGGAACCTTCCTCTGGCTCCTCAGCCCACGAGGGCCTGCCAGATCCCTCAGAGTCCCCACAGCCCAACCACGGGGGGGGGGGGGGGGGGAGGAGGTGCGCCACTCTCCAACAGGGGATTTACCCGTCTATTCTTAGCGTGCATCCAACGCTCAGGGGAAGCCACTTCTATCGGCAGCCATGGGCCATCATCAGTCGGAGGGGAACCAGGTAGCAACGCAGTATCAGACACCTGCGGCAGAGCTCTTTTCAGCATAAATGCTTTATGTAACAGAAGCACAAACTCGGGGGAGAAAAACCCACCCTGACCTCCCGTCTCTGCATTAGGAGCCACGGGGGATGGAGCTCCTCTAGTAGCCTTGGCCCAAGGCACCCCTCTGTTCTCAGACTCCTCCGCCAGCGCGAGGGTCGAGCCATGTGGTGCTTCCAAGATGGCACCCGCTGCCAGTTCCATCGAGCGGGAAGAATCATTGCTCGCCATGCTCGTGCTGGCTCTACCGTCTAAACAGCACGTTTTACAGAGCCCCGCTGCTGACCTGCGCTTACCACAATGGGAACAGCGCTTAACTCCCTCAGCAGCCATCGCCGAAAAATGGTGGAATAAAATTCAAAATGGCAGCTTCGCGCCCAAAATCACCCCGATCAGAACGCTGTATGTGGGCCCTCCCCGGAGGAGCTGAATACCGCTCTTACCTCAAAAGACCGAGTCTACGATCTCCGGTCACGCTGCACAGTCAGGAAAAGCCTAAGAAATAAAAGCACTAAAAGCGCGTCTTTTTTTTTTTTTTTTTTTAAACACTGTGAGGAGAGGCACTCTGGAGGCAGAAGAGGGTGGGAAAGGCAGGGACAGGGCAAACCTATATGCCTGCATCCACACAGGGGGAAGGGTAAGGCAGAGAAAGGGCTAACCTATGTGCCTTTAAAATGGGCTCCACCAGCCACAACACCCCTGCTACAACTGGCAAAAGCACAGGAGCCACCCCAGGCAGAATTTTCAAGGAGCTGAACAAGCTGCGTCCTACCCTGCTGGGAGACAGAAATACTGAGAGGCAGATGGAGCTAGCCGTCCTGGAGGCACTATGGTTTTCAGCGTTCTCTATCTCCCCCTGCTGGTAGGTGGGCACAACCCATTCGTAATGGATTCATCTGCTGCTGGTGATAAGGAAATAACTTTCTAATTTCTTCAGGTGTCTTTCAGGAGATACTCTGTCAAATGCCTTTTGAAAATCTAGATACGCAATACTGACTGGCTTACCTTTATCCACATGTTTATTCACCGTTCAAAGAAATGTAATTGATTAGTGAGGCAAGATTTCCCTTGACTAAATTCATTTTGGCTTTGTCTCATTCATCCATGCTTATGCATATGCTCTGTAATTTTGTTCTTTGTAATAGTCTCTACTATTTTGCCGAGCACCGACATCAGGCTCACCGGTCTATCACCTCTAGAACCCTTTTAAAAATTGGCTAACATTGGACACCCTCCAATCTTCCAGTACCATGCGGAATTTTGAAGATAAATTACATATTACTAACAAAGCTCTGCAAGTAACAAATTCATTTAATCTCTCCGCTATGGCCTTGTCTTCCCTGAAGGCCCCTTTTACCTCTTGTCATCCAACGGTCCTACAGCATCTAATATACCTAAAAAAAAGTTATTTATATATGCTTGCTGCCCATGCAATCTTCTTTTCAAAGTCTCTCTTTGCCTTCCTTCTCTGCACTTTGCATTTGAGTTGCCATTCCTTATGCTGTTTCCTATTATTTTCAGTCACATCCTTCTTCATTTTCTAAAGGATTTTGTTATAGCTAATAGTTTCTTTCACCTCACCTTTCTAAGCATGTTGGCTTTCGTGTGGCCTTCCTTCCTCCTTTTTTAATACATGGAATATATCTATAGTCTGGGCTTCCAGATTGGTATTTTTGAATAGCATCCATGCCCAATATACATTTTTGACTTTTGAAGCAGCTCCTCTATATTTTTTCTCTTACCATTCTCCTCATTTTACCATAGTCTCAATTTTAAAAGTTAAATGCTAATGTATTGGATTTCCTGTGTGTACTTACTCCAGAGATGACATCCAATCTGATCATGTTGTGATCACTGTTATCAAGTGGCCTCAGCATCATTACCTCCTGCACCAGGTCATGCAATCCACTAAGGACCAGGTCTAGAATTCTTCCCCCTCTTGTTGGTTCCTGAATCAGCTGCTCCAGAAAGCAATCCTTGATTTCATCAAGGAACTTTACCTCCCTAGTATGCCCTAATGTTACATTTATCCAGTCAATATTGGAGTAATTGGAATAAAAAAAATAGCAACAATTCTACCTTGTATATGTATCGTTTGGGGGCAACCAAGGCAGGTAATAATGAAAAAAGTGGAGAAAAAAAAAAAGACTTCAGAACAATCGGAACGTCCTCATTTTTCAAAGGACACGCCTTTTGTTTAAAGAGGGAACCACTTCAATCACGTCTTCACAAAAAAAAAAAAACTCCACTGTATCAAATTCACAAAAACACTGCCTTAGCACCTCCACAAACGCATAACATGGAGACTAAAATTTCAAACTGTCCAAAAGTATCAAAAAATATCGCTTGAAGTAGGTACTTATCTTCACTGAGGATATCTTCACGATTCACTTCAAGTCCAGCCTCGTACCTAAAACAATGAGAAGTTCCGATTGTTCTGAAGTCTTTTTTTCTCCACTTTTTTCATTATTACCTGCCTTGGTTGCCCCCAAACAATACATATACAAGGTAGAATTGTTGCTATTTTTTTGATATTGTATTCTACTTATTCCGAAGATTTGCAGTAGTAATTGGAATCACCCATTATTATGCTACCCAGTTTGTTAAGCCTCCCTAATTTCTGATTTCATTTTCTGCATTTGTCTGTTCATCCTGGCCAGGTGGACGGTAGTATACTCCTATCACTATCCTTTTCCCCTTTATACATGGAATTTCTATCCATAGGGATTCCAAGATGTGTTTTTACGTCCTGCAGATTCTTTAATCTATTCAATTCAAGGCCCTCCACAATTCAATTAATTTTAACACTGCGATATAATTTGTACTCTGGTATAACAGTGATCCACTGGTTATCTTCCTTCCATCAAATCTTAGGGTCACCTATTATATCTATCTTTTCATTCAGGGCAATATATTCTATCACTCCCATCTTATTTCTTAGGCTTCCACTGTTATTGCTTATGATTAACCAAAGTCTTACATTAAGATCAATTCCCACTATTTGGAAACATTCTTATATTACTCCTATTTTGATATCTTCAAAGCTGATCTTTTGGCGATACATAACTATAGACCAATTTCTAATCTGTTCTTTCCTGCAAAGGTTTTATAGAGGATACCAATGTTCTACATAGTAACATAGTAGATGATGGCAGATAAAGATCTGTACGGTCCATCCAGTTTGCCCAACAAGATAAACTCATTACATACGATATGATGTGATACGTTGTATATGTATACCTGATCTTGATTTATTCTTGCCATTTAAAGGGCATAGAGCATAGAAGTCTGCCCGGCACTGGCCTTGTTCTAAAATTTCTAAAGTTCTTGTCAAAGCCCCTGAATAATTTCACTCCAGCTCATCCAAATCTATTCAGCCTCAATCAGGGCACAGAGCCCGTAGAAGTCTGCCAAGCACTGGCTTTACAACCCAATCCCTCTATCTTCTTTAGATCCGTTCCTTCTCAACAGGATCCCTTTGTGTTTGTCCCAAGTATTTTTGAAATCTGTTACCATTTGTATCCCTACCACCTCTTGCGGGAGGGCATTCTGGGTACCTACCAACCTCTAAGTAAAAAAATACTTCCTGACATTATTCCTGAGTCAGTCTCCTTTCAATCTCATGTCCTCTAGTTCTACAGCATTCCAGTCTCTGGAAAATGTTCATTTGTGGATTTATACCTTTCAAATATTTGAATGTCTGCATCACCCGTTTCTCCTTTCCTCCAGGGTATACATGTTCAGGTCAGAAAATCTCTCCATGTACGACTTGCTACATAAACCCCATTTACGTCGCTTTTCTTTGAACTGCGTCAAGTCTTTTTACATTCTTAGCAAGATAAGGCCTCCAAAACTGAACACAATACTCTAAGTGGGGCCTCGCCAACGACATGTACAACGGCATCAACACCTCCTTTCCTCTGCTGGTTATACCCCTCTCTATGCAGCCTAACATCCTTCTGGCCGCGGCCACCGCCTTGTCACCCTGAGATCCTTGAGCATAATCACCCCAAGATCCTTCTCCTAAGCCGAGCTTACCAATCTCTCCTCTCCCATCTAGTACATCTCTCTGTATTTCTGCACCCCAATTATATCACTCCACTTCTTGGCATTAAATTTTAACTAAATGTTATTACATCATGAAACCTCTTATATTATAACAAATTACTAAAGAATTTTTTTGTATATATAAATATAGTGCTCATTATGTGCTATGGGATCCATCCCCTCTATAATACACTTCAACCATCATCGCACTGAGTCCCGCCCTGCCTGCCTAATTGTTAAAATCACTTAGCTGTTGATTCTAAAATGATCACAAATATCAAATTTTCACATGAATATTTGACTTATCTGCAGAACAGGTGCTTCCAAATTGCTGTCACTCTGTGCTCATGGGAGAAGGATCCAAAAGTAAAAAAAAATCATACAATTGCAATCCCAATATGTAGATATATTTTCTTGTTCAACTCATGCTGAGTTTCATACCTCCACTTCATTCTACTACTACTTATTTCTAAAGCGCTACTAGACGTATGCAGCGCTGTACACTTGAACATGTAGACACAGTCCCTGCTCGACAGACAATCTAATTAAGACAGACAGACAGAACAAACAAGAGATAAGGGAATATTAAAGTGAGGATGATAAAATAAGGGTTCTGAACAAACTGAATAAGGGTTAGGAGTTAAAAGCAGCATCAAAAAGGTGGGCTTTAGGTTTAGATTTGAAGACGGCCAGAGATGGAGCTTGACGTACCGGCTCAGGAAGTCTATTCCAGGTATATGGTGCAGCAAGATAAAAGGAACGGAGTCTGGAGTTAGCAGTGGAGGAGAAAGGTGCAGATAAGAGAGATTTACCCTGTGAACGGAGTTCCCGGGGAGGAATGTAGGGAGAGATGAGAGTAGAGAGGTACTGAGGAGCTGCAGAGTGAATGCACTTATTCTCTACACGGTATCCATGTTTCGCCTCTCCAGGCGTCCTCAGGAGAACTCAAGCTTACAATGTGACTATATTATGTATGTTGGAGTTTATACTTCCAACATTCCAAGTAAAAACTTTCAGTTAAATAATAGTTAATATCTAGACCAATCAGCACAAGAACAAGATTAACCAAAGGGAAAACTGCCCCGGCCTCCCCACTGTGCCTCACCAAAGTAAAACCCAACTGAGAACAGAGTACAAAAGAAAAACATCAGCTATATATAAAAAAGACAACAAAACAAAAAACACACCCCCATACACAAAATCCCAGCTCTATTCCCTTTCTATCTCGGTCCTCCAACATCCATCCTCCCCCAACCTCCAAATCCTTCAAGACTGACCCAACCCTTACAGCCTCCAAGCGAGACACCCACCCTCCCCCCAAACATTCTAAGATGGCGACCTGATCGGATGCCTAGACGGGACCTCTGCGGAGGATCACTGGGATCTACTGGAGATCGCGATCGGAGTAAACCCGTTGCACACGGGGAGGTGGAATACCTCCACCGGACGGGATCGCCTGCTCGGGAGCAGCGAAGAAGGATCGCAAGGTGCGAGCCGAGAACGATGCAGGACGGTGACTCGCAGTGACCTGAGATCTGAGGTCACGAGGCAATCAACTGCCCGACTCTGTGGATCGGCACTCCAGCCGAGCATCCAACTGAGTCAGAGACCCTGAGCTGCGGCGATCGACCGGAGAACGGCCGAGAAGTGGGGGCTGAGATCTGAGGCCACGAGGCAATCAACTGCCTGACTCTGTGGATCGGCACTCCAGCCGAGCATCCAACTGAGTCAGAGACCCTGAGCTGCGGCGATCGATCGGAGAACGGCCAAGAAGTGGGGGCCGAGCGCAGCCACTCACCCATCTTGGGGCCCGACTGGTCCGAGACCAAAGAGAAGTCCAGTGGCTGGACGGAAGTCCAGCCGCGCCAAGGCCGCACCGGGTCGGCTGACTGGGCGACCAGAGACTGATGGCGGCTGTCTGAGCGACGTGCCCGTGGCCCGAGGAGAGACGCCGACCGCGTGACCCGAGGAGGCCTCCATCGCAGGATCGCCACCCGGCCGTTCGGCGACACGAGCGGCGGCGACCGGCTGAGACGCAGCACCACAGTGAACCCGGGCACTCACCAGAGCATCGAGCCGCAGGTCATCCAGGCGCATCGGAAATACCAGCAACCCATGGATCCCTAAACCGGAGGCACTGCCGAGGATGATGAGACCAGGCTGGGTGAGATCCTGTTGACTGAATGTGTGCACTGGAGACCCGATGAGAGCTGCTGTCACGGCTGCTAGGCCGCATTTGACTTTGCCTGCTTGCTTCTGACTTTGTGATACAGCCTTTGCATGCTTGCTTCTGCTTTTTGCAACACTGCCTTGAAACGCATACTAGGGACCCCTCATGCTGTTTTGCCTCTGGGCTTTACTTCTAAATGCCAAACTTGCCTGCTTCTGACTTTGTAATACAGCCTTTACCTGCTTGCTTTTGCTTTTTGCAATACTGCCTTCAAACGCACACTGGAAGCCCCTCATACTGTTTGGCTTCTAAGCTTTGCTTCCAAATGCCTTACCTCTATATGCTGTAAACACCAGTACTACAACTACTACCCTATTACCTAAATGCCAGCTTAAACGTTTTAATTGCATTTAAATACAACTGTAAATACAGGCTTGCCATGTTCGGATTACAAACTAGCATCATCAGTAGGAGCTGTTACCAAGTTTAAAGGCAAATGCAGGCTGGCCTTGCTTTGAATTTTTGTCAAGCTTTGAACTGTTACCAAACTTAAATGCATATGTAAGCTGTATCTCGCTTTGAATTGTAGCCAAGCTCAAACGCAAATGTAGACTTTACCTCGCTTTGAACTGCCAAGCTTAAATGCAAATGTAAGCTTAATTCTCATGAATGTAAACCAGCTAAATGTCTGCCACAACGCCTTAGACATAGAGATGAATACCAGTAAAACACTCCTAATCATCCTTTGTCTCTCCCTACTCTTACACACAAACACAACCTACAACCCAGATAACAACAACCCCATTACCCACAATTCACACAGCATTCACATATACACAATGCCCACCCTAAAGAACATCCATAACAACTCACTCACAATACACCAATCCTATGTACAAACTATCAACAACCCACCAAACCAAAGACATAATAAACAACCAAAAGGAATAATCTCCGGATATGAATACCACCGACAAAAAGAGGAAAACAACAACAACAACAACAAATTCAACCACCGAAGAAACAGACAACTAATAAAAATAAATACATCGAACCCCCCCACGGAACCATACCACTCAATCCAACTAGGATACATCAACGCAAGATCAGCAGTAAGCAACTCAGTAGACATACGAGACTGGATTACCACAGATAACTTAGACCTTCTATTTATCACAGAAACCTGGTTCCATAGCCCCACAGACCCCGCCATCCTAGAAACATGCCCACCAGATTACAAAATCACCCACTGGACAAGAAAAGGAAAAAAGAGAGGAGGTGGAATAGCTATTATTCACAAACCCGGATTCACCATCACAATACGGGTGAATCTACCTCGCCACAACTTGAAATTGCATCGACAAAAATTAATCATCCAAACCTAATAGGACACCTCAACACAATCCTATTCTACAGGCCACCAGGAAAATGGCAAGACTCCCAAACACAACTCATGGACTTCATCTCGAACTCCTGCTTATCTGCCTCAAACATCCTTATACTAGGAGACATCAACCTACACCTAGAAGATGACACCTCACCAAGCACACGAGAATGCAAAGAATTCCTAAAACTCTGGGACCTGCAAACACCCAACACGCAACCAACACACAAAAAAGGACACACATTAGATATAACAAACAAATTCGAACCAGACAACTATCATACTCACTGACACAAGATGGACACCTACATTATGGTCAGACCACTATAAAGCAAATGTCTCTCTCTGCTGGCGAAAAACACACATAAACACAATCAATAAACATGAGCGAACAACATACACAACGAGAGGAAAAATAGACCCCACAATTTTCTGGCAACAGATCTACCAGAACGAATGGTCAACAAACGCTGACACCATCCAATTCCTCCAAGAATGGGATGATTTATGTACAACAACATTAGACAAAATCGCCCCAATCCAAACCAGAACATCACACAGGAAAAAAGCAAACCCATGGGTCACCGATGAGCTGAAAAAACTTAAAACACAAGTCAGGAAACTAGAACGAGAATGGAACAAAAAGAGAGACGAACAAACACTAAACGCCTGGAAATTACTTCGGAGAAAATACAAATACACCATAAAACAGACCAAAAGACTACATTACAAAACAATAACAGGACCAAACTACAAAAACACACAAACTCTTCAACCTATTGAACAAACTGCTAGACACCACACCAGTCACAAACAACGGCAAAGACATACCAGACGTTGCCAACCTTGCGAAATACTTCAAAGAGAAAATAATACAACTGCGACTCAAAATACCCACTAGCCCTATTGAGTACGCCACACTTTTAGATTGTCTAGATCCAGAAGAAGGAACATACCCAGCAGACAGAACCTGCACTGAATTCGAAATACTATCAGAAGACCTCATCTCTGAAACTCTCAAAAGATATGCCAATCCCATTGCAAACTAGACATATGCCCAAATAACCTCATGAAATCTGCTCCTCAACAATTCATAATAGACCTAATAAACCATGTAAACTTCATGCTACAAAACAGACTCTTCCCAAAAGAAAAAGGAAAAATCTTACTCACCCCAATTCCTAAAGATACAAAGAAAAGCATGAGCGAAATAACCAACTACAGGCCAGTAGCATCCATACCACTAATAACCAAAATAACGGAAGGAATGGTAACTAAACAACTCACAAACTATTTAAACAAACACTCAATATTGCATGATGCCCAATCAGGATTCCGGTCGAATCATAGCACAGAAACAGTATTAGTCACCCTTATGACTAAATTTAAACAAATAATTGCGACTGGCAACAATATACTCCTCCTACAATTTGACATGTCAAGTGCCTTCGATATGGTTGATCACGGAATCCTGCTACACATACTTGAATACTTTGGCATTGGAGGAAATGTCCTGAATTGGTTCAAGGGGTTCTTAACCCTACGCCCGTATCAAGTCACATCACATTCAACCACGTCTAAGGCATGGACACCTGAATGCGGAGTACCACAAGGATGACCCCTATCACCAACCATTTTCAACCTAATGATGATCCCCCTGGCTAAACTCCTATCAAACCATAACCTCAACCCATATATATACGCTGATGATGTTACAATATACATCCCTTTCAAACAAGACATCAACGAAATCTTCAATGAAATCAATCAAAGCCTACACATCATGTGGAGGAGTGGCCTAGTGGTTAGGGTGGTGGACTTTGGTCCTGGGGAACTGAGGAACTGAGTTTGATTCCCTGCACAGGCAGCTCCTTGTGACTCTGGGCAAGTCACTTAACCCTCCATTGCCTGCTGCATTGAGCCTGCCATGAGTGGGAAAGCACGGGGTACAAATGTAACAAAAAAAAAAAAAAACAACACATGGGCAGATGCATTTCGTCTGAAATTAAATGCAGAAAAAACTCAATGCCTGATACTCACCTCCCAATACAACACAAAGGAATTTACCGTTATAAACACACCAAACCTAAACCTTCCAATCTCAGAAACGCTAAAAATCCTTGGAGTCACTATTGACCGCCACCTAACACTCGAAACTCACGCAAACAACATAACTAAAAAGATGTTCTACTGCATGTGGAAATTGAAAAGGATAAGACCATTCTTCCCAAGATCCGTCTTTCGCAGCCTAGTGCAATCCCTCATACTCAGCCATCTGGATTACTGCAACTCACTATACGCAGGTTGCAAAGAGCAAATACTGAGGAAACTTAAAACAGCCCAGAATACAGCAGCCAGACTCATCTTCGGAAAACCAAAATATGAAAGTGCAAAGCCATTACGAGAGAAACTACACTGGCTACCACTCAAGGAACGCGTCACTTTTAAAGTATGCACATTAGTCCTCAAAATCATTCACGGCGAAGCCCCAGCCTACATGTCTGAGTTAATAGACTTACCACCCAGAAACGCCAAAAGATCATCTCGAACTTTCCTCGACCTTCACTTCCCCAATTGCAAGGGCCTGAAATACAAGACGCTACACGCGTCAACCTTCTCTCACATAAGCACGCAGTTTTGGAATACACTGCCGCGCAACTTAAGAACGATCCACGAATAAGCTTCCTTCCGCAAATTATTGAAGACCCATCTTTTTGGAAAAATCTACAGAAAGAGCCAAAACACATAAAGTCCACACTCACTGTTCACTAATGCATCATACATCCACTTCTGCAATCTCATCTCCGTAATCTCACATCACTCATACCTCCACTCAGAGAAATATGTATACCATATGTCTTCATGCCTTAACATTGCCCTTTAAGCCTCCCATTGTCCCCTTCCAATGTTTCAATGTCTATGTTCCATCGTTATATTCCTTAACGTTACTTCGACTGTCTCGCTTAACTCTACACAATGTAATCCATAACCAAGTTGTAACAAATTGTATTTCCATCACTTATATCATATTGTAAGCCAAACTGAACCCGCAAAAAGGTGGGAAAATGTGGGATACAAATGCAATAAATAAAAATAAATAAATAAACCCCACTTAACCCAATGCCTGTAAATCAAACCCATTCCCAGAAGAAAGGTGGGGGAAAATATACCTCAAGGGGAGTGAAAGACTCCCATCATTTCACACACTAAATAAAAAGGCACTCCATCCTCAGAATAATCGGTCCAATAACCCCAGCAACTCTTCAGGGAGGCAGTTCATGGTCCAATGGGACAATAGCCCTGTACTCCAACCACTTCTGGACCATACCCCCCCCCCCCCCCCCCTCAGTTACCAAAACCATTGTCCAGTTAACACACACAGACACACAAAAAGGCCCATATCCAGCACGTAATCAGTGACTCCTCCAAGGTCTGTCATAAGGCCATCAAGGTTGTCCATTAACGCCAGATCCCCAAAGGAGCAGCCTAGTATCTTAGCTTCAGCAAGAGGAGTGCATGCATGAAAAACACAGTACCGCAAGACAACAAAACAGAACCGCCTCGCACCAAAAGCCAGCAGCACTCCTGCCACCAGAAGCCCCACCGAAGCTGCAAAAACAAAAGCGTGGTAGCAGAATCCTGTCTTGCACTTCACTAGCAAACGCCAACCTCTTTCAGACTTCTGCTGCACTGAAAACTCAAGCCAAACAGAGAGGGTAATCAGTATACACAAAAAGTACACAAACAAAAAAAGCAACACTGGGCCCTCAAGACTGAGACAACAGGAGTGTTTTATTAGTGAATGACCCGACACGAGTCGTGTTTCGGCGTTAGGCAACGCCTGCCTCAGGGGTCGAGGTTCAATGGTAAACGTTATTAAATGTATTTCTGTCCAATGCCGAGATTCAGTGGTTCAACTCGAATCTAACTGGTACCTGTTTCAGCCAGAGAGCCACACCCTTGCAGTGAACAGCTCCTGGCACTTCTTCACCCCCCCTCAGCCCCGCCCAACATTAACCACTACTTTCAGGAATCTCCAGGCTATTGACCCTCCCACCTTATCCTCTAGTATTTCTAATCTCCTCCCCTCCATCATGTCCTCCGAGTCTGTCGAAGAGGCTATCTCCGCTTACAATGCCACTCTCTCCTCTGGACACCCTCGCACCATCCATCTCCCGTCCCATAAGGCGTACTAATCCCCAACCCTGGTTGACCCCTTGCATCCATTACCTTCGCTCCTGCGCCCCATCTGCTAAACGCCTTTGGAGGAAATCTCGCACCTATTCAGATTTCCTTCATTACAAATTCATGCTATCCTCCTTCCAGTCCTCCCTATTCCTTGCCAAACAGGACTACTACACCCAATTGACCAATTCTCTCAGCTCTAACCCTCGTCGTCTCTTCGCCACCCTTAACTCCCTCCTCAAAGTACCCTCCGCTCCCCCCCTCCCTCGCTCTCTCCTCAAGCACTGGCTGACTACTTCTGCGACAAGGTGCAAAAGATCAACCTTAAATTCACTACCAAGCCACCTCCTCCTCTTCACTCTTCAACCCTCTCCCTCAACCAACCAACCAACTCTTTCTCCTCCTTTCCTGATATCACCGAGGAGGAAACCGCCCGCCTTCTTTCCTCCTCGAAATGCACAACTTGTTCCTCTGATCCCATCCCCACCAACTTACTTAACACCATCTCTCATACTGTCACCCCCTCCATCTGTCATATTCTCAACCTCTCTCTCTCCACTGCAACTGTCCCTGACACCTTCAAGCACGCCGTAGTCACACCTCTCCTCAAAAAACCATCACTTGACCCTACCTCTCCCTCCTACCCTTCCTCTCCAAAATACTTGAGCACGCCATTCACAGCCGCTGCCTTGATTTCCTCTCCTCTCAGGCCATCCTCGAACCACTTCAATCCGGTTTTCGCCCTCTACACTTGACAGAAACAGCACTCTCAAGTCTGTAATGACCTGTTTCTTGCCAAATCCAGAGGCCACTACTCCATCCTTATCCTCCTCGATCTATTCGCCGCTTTTGACACTGTCAATCATGATTTACTTCTTGCCACACTGTCCTCATTTGGGTTCCAGGGCTCTGTCCTCTCCTGGTTCTCCTCCTATCTCTCCCACCGCATCTTCAGAGTACACTCTCATGGATCTTCCTCCACACCCATCCCGCTCTCTGTTGGAGTTCCCCAGGGATCTGTCCTTGGACCCCTTCTTTTTTCAATCTACACCTCTTCCCTGGGCTCACTGATCTCTTCACCTCTCAACCCTCATCTCCCCTTACGTTCCCGCCCAAAATCTCCGCTCACAGGACAAATCCCTCCTCTCAGTACCCTTCTCCACCACCGCCAACTCCAGGCTCCGCCCATTCTGCCTCGCCTCTCCCTATGCGTGGAATAAACTTCCTGAGCCCCTACACCAAGCCCCCTCCCTACCCATCTTCAAATCCTTGCTCAAAGCCCATCTCTTCAATGTTGCTTTCGGCACCTAACCTTATACCTTTCAGGAAATCTAGACTGCCCCAATTTGATTGCCCCTACTTGACTGACTGTACATTTGTCCATTAGATTGTAAGCTCTTTGAGCAGGGACTGTCCTTCTATGTTAAATTGTACAGCGATGCGTAACCCTAGTAGCACTTTAGAAATGTTAAATAGTAGTAGTAGTAGTAGCTCCCAGGCTGCTTGCCTGGGAGCTGGCCAGGAGCTGGAGCTGTTCACTGCAAGGGAAGCAATCAGTTGTTAGTTACCTTCTATCTGGGAAGGAGGGTGTGGCTCTCTGGCTGAAACAGGTACCAGTTAGATAAGAGTTGAACCACTGAATCTCGGCATTGGACAGAAATACATTTAATAACATTTACCACTGAATCTCGACCCCTGAGGCAGGCGTTGCCTAACGTCGAAACACGACTCGTGTCGGGTCATTCACTAATAAAACACTCCTGTTGTCTCAGTCTTGAGGGCCCAGTGTTGCACTCAAAACTCGCAAATCTGCATCCAGTCCATCCATGAATGTGCGAACAATCTCCTGATTTTCAAAGAGATGAGTGTGTCCCTGGTAAGATACCCGAAGATGGGCTTGATAGAGCAAGGCAAATTAAATGCGAACTCAATAAGGTTAGAACAGATAGGCACAAAGCTGCGCCTTTTAGTCAGAACTCCAACTGAATAATCTTGAGAAACAAGTATTTTTTTGTTTTCATATGTCAATGATTCCCCCCCCCCCAAATGGCATGCAATGTAGAAGCCTTATGCACATAATTAAGGATCTTCACAATGACCACTCGAGATCTCCCATTAGCAAGTTTCTGCAAGCCCAGCCTATAAGCCCATTCAAAACATAAGGGCCCCATGTGGTCAGAAAGGCTAAGCTCCCTCTTGAAAAAGGCCTCCAAAAAGCCAAAAGACTCAGAGCACAACCAGCCAGAGATTATTCCTTCTAGAGCGATTTTCCAGATCTTCCAATCATTCCTGACAGTTCACCAGAGCCTTTTGATGCTGTGTACGTGAGTCCTCCACTACCCGGACCAACCTTCAAGCTCACTGGTAAGCTGTTGTTGGTGCATAAACTCCTGCATCATCTCCTCAAGCGTCCCCTGGACTTTGCTTAATTTCTCTTCCAGAGATTAGAATGAGTGGTCCGACATAGCCTACATAAGTCGCCACCTTAGACACCCATATGGAGCTCAAGGATGGGCCTGCCATCTTGTTGTCAGAGGTCGAACCCAATGCCTATCTGTACAGCTGGATTTAGATGTCATTGAGACAAAGAATTGCTCCGCCAGAGCCGAGCAGCCTCACCAGGAGTTAAGCCAAAGAACACAAGTGACAAAAGGGTTTGGAATCAGTGTAAAAGCAAGGCTTTGAGACAGGGCAGCAGGAGAGCAGTCTACCAGCATCCTCTCTCCTCCACGCCATCACCACTTCAAGAATATATATATTTTTTAAATTTGGAACATTTTTTATGAAACCATCTCCCAAATTATCTCTGTGCAGAAGAGAATTTCAAAAGGATTAAAATTTTGCTGAAGACTCTTTTTTAAGGAAGAGTTTTATATTGAATTTGATGGCGATGGTATTATACACTAGCTTCTCTGCAAAACACAATCTGTGATGGAATGGAATGGATTTAAATGACATTTACTTTATTTTTTTTTTTAATATGTACTGTACAGCGCTTTGATCTGTATAATTTAAGCAGTATAACATTTTAACAAACATAGTTAAAATGTTTCCACTATGCAAGCTTATCCATTTAAAAGAACCCTTTTATAGTTTCCTTTCAACTTATTTCCTCATTTTATCAAAGACGAAGTAGCATGTTACCACTGGATTTATTCTCTCTCCAAAATTTATGGCACAATTGTTATTGCCAAAGCAGTTCCACTATCGTTACCCTTTTGCACCAGATTCTGCATTCCTGTGAGAGCTAAAACTAAAGTAGCCTACACCATACTGGCTCTAACATCAGATACTCCATAAAGCAGTCATTTATACTAAGAACATGCGTAACTTGAGAAACAATGTGCAAAAATACTTAAATGTTTTGAGAATTTAAGTTATATCATACAAAAAGGAAATCCTGAAATCTACTGTAATGTATTTATTTAATAACTCTGAATGATATATAGGAAAGGAAGCTCTAATGTATTAGTCAATGTAAAGTGCACCAAAATCTTCAGTCTAGTGCTGTTACACTTAACATCCATGAAATGTTTTAGTTCCAGGGTAATCGTGTAACTGCATAATAAACTTTTAGCTTTTTTCCCTCCCATAAGCAACCTTACATTTTAATGCAGTTGAATACAGTGACACAAGACAACACTGTTGAGAACTATGGCAACAACAGGTAATAACTCACTGCCTAAGGGGTCCGTTTACTAAGGTGCACTAACATATTTAGCATGTGTACCAAATAAGACGTCCATAGGAATATAATGGGCATCATATTTAGCGCGTGCTAAATCCATTAGTGCACCTTAGTAAAAGGACTCTTAAATTAAAGCACTTTTCAAAATGTCTTTCTTTAAATCGAGCCTTTACAGATTTTGTCCCTTGAAAAGACCTTTTCATTTTTTCTTTAAGCTATCAAAACCGATCTTTTGTGTTCCACTGTTTGTAATTTGGACTGATATTGTTGTGCTACTTCATTTCCCCTCCCGATTTGGCTCTTCTCTTATTGCTGAAATCTTTGTCTTCTTGAACTTGATTTTATGTGACTTTATTATGTTTTTAGGATCCAAATATTCTCCTAGTATACACCACTATGATGTGGCTTCATGGTGGTAAATCAAGTTTGTACAAATAAATAAGGGTATATGGACACTTCCATCACTGACAGTTCATAAACATAAAAAATTCATCACATTACATCATGTATTCGTGCTAAATGTATTCAAACTATCTGCATGGAAAACTTGTGGTATATTTATTTATTTGGATTTTGCTCACACCTTTTCAGTAGTAGCTCAAGGTGAGTTAAATTCAGGTACACTGGATATTTCTCTGTCCCAGGAGGGCTCACAGTTTGTACCTGAGGCAATGGAGGGGACATGCCAGTTCACATCTGCACCTTCTCTTTTGCACCAACATTTGAGTTTTGCTAAAACTTCTTACACACAATCTTTTTTGCAAGACTCGTATTTAGGCACAGAAGAACAGTGTTTCCATCACTTAATTTGTTACATCATCATGTAACAGTTTGCCACCGCAGACATTTCATCATGACACCATTATGAATTTAAGTTTCCAAGTTTATTTAGAATTCACTACCCCGCCCTTTGGCAGCCTTCAGGGCGGTTTACAATCTAATACAAAGAGAAATAAATAAAATTAACCTAATACAAACAGAATTTAAGGGAGGGAGTAGAACTACAGTAATGATAGGAAAAACCATTGACACACAAAAGGAAGGAGAAGCTCTGTAAAATCAATGTGTATCCTGGACAGAATCTAAACAACAAATGCCAGAAAAAAGAATCATTGAAAACATAGACCTTTCTTAAGGAGCCTGGAAGGGCATTCCAGAGCTGTGGCCCTTGGTCGGAAAAAACAGAGTGCCTAATATGTTCACAAACTATAATACGGATAGGTAGGGATTAAAAGCTGATTTTGTTGAGAACTGTACACTGAACAAGAGTTTTTGAACGACTATATGGAATTAAGTCAGAGATACAATAGTTCTCCAGTGGCCAATACTTTGTGAATTAAAAGTAAAATTCAGTAAGTTATACGATGATTAATTAGTCAGTGAGCGCTTTTAAGCTGTGATATGACGATCATATTTCCTTATATTAGTAATCAAGCGGATTGTAGTATTTAGAAAAATTTGCAGATGTCTGAGCTCTTTGACCTGAAGTCCTCAATATACTGAATTATAATAATCAAAGTTGTGTAATCACTAATGAATGGACTCAAATATTAAAAGCTGAGGGAAGAATCAAAGAGCAAATGAATCAAATTAGACAAAGATTGTAAAAACAGCTTTAAATAATTCGAGATATTTGAGGTTTAAAGGAGAGATTGGAATTGATCAGAATGCCTAGAATTTATACTGTATCTGCCTGGGGAACTGAAACATTAGAAAAATAAAAATTGCACATAGGTATGCAACGTTTCATCTCTTATGCTGGCTGTAGGTTTTAATACCTTTTTAATTCAAAGATTCATAAAGCTGACAAATACCTCAATTCCTTAAGGGCTTCTTTTACTAAGCTGCGGTAAAAAGGGCTCTGTGGTAGAAGCAGGGGCCATTTTTCCCACATGCCAGGGCCCTTTTTCCTGCAGAGGGTAAAAAGCACCCCCCCCCCCCCCCAAAATGGCCTTGTGGTAAGATTACTCTTAACATGCGGCCCTGTGGCTGCCGGGAACGCACTGGGCCAGTGGTAGTTCCGGGCTGACATGCGGCAACCCTTTAGTAAAAGAGCCTCTAAAATATTTCTCTACCATTTTAACAGTTACTATTATAATTTTTTTTTAAATACAAAGTCACCCTCTATTTCGAGCTTTATATTACCTGTAAAGAAGTTTAAGTCCCCTGTTAAATGCAGGGATGAAATAGCATCAAGTGTAGGTTTTATATCTATTTCAGTTGGTTTTAAGCTTGGTGTTGCTTTAT
The DNA here is from genome assembly GCF_901765095.1 of Microcaecilia unicolor. Lineage (NCBI taxonomy): Eukaryota > Metazoa > Chordata > Amphibia > Gymnophiona > Siphonopidae > Microcaecilia > Microcaecilia unicolor. Next base: position 594,749,242 of record NC_044032.1, read on the forward strand.
AATGAGATGCTATAGTTATTAGATTCAGCTGAGTTTTTATCCTGTTGATTAAAAGAAAGAAAAAGAATTAAGTTTATATGATGTTAGCAAGTATCAAGTGCTATCTGATGTCAAAGACCTTCTGAAGGCTGGGTCAAGACATTTTTCTTCCAGTAGACAACATGGCAAGCAGATAAAGATGGGCACTGCATACAATATTAATGCTCTGATGCAATCCAAGGTAACTTCTACATATACATACAAAACCTCAGCATGCATTTTAAGCACATCTTGGAGGCATTTAGGCTGGTCAGATTTATTCCAGAGGCCAGGGTAGCTGACAGATGCCACACAGATCTAATTATTTTAACAGAAGATATCTGTATCTTCATTCTTCCTTTCCCTGACTTTTCCCCATTATATTTCTCTTGCTTTACCTGTTCATATACCAACACTATAGAAAATGTTATAATATACTCATTTCAGATAATCTACCCCCGAACTTTCTGAATTTATTCCTCTCTTCTTTACTTGACTGCTATGCATTTATTTTAACTCTCCCACAACCCCTAATTCTTAAACTTAAACATTTTTTTTTATTCAAGCATGTGGAAACAAAAAAAGCACATCAATCAGAAACACAATAGGAAAAACAACCTGAACATTTGCTTTGTTTTAAAACAACAGAACACTTATGCATCTTCATTTTCTCTTTCCATATTTGAGGATCCTTCCTTCCCCATAATACATGGTTGAGCATTAGATAAATGTTTCCTCTAAGACTGGTACATCCTTTGCCAATCACTTAGCAAAAGTCGTGCTTTCCTATGCCTTAGTACAACTTCATGGAATTCTGTGTTCAAGATACTGCTGGCCAGTACTTTCCCACTATATGATAATTTTAACTAGCATTACCTGGGTATGACTTCCTTTATCAAAAGCATCAGAGTGCAAAGAAATAAGAAGCAGATTCAAAAACAAAGCTACATATGTACAGTGACTATTCTCTGAAGAAAGCAGTTCATTCACACATGGGTATTATCATGACAGTGTCAACACAAAAGGCGATTTCCAGAGCTTTACAGGAAATTTCTTAGTAGCTCCTGTGCAGTCACATAGTTTAAAGAATTGAGGTATGATATTAAGTTCAATTCGAGTGGGAGGAGCAAGTAATGTGTATGACTGATGAACCACTGTCTTCTGAGAATACCTGTTACAGGTAAGAAACTTCTTTTTGTCTCTCTTTGAAGACAAGCAGTTTAATCACGTACACACATCTATCTTCCAACAAAAAAAGTGAAGTTACTTACCTGTAGCAGGTATTCTCCGAGGACAGCAGGCTTGTTCTCACTGATGGGTGATGTCTGACGGCAGCCCCAGGTCCGGAATCTTCCTAGCAACAAAGCTTGCTAAATCTCTCATGCGCAAATGCGCGCACCGTGCATGCGCGACCGCCTTCCCGCCCGCAGTGCGAGCGTGCCTCATTCAAGTCACAAAGCAAAGACATGGGAAGATACAACTCCAAAGGGGAGGTGGGTGGGTTGGTGAGAACAATCAGCCTGCTGTCCTCGGAGAATACCTGCTACAGGTAAGTAACTTCGCTTTCTCCGAGAACAAGCAAGCTGCTTGTTCTCACTGATGGAGTATCCCTAGCCCCCAGGCTCACTCAAAACAACAAACACTGGTCAACTGGGCCTCGCAACTGCGAGGACATAACAAGAATTGACCTAAAACCAGAAACAACTGAGAGTGCAGCCTGGAACAAAATAAAAATGGGTCTAGGGGGGTAGAGTTGGATTCTAAATCCCAAAGAGATTCTGCAGCACCAACTGCCCAAACCGACTGTCATGTCGGGTATCCTGCTGGAGGCAGTAATGAGATGTGAATGTGTGGACTGATGACCATGCCGCAGCCTTGCAAATCTCTTCTATAGTGGCTGACTTCAATTGGGCCACTGACGCTGCCATGGCTCTAACACTATGAGCCGTGACATGACCCTCTAGAGTCAGCCCAGCTTGGGCATAAGTGAAGGAAATGCAATCTGCTAGCCAATAGGAAATGGTGTGTTTCCCGACAGCTACTCCCCTTCTGTTGGGATCAAAAGAAACACACATTTGGGCGGACTGTCTGAAAGGGCTTGTCCGCTGCACATAGAAGGCCAATGCTTGCTTGCAGTCCAATATGTGCAACTGACGTTCAGCAAGGCGGGTATGAGAATGGGGAAAAATGTTGGTAAGACAATTGACTGGTTCAGATGGAACTCCCATACCACCTTCGACAAGAACTTAGGGTGAGTGCGGAGGACTACTCTGTTATGATGGAATTTGGTATAAGGAGCATGGGCTACCAAGGCTTGGAGCTCACTGACTCTACAAGCTGAAGTAACAGCCACCAAGAAAATGACCTTCCAGGTCAAATACTTCAGATGGCAGGAATTCAGTGGCTCAAAAGGAGGTTTCATCAGCTGGGTGAGAACGATGTTGAGATCCCATGACACTGTAAGGAGGTTTGATAGGGGGCTTTGACAAAAGCAAACCTCTCATGAAGCGAACAACTAAAGGCTGTCCTGAGATTTGCTTACCTTCCACACGATAATGATAAGCAAAAATTGCACTAAGATGAACTCTTACTGAGTTGGTCTTAAGGCCGGGTATTCAAGCAGGGTCTGTGTAGGACAAGAGCGAGGATCTAGGGCCTTGCTGTCACACCAGACGGCAAACCTCTTCCATTTAAAAGAGTAACACCTCTTCGTGGAATCTTTTCTGGAAGCAAGCAAGACTCGGGAGACACCCTCAGAAAGACCCAAGGAGGCGAAGTCTACGCTCTCAACATCCACGCCGAGAGAGCCAGGGACCGGAGGTTGGGATGCAGAAGTGCCCCCTCGTTCTGAGTAATGAGGGTTGGAAAACACTCCAACCTCCACGGTTCTTTGGAGGACAACTCCAGAAGAAGAGGGAACCAAATCTGACGAGGTCAGAAAGGAGCGATCAGAATCATGGTGCCGCAATCTTGCTTGAGTTTCAGCAAAGTCTTCCCCACCAAAGATATTCCCATACCTTTGGTGGAGAAGACTTTGCTGAAACTCAAGCAAGATATGCATACAGGAGGCCCTTCCCCCAATGGAGGAGAAAGGCATCTGACGCTAGTCTGCCGTGGGCCTGAAGTCTGTAACAGAACTGAGGGACCTTGTAATGGATCCGAGTGGCAAAAAGATCCACCAAGGGGGTGCCCCACGCTCGTAAGATCTTGCTTACTACTCTCGAGTTGAGAGACCATTCGTGAGGTTGCATTATCCTGCTCAACCTGTCGGCCAGACTGTTGTTTACGCCTGCCAGATACGTGGATTGGAGAAACATGCCGTACCGGCGAGCCTAAAGCCACATCTGGACAGCTTCCTGACACAGGGGGCGAGATCCGGTACCCCCCCCCCCCCTGCTTGTTGATGTACTACATGGCAACCTTGATTGTCTGACTGAATTTGAATAATTTGATTTGACAGCCGATCTCTGAAAGCCTTTAGCGCATTCCAGACCGCTTGTAACTCCAGGAGATTGATCTGAAAACCTTGTTCCTGGAGGGACCAACTTCCCTGAGTGTGAAGCCCATCGACATGGGCTCCTCACCCCAGGAGAGACGCATCCGTTGTCAGCACTCTTTGCGGCTGAGGAATGTGAAAGGGACGTCCCAAGGTCAAATTGGATCGAATCGTCCACCAATTCAGAGAATTGAGAAAAACTGTGGACAGTTGGATTGTATCCTCTAGATCCCCTGAAACTTGATACCACTGGGAAGCTAGGGTCCATTGAGCTGATCTCATGTGAAGACGAGCCATGGGAGTCACATGGACTGTGGAGGCCATATGGCCGAGCAATCTCAACATCTGCCGAGCTGTGATCTACTGAGACGCTCGAACCCAGGAAACTATGGACAGAAGATTTGTCTGCCCTTGCCTCGGGAAGGTAGGCATGAGCTGTCTTGGAGTCCAGCAGAGCTCCGATGAATTCTAGTTTCTGAACTGGAAGAAGGTGGGACTTTGGATAATTTATCACAAACCCTAGTAGCTCCAAGAGTCAAATAATCATTTGCATGGACTGTAGAGCTCCTGCCTCCGAGGTGTTCTTCACCAGCCAATCGTCTAGATAAGGGAACACATGCACTCCCAGTGACACTGCTACCATTGCCAGGCATTTTGTAAACACCCTAGGCGCAGAAGCAAGACCAAAGGGTAGCACACAATATTGAAAGTGCTGTGATTCCAGACGGAATTGAAGATACTGCCTGTGAGCTGGTAGTATTGGGATGTGAGCTGATCTCATGTGAAGACGGGCCATGGGAGTCACATGGACTGTGGAGGCCATATGGCCGAGCAATCTCAACATCTGCCGAGCTGTGATCTACTGAGACGCTCGAACCCAGGAAACTAGGGACAGAAGATTTGTCTGCCCTCGCCTCGGGAAGGTAGGCATGAGCTGTCTTGGAGTCCAGCAGAGCTCCAATGAATTCTAGTTTCTGAACTGGAAGAAGGTGGGACTTTGGATAATTTATCACAAACCCTAGTAGCTCCAGGAGTCAAATAATCATTTGCATGGACTGTAGAGCTCCTGCCTCCGAGGTGTTCTTCACCAGCCAATCGTCTAGATAAGGGAACACATGTACTCCCAGTGACACTGCTACCATTGCCAGGCATTTTGTAAACACTCTAGGCGCAGAAGCAAGACCAAAGGGTAGCACACAATATTGAAAGTGCTGTGATTCCAGACGGAATTGAAGATACTGCCTGTGAGCTGGTAGTATCGGGATGTGAGTATAAGCATCCTTTAAGTCCAGAGAGCATAGCCAATCATTTTCCTGAATCATGGAAGAAGGGTGCCCAGGGAAAGCATCCTGAACTTTTCTCGGACCAGATATTTGTTCAGGCCCTTAGGTCTAGCATGGGATGCATCCCCCATTTTCTTTTCCACAAGAAAGTACCTGGAATAGAATCCCAGCCCTTCCTGCCACGGTGGCACGGGCTCGACCGCATTGGCGCTGAGAAGGCGGAGAGTTCCTCTGCAAGTACCTGCTTGTGCTGGAAGCTGAAGGATTGAGCTCCGTTGGCCAATTTGGAGGTTTGGCGATCAAATTGAGAGAGTACCAGGACCGAACTATTTGCAGAACCCACCGGTCGGAGGTTACAAGAGGCCACCTTTGGTGAAAAAATTTTAACCTCCCTCCGACCAGCAGATCATCCGGCACAGGTACGTTTATAGCGGCTATGCTCATCTGGAGCCAGTCAAAAGCCCGTCCCTTGCTTTTGCTGGGGAGCTGCAGGGGCCTGTTTAGGCGCACGCTGTTGACGTGAACAAGTGCGCTGGGGCTTAGCCTGAGCAGGCTGTCGGGAAGGTGGATTGTACCTACGCTTATAAGTATAGGGAGCACTACTCCTTCCCCTGTAAAAACGTCTACCTGATGAGACTGGGAGAATGGGCGTGCAAGTGGCAGATGAAGTTCAATGTTGACAAGTGCAAAGTGATGCATGTGGGTAAGAGGAACCCGAATTATAGCTACGTCTTGCAAGGTTCCGCGTTAGGAGTTACGGATCAAGAAAGGGATCTGGGTGTCGTCGTCGATGATACGCTGAAACCTTCTGCTCAGTGTGCTGCTGCGGCTAGGAAAGCGAATAGAATGTTGGGTGTTATTAGGAAGGGTATGGAGTCCAGGTGTGCGGATGTTATAATGCCGTTGTATCGCTCCATGGTGCGACCGCACCTGGAGTATTGTGTTCAGTACTGGTCTCCGTATCTCAAAAAAGATATAGTAGAATTGGAAAAGGTACAGCGAAGGGCGACGAAAATGATAATGGGGATGGGACGACTTTCCTATGAAGAGAGGCTGAGAAGGCTAGGGCTTTTCAGCTTGGAGAAGAGACGGCTGAGGGGAGATATGATAGAAGTGTATAAAATAATGAGTGGAATGGATCGGGTGGATGTGAAGCGACTGTTCACGCTATCCAAAAATAATAGGACTAGAGGGCATGAGTTGAAGCTACAGTGTGGTAAATTTAAAACGAATCGGAGAAAATTTTTCTTCACCCAACGTGTAATTAGACTCTGGAATTCGTTGCCGGAGAACGTGGTACGGGCGGTTAGCTTGACGGAGTTTAAAAAGGGGTTAGATAGATTCCTAAAGGACAAGTCCATAGACCGCTATTAAATGGACTTGGAAAAATTCCGCATTTTTAGGTATAACTTGTCTGGAATGTTTTTACGTTTGGGGAGCGTGCCAGGTGCCCTTGACCTGGATTGGCCACTGTCGGTGACAGGATGCTGGGCTAGATGGACCTTTGGTCTTTCCCAGTATGGCACTACTTATGTACTTATGTACTTATGAGGTAGATGCTGAAGGCGCCCGGTGGGAGAGGTTGTCGAGTGCGGTTTCCCGCTGATGGAGCTGCTCTACCACCTGCTCGACCTTCTCAACGAAAATGTTATCCCCCCGGCAAGAAGCATCCGCAATCCGCTGCTGGACTCGATTCTCCAGGTCAGAGGCACGCAGCCATGAGAGTCTGCACATCACTATACCCTGAGCAGCGGCCCTGGATGCAACATCAAAAGAGTCGTAAGCACCCCTGGACAGCAATTTACGGCACACGCCTTCAGCTGCCTGACCACCTCCTGAAAAGGCTTGGCCTGCTCCGAAGGGAGCTTATCGAACAAGTCCGCCAGTTGCTTCACATTGTTCCGCAAGTGGATGCTCGTGTAGAGCTGGCAGGACTGGATCTTGGACACGAGCATAGCAGAATGGTAGGCCTTCCTCCCAAAAGAGTCCAGAGTTCTAAACTCCCGCACCGGGGGCGCTGAGGCGTAATCTCTAGAACTCTTGGCCCTCGAGAGCGGAATCCACAACCGAAGAGTCATCAACTCCGGGTCTCCGTGGATTCGGTACTGGGACTCAACCTTTTTTGGGGATGGTGGGGTTAGTTAGTGGTTTCATCCAGTTCGTCAGCAATGTCTGCTTAAGGACATCATGCAGAGGAACAGTGGACGACTCCTTAGGTGGCGAAGGATAGTCCAGGACCTCGAACATCTCAGCCCTGGGCTCATCCTCAGTTACAACCGGGAAGGGAATGGCCTTAGACATTTCCCGGAGAAAGGACAAAAAAGGCAAACTCTCCGGGGGAGAAAGCTTTCTCTCTGGCAAAGGAGTAGGATCAGAAAGAAGACCACAAGACTCCTCATCCAAGAAATATCTTGGTTCTTCCTCTGCCTCCCACGAGGCCTCCCCCTAGGTATTGGACACGAGCTCTCTAAGAGCAGTCCGAAGCCGGGCCCGTCTTGACGCCGAGGAACAACGTCCTCGATGATGGTGCTGAGAAGTGGAGTCCCGCGCCGCCGGCGATGAAGCTCCTTTCATTGACGTCGACGGGGAATCAACCTGGGTGGCAGCCGCAGCCAATACCGCAAGCGGTACTGGCGCCGTAGGCCTCACCATGGGCGGGGAGCCAGCCGCTGCATCTCTCGACGGTACCGACGGTGCAAGCACCGCCGGTACCGGAACAGATGGTCGCAGCAGCCCTTCCAGAATCTCTGGAAGAATGGCTCGGAGGCGCTCGTCAAGAGTGTCTGTCAAGCAAGGCTGTGGGGTCGGTACCGGAGACAGAATCTGTCTGGGGCGAGGAGGCGGTACTGGGCTGTCCGGAGAGGAGCGCATTGACACCTCCTGTATGGAGGGTGAGTGGTCCTCCCGGCGTCGACGCTTCACGGGTGCCGAATCCTTCAGTGCCCCGGAGCTCTCGGTTTCATGACGGGAGGGTGACTGATGACGGTGCTTCTTCGCCTTCGCTCGAAGCACGTCACTGGTACCCCCGGTACCGAAGAGGACGACGTTGAATCCAAACGCCTCCTCGGGGCCGGGTCCGAAAAAGGTCAGTCCCGGTTGGCCTGCACCGCAGGAGTCCTCGAGGCAGGTGGAGACCCACTCGAGGGCTCACTGCTGCCAGCGTGAGATGGTCTCTGGACAGCCATTACCTGCACTCCTGACCTCGATGCACTCTCCGGTGCTGACATCGATACTGTCTCCGACGATCTCGGTACTGCTACCGATGTCGACGGACCGGGCCCAGCTCGGAACAGATGCTCCCACTGAGCTTATCTCGACGCTTGTGTCCGCTTTTAAAGGCGGAGACACAATGTATACGCGTCGGGGCGATGACCAGCCCCAAGACACTGAATACACGAAGCATGTGGATCAGTGGCTGAGATTGCCCGGCTGCACCGCGTGCACTTCTTGAAGCCGCTGGCAGTCTTCGATGTCATCGATGGAAAAATAGCGGTGGCAAAGTCAAAACTCGCGATGGTGCCAAAAGAGGGGCACACAAAAAAGGAGAAACCCGTACGGGCGGCCAAAAGGGCCGCTCACGACAATGAAAGGAAACTTACGGGGACAAACTAAGAAGTAAAGGAAAAGTAATTTTTTTTTTTAAAGAACGAAAACGCGAGCGAACTCGCTTGGGAAAACCTAAAAAAGCGGCAAAACCGGCGTAAACACGGAGTCGCTGAGAGGGCTCTCTTCTGGGTCGCAGAACGGCCAAAAAAACAGTCACTCCGACCGCGGATAAAAAAAGACTGAGGCACGCTCGACCTGCGGGAAGACGGTCGCGCATGCGTGGTGCGTGCGAGGGCTCTAGCAAGCTTTGTTGCTAGTAAGATTCCAGACCTGGGGCTGCCGTCAGACATCACCCATCAGTGAGAACAAGCAGCCTGCTTGTCCTCGGAGAACGGAGGTTTTGCCCTGTTGGTGGCATTCTCTAAGATAGATTTCTTTTGCAAAGCAAAACCTGACCAAACATAAAAGAAAGAAACCCAAGCAGAGATGCAGATGTTAAGGTCTCGAGTTCCCCAAACAGGTCAGGTTTTCAGGATATCCCTAACTTATATACATTAGATAGATTTGCATACAATGGGAGATAGTATCTAAGCAGATCTCGCTCGCATATTCATTATTTTCTTACATCCAGTAACAGTTCCACAATTGAATGATCATACACTAATCACAAATGCGTAGCATTAGAAAGCAGGCAGACGCCATTTCCTGATGTCCGGAGACTGGACCATTCTGGCAGAAGTCACAAAACAGTATATTAACAAGCTGTAAGGTAGAGTCGATGCCCCTGATGACACTAAGAGCGAAACACGTAGGGCCTTGACAAGTTTGATATATCATTACAAGGGGAAAAGGAAACAAGTCTACTTAATCGCTAGGATCATTGATAAAGAAGAAATGGTTCAACAGTGTTATATTTTTGTGAGAAGTCTTTCATTCAGTGAATGGTTTCCTGCCTCTAGCAGTAATGTGGACAGGTTATTTATTCCTAAGGAGTTTTTGGTTTTGTGTTAAGAATATCAGTGGAGAAACTAGAATGTCTAGAGTCTTTTAAAAGTTTGGTGTACATTTACATATGCATCTTGTCTGATGATACTTTTATTTTTTTGTATCTGTGTAGAACTAGATTTTTGGAACTACTAGTGTATATGATATATTTATATACACTTTTGATAGGTATGTATAAAGAAATTTCTTCCCCTCTTCATTGAATTGTTTTGATTCTAACTGTATGATCTTAACAATTTTTTTATTGAGAGTTATAAATGTGATGTGAGTAATTGTAGATGTTCTGATAAAGTTTTACGTGATGTTGTATGATTTTAATGATAATTATAAATATTTGTTTTACAGATGATATCATGTATGTCTATACATGTTTTTTAGAACTTTTAAAGGATTGTTTTATACATGTTGAATCTTTTTTTAAATAATTGCCTTTTATCAGTTGAACCATGCTTATGACATTGTTAATATGTATGGTTATACATGTTTTTATAGTTTGTACCCCTGACACAGCTTGAGGGCGAAACGTGGCCACGTCGGGTATTGTTCCAATAAATGCATTTGATTCCACTGCTTTGTTGTTCTAGATCTGAAATATACATTTATTTCTTCTGAGTTAGTTATCAACAGCATTTTCTGTTATTACCCAAACATGAACACAATTATGTTAATTAATACATTTTGGATGTTACTAAATTCTATTATTCTGTCTCACTATATGTCCAGTTTTGGCACAGTACAAGTCATCGCAAGGACAAAATATAAGAAAACCAATGGACTGCATTAGGGGCTTATAGCCTTTAGTTATGTTTAAACAAATGAGACATCTGCATGAAAAAATATTTATTTTTATTATTTTGACTAATGAAAACCACTTGTCCCTGAAACATGCTCAAAACAGACGAATCCATTTGTATAAAAGAGAAAAGATGAAGATGTGATTCCATTTGCCCCAATGAAAGAAGAGTTTAATTTTACTTACAGTCTTTATAACACCAGGCTTCCCAAAGCAGATTACAACAACAGTTTAAGATGAACCCATCAGTAAACAGGATATCCTCTCTGAAATTTGGCCATGTATTAATGTATTGTACAGAACAGCATAGAAAGCGAATGCTACATACCTGTAGAAGGTATTCTCCGAGGACAGCAGGCTGATTGTTCTCACTGATGGGTGATGTCCACGGCAGCCCCTCCAATCGGAATCTTCACTAGCAAAGTCCTTTGCTAGCCCTCGCGCGCACCGCGCATGCGCGGCCGTCTTCCCGCCCGAAACCGGCTCGAGCCGGCCAGTCTCATATGTAGCAAGACAAAGACAAGGGAAGACACTACTCCAAAGGGGAGGCGGGCGGGTTTGTGAGAACAATCAGCCTGCTGTCCTCGGAGAATACCTTCTACAGGTATGTAGCATTCGCTTTCTCCGAGGACAAGCAGGCTGCTTGTTCTCACTGATGGGGTATCCCTAGCCCCCAGGCTCACTCAAAACAACAACCATGGTCAATTGGGCCTCGCAACGGCGAGGACATAACTGAGATTGACCTAAAAAATTTACCAACTAACTGAGAGTGCAGCCTGGAACAGAACAAACAGGGCCCTCGGGGGGTGGAGTTGAATCCTAAAGCCCAAACAGGTTCTGAAGAACTGACTGCCCGAACCGACTGTCGCGTCGGGTATCCTGCTGCAGGCAGTAATGAGATGTGAATGTGTGGACCGATGACCACGTCGCAGCTTTGCAAATTTCTTCAATGGAGGCTGACTTCAAGTGGGCTACCGACGCAGCCATGGCTCTAACATTATGAGCCGTGACATGACCCTCAAGAGCCAGCCCCGCCTGGGCGTAAGTGAAGGAAATGCAATCTGCTAGCCAATTGGATATGGTGCGTTTCCCCACAGCCACTCCCCTCCTATTGGGATCAAAAGAAACAAACAATTGGGCGGACTGTCTGTTGGGCTGTGTCCGCTCCAGATAGAAGGCCAATGCTCTCTTGCAGTCCAATGTGTGCAGCTGACGTTCAGCAGGGCAGGAATGAGGACGGGGAAAGAATGTTGGCAAGACAATTGACTGGTTCAGATGGAACTCCGACACGACCTTTGGCAAGAACTTAGGGTGAGTGCGGAGGACTACTCTGTTATGATAAAATTTGGTGTAAGGGGCCTGGGCTACCAGGGCCTGAAGCTCACTGACTCTACGAGCTGAAGTAACTGCCACCAAGAAAATGACCTTCCAGGTCAAGTACTTCAGATGGCAGGAGTTCAGTGGCTCAAAAGGAGGTTTCATCAGCTGGGTGAGAACGACATTGAGATCCCATGACACTGTAGGAGGCTTGACAGGGGGCTTTGACAAAAGCAAACCTCTCATGAAGCGAACAACTAAAGGCTGTCCTGAGATCGGCTTACCTTCCACATGGTAATGGTATGCACTGATTGCACTAAGGTGAACCCTTACAGAGTTGGTCTTGAGGCCAGACTCAGACAAGTGCAGAAGGTATTCAAGCAGGGTCTGTGTAGGACAAGAGCGAGGATCTAGGGCCTTGCTGTCACACCAGACGGCAAACCTCCTCCATAGAAAGAAGTAACTCCTCTTGGTGGAATCTTTCCTGGAAGCAAGCAAGATGCGGGAGACACCCTCTGACAGACCCAAAGAGGCAAAGTCTACGCTCTCAACATCCAGGCCGTGAGAGCCAGGGACCGGAGGCTGGGATGCAGAAGAGCCCCTTCGTCCTGCGTGATGAGGGTCGGAAAACACTCCAATCTCCACGGTTCTTCGGAGGATAACTCCAGAAGAAGAGGGAACCAGATCTGACGCGGCCAAAAAGGAGCAATCAGAATCATGGTGCCTCGGTCTTGCTTGAGTTTCAACAAAGTCTTCCCCACCAGAGGAATGGGAGGATAAGCATACAGCAGGCCCTCCCCCCAATGCAGGAGGAAGGCATCCGATGCCAGTCTGCCGTGGGCCTGAAGCCTGGAACAGAACTGAGGGACTTTGTGGTTTGCTCGAGATGCGAAGAGATCCACCAAGGGGGTGCCCCACGCTTGGAAGATCTGGCGCACCACTCGGGAATTGAGCGACCACTCGTGAGGTTGCATAATCCTGCTCAACCTGTCGGCCAGACTGTTGTTTACGCTTGCCAGATATGTGGCTTGGAGCACCATGCCGTGACGGCGAGCCCAGAGCCACATGCTGACGGCTTCCTGACACAGGGGGCGAGATCCAGTGCCCCCCTGCTTGTTGACGTAGTACATGGCAACCTGGTTGTCTGTCTGAATTTGGATAATTTGGTGGGACAGCCGATCTCTGAAAGCCTTCAGAGCGTTCCAGATCGCTCGCAACTCCAGGAGATTGATCTGTAGATCGCGTTCCTGGAGGGACCAGCTTCCTTGGGTGTGAAGCCCATCGACATGAGCATCTGTGGTCAGCACTTTTTGTGGCTGAGGAATTTGGAAAGGACGTCCCAGAGTCAAATTGGAGCAAATCGTCCACCAATACAGGGATTCGAGAAAACTCGTGGACAGGTGGATCACGTCTTCTAGATCCCCAGCAGCCTGAAACCACTGGGAAGCTAGGGTCCATTGAGCAGATCTCATGTGAAGGCGGGCCATGGGAGTCACATGAACTGTGGAGGCCATGTGGCCCAGCAATCTCAACATCTGCCGAGCTGTGATCTGCTGGGACGCTCGCACCCGCGAGACGAGGGACAACAAGTTGTTGGCCCTCGCCTCTGGGAGATAGGCGCGAGCCGTCCGAGAATCCAGCAGAGCTCCTATGAATTCGAGTCTCTGCGCCGGGAGAAGATGGGACTTTGGGTAATTTATCACAAACCCCAGTAGCTCCAGGAGGCGAATAGTCATCTGCATGGACTGCAGGGCTCCTGCCTCGGACGTGTTCTTCACCAGCCAATCGTCGAGATATGGGAACACGTGCACCCCCAAGCCTGCGAAGTGCTGCTGCTACTACAGCCAAGCACTTTGTGAACACCCTGGGCGCAGAGGCGAGCCCAAAGGGTAGCACACAGTACTGGAAGTGACGTGTGCCCAGCTGAAATCGCAGATACTGTCTGTGAGCTGGCAGTATCGGGATGTGTGTGTAGGCATCCTTCAAGTCCAGAGAGCATAGCCAATCGTTTTCCTGAATCATGGGAAGTAGGGTGCCCAGGGAAAGCATCCTGAACTTTTCTTTGACCAGATATTTGTTCAGGGCCCTTAGGTCTAGGATGGGACGCATCCCCCCTGTTTTCTTTTCCACAAGGAAGTACCTGGAATAGAATCCCAGCCCTTCTTGCCCGGATGGCACGGGCTCGACCGCATTGGCGCTGAGAAGGGCGGAGAGTTCCTCTGCAAGTACCTGCTTGTGCTGGAAGCTGTAAGACTGAGCTCCCGGTGGACAATTTGGAGGTTTTGAGGCCAAATTGAGGGTGTATCCTTGCCGGACTATTTGGAGAACCCACTGATCGGAGGTTATGAGAGGCCACCTTTGGTGAAAAGCTTTCAACCTCCCTCCGACTGGCAGGTCGCCCGGCACTGACACTTGGATGGCGGCTATGCTCTGCTGGAGCCAGTCAAAAGCTCGCCCCTTGCTTTTGCTGGGGAGCCGAGGGGCCTTGCTGAGTCGCACGCTGCTGACGAGAGCGAGCGCGCTGGGGCTTAGCCTGGGCCGCAGGCTGTCGAGAAGGAGGATTGTACCTACGCTTGCCAGAAGAGTAGGGAACAGTCTTCCTTCCCCCGAAAAATCGTCTACCTGTAGAGGTAGAAGCTGAAGGCTGCCGGCGGGAGAACTTGTCGAATGCGGTGTCCCGCTGGTGGAGCTGCTCTACCACCTGTTCGACTTTCTCTCCAAAAATATTATCCGCACGGCAAGGCGAGTCCGCAATCCGCTGCTGGATTCTATTCTCCAGGTCGGAGGCACGCAGCCATGAGAGCCTGCGCATCACCACACCTTGAGCAGCGGCCCTGGACGCAACATCAAAGGTGTCATACACCCCTCTGGCCAGGAATTTTCTGCACGCCTTCAGCTGCCTGACCACCCCCTGAAAAGGCTTGGCTTGCTCAGGGGGGAGAGCATCAACCAAGCCCGCCAACTGCCGCACATTGTTCCGCATGTGTATGCTCGTGTAGAGCTGGTAAGACTGAATTTTGGCCACGAGCATAGAAGAATGGTAGGCCTTCCTCCCAAAGGAGTCTAAGGTTCTAGAGTCCTTGCCCGGGGGCGCCAAAGCATGCTCCCTAGAACTCTTAGCCTTCTTTAGGGCCAGATCCACAACTCCAGAATCATGAGGCAACTGGGTGCGCATCAGATCTGGGTCCCCATGGATCCGGTACTGGGACTCGATCTTCTTGGGGATGTGGGGATTAGTTAAAGGCTTGGTCCAGTTCGCCAGCAATGTCTTTTTGAGGACATGGTGCAGGGGAACAGTGGACGCTTCCTTAGGTGGAGAAGGATAGTCCAGGAGCTCAAACATTTCAGCCCTGGGCTCGTCCTCCACAACCACCGGGAAGGGGATGGCCGTAGACATCTCCCGGACAAAGGAAGCGAAAGACAGACTCTCAGGAGGGGAAAGCTGTCTTTCAGGAGAGGGAGTGGGATCGGAAGAAAGACCCTCAGACTCCTCGTCAGAGAAATATCTGGGGTCTTCTTCCTCTTCCCACGAGGCCTCACCCTCGGTGTCAGACACAAGTTCACGGACCTGTGTCTGCAACCGTGCCCGACTCGACTCCGTGGAGCCACGTCCACGATGGGGGCGTCGAGAGGTAGACTCCCTCGCCCGCATCGGCGAAGCTCCCTCCGCCGACGTAGTCGGGGAGCCTTCCTGGGAGGCGACGGCAGCCGGCACCGCACGCGGCACCGACGCCGGAGACCTCACCTCGGGCGATGGACCTGCCGGCGCCACGCTCGACGGTACCGGTGGCGCAAGCACCACCGGTACCGGAGGGGTAGGGCGCAACAGCTCTCCCAGAATCTCTGGGAGAACGGCCCGGAGGCTCTCGTTCAGAGCGGCTGCAGAGAAAGGCATGGAAGTCGATGCAGGCGTCGACGTCAGAACCTGTTCCGGGCGTGGAGGCTGTTCCGGGCTGTCCAGAGTGGAGCGCATCGACACCTCCTGAACAGAGGGTGAGCGGTCCTCTCGGTGCCGATGCCTGCTGGGTGCCGACTCCCTCGGCGACCCAGAGCTCTTGGTACCGACACGGGAAGGGGACCGGTGACGATGCTTCTTCGACTTCTTGGAACGAAGCATGTCACCGGAGCTCCCCGGTACCGACGAGGAGGACGTAGAATCCAGCCGTCGCTTCCTCGGGGCCGAGGCCGAAGGAGGTCGGTCTCGGGGGGGCTGTACCGCAGGAGCCCTCAGGGTAGGGGGAGACCCACCCGAAGGCTCACCGCCACCAGCAGGGGAATGGACAGCCCTCACCTGCACTCCAGACGATGCACCACCGTCCGACGACATCAGCAGACGAGGTCCCGGTACCACCGACATCGATGCAGCTATCCGATGTCTCGGCGCCGATGCAGAGGGTCGATGCCTCGATGCACTGGCGGCCGAGGATGAAGCTCTGGACGCTGAAGACGCCGATGCACACGATACCCCCCGGTGCCGATGCCGACGAAGAGCCCGAGAACAAAACGTTCCACTGGGCCAATCTCGCTACCTGAGTCCGCCTTTGCAAAAGGGAACACAGACTACAGGCCTGAGGGCGGTGCTCGGCCCCCAGACACTGAAGACACGACGTGTGCCTGTCAGTGAGCGAGATTACCCGGGCGCACTGGGTGCACTTCTTGAAGCCGCTGGAAGGCTTCGATGTCATGGGCGGAAAAATCACGCCGGCGAAATCAAAATCCGAAATGACGAAGGTGAGCACCAAAACTTTGAGGGAGAAAAATCTCGACCGAGGCCGAAAAGAGGCCTACCCCGACGACGAAAGAAAACTTACCGGGGCAAAGTCTGAAAATACGGGAAGGGGCAAAACGAAACCCGAGGGGGCTTCCGGAGCACTTCCCGAACAAATTTTTAAAGATTTTCCGAAGAAAAAAACACGTCGAAGAGAAAAAGGACGCGCGAGGTCGACTTTCCGGGGCTCGACACGGCGAAAACACAACCATACCGAGTGCGGACGAAAGAAGACTGGCTGGCTCGAGCCGGTTTCGGGCGTAAAGACGGCCGCGCATGCGCGGTGCGCGCGGGCGCGAGGGCTAGCAAAGGACTTTGCTAGTGAAGATTCCGATTGGAGGGGCTGCCGTGGACGTCACCCATCAGTGAGAACAAGCAGCCTGCTTGTCCTCGGAGAATAAGCACAATACAGCCTTTATTAGTGCTATTTCCATCAGCTTACAATAATTTTCGAAGCGGTTTTAGTGATATTCAAGTTTTGATTTCATTATATTTATATCTACATATAGGACACTTTCAAATAAATTGAAAAGCTGTCAAATAAGTAAAGATAAAAAAATAAAATAATCTTTTGCCCTCCACCTTTTAAGGCACTGTCTATGCAACTGGAACAGCTTTTGACTGCTTACAGATGGACCACACATAGGCAGTCCATTATCTACTATAATAAAACTCACCCTCAACGTTCTGAGGACACTGACGTCAGTGAAGCCAAGCTCTGACTTCCTTCAAAAAGGTTCGAAGGTTCGTGGTGGTGAAGCCACCAAAATTGCTCCGGGCCCCGCCCTCGAGGGCGGAGCAATGGCAGAACGAAGGGGTTGGCAGGGAGGGAGGCAGGGAGGCGGGGGTGGGAAATCGTTCCGGGCCCCACCCTTGAGGGCGGAGCAATGGCAGAACGAAGGGGTTGGCAGGGAGGGAGGTGGGGGGTGGGAAATCGCTCCGGGCCCCGCCCTCGAGGGCGGAGCAATGGCAGAACGAAGGGGTTGGCAGGGAGGGAGGCAGGGAGGCGGGAAATCGCTCTGGGCCCCGCCCTCACGTCAAACGTCATGACATTGGGGGCGGAGCAATGCCAGAACAACGAAGGGGTTGGCCAGGGAGGGAGGGAGCGGGGTGTTGGCGACAAAAACCTTGCTAGCACCCGTTTCATTTGCTCTGAAACGGGCTTCTTTTACTAGTTTCCAATAATCTTTTACTATTGCTTTCAATAGAGTTTGCTATTGTTTTGGGTGTACTTGTGACTTTGCTTGCCAGCCAGCTACACCTACTGGCTTCAACCCATATAATGGGCTAGATATACTCGTACCGTTTCCTGTTCTCAATCTAACCTCCTTGGGCACATCACTGCAGGTTACTTCCTCCTTAAGAGAGAGACCTCGGACTGCAGCCTCTAACAACTGCTGGTCGGGTTTCGACAGTCCAATGTCAGGGCTGTTCTGGCTCTTCCATTCTGGAGAGTCCATCAGCATTATCATGTTCACTGCCCTTCTAGGGCTTTTAACAGAAGCTTTTACCACACTCAGTATATGCTAACTAGCCGTTGAGCCCGTTAAAACGGGCTATTGGGTCGCCGCTGCCCCCTCCCCCCGAGGTCACCGCTGGCCCCTCCCCCCCGTGTTCACCGCTGCCGGTACCCCCCCCCCCCCCCCCCCCCCCCCCCGTCGCCGCTGACGCCGGCCCGTCTCTTCGCTATTCAACTTACATCTCCGGAGAAGGCAGATCAGCTGAGCTCCCGTCGGCCTTCCTTCTCTGCCTGTGTCCCGCCCTCGTGTGACGTAACCGGCAGGACTTATGGGATACAGGAACTCACACAGGGTATTCATTTATTTATTTTGCTGCATTTATATCCCACATTTTCCCACCTATTTACAGGCTCAATGTGGCTTACAATATAATACAACTACAATCACATTGATGGAACAGAGAATCAGAGTATATATAACAGATAAGGTGCATAGGAATATTATGGCAATCATATTAACGGAGAAGAATTTCAGAATTATTGCTGTTAAGGTTCATACGAAAATTATGTTGATTAAGAAGTGTTCAGAGCCCTTATTTTATTATCCTCACTGTAATATTCCCTTATCTCTTGTTTGTCCTGTTTGTCTGTCTGTCTGTATAGGACTCTAAAGCAAGCTTGACTAAACAGGGACCAGGAATCAGGATTGAGGATACTCCCTCAGGTACAGGATACAGCAACAAGCTTGATTAAACAGGGATTGAAGGCAAAGGCAGAGGGGACTAGA
Source organism: Microcaecilia unicolor (assembly GCF_901765095.1). NCBI lineage: Eukaryota > Metazoa > Chordata > Amphibia > Gymnophiona > Siphonopidae > Microcaecilia > Microcaecilia unicolor. The sequence goes on from NC_044032.1 coordinate 594,767,714, forward strand.
GAAACAAAACAAGCTAGACAAGGCAGAACACAAAGCTAGGCTACATCCACAGACAAACACCAGAGCACTGGCAGAAGGCTGAACACAAGGCAGCCACAACACACACAAACACTAGAACATAGGCAGAAGGCTGAACACAAGGCAGCCACAACACACACAAACACTAGAACATAGGCAGAAGGCTAAACACAAGGCAGCCACCACACACAAAGCAAGGCAGAGGTGCTCCTAACAGCACACCAACACAAAGCAAAGCAGAAGTGCTCCTATCAGCACCACAAGGGAAAAGCAGGGAAGCCACAAGGGTAAAGCAAGAAAGCTCAAACAAGGCAAAAGTGCTCCTAACAGCACACCAACTAACCTCGACCTTTGGCATTGCAAAGGCAAACTTAGGAAGTTCCCAAGTGGTAATAAAGGCACTACTGATGAGGTCACCAGCAGGGTGGGGCTTGGCAGCAGCAACAGCAGAGCATGGCTTGGCTGGAACAGGATCCCAGAATGGACTAGACTGGAACGGATATCAGGATTTTCACACAGGCTTCAGGATTTACAGACAGACTTGGCTTGTCTGGAGGAACCCCAAAGCAAGTCAGACAGGGAATATAGTCACAATCATGACAATATTCATAGAACAAGAGAGATCCAGAGATGGGTATTAAATGCAAGGTGGCATCTGAAGGTTCATCGGGGGACAGTGATGAAGGGAGTGAAAGTAGTAATACGTAACAGATGGATAAATCATCTGGGGAATCTCAAGGACCAAATTTGATGAAAACCAGGACTAAAGGGGCCCCCAACAACAAAACATAACAGCAGCAGCAACAATGGAGGTCTTGAGATCACCCGGGGGAAGGGGGCCCCCAACGGGGTAGATCCACAGGGAGATAATAATAAATTTGACACATTATCCGCTTACAGAGGATCAGTTGTTGGTATTGAATTTGGGTCTCGGATTTGTGCCAACTGTGAGACATGATTCATTCAGCCTTCAGGTTGCTTTATATAAATTCCTCAGAAATATGCAATGTAAAATCTTTTTTCTGAATCATCCACAGACCACAGACATTTCTATTTGTAAGCCGCTATCCAAATAGTGTCCACCTGGCCTGATGAACCTAGTGGCATCTACCTATGGGGATTTAATATTTAGGGATTTGGAAGCTATTGAGACACAGAACTATAATCATGGTCTACAAGAAAAGTCTCTTGATCTCAATGGGAGGCACTGAAACAATTACAACGGGAAAAGTCCTTCATAGTGTTGAAGGCTGACAAAGGAAGAGCAACGGTAATCTGGGGACGAGAATACTATCATCAAGAGGCTATGAAACACTTAAATTGTGAGTAAGCTTACTGAAAACTTAATCTGACGGATGAGATTAGGGCACAGATCAGAGATCTGGTTGAGCCAGCTTTGAAGAAGGGGATGCTAACACCTAAGGAAGCCAGTTTTTTTAATAGAATCTCATCCTCAAATCCCAAAGATGTATTTTGTACCTAAGGTACATAAGAGCTTGCATTTACCTCCGAGTCATCCAATAGTCTCCACTATATCATCTATTTTAGAACCATTGTCCAAGTTTGTGGACACTTTCTCGAAGAGTAAAGTGTTCAAGATGTCATCATATATACGAGACACATCCCATTTTTTTTTGAGGGAGTTGGAAGCTATTGAATATGATGTTGAGTCTATGTGGTTAGTGACTTTGGACATTGTTTCTTTATATACCCAGATCCCCCAGGAGGGGGCTCTGAATATTATAAAACACACTATACAGACTTGTGAGGGTTCAGATTGGATTTCATCCAATTTGATTATGGGATTGGCTCAGTTGGTGATCCAGAAAAACTATTTTTGGTATAAAAATCAATTTTTTCAGCAGATACAGGGAGTGGCCATGGGGGTGACGTTAGCCCCGTCGGTAGCCACACTGTATACTGCTCATTTAGAGTCCCAGTTGATATATCCGTTCAATAAGTTTCAAGTGGTCCGATTTTGGAAAAGATTTTAGGACTATATATTTTCTTGTGGACAGACACTGAGCAAGCTTTAAATGACTTCGTGAGATGGTTAAATACTTTAGATCCCAACATTCACTTTACCAAAACCTTTAGTTTTTCTAGTATTGATTTTTTGGATTTGAGAACTGTTAAACGAGAAGGTCATCTGTTTACAATACTGAATAGGAAACCAGTAGAACGCAATACTTTTTTGCAGTTAGGGAGTTTCCATACCTATAAATTAAAATTCAACCTCCCGGTGAGTCTGTGACGGAGGGTCTGCTCTACTTTGGAAGAATTTAAAGTACAAGCAACAGAACTGAAACAGAGGTTTGTGGAGAGGGGGTACCCCGATATAGCGGTGAGGTAGGCTTACCTGAGGGCGCGTTTTGCACAATGTCCTTTACTTTTACAGGAACATAAGGGCGATAAGAATAGTAATTTTGTGTTCTCCCATGCACTAACATAAGTAGACAGGTGGTGGGAATCCTTAAGATGCACTGGCATATAATGCAGCTTTATCCCTGTTTTGATGAGTTTCCAACTATTGAATATAGATGAGGCAAAACAGTGGGGGAATGTTTGGGTAGAAATAAATATGTGGAGCCAGATTATGAGGACAGGACAGAGATCCACACAGCTTGTGGCCATTGCCAATGATGTGGGCTCAAATTGGACGGTCCCTTTGTGGACAGATCCTCAAACTGGATACATTTTGAAGTCTTTTTATAAGACAGATTGTGGGGCAAAAAATGTGATTTATGCCATCTGCTGTCCCTGCAATCTTGTGTATTCGGGTGGGAGCTGTCGCTTAATTAGAGTTAGGCTTACTGAGCATGTCATGAATTACCACTCAAAATATGCAAGACCCTTTGGTAACTCATTGGGTCTCCCAAAAATATGTCACTGATAATAAATGGCGAATTATTGACCAGGTCCAAGTAGGGAGGAAGGGAGGAAGGTTAAACTTGAAATTGGAGTGGAGATCCCTAGTATAGCCAATCAAGAGTCTGGGGCTGGGTGGCATCAGTAGACAAGAAATTAAATATAAGCTCTATGAAAAAATGCTGTTGCCATCTTGGCAGAGAAGCTGAGCTGGTGCTAAAAATTTGTGAGGTAAATGGTATGGTGGTGGATGCCTGGGGGGGGGGGGGAATGATACAAGGGAAACATCTGCCCTTGGTGTGTTTTTGTAAATATATTGATTTATTACAGGAGATGGTCCTTGAAACAGCCCTGGGGGGGGGGGGGGGGGGGGGTGAAACATGATCATGTCGGACGATGTATTCCCCATCTGACTTAAGCTCTGCTCAAGATAAGTACAAGCTATAAGATATTTATAAAGTTTTTGCCTTATTGGCAAATTGGCAATTGAAGCCTTTGAGAAACGATGATGAGGTGGGTACAGAAAACCCTTGCATTAAAACATTCTCTAAATGTAAGGTGCACCGCTGAGGTTTTCAGGGCTCTGTTAAATTTTAAGTGAGGTAGGTTTGGGAGTTGGTATTATTGATCGGTTTCCCACTGGAGTTGACACCCTGATTTGGAGTACCCTGGGATTGGTGGCATGGAATGTTGCTGCTATTTGGGTTTCTGCCAGGTACTTGTGACCTTGACTGGCCACTGTTGGAAACAGGATACTGGACTAGATGGACCATTGGTCTGACCCAGTATGACTATTCTTATGCTATATGGGTGAAACTGATCACACCATAGAAGAAAGGCTACAATACCACATGGAGACACAATTAACATAATACAAACAAAAATCAGCTATAGCCCTCCATTCCATGAAAACTGGCCATACTATCAGATTCAAACTACACAAGAATCCTGAAGAGAGACCACTGGGGCTGAGAATGATAAAAAGCGGTAGAAATAAGGAAACATCCCCACAACCTCAGAGACAAAGGTCTCAACATAAACAAAATTTGGCAACCACCTTTACAAGCATAAAAAAAAAACACCTGACACTAATGACCAAAGACTTTTACCACTTTCAAGAGTTTAAATTGATTGGTAGACATCCTATGTAGATTGAGAACCACTATATAAAAACCAACACAGACCTACTACACAGCATCACCCAGAAGAAAGCCACAGCAAGATGGCTGAAATTTAGATCAAGCAAACTTGGACACAGCACCATCTGGAAAGCTGCAAGAAATAGGACACCAGCTTCAGAAGCCTAAGAAAACAGGACTTCACATAACAGTACATTGAGAATCCATCACTATAGCGCAAGAAAAAGGTATTTGCAAAGGTTTGCAGTTACTGCCTGCTATTGGTCAATGGTGAACCATAACATCCTCTGAAACCTAGCTTATGTGAACCTGTAAAGCCTAGCCACTAGGTGCCATCATTGGGCAATGGTGGCTCAGACTGCTCCCCTCCTCCCAAAGCACTACCGCCTCTGCAATATTCAAAGTTTTGGCCAACCAAGACCTAGGCAGAGTATTCAAATAAGTCTTCCAAATGGCAATACACAGCACTAGCCACCAGGTCAAACCAGTTAAAGCTTAGTGAAGACATTATCTTCTAGTAAGCTGAAAAATAGAGCAGTTCTGAATTTAAAGTAAACACTGCTTATGCTATTTTTCAGGGATTAATTACCATGCACTACATGCTATCTATTAAGTTATATTTAAAATATTAACAAATTCTAAAATCTGAAAATAAGTGCATATCTAAATATCTGATGTGTGCGCACAAGAGGAAAAGATTAGGACAAATGAGTGCAATTTACAAGACACGCACAGTAGTTTAACATACACTTTGTTTTTCTCACACTCAGGAGACTTAACTCTCAGTTAAAACTGGAATAATTATAAAAGTATACCTTGTATTCAAGTCACATGCCACCTGCAATTGAAACAAAAAACTATTAGTCAAGACATTTTCATACTAAGATAGTGAGTCAGGTAAGAGCTAAGAACTAAAACACTGTTTATATTATTAAGGGCTAGATCTAAGTGTGCTACCATGTTAAAGAGAACTGAAACAATACTGTGGTATAAACTGTTGAAAAATAAGAGAACTCAAGTCATTCATATGAAAAACTACTAAATAGTTCTCAATTAGACAAATTTATGTGGACCATCAGATGGTAATACAAAAAGGTAAATTATGTCTTACCTGATAATTTTTTTTCCTTTAACCCAATTGATTTGTTCCCATATGGGAACGTTGGGCACTAATGGGTTAATCATACCAGACCAGTCCAGACTAATGGATTATGTCCATCCACCAGCAGAAGGAGACAGAAAACAAATAGTTCCAAGTACTTCGCTCTTACAGACAATGTACAGCTTGGAATGTTAGAACGTTCAGTATTTCAGATAGCCAAGCAATGGAGCCCCTAAATTGGAACCAGCACTAGGAAAGAGAACCGCTAACGCAAGAGAAGGAGGCAAAGTTCAACAAACAGGGAGGACCCTGAGCCAGGAGCAGTGGAACTCTGTTGTGTAGTAGACGAAGCGTGGAATCTAAGAGAACTAAACAAAGAAAATGAGAGTATGAAGATAGGGAGGGCTTCTGGACCGGTCTGATTAAAGGAAAGAAAATTATCAGGTAAGACAATTTTATCTTCCTTGTCATCTATATCAGACCAGTCCAGGCTAATGGGATGTAGCAAAGCAATGCTCCCTGTCGGGCGGGATACCAAAAACCAGGCAAGCCTGCCACAGCCTCAATGAGGACAGGACACACAACAGAAACCCCCAGAAACACTCTGTGCCAACCAGCTGGGTCCCTGCCAAAAGTACGTGCCTGCAGAAAAGTAGAGGAACTCAAGACAGCATAAAACCCCAAATCTCCCGTAGGCAAAGCCCCAAATTGCAACTGGAGAAAAAAGCAGGAATATGCCATAACAACCAGGGCCCAAGAATTGAACCCAGTCACTTAATGTCAACCATCAAACAGCACTGGTAGGCCGTGCAAGACTGCCCTGCCCAGACAGGACTGCAGAGAATGCCTGAGCATCCCTCTTGGTCCACATCCTCGAAGGAAACCAGGTAACAGAGAAATCCCCCTGTGGTTGAAGAAACCTGCAACAAGAGGGACTCAGGAAGGCAAGGAGACAGCGCATGCCAGCAAGAGAAGAGCAATGCCCATAGAGATGGGGAAACATCACCTGACCCCACCCATGGACTGTAAGACTCTACAGAGAGGAAGGAAACAGTAAACAGAGCACTGCAAACTAAAACTGGATGCACAGAAAGTGGGACTGCACAGGATCTGAAACATAATGACACCTCAGACACTGAAAAGGTGTGCCTAGGTAAGAGAAGGCAAACCGCATCCTGAATACCAACAAACTGTCAGGCCGCTACAACAGGTGAGCTGAGACTGTCCATAGCCCAGCAGGATCTGTTCGAGAAAAGGAAACAGGAATGCTGGAAATCCCAGAAGAACAGACAACAGAAGCAGCATTCCAAACTGGTCGCAGCGAAATGACAAAGTCTGTAAATCCAAAGAATAAAGAGTGAGAAAGTGCCTATGTAGTGAAGAAGGCATGCTGCACTCACAAAGAAAGAGCCATGCTGGAACTGAAATAAAGGTTTCACTGAGCATGAAGGAATCCCACGCCACCACTATACACCACCTACAGCGGTAGAATAAAACAGAAAGAACCACACCGAGGAACCTATGCTGAATAGGTGAAATCGTAACAGCAGAAGAGAACTGACATATATGAAAAAGACGTACACCTGTCAAAAAGAAACAGAGTTCAGGTCCCAGAACAAGATACAGTTGTGCGAATCAGAGGAGGTGCATAATGCTCCTCCAAGGGAGGGCAAGCTGATCGTACCCCCTAATGTACTCTGCCTTGAAGTGCTGTAGGTGTAGGCAGACAAAGTAAAAGGAAACACTAACCTGTCTGAGGAGCAAAGATGGCGCTCTACTCAAACTAGTGGTGTCTTGCTCAAATCCCATCGACAGCGACAAATCCGTGCTCTTTATTCAGAGATGAAGACGTGTTCTACATCCAATGAGGGAGACCTTGCCCACATACAAAAAGGTAGCTGAGCTCCACATGCAGATGGAGCTATGCCATACAACCAGATATGTAGCCAAGCTCTACATCCAGAGACACAGCCATCCTCTACTGTCAGGTTGTAGTTGTGCTGTATAAGCAGAGATGGAGCAATGCTAGAGAAGCATATATGGAGCCATACTGCCACAACCAGAGAGGGAAAGAAGCTCTAGATCTGGAGATGGAAATATGTCTCACCTCCAGAGAAGAAAATGTGTTCTGTACCCACAGAAGAAGGCGTGCTCCTCATCCAGAGAAGGGGATGGGCTCTACCGCGAGCGATGGAACAGAGCCCAACAGCCAGGGACGGAGCACTGCTGTTTAAGCCGGTATGGAGAGAAGCTCGATATGCAGAAAAGAATCTGGAATCCCAACAAGCTACAAAGCTATGCCTCGTACCAAAGTAGCAGCGCAGCTCTACGACTCAGAAGGGATTTGTGCATCATCACCAAAGGGACGCAGTACTTCTAGGGACCAAGACCCCATCACATCCCAAAAGGGATGCCCTCTCTTAAGTGAGAGATGGAGCTCCGAGCCATATCCAGCAATGGGGCAGTCTGCTCCTCAACAAGAGATAGAGCTCAGCTCTTACCCAACGCAGCTGTGGAGGAAAAACAAGGAAGATCTACAGCCAAAGACAAGACTCCACATTATGGCCCAAGTTGGAGCACTGCCTGCAGCCATAGAAGGGGCTCTGCTCTGTCACCAGAGCAGAGGAGAGACCCGCAGAGGAGAGGCCACGTTCTACATTATCATGAGTCCTGTTTTAGAACCAGCCAAGGTAGACAGCATGAACTAAAAAAAAAGATCAGCTCCACTCTACTCGTGAATTGGAGCTCTACTCGGCAGAAAGACAAGAGACCTAGCTTGTCATCAGAGATGGAACCCCACTCCAGAACCGGAGGAAAGATGAGTCCCAAAGCCAGTCCTCTACTCCCAGGTACAAAAGCGCACCTATCTGCCAAGCAGGAACTCCCTGAAACACTAGAAGGCGTATACTCCAAAGCAGTGGAGAAGACGACCCCTCCCTCCTCCTAAAGGAGGAAAACAGCTCAACTGCAAAGAAAGAAGAGAGCCCCGCTGAGAGGGAAAGAGATTACTGAATGCAGGCAATTGAGCCACGAGGGGAAATGCCACTAGCAACCTAAAACAAGGCCACTAGTAGGCCTTGCCCCAGGAAGCAGACTGCTGAGAGCCTTAACAAGGAGGTTAGACCACCCAAAAAGAACAGATAGTCCACAATCCAAAGGGACAGTGGAGAACTCTTCACCGGAACAGAAAGAAAGCTTGGAAAGAGTGCCCTAAGGAACCCCCAGAAACACTGGCAAATACTGCACAAACCACAGAAAGGGACAAAAAACTCCCCAAGGAGAATGCAGCTCCCCAGAAGGTTCCTAAGACGTGGGAACAGCCATAGAGGAACAGCTGCCCAACGCTCCAAGAACCCTGAACACCATGCTCAGAAAACAAGTGCTAGCAAAAAGAAATGACGACAAGACAGCTAAGTACCATTCTGTCTGACTACACATCAAAGGCATACACTGCCACCAGCGACCTGGAAGCTCGGCACAAGGGGAAAATAAGGCCGTACCTGAAAATACTCCCAAGAACACCCGTCGTGCAGAAGCCTGCCACCAGGAGGCCATGAATGCCAGTACAAACTATGCAGCAGTTCCACTACACCAGAAAGCCCAAAAGGAGAAACAGCTGTGAAGGACTGTCCAGAAGAAACAACCTTGAAAGCGTGAGTGCTAGCAAGCTAACACGCAAACGCTAGTAGCAGCGGCATCAGGGACTGTACACAAATAAACCTAGTCGGCCCTGTGGAGCCCATTTTTTTTTTGCCGAAGCCAGAGTGAGAGAAACAAATCACTGAGAAGAGGAAACACCCTGGCGGGCAGGAAAATGGCTGACCATTAAACTTGGAAGGAATCCACCTCCGCAGCAAGTAGCAATGCCTCAGAATGGAAAACGGGAACCAGGTGCCTGAAGGCACACTGGCCCACGAAACACCAGAGAATCAGCTCCAATTTAAAAAGGTTCCCCGCAAGAGCAGAAATCTGCTAAGCTCCGAAATAAGTCCATCAGGGACAAAGAACGGTAGATCAGTTGCTCAGTAACCCTGAAGAAAAAACAGCTCAGCCCTGAAAAAGAAATAAAGACATGTTTGCTGTTCTGCCCACTCAGGAATCCAGGTGAACTGTGGAAGATAAGCCTCACAACACTCTCCAAAACGCCAAATATTGCCACAGTGGAGCAGGAAGGTGGGGGTAGGGGGAAGAGGAAGCCAGTATCACCGGGTGTCACCCCAGCTGAGAGATGAGGGACCTGGTACTACTACTAACTATCATTTCTATAGAGCTACTAGACATACGCAGCGTTGTACATGACCATCAAGAGCCAGTCCCTGCTCGACAGAGCTTACAATCTAATTAGGACAGACAAACAGGACAAACAAGAGGATGATAAAATAAGGGTTCTGAACAAGTGAATAAAGGGTTAAGAGTTAAAAGCAGCATCAAAAATGTGGGCTTTTAGCTTAGATTTTGAAGACGGCCAGAGATGGAGCTTGACGTACCGGCTCAGGAAGTCTATTCCAGGCATATGGTGCAGCAAGATAAAAGGAGCGGAGTCTGGAGTTAGCAGTGGAGGAGAAGGGTGCAGATAAGAGAGATTTACCCAGTGAATGGAGTTCCCGGGGAGGAATGTATGGAGAGATGAGAGTGGAGAGGTACCGAGGAGCTGCAGAGTGAATGCACTTATAGGTCAATAAGAAGAGTTTGAACTGTATGTGGAAACGGATAGGAAACCAGTGAAGTGACTTGAGGAGATAGCTAATATCAGCATAACGACACTGGCGGAATATTAGTAGTGGAGCAGAATTTTGAACAGATCGAAGAGGACAGAGATGGCTAAGTGGGAGACCTGTGAGAAGCAAGTTGCAATAGTCTAAGCGAGATAAGAGTGTGGATGAGGGTTCTGGTAGTGTGCTCTGAAAGGAAAGGGCGAATTTTGGTGATATTATAGAGAAAGAAACGACAGGTTTTAGCGGTCTGCTGAATATATGCAGAGAAGGAGAGGGAGGAGTCGAAGATGACGCCAAGGTTACGGGCTGATGAGACAGGAAGAATGAGTGTTAGCCACAGAAATAGAGAATGGAGGATGAGAGGTTGGTTTAGGGGGAAAGATCTCAGACTTGGTCATGTTTAGTTTCGGATGGCGCTGAGACATCCAGGCAGCAATGTCAGACAGGCAGGCTGATAATTTGGCCTGGATTTCAGCTGACATTTCTGGTGTGAAGAGGTAGATCTGGGAGTCATCAGCGTAACGATGATACTGAAAACCATGGGATGAGATCAGAGTACCAAGGGAAGAAGTATAGATGGAGAAAAGAAGAGGTCCCAGGACAGATCCCTGAGGTACACCAAATGACAGTGTGACAGGAGTAGAGGAGGATCCACGAGAGTATACACTAAAGGTACGCTGGGAGAGATAAGAAGAAAACCAGGAAAGAACAGAGCCCTGAAATCTAAGTGAGGACAGCATATCAAGGAATAGGCTGTGATCAACGGTGTCAAAAGCAGTAGATAGATCGAGAAGGATGAGGCTAAAACAGAGACCTTTGGATCTGGCCAGGAACAGATCATTGAAGACTTTAGCAAGTGTTGTTTCAGTTGAATGAAGGGGGGAAAAGCCAGTTGAAGTGGATCAAGAATAGCATGAGATGAAAGAAAGTCAAGGCAACAGAGGTGAACAGCACGTTCAAGTATCTTGGATAGGTAAGGGAGGAGGGAGATGGGGCGATAGTTGGAAGGACAGGTAGGGTCCAATGAAGGTTTTTTAAGGAGTGGTGTGAGTAAGGTATGTTTGAAGGTATCAGGAACAGTCGCAGTGGGCAGTGAAAGATTGAGGATATGACAGATAAAGCGAAGTTACTTACCTGTAGCAGGTATTCTCTGAGGACAGCAGGCTGATTGTTCTCACTGATGGGTGACGTCCCACAGCAGCCCCAGGTCCGGAAAATCTTCCTAGCAACAGAATTTTGGGTGACGTCCCACAGCAGCCCCAGGTCCGGAAAATCTTCCTAGCAACAGAATTTGCTAGAGCCTTCGAGTGCGTGGGTGCGTGCATGCGCAGCCATCTTCCCGTCCATCACGCGAGCGTGCCGCCTTAGTCAACTTAGAAAGCAACGAAAAGGAAAAAGAAAACAACTCCAAAGGGGAGGCGGGCGGGTTTGTGAGAACAATCAGCCTGCTGTCCACGAAGAATACCTGCTACAGGTAAGTAACTTTGCTTTCTTCGAGGACAAGCAGGCTGCTAGTTCTCACTGATGGGGTATCCCTAGCCCCCAGGCTCACTCAAAACAAACAGGGTCAATTGGGCCTCGCAAAGGCGAGGACAGAACAAGAATTGACCTACGAAGAAACAACTAACTGAGAGTGCAGCCTGGAACAGAATAAAAATGGGCCTAGGTGGGTGGAGTTGGATTCTAAACCCCGAACAGGTTATGCAGCACCAACTGCCAAAACCGACTGTCGCATCGGGAACACAGACAAACTCTTCTCACTCGTAAACAAACTCCTAAATACTACACCGGTCACCTCTAATAATACAGACACCCCATCCACAACCAATCTTGCGAACTACTTCAATGAAAGAATTATAAAGCTACATCTCAAGATACCTACTAACAGTAATGAGTATACAAACATCCTTGAATGCCTAGACCCAAAATCCGGGGAATGCCCAGCAGATCATTCATGGACCAACTTTAGTACACTATCGTCAGATGAAATCTCACAATGGCTCGGAAAATTCGCCAAGTCACAATGCAAATTAGACACTTGCCCCACAAGCCTAATAAGATCAGCCCCCAAACAATTCAAAAAAGAACTCACGAATCATGTAAACCACAGGCTTCAAAATGGTCTCTTTCCCATGGATAAAGGGAACATCTTACTTACTCCGCTACCAAAAGATGCTAAGAAGAGTACAATGGACTTAACCAATTATTGCCCAGTAGCTTCGATTCCGCTCATAACCAAACTCATGGAGGGCATAGTGACAAAACAAACACTCAATTCTACATGAGTCTCAATCAGGATTTCAGTCAAATCACAGCACCGAAACTGTACTAGTGTCCGCAATGAACTCATTCAAACAAGCAATTGCAACTGGTAATAACATACTCCTCCTACAATTTGACATGTCCAGCGCCTTCGACATGGTTAGTCATGAAATACTATTACATATACTAGAATACTTCGGAATAGGAGGCACAGTTCTCAAATAGCTCAAAGGATTCCTGACCACAAGATCATACCAAAGTTACAACGAATGCTGACATATCACCCCCATGGATACCTGAATGTGGAGTTCTCTCACCAACTCTCTTCAACCTAATGATGATACCTTTAGCCAAACTCCTAGCCAATCAAAACCTCAACCCCTACATATACGCAGATGATGTTATGATTTACATACCGTTCAAACAAGATCTAAACGAAATCATCAACGAAATCAACTATAGCCTGCAAATCATGCACTCCTGGGTGGATGCATTCCAGCTAAAACTCAACGCAGAAAAAACACAATGTCTTGTACTCACCTCACAACACAACACAAACAAATACTCCACAATAACCACACCATATTGCTCTCTTCCCATCTCACAAAATCTAAAAATTCTTGGAGTTACCATTGATCGAAACCTCACACTCGATACCCACATGAAGAATACAACGAAAAAGATGTTCTACTCCATGTGGAAACTCAAAAGAGTAAAACCTTTCTTCCCGAGACACATCTTCCGTACCCTGGTACAATCAATGGTAATAAGTCACCTGGACAATTGCAACGCACTAAACGCGGGCTGCAAAGAACAGACTATCAAAAAGCTCCAAATAGCCCAGAACACCGCCGCCAGACTTATGTTTGGAAAAACCAAATATGAAAGTGCAAAACCCCTAAGAGAGAAACTTCACTGGCTCCCACTCAAGGAACGCATTGCTTTCAAGACCTGCACATTGGTACACAAAATCATTCACGCAGATGCCCCAATCTACACGCCAAATCTTCGGGACCTACCTCCCAGAAACGCCATAAGATCATCCCGCAAATTTCTCAATCTGCACTTCCCCAGCTGTAAAGGACTAAAATACAAGCTGATGCACTCTACCACCTTCTCTTACATGAGCACACAGTTGTGGAATGCACTACACACAACCCTGAAAACTACCGATGAAATAACTGACTTTCGCAAATCTTTAAAGACACATCTCTTCAACAAAGCCTACAAAGAGAACCCATAGCCTCACAAAACTACCCCATTAATCTACCCAGCTATGGCAATTCCCTTTATATACTATCCTCCATAACACCTCCTTCACTCTTCCAGCTTGGGCGTAAGTGAAGGAAATGCAATCCACTAACCAATTGGAAATAGTGCGTTTCCTGACAGCAACTCCCCTTCTGTTGGGGTTAAAAGAAACAAACATTTGGGCGGACTGTCTGAAGGGGCTTGTCCGCTCCACATAGAAGGCCAATGAACTCCTGCAGTCCAATGTGTGCAACTGATGTTCAGCAGGGCGGGTATGAGGACGGGGAAAAAATGTTGGCAAGACAATTGACTGGTTCAGATGGAACTCCGACACCACCTTCGGCAAGAATTTAGTGTGAGTGCGGAGGACTACTCTGTTATGATGAAATTTAGTATATGGAGCATGGGCTACTAAGGCTTGGAGCTCACTGACTCTACGAGCTGAAGTAACAGCCACCAAGAAAACGATCTTCCAGGTCAAATACTTCAGATGGCAGGAATTCAGCGGCTCAAAAGGAGCTTTCATCAGCTGGGTGAGAACGACGTTGAGATCCCATGACACTGGTGGAGGTTTGACAGGGGGCTTTGACAAAAGCAAACCTTTCATGAAGCGAACAACTAAAGGCTGTCCAGAGATAGGCTTACCCTCTACATGGCGATGATAGGCACTAATCGCACTAAAATGAACCCTTACTGAATTGGTTTTAAGATCAGACAAGGTATTCAAGCAGGGTCTGTGTAGGACAAGAGCGAGGATCTAGGGCCTTGCTGTCACACCAGACGGCAAACCTCCTCCATTTGAAAGAGTAACTCCTTTTAGTGGAATCTTTCCTGGAAGCAAGCAAGACTCAGAAAGACCCAAGGAAGCGAATTCTACGCTTTCAACATCCAGGCCATGAGAGCCAGAGACTAGAGGTTGGGATGCAGAAGCGCTCCCTCGTTCTGAGTGATGAGGGTTGGAAAACAGTCCAATCTCCACGGTTCTTCGGAGGACAACTCCAGAAGAAGTGGGAACCATATCTGATGAGGCCAAAACAGAGCAATCAGAATCATGGTTCCGCAGTCTTGCTTGAGTTTCAGCAAAGTCTTCCCCACCAAAGGTATGGGAGGATACGCATACAGAAGACCTTCCCTCCAATGAAGGAGGAAGGCATCCGACGCTAGTCTGTCGTGAGCCTGAAGTCTGGAACAGAACTGAGGGACTTTGTGATTGACATGAGTAGCAAAAAGATCCACCACGGGGGTACCCCACACTTGGAAAATCCTGCGCACAACCCTCGAGATAAGCGACCACTCGTGAGGTTGCATTATCCTGCTCAATCTGTCGGCCAGACTGTTGTTTACGCCTGCCAGATACGTGGCCTGGAGAAGCATGCCGTGAGCGCAAGCCCATAGCCACATCTGGATGGCCTCCCGACACAGGGGGCGAGATCCGGTGCCCCCCTGCTTGTTGACGTAGCACATGGCAACCTGATTGTCTGTCTGAATTTGAATAATTTGATTAGACAGCCGATCTCTGAAAGCCTTTAGAGCGTTCCAGACCACTCGTAACTCCTTTAGTGTTCACTCTGGTGGATCCTCTTCTACTTCTATCCCTCTGCCTGTCGGCGTACCTCAGGGTTCTGTTCTTGGTCCCCTCCTCTTTTCTATCTACACTTCTTCCCTTGGCTCATTAATCTCATCCCATGGCTTTTCCTACCATCTCTATGCTGATGACTCCCAAATCTACCTTTCTACCCCTGATATCTCACCTTGCATCCAAACCAAAGTTTCAGCGTGTTTGTCTGACATTGCTGTCTGGATGTCTCAACGCCACCTGAAATTAAATATGACCAAAACCGAGCTTCTCATTTTCCCCCCCCCCCAAACCCACCTCCCCGCTCCCCCCGTTTTCTATTTCTGTTGATGGCTCTCTCATTCTCCCTGTCTCCTCAGCTTGAAACCTTGGGGTCATCTTTGACTCTTCTCTCTCCTACTCTGCTCATATCCAGCAGATTGCCAAGACCTGTCGTTTCTTTCTTTACAACATCCGTAAAATCCGCCCCTTTCTTTCCGAGCACTCTACCAAAACCCTCATCCACACCCTTGTCACCTCTCGTTTAGACTACTGCAATCTGCTTCTTGCTGGCCTCCCACTTAGTCACCTCTCCCCTCTCCAGTCGGTTCAAAACTCTGCTGCCCGTCTCATCTTCCGCCAGGGTCGCTTTACTCATACTACCCCTCTCCTCAAGACCCTTAACTGGCTCACTATCCGTTTTCGCATCCTGTTCAAACTTCTTCTACTGACCTATAAATGTATTCACTCTGCTGCTCCCCAGTATCTCTCCACACTCGTCCTTCCCTACACCCCTTCCCGTGCACTCCGCTCCATGGATAAATCCTTCTTATCTGTTCCCTTCTCCACTACTGCCAACTCCAGACTTCGCGCCTTCTGTCTCGCTGCACCCTACGCCTGGAATAAACTTCCTGAGCCCCTACGTCTTGCCCCATCCTTGGCCACCTTTAAATCTAGACTGAAAGCCCACTTCTTTAACATTGCTTTTGACTCGTAACCACTTGTAACCACTCGCCTCCACCTACCCTCCTCTCTTCCTTCCCGTTCACATTAATTGATTTGATTTGTTTACTTTACTTATTTTTTGTCTATTAGATTGTAAGCTCTTTGAGCAGGGACTGTCTTTCTTCTATGTTTGTGCAGCGCTGCGTATGCCTTGTAGCGCTATAGAAATGCTAAATAGTAGTAGTAGTAGTAGTAGTAATTGATCTAAAGAGACCAAGCTCCCTGAGTGTGAAGCCCATCTACATGTGCTCCCCACCCCAGGAGGGATGCATCCATTGTCAGCACTTTTTATGGCTGAGGAATTTGGAAGGGACATCCCAAGGTCAGATTGGATCGAATTGTCCACCAGTGCAGGTAATTGTGAAAAGCGGTGGACAGCTGGATTGCATCCTCTAGAACCCCTGCAGCTTGATACCACTGGGAAGCTAGGGTCCATTGAGCTGATCGCATGTGAAGACGTGCCATTGGAGTCACATGAACTGTGGAGGCCATATAGCCCATAAGCCTCAACATCTGCCGAGCTATGATCTGCTGAGACGCTCTGGCCAAGGAAACCAGCAACAGAAGATTGTCTGCCCTTGCTTTGGGGAGGTAGGCATGAGCCGTCCGTGAGTCCAGCAGGGCTCCTATGAATTCTAGTCTCTGAACTGTAAGAAGGTGGGACTTTGGATAATTTATGACAAACCCCAGTAGCTCCAGGAGTTGAATAGTCATCTGCATGGACTGTAAAGCTCCTGCCTCCGAGGTGTTCTTCACCAGCCAATCGTCAAGGTAAGCGAACACATGCACTCCCAGCCTGCGTAGCGACGCTGCAATGACCGCCAGGCATTTTGTGAACATCCAGGGCGCAGAGGCGAGCCCAAAGGGTAGCACACAATACTGAAAGTGCTGCAATCCTAGATGGAATCGAAGATACTGCCTGCGAGCTGGCAGTATCGGGATGTGTGTATAAGCATCCTTTAAGTCCAAAGAGCACAGCCAGTCGTTTTTCTGAATCATGGGAAGAAAGGTGCCCAGGGAAAGCATCCTGAACTTTTCTCGGACCAGATATTTGTTCAGGGCCCTTAGGTCTAGGATGGGACGCATCCCCCCTGTTTTCTTTTGCACAAGGAAGTACCTGGAATAGAATCCCAGCCCTTCTTGCCCTGGTGGCACGGGCTCGACCGCATTGGCGCTGAGAAGAGCGGACAGTTCCTCTGCAAGTACCTGCCTGTGCTGGAAACTGAAGGACTGAGCTCCCGGTGGGCAATTTGGAGGTTTGGAGATCAAATTGAGGGAGTATCCTAGCCGGACTATTTGCAGAAACCCACCAATCGGAGGTTATGAGAGGCCACCGTTGGTGAAAAAATGTTAACCTCCCCCCAACCGGTAGATTGTCCAGCACGGACACTGTTATTGCGGCTATGCTCAACTGGAGCCAGTCAAAAGCCCATCCCTTGCTTTTGCTGGGGAGCTGCAGGGGCCTGTCTAGGCGCACGCTGTTGACGTGAACAAGCGCGCTGGGGTTGAGCCTGAGCAGGCTGTCGGGAAGGTGGACTGTGCCTATGTTTATTTTAAGTATAGGGAGCATTCCTCCTTCCCCCGTAAAAACGTCTACCTGATGAGGTAGATGCTGAAGGCGCCCGGTGGGAGAGTTTGTCGAGGGCGGTTTCCCGCCTGCTCAACTTTCTCGCTGAAAATATTCTCCCCCCCCCCCCCCGGCAAGGAACATCCGCAAGCCGCTGCTGGACTCGATTGTCCAGGTCAGAGGCACGCAGCTATGAGAGTCTGAGCATCACTATACCTTGAGCAGCAGCCCTCAAAAGAGTCGTAAGCACCCCTGGACAGGAATTTACAACACGCCTTCAGCTGCCTGACCATCTCCTGAAAAGGCTTGGCCTGCTCCGAAGGGAGCTGATCGACCAAGTCCGCCAGTTGCTTCTCATTATTCCACAAGTGGATGCTCGTTTAAAGCTGGTACGACTGAATCTTGGACACGAGCATAAAGGAGTGATAGGCCTTCCTCCCCAAAAGAGTCCAGAGTTCGAGATTTCCGCCCTGGGGGCGCCGAGGCATAATCTCTGGAACTCTTGGCTCTCTTGAGAGCGGAATCCACAACTTCAGAGTCGTGAGGTAACTGGGACTTCATCAACTCCAGGTCCCCGTGAATCTGATACTGAGACTCAACCTTCTTAGGGATGGTGGGATTAGATAACGGTTTCATCCAGTTCTTCAGCAATGTCTGCTTAAGGACATTATGCAGAGGAACTGTGGACGACTCCTTAGGTGGTGAAGGATAGTCCAGGACCCCAAACATCCCGGCCCTGGGCTCATCCTCAGATACCACAGGGAAGGGAATGGCCGTAGACATTTCCTGCACAAAGGAAGAGAAAGAGACTCTCTGGGGGAGAAAGCTTTCTCTCTGGCGAAGGAGTAAGGTCAGAGGGAAGACCACAAGACTCCTCAGAAGAGAAATATCTTGGGTCCTCCTCTGCCTCCCACGAGGCCTCTCCCTCATTGTCGGACATGAGTTCTCTGACTGCAGTCCGAAGCCGGGCCCGTCTCGACGCCGAGGAACCATGTCCTCAATGGCAATGTTGAGAAGTCGACTCCCATGCCGGCGGCGATGAAGCTCCCTCCGTCGATATCGACGGGGAGTCAACTTGGGTGGCAGCCGAGGACAACGCCACAAGTGGCACCGACGTCGGACACCTCACCACAGGCGGGGAGCCAGCCGCCGCATTTATCAACGGTACCGTGAGCGCAAGCACCCCTAGTACCGGAACAGACCGTCGCAGCAGCCTTTCCAGAATCCCTGGAAGAATGGGTCGGAGGGGCTCGTCAAGAGTGTCTGTCGAGAAAGGCTGTGGGATCAGTGCAGGAGTCGAAGCCAGAATCTGCAGAGGGCGAGGAGGCGGTACCGGGCTGTCCGGAGACCGGCACATCGACACCTCCTGTATGGAGGGTGAGCGGTCCTCCCGACGTCGATGCTTCATGGATGCCGAATCCCTTGACGCCCTGGAGCTCTTGGTACCGTGACGAGAAGGGTACCGACGAGGACGTGGAATCCACACGCCTCCTCAGGGTCAGGTCTGAAAGAGGTCGGTCCTGATGGGCCTGCACCGCAGGAGCCCTCGAGTTAGGTAGAGACCCACTCGATGGCTCACTGCTGCCAGCGTGTGATTGTCCCTGGACAGCCGTTACCTGTGCTCCTGATGTCGATGTAATCTCCGGTGCCGATAGACACTGCCGCTGATCTCGGTACCGCTGTCGACGTCAAAGTATCAGGCAAAGCTCCAAACAGTTGTTCCTGCTGAGCTTGTCTCAACGCCTGTGTCCACTTTTTAAGGCAAAGACACAACTTACATACGTCAGGGCGATGCTCAGCCCCAAGGCACTGAATACACCACGCGTGTGCCTGAGATTGCCCGGCTGCACTTCTTGAAGCCGCTGGTGATCCTCGATGTCATCGACGGGAAAAATAGCGGTGGCGAAATCAAAACTCGTGATTTTTTTTTTTTAAAGAAAGGACAGCTCAAACGTGAGCTGACATGAACAAAACCAAAGGAATGCAGTGAAAAAACCGCCGAAGTGAAGGCTCTTCTTCTCTGGGGCAACAGAGCAACCGAAAAACAGCCGCTCTGACCGCAGAAAAAAAAAAAGAAGACTAAGGTGATGGCCGCGCATGCGCAGTGTGCGCACCCGCCTGCTCGAAGGCTCTAGCAAACCCTGTTGCTAGGAAGATTTTCCGGACTTGGGGCTGCTGTGGGACGTCACCCATCAGTGAGAACAAGCAGCCTACTTGTCCTCGGAGAAAAGTGATGACAGTAGGAGAGATAGAGTGTTAAGTAGATGGATGGGAATAGGATCAGAGGAACAGGTAGTTAGTTTCAAGGAGGAAATAAGATGTTTAGTTTCCTCTTCAGTGATTTCAGAAAAGGAAGAAAAGGAGGCAGGGGTTGGAGGGTTGAGAGAATGGACTAAGGGAAGGAGAGGTGGAGGTGACTTGGTTGAGAATTCAAGTTTAATCTTATGAACCTTATCATGAAAGTACTCAGCCAGAGTCTGGGAGGAAAGTGAAGGGGGGGTTGGAGGTGAAGGCACTTTGAGGAGAGAGTTCAGTGTGGCAAAGAGACGTCGAGGGTTTGAGCCAAGAGAATTTGTCAACTGGATGTAATAGTCCTGTTTGGCAAGTAAAAGAGCAGACTGGAAGGAGGTCAGCAAGAATTTGAAATGTATGAAGTCAGCATGGGCACGGGATTTCAGTCAAAGGCTGAAACCAAGTTTCATCCATTCCAACGAGATTTTTAAGCCATCAGCCATAGCCTTGCTCAACTGACACCTGGGAAACCCAGGGAGGAGCTGCAGAATCTGTCCACCATCCACTAGGAGACAAATACTGAACATGCCAGGCTACACAAAGCCTTTAACGGCGAAGAACTTGGAACTATTTGTTTTCTCTGTCTCCTTCTACTGCTGAATGGACACAATCCATTAGTCTGGACTGGTAAGGTATGGATGACAAGGAAGAAAAAGATTTCAGTCTTATAATTGCCAAAGCTCAATTCTTCATCGGTCCATTTTTACAAATATAGTTCAATGATGCTTAGTTGTGTTTAAAGTTCAATTAAAAACCTTTGAGTAACATATTGTTGAATTGTAATGTCTATAAAATAAATCCAAATCTACCAAAGTTCAGTGAAACCAGGTCTTTTATTTTAGAATTTCATAAAATAGCCTGCTAACAGGGAGGAAATCCAGCAAGGACATTGCTCTCCTTGTAGGTTTTCCTAAACTAGAAGTCCAAAATGGATACATTTTATAGCCTAAACTTCAGATGATGTAATGTATTCCCTATTCATGGATAACAAAACACAAAGATCAGGGGTCAGACAGAACACATATGGTCAATTCCAGGACTATAATAAATGATACTTTCTTAACCATAAACAAGTCACTTTGGAGCCTGAGAAAAGGTAAGAAAACATCCCTCAACAGCCAGCTTATCTTTAGCTATTCATCTGGCATCTTCAATCTACACTGATTGTGCCTTTCTGAGGTAAAGGGTGAAGGCTGAGAAAACAAATTAATCTCATAGCATAGCAACAATTTTTACTGCTTTTAAGAAAATTAATTAACCCTACATTAACCAGTTCCACAATATCAAAAAATGCTTTTCATCATATATCTATAAAAATCAATGGTACCAATGAGATTATATCAAGGACATCCACTGCCTCTAACTCAAAAATTCATTGCTGTTCTTTGATAATAGAATTATTTAGAACACTTATTGAATTACAAAATATGATGGCTTTTTGAGTTAGATATGGTGGCCCCTAGTAGCCTTAATGAAGAATTGGAGTGGATGTCCTTGATAATCTGATTAGTTGAAGTACCAGATAAATCTGATGTAAGACACCATCGCCATTTTGGACAAGACCTGCTAGTGACAAATACATACGTGCCAGAAGATTTAGTAAATATTGGATCTGGATATTTACTTTTCTGCGTGATGTGTGAGAACTGACAAGGAATATCTTTATTTCAGATAATGGCTCCCTAACCTAGCTTATGCAAAACATGGTGCTCTACTGGAGGTGCTCTACTGGAGATACAAAAGTTGAAAGGCAATGGTCCGGTGAAGTGACTGAACTGAACTGTTTTGAATGCGCTTGATGAAGTCTTCACAAAACAGGTACCGCTGATTTTGGTACATATATGATTGAAAGCATTTTTTGATGTTACTCAAAAGTCTTAAATTGAACTTTAAAATTTGTTTAACTGAGAATTATCTAGTACTTTATGACCATGTTAAAGAGTACACTAATGTTGTTAATGCATGATTTTATCAAATAGTTCCCTTTGCATAAAATGGGACCTCTTGTAAACAACACATGTTTATGAATGTTAGCGCATGGTAAAACCTTTTTGAAAATCTAGGCTTAAATCAATTACATTGGTATATAATTAAATGATTGATGGAAAACTTTCAAAAAGTTTTAAAAAATGGTTTTCATCCTGTTATGGATCACCCAGTTTCTTTTAAGAGCAGCTTAGTAGTATCAATACAGAAAGCAACAACTTAAAAACAACATTTTCACATTTAGATTATAATACAGAAATAAACATGCAAGTTTTCTTTTGAAGGGCCACGGTCATATTTCCTAAAATGGGAATGGCTGCAATCTACATGTTTGCAAATCTAGAGGAAAATGGACAGGCACTACCTACTCCCACCATAAACCCAAGTAGATAAAAGCAATTTTTCTCCATTCCCTCCCCAATAGCACAAACACACAAAAACAGTTATTAGCTGTAGTCCTGGACTGCATCTCAATTTAAGAAAAACACCTCTTTCCAGATCTTACACGGTATTGCTACAAAACTGATGTAATAGTTTAGCTCACCCTGTTATGCAGCTCTACCTCTCAAACTGTAAAACAAATATAAATCCAGTCCAGAACCCTCTTGTCTGGCGGGGGGGGGGGGGGGGGGGGGGGGGTAGTCTTTATGTGTTCTTCCTTATGGGCCATTAATTAAGGGAGGGCCTGTTGGGGTCTTCATTATTACATTGTGCATTTTGAACGCATTGATTGTTCACCGTTTGTTTGCATATTTATTGGATTGGTCAATACCATTGTTTTAATACAGACCGGGGGGGGGGGGGGGGGTAATAGTACAGAAGAATTGAGATTAGGCTAGGAACGTGATCAGTACTTAGGTGCAGAGTCCAGGCTTTCAACAAGGTTTTGGAATTTTTACACATAATTGTTGTTTGCATTACTTTGGTTGTATTATGCTGGAAACTTCAATAAAAACATATTGGCCTAAATCCATTGCAGAATAGCACACTTAGGATTTAACACCTTCAAAATAAATATTAAAATCATGGAATCAAATTTGTTCCCATTTTTATAGGTTTATATTTCTTATAAAAAGAAGAAAACTCTGATGAGTAACGTTTCGAAATGGTCAGAAAAAAAAACACTCCACTTGTAACAATATCACACCGGAAGGTTTAAAGACTGCAATAAAACACATACAGGAAATAAAATTATAAGTACATAAGTAATGCCACACTGGGAAAAGACCAAGGGTCCATCGAACCCAGCATCCTGTCCACGACAGCGGCCAATCCAGGCCAAGGGCACCTGGCAAGCTTCCCAAACATACAAACATTCTATACATCTTATTCCTGGAATTGTGGATTTTTCCCAAGTCCATTTAGTAGTGGTTTATGGACTTGTCCTTTAGGAAACCGTCTAACCCCTTTTTAAACTCTGCCAAGCTAACCTTCACCACGTTCTCCGGCAATGAATTCCAGAGTTTAATTATGCGTTGGGTGAAGAAATATTTTATCCGATTTGTATTAAATTTACTACACTGTAGTTTCATCGCATGCCCCCTAGTCCTAGTATTTTTGGAAAGCGTGAACAGATGCTTCCCATCCACCTGTTCCACTCCACTCATTATTTTATATACCTTTATCATGTCTCCCCTCAGCCATCTCTTCTCCAAACTGAAAAGCCCTAACCTCCTTAGTCTTTCTTCATAGGGAAGTCATCCCATCCCCGCTTTCATTTTAGTCGCCCTTCGCTGCACCTTTTCCATAACTTAACTCTTCATACACTTATCTTCAAAGGCTTTTCCAACCGTCTCTAGGATAGCTAGCACATGTAAACCTGACAAAGAATCCTTGTTTTTGCATTATTACATTAATGCTGGACCTTTCATCCCAGGGCGCTGGATGCACCTCAACCGTTGGACAAAGGAGCCCAGACAGCACACACCAGCAGTGAAGATCCCGGATCGCAAACAGTTGTTTCCGACCTCCACTCAATGAGGAATCACCATATCCTGGAGCAACACACCTAAAATACACTATCATCCCTCCGAAACTCAACAATCTCTCCTAAATTCAACCACCATTCACACTGCTAAGGACCGAGGCCTCCCTGAGCCCTAGTACATCTGAGAATCTGAGCATCTAACCGTGAGTATACAACCTATACCTACACTGCAGCACTAAGCTGCACATAGGAAGGAACAGACAGAAGCGGTGTCAAGAGCTATAGAGCGAATGACCAGGACATAACTCTCAAACATTTGTCTCACATCGACACCAAAATGAATATAATCAAAATACTCCTAGCAACCTACTCCCTCATACTGACCTATTTAACACTATCCATTCCACTCACAGAATACAATACCATACTCATCCTCCAAAACTACCATAGACTGATCAAACACTCCACCAATCTGATTACTCACCAAACTAAAGGAAAATTATCCAACTACGTTCATCACCAACGCAATGGAAGGAACTATCACAACAGACAGACACCATCCAACGAACAACTCATAAGAATCCACACAACATAATATCCAGTAGCCCAATACCAAAATATCCAAGTGGGTTATATTAATGCTAGGTCCGTAGTTAACAAAACAACAATAATATTTGACTGGATTAATTCAGAAAACCTCGATCTTATCTTCATCACTGAAACATGGATCCACAACCAAAAGGACCCTATTATCCTCGAACTATGCCCCCCAGGCTACAAAATCACTCACTGGACCAGATTGGAAGCCGGAGGCATAGCGTTAATCCACCGAACACAATTCATTATCGAAACCATCGCCTAGTTCATAACACCCCAACTAGAAATTGCTTCACTTAGAATCCAAAGCAAATTCCTGACTGACCAACTGACCTGCGTCCTGTTTTACAAGCCGCCCGGTAACTGGAATGAAAGCCAGCGTATCTTCACATATTTCATCTCAAACACCCGTGTAAACAACTCCAATGCACTAGGTGACATAAACCTTCAACCTAGAAGACCCCAACTCAGCCAATGTATGCGAATGCACAGAATTCCTACAGTCCTGGGATCTCACATGGCCTCACATGCAATCTACCCACCACAAGGGACACAGACTGGACCTCTTTATCATATAAATTGTCATCAGATCACAACCTATCAATAACAGATACCAAATGGTCAGAAACACCGATCACTATAAACTGAACCTATCCCTAAAATGGCGAAAGAAGGGCTCATATCGCACTTCAGAACAAACAACTTAAACTATGAGAGGGCAATTAGACCCACAAACATTCTGGCAACAGATATATGACAACGATTGGACAACACGAACCGACTCCTTACACTATCTCAATCACTGGGAGGCTAGATGCAGCAGCATAATAAACGAAATGGCACCCTTAAAGAAAAGAATATCAAAAAGACAAAACTCAATGCCGTGGTTCAATGATGAACTAAAAAACCTCAAAACACAATCCAGAAAATTGGAACGAGCACGGGAAAAAACAAAAGACCAACATACATTCAATGCTTGGAAACAAATACACAGAAAATAGAAATATGCAATTAGACAAACCAAAAGGTCATACTACAAGACTAAATTAGGACCGGATAACGAAGACCTTAAAAAACTATTTCAACTCGCAAATAAGTTACTAGACACCACTCCTGTCACTACATCCAGCACTGACATCCCATCCGCAGACAAACTGGCTACCTACTTCAAGGACAAAATAACAAAATTACGCAGCACCCTTCCTCTTCACAACAACGACATTGAAAACTTCTTTGAGGACCTAGACCAAATATCAGGCGGATACCCAGCTGACCGTATTTGGCATACATTCAATCTACTCACCACCGAATCAGTCACACAAGCGATTCACAGATTCACCAACACCCACTGTAAACTGGACATATGTCCCAGTCATCTACTTAAATCCGCCCCCAGCCGATTCACTGAAGACCTCACAGCCCACCTAAACTTCACACTACAACAAGGTTTCTTCCCCAAGGAACATGGTAACATCCTATTCACCCCAATACCAAAAGACACTAAGAAAAACACAAATGATCTCACCAATTACCGCCCAGTTGTGTCTATCCCTCTAATAGTAAAACTGACGGAGAGCCTGGCGACCAAACAGCTTCGGAATACCTGGACAAGTACTCAATACTACATAACTCACAATCAGGATTCCGTTCCCACCATAGTGCCGAAACTGTCCTAATCACTCTCCTGGCCAAATTCAAGCAGGAAATAGCCACAGGTAAAAACATACGCCTCCTTCAATTCGACATGTCGAGCGCATTCGATATGGTAAACTACAACATACTACTAAG
The DNA here is from genome assembly GCF_901765095.1 of Microcaecilia unicolor. Taxonomy (NCBI): domain Eukaryota; kingdom Metazoa; phylum Chordata; class Amphibia; order Gymnophiona; family Siphonopidae; genus Microcaecilia; species Microcaecilia unicolor. Next base: position 594,793,786 of record NC_044032.1, read on the forward strand.
ACTCCTTGATCACTTCGGGAATTGTTGGAAACATACTTAAATGGATTAAAAGCTTTCTAACCACCAGAACATACCAAGTAAAATCAAATTCAAATACATCAAAACCGTGGAAGTTAAGTTTTTTATACCCCTAGAATGATAATGTTTTATAAAAAGACTGTACCTTTGTAGGCAACCGCCTAGTTTGCTTTGATTTGTTTAAAATGCTTTCTCTTTCAGCACATAAGAGATACATTGTTAGCTTTCTTATTTGGGACCATTATCTGCGTGCAAACTTTCACAATTTATTGTTTTAAATTACCTGAATTTGAACACTTTTTTCCCTACCTTCCAAATAGCTATTGTTTTCCTCCTTATTTCAGTCACAAGAGGGATACTTCTAAATCACATATCTACAATTTAGATACTCATTGTAAACAGAATGTTACACTTTTCTCTTACTTCCTGTGTCTTTTCTCAGCCTTGTTTTGTATAAATGGGGATATGGTGCACCTCTCTGATTACTTGGTGCCATAATTTCATCTGTTATGCAAGCTATTAAATAGTTTTCTTAGGACAAGTTTACAACTTTATTTTTCTTAATTTCTACAGTTATCAATTGGATACTAATGTAATTTCATTTTCCTACTTTGCTTTTCCATAATTGTAATGTGCCTATCTAATGATTTTAAGCAAAGGGTTATCCAAAGAAGAGAAAACTACCATGATATAGATTTTAAATTTATATTTTGAATTGCAGGGAAAGATTGTATGTGAAAAGTTACAGAGATGCTCAAATAATTGATTCTTAAAGTTGATATGCCCATGTCCAGACAGTACACTTTAAGTTGGTAAACAGGTTTGTGTAAGTGCACATATGTACATGGGACATGCACATATGCACATATGTCAATGGGACGACTTCCCTATGAAGAAAGACTAAGGAGGCTAGGGCTTTTCAGTTTGGAGAAGAGATGGCTGAGGGAAGACATGATAGTGGAGTGGAACAGGTGAATGTAAAGCATCTGTTCATACTTTCCAAAAATACTAGGACTAGGGGGCATGCGATGAAACTACAGTGTGGTAAATTTAAAACAAATCGGAGAAAATTTTTCTTCACCCAACATGGAGAACGTGGTGAAGGCGGTTAACTTGGCAGAGTTTAAAAAGGGGTTAGACGGTTTTCTAAAGGACAAGTCCATAAACCACTACTAAATGGACCTGGGAAAAATCCACAATTCCAGGAATAACATGTATAGAATGTTTGTACGATTGGGAAGTTTGCCAGGTGCCCTTGGCCTGGATTGGCCGCTGTCATGGACAGGATGCTGGGCTCAATGGACCCTTGGTCTTTTCCCAGTGTGACATTACTTATGTACTTACTTATGCTAACATTTTGGGGCACACCTTATGGACTTTCTCAATGATTTTATTTTTCCTATTGAAATGTCTTCTTACATTCCTACTGTATATAAATCGCTTACATATCTCATGAATGTTTATACCTATTAAAGGCCTGAGCTTATTACTTGTTTAATCTGCTATAACATCTCTGTCTTGCCCTTCCCAGGAATTGCAAAACAGAAGGAGGGATAGCGATTCAGAAAATTGATTCAGAAAACCCGATAGTGATTCAGAAAACCCTAAAGCATTGAAAATAGGAGACAATACTACACCCATAATTGTAGTCAAGTTACAAGCTCCCACTTCCTGACTTCCTGCGTTACTCAGCGAAGTACCTGCCTCAAAATTAGGAGGCGTCTCTGACACAACAATGCAAGGAAAAGCGAGCAGGTGGGTGGCCGACAACGATATGAGTTCATTAAGATAATCCACGATGCCTTAGAGCTCCAGGATTACATTCCCCAGCAACAGATGGAGAAAATCAAGCAGCATGAACAATTCATGAGCCATAAGCAGCAGGACATGATTGCTTCCAAGAAAGGGATAAAACTTCTCGTTAAAGATGAGGCTCCAGATTCGGACTAGTCTCTTCTTCCCTATAGCCCAGACTTATTCCCTTTACTGAAACCTACAGCTGGAATTTTGTTTTGTTTATCCTATCTCAGACTGCTATCCATGACGAGATGATGCATAGTATATTGATGTCGCACAGATTGGATACACCTGAACCACTTGTAACCACTCACCTCCACCTACCCTCCTCTCCTCCTTCCTGTACACATTAATTGATTTGATTACTTTATTTTTGGTCTATTAGATTGTAAGCTCTTTGAGCAGGGACTGTCTTTCTTCTATGTTTGTGCAGCGCTGCGTACGCCTTGTAGCGCTATAGAAATGCTAAATAGTAGTAGTAGTTCGTATCTGATTTTGAATGTATCTGATTGTTATGTGTGTTCCTTCTCCAGTCTAGAACCCCAAGCTATTCCCTTTCTTTTGAATTTTGTAAACTACAATGGAATTATGTGTATGCTAAAAATGCTTCAAGATACCAAAAAGAATACTGATAAAAGTTGCCAATCCCTTAGCTTACTATTCATACATAGTAACATAGTAGATGACGGCAGAAAAAGACCTGCACGGTCCATCTAGTCTGCCCACGATAAACTGATATGTGTATACCTTACCTTGATTTGTACCTGTCTTTTTCATGGCAGAGACCGTATAAGTCTGTCCAGCAGTATTTCCTGCCTCCCAACCACCAGTCCCGCCTCCCATCACCGGCTCTGGCACAGACCCCGTATAAGTCTGCCCTCCCCTATCCTAGCCTACCTCCAGTATTTAAGACACATAATCTGTATTTGAGACATGTTTGGTAAGAAAGAGAGTTAAAAATCCCTATTTTGTAGGAAACTTGTCCCAATGTAATCCACCTTGACTTTTCAGACTTTTCTCGTCCGCGAGCAGGTGTACATTGGTACTGTGGGTATTGTGGGACTAGAACTCTATACCCGACCTTACCCTTTCACTGGCAGAGACAATGTGCTCTGGATCAGTTAGTAGTTCCAATCACTACAGCATCTCAACACAGTAATAAACTAGTTCCCTCTAAAGGTACACGGAAAGCCCCCAGTTCATTTAATGATACAATTTATATTCTATAGGTGTATCAAGGGAGGGTGCCAGATGAATTCAAAGCCCGTAATCAGATTGCTGCAGGTTTTGAATTCTCACGGTTTTGGTGGTCTAGTAGTAATAAAGAATGATGATTGAATTAATTATATTTATTATAACCAAAGACTTACAGTGGGGGAAATAAGTATTTGATCCCTTGCTGATTTTGTAAGTTTGCCCACTGACAAAGACATGAGCAGCCCATAATTGAAGGGTAGGTTATTGGTAACAGTGAGAGATAGCACATCACAAATTAAATCCGGAAAATCACATTGTGGAAAGTATATGAATTTATTTGCATTCTGCAGAGGGAAATAAGTATTTGATCCCCCACCAACCAGTAAGAGATCTGGCCCCTACAGACCAGGTAGATGCTCCAAATCAACTCGTTACCTGCATGACAGACAGCTGTCGGCAATGGTCACCTGTATGAAAGACACCTGTCCACAGACTCAGTGAATCAGTCAGACTCTAACCTCTACAAAATGGCCAAGAGCAAGGAGCTGTCTAAGGATGTCAGGGACAAGATCATACACCTGCACAAGGCTGGAATGGGCTACAAAACCATCAGTAAGACGCTGGGCGAGAAGGAGACAACTGTTGGTGCCATAGTAAGAAAATGGAAGAAGTACAAAATGACTGTCAATCGACAAAGATCTGGGGCTCCACGCAAAATCTCACCTCGTGGGGTATCCTTGATCATGAGGAAGGTTAGAAATCAGCCTACAACTACAAGGGGGGAACTTGTCAATGATCTCAAGGCAGCTGGGACCACTGTCACCACGAAAACCATTGGTAACACATTATGACATAACGGATTGCAATCCTGCAGTGCCCGCAAGGTCCCCCTGCTCCGGAAGGCACATGTGACGGCCCGTCTGAAGTTTGCCAGTGAACACCTGGATGATGCCGAGAGTGATTGGGAGAAGGTGCTGTGGTCAGATGAGACAAAAATTGAGCTCTTTGGCATGAACTCAACTCGCCGTGTTTGGAGGAAGAGAAATGCTGCCTATGACCCAAAGAACACCGTCCCCACTGTCAAGCATGGAGGTGGAAATGTTATGTTTTGGGGGTGTTTCTCTGCTAAGGGCACAGGACTACTTCACCGCATCAATGGGAGAATGGATGGGGCCATGTACCGTACAATTCTGAATGACAACCTCCTTCCCTCCGCCAGGGCCTTAAAAATGGGTCGTGGCTGGGTCTTCCAGCACGACAATGACCCAAAACATACAGCCAAGGCAACAAAGGAGTGGCTCAGGAAGAAGCACATTAGGGTCATGGAGTGGCCTAGCCAGTCACCAGACCTTAATCCCATTGAAAACTTATGGAGGGAGCTGAAGCTGCGAGTTGCCAAGCGACAGCCCAGAACTCTTAATGATTTAGAGATGATCTGCAAAGAGGAGTGGACCAAAATTCCTCCTGACATGTGTGCAAACCTCATCATCAACTACAGAAGACGTCTGACCGCTGTGCTTGCCAACAAGGGTTTTGCCACCAAGTATTAGGTCTTGTTTGCCAGAGGGATTAAATACTTATTTCCCTCTGCAGAATGCAAATAAATTCATATACTTTCCACAATGTGATTTTCCGGATTTAATTTGTGATGTGCTATCTCTCACTGTTACCAATAACCTACCCTTCAATTATGGGCTGCTCATGTCTTTGTCAGTGGGCAAACTTACAAAATCAGCAAGGGATCAAATACTTATTTCCCCCACTGTATTACCCTAGCTGAACAGTCAGAAATTCAGTTGTTGATACCACCTGGACTGGGTGGATGGACAATGTCTTTGGGAAATGGAAGACATTCATACTTTCTGGTTTTTAACCACATTCATAATTATCATTGCTGTATTCGTACTTCTTGGCTGTTGTATGATACCTTGTATTAGAAGTTTAGCACAACGATTAATTGAAACTGCTTTGAGCAAGAGAACCTACAGACCAGGCTTATGTTCTGTATGAAGAATTACTAGCTAATACCAACAATGATGATGCAGAAACCCAGTATGGGCAATTACAGATTGACCCAGCTGCTGAGGAAAGTGATGCAGAAGGAGTTGAGACCAACTCCTGTTTAGATTTGTTTTGATATGTATAATCTGCCTTTTTGTTTGAAATGCCAGGTTGTTATCCTCAGGAAGTATGAAGGGGAAGATGAAGGGGAAGGTAAATGGGAAGGTTCCATTTCATTACATATTGCTCTATGCCAATAGGAGGTTTATATGGACTGTGACCCTTAAAGACCTATCATCTCCCTAAGCTATTGCCTTAATCCCACACAGGGCTACTACTCATGCTGCATAACCATGCTTGAAACCGCCTGTGTTCACAAGGTTGTATGGCAAAGATGGGTAAGACAGGCCAGAGGTACCCATCCTGCAGAGGGAACCAAAACAGCCTTCAACCTAAGACAGACTGCAGCCGGGACACGCCTTTGAATAACTACACTTTTAAGGCGGGATACTGGTCTAGGTGCAGGACTAGACCTGGTATAGAGATACAATGCAGCACAGAGTAGGTAACCTGCATATTCTGTATACAGCAGAACATACAACTCAAGCCACCTTGCTGGACAGACTAGATGGACCATGCTGTTCTTATCCGCATTTACTATGGGGCACTTTTCTTAGCTGCAGTAAAAAGTGGCTTTAGTGTGACCTTATACAGGGCTTTCCTGCAGGTTAAAGCCACTTTTACTGCAGCCATAAAAAAAAGGATCTGTGGGGGGGGGGGGGGGGGGGGGGGGTTGTATTAATGGCCAAGCACTAAATTTTACTGTGTGAACACTTACTGTCAACCCAGACACGCTCCCTCAAAAAAAAATGTTTAATATTTTTTTGCACACAACTAGTGAATGCAGATTTGGCAGTTACCGTAGGACACCTGAATGCACCCTGCAGTACACAATTTTAGCTGTGTTAGGTACATGTTAGCACCTAAATCAGATTAGTTTAACTGCCACTATGTTACTATTTGTAGCTGCTGACTAGAATCTTTTCAGTCCTGACAACACTTGAGCCATGTACTTTTTCTGAATAAGCTGGGCTAATTGAAATTACTACTGTTAACTACAGAACAAAAGTCCTTCAAAGTCATCTCTACCAGAAACAGGAGGAATTAGTGTCTTCAGATGGAAGAGTCACTGCTATAGGATAGAGATAAGATAAGATACCAAATATTTCCTTTCACAGGACTATGCTCCCAAGGTCTCTGGAGTACACAGTACAGTCAGTTGGGGAGGAAGTGTTCTAGCAGGAGGAATTCTGGCAGGGGAGTCAGGTATGTACCTTCAGAAAGCAAATTCCCTGGTAAACCCTCTGGAATGGGGCAGATACCTATCCACAGATCCAAAAACTTTGAAGGTAGATGCTATCAAGGATTCAGTTTTATTCTCTTTTGTTTTTCTATTCCACTCAAAAGGGAGAAATCTGGTCTTACCAGATCTTCAAGGTGCAGACACCACCAAAATAAACAGTTCCAAACCCCTTCAACAGTGTGACACTTAGGGAACAAACCTTTGGCCATGCCGCAGAAGCAGCTCCATCTTATCCTTGGAGGATGGTGCCAAGAGATGACGTCAGACATCAAAGGCAGGAGTTACCAGAAGGGGGGAGAATAAGATGACTAATCTCTCAGCACAGCACCTGCCAGTAAGCCAAAGTGTTCTCTACAGTTACACGAATTGAGACTTTGCTGAAGGACACAGCCCCTCAACTTTGTCAGTGTTCTTCCAATTTGGTCGTTTAAAGAGTTCGAATAAAGTTGGAGTTTTATCTGATTAAGTTCATTGTCTCTGCTATTAAGGGATAGCCTCTACTTACATTGGAAGGAAGAGACTTTTGAAAATTCCTTAAGAATTAGGAACCTTTGAGGCATATTTTCAAAGCACTTAGCCTCCCAAAGTTCCATAGAAACCTATGGAACTTAGCCTCCCAAAGTGCTTTGAAAATATGCCTCTTTGGTTCCTCAATTTTCTTGTGACATATTTTCTATCCACAGAGATTTGATTAGGAAGTATTGTAAAGAGGTTTTGGGTTTGTCAAATTCTGAAGAAATTTCATTGGTTAAATATTATTATGTTTCAAAAAAAGCTATTATTAGAAGGTGATCAGCAGAATGTACTGAGTGAAGTGGTCCCTTCTGATAGTGTTAACTGCCTTCTTAGAGGACTCCACCGATACCATCCCAACCAGATCTACCCTGCTGGTCACATTCTTAAATACAGCAGAGAAATCAGTCGTGTTGAGATCATATTTCAAGAAAAAGTCACTTATTTTGTGGAAAGACGGTTCAGATCTTACCTGATATATCACAATCTACTCAGCTGCAGAGGAAAACGTTTGGCCCTTAAAAGCCACTTGGTTGCTAAAGGGGCCACTTTCTTCCTTTGCTTCCTTTGTTAGTGTTTGATCACATATCAGGGGAAGCAATATTTTTTTTTGATCCTTGCAACCTACGAAATATTTGCACAAATGTACTTGAAATCGGCTGGTGGAGAGTTTAGGAGCAAAATAATTATCTTGTTTGTTTGCCTTAATTGTTTTACTTCTTTTTGTTATTGTCCTTATCTTCCCTTGAAGTGGACTAGATTTTACAGGAAGATGCACTAAAAAATCATTAGAGCCCTTCCCTTACCGATTCGGTAAGGGAAGGGCATGCATCAAGGAATAGGAATGCAAATGAGCTGCTCGTTGTAGCTCACTTGCATTCTCTATTCCATTGGTAAACAGTCGCCCATGGAGCATGCGCAGAGCAGCCAAGCATTATGCTGGCTGCTCTGTGCATGCCAAGAACGTCCTTTATGGACGTGCTTCACTTTTTAAAAAAAAAGGTGAAATTAGGCCTTACCTGCTAATTTTCTTTCCTCTAGATCCTCCAGACTGTTCAAGACGCTTGGGTTATGCACTCCTACCAGCAGAGGGAGACTGCGAACACTAAAACTTCTTATACAAGTAGCCTGTGCAGACCTTCTACTAACCAGTAAAATAGTAACAAAGCAGAGGAACAAAACACCTCAACCTAAACAAAACCACTGAATCCACACTCAGATCTCCTCCCCTTAAGACGGGGGAATTCAACTGCAGATGGGCACAAACGGTACCACAAACTGCCCTTAGTAAAACTCCAGGACCCAAATCACAGGAGCCACTAGAAATATCAGCAACTGAAGTCTAAAGAAAGTATCATACTGAACTGTCCGATACACTGGGTGGGCTCTTGAATGGTCTGGAGGATCTAGAGGAAAGAAAATTAGCAGGTAAGGCCTAATTTTCCTTTCCTCAGCAATCCTCCAGACCATTCAAGACGTTTGGGACATACCAAAGCAGTAAACACATCTAAGGGTGGGACCTGCGAAGCCCAGAGGACAGGACTGCAGCTCCAAAACTGGCATCCTCCCTTGCCTGTACATCCACGCCGTAATGTTTGACAAAAGAATGCAGGGAGGACCACACCGCTGCTCTACAAATGTCCGGTGGAACAAAACCACTCTCTGCCCAAGAAGCCGCCATCCCCCTAGTGGAATGTGCCTTGAGCCCCACCGGCACCGTACGGCCATGCAATATGTAAGCCGAAGAGATGGCATCCTTCAACCACCGAGCTATAGATGCCTTAGAAGCAGCCGCTCCCTTCTTGGGCCCCCCATGAAGGACAAATAACCTGTCCGAAGACCTGAATTCCTCCAACCTGCGCAAAGTAAACCTTCAACACTCTGCGCACATCCAATTTTGCCAAACGACGCTGAGAAGCATCCCCCGTCCGGTCCCCCAAGACCGGCAATGAAATCACCTGATTGACATGAAAGGAGGATACCACCTTAGGCAAAAACAAAGGGACTGGATGCAGCGAAACCTTTTCCTTAGAAAACCACAGAAACGGAGGCCTACATGAAACAGCCTGAAGTTCCGAAATCATGCGAGCCGACGATATAGCTACCAAAAAGACCACCTTCATAGTAAGGTCTTTTATCGAACAAGACTCCAAGGGCTCAAAAGGGGAACCCGCCAAAGAGTCAAGAATGATATTAAGATCCCACTGAGGAACTACCGGCCGCTGAGGAGGACGAAGCAACTTCACCCCCCTCAAAAAATGGACCACATCCGGGGAAAACGCAACCGACCTGCCTTGCACCTTACCCCAAAAACACGCCAAAGCAGCCAGCTGCACCTTCAAAGATGACAATGAAAAGCCCTTCTCAAAACCATCCTGCAAGAAATCTAAAATGCACGACACAGAAGCTGTCGAAGGGACACATGCCTGGTCCCCACACCAATCTTCAAATATGCGCCACACACGCACATAGGCCAAAGATGTCGAACGTTTGCGAGACTGCAGCATCGTCTGAATCACCTGAGGAGAAAACCCTTTCCTTCTCAACCATTCCCTCTCAAGGGCCACACCGTAAAAGAGAACCGAGCCGGATCCGGCATGACAACTGGACCCTGACACAACAGCACCGAGCCCCCCAGCCGCAGAGGCTCACCTTCTAACAGGTGCATCAGATCCCCGAACCACGGCTGATGCGGCCAATTCAGAGCCACCAACAACACCGGACCCCCATGACATTCTACCCTCTGGAGGATACAACCTATCAAGGGCCACGGTGGAAATACGTACAGCAACACCCGCTGAGGCCACGGAAGGACCAACGCATCGATCCCTTCCGCTCGTGGATCCAGACGCTGACTGAAATACCGAGGAACCTGAGCATTCTGTGCCGACAACATTAGATCCACTACTGGCATTCCCCACTTTAGAACTATCTAGTCGAACACCGACCAGTGCAGAGACCATTCTCCGGGGTCCAACATGTGTCTGCTCAGAAAATCCGCATTCACGTTCTCCACCCCGGCCACGTGCGCCGCCGAAATCTGCACTAGATGCCCTTCCGCCCAATTCATGAGCAGAGCCATCTCGATTGCCAACCGCGGACTCTTTGTACCGCCCAGCCGGTTGACATACGCTACCGCTGTCGCGTTGTCGGACATGACTCTTACCGCCTTTCCGACCACACTTGAGCGAAACACCAACAGAGCTAGCCGAATCGCCCTTGTCTCCAACCGGTTGATAGACCACTGAGCTTCCTCCGTCGACCACCGCCCCTGCGCGGACCAACCGAGACACTGAGCTCCCCAGCCCAGCAGACTGGCATCCGTTACCAGAATCACCCACTGAGGAGGTTCCAACGGCATGCCCTTTTTCAGATGGGCCGAGCACAGCCACCACTGGAGACTGCGCCGAGGAGCCCCCCTCAATGGCAACCGCAACTCCAAACTGTGTACCTGGGGAGAAAACTGGGACAACAGGGACAACAAGCTGACACATATGCACCCTGGCCCATGGTACTACCTCTATTGTCGCCGCCATGAGGCCCAGAACCCGAAGGTACATTCGAACCGTCGGACTCTGAATGGACATTAACAGCCGGACCTGCTGCTGAAGAGAGGCGATCCGAGAATCCGGCAGAAAAACACGACCCACTGCCGTATCGAACCGCACTCCCAAGTACTCCAGACTCTGCGATGGGATCAACTGACTTTTGACTACATTCACTACCCATCCGAGCAATTCCAAAAACGCGACCACCTGAGCCCATCGCCGCAACACTGTGAACCAGATACTTCGCCCGGATCAACCAGTCGTCCAGATACGGATGCACCATAATTCCCTGCCTCCGCAAAGCTGCTGCTACCACCACCATTATCTTGGAGAAGGTGCGTGGTGCCGTTGCCAGACCAAAAGGCAGAGCACAGAACTGAAAGTGCCTCCCTAAAACAGCAAAACAAAGGAAACGCTGATGGGCCTCTCGAATCGGCACGTGCAGATACGCTTCCGTGAGATCCAGTGACGTGAGAAATTCTCCCAGACGAACAGCCACTATGACCGAGCGCAGAGTCTACATGCGGAAGGATGGCACCTTGAGCGCCCTACTGATTCTCTTGAGATCTAAAATGGGTCGAAACTGGTCCTCCTTCTTCGGCACCACAAAGTAAATGGAATAACAACCGATTCCCTGCTCGTGCTGAGGAACGGGTACCACAGCTCCCAACTGGATTAAGCGACCCAGAGTCTCTTGAATAGCCTTTAACTTGACTCGAGAGTGACAAGGAGAGGGAAGAAACAGATCCGGCAGCGGGTGCTCGAACTCGAGCGCATAATCGTTGCGAACGACCTCCAGCACCCACTGGTCTGAAGTAATTTGGGTCCACCCCTCACAAAACAGACGAAGTCGCGCCCCGACCTTCACACCTTCATAAGGAGGACTTATTACCATTTCCGGCACCTCCGGAGGAGTCCCGACCTCTTCGACGACCCCCTCGAAAGAACTGGGTCCGCTGGAAAAATAGGCTTTTAGAAGGAGATACAAATCTGCCCAGTCTGTACCGCCTTGTGTCCTTAAACCGACCTCTAGCCGAACCCCCTCGACTAGCCAACTTAGGCCGTAACTCCGGCAACCATGAGACCTTGGTATCCCCAAGACCACTCATCAGTTTATCCAAGTCCTCTCCAAACAACATAGAACCCTTGAAAGGTAGAGAACACAACTTTGCTTTAGAGGCCGCATCTGCCACCCAGCCCCTAAGCCAAAGAGCCCTGCGAGCCGTCACCGCCAGAGCCATATTCTTAGCCGAAGCCCTTAGCAAATCATACAGGGTGTCTGCCAAAAACGAAGACCCCATCTCCAATTTGGCCAGCTCCTGAACCAAACCAGTCCTATCTAACGCAGGCTCATCCAAGAGCTTCTCCGCCCAACGGAAACAAGCTCTGGCTACCAAGCCTCCACACACAGAGGTTTGCAAGGCCAAAGCCGACAAATCAAAGCTGCGCTTCAGAAAGGACTCTAGCTTCCTATCCTGAGGATCCCGTAAGGCTGTACCGCCATCCACCGGAATGGCCGTAGCCTTAGTAACCGCTGTAACCACTGCATCCACAGTAGGTGGTTTCAGCAGGGCCAAATCTTCTGGAGTCAAGGAATACAGCCACACCATAGCCCTAGATACCTTACAAGCCGCCTCCGGCACAGACCATTCCTGAAAAAACATTTCTCTAATGTTTGAATTCATGGGAAAGGAACGGGAGGCTCTCCGAATCCCCTTAACCAAGGGATCTACCTGAGGTCCCTCCACAGAGGGAGTGACCGCCCAAACTTCAAAGTAAAGATTACCTGATCAATGAGCTCTAACAACTCTTCCTTATGAAAAATGCAAACAACTGAAGAATCTTCCCCAGGCCTTAGCCCATTCTGATCCTCAGACTCATCTAAGAGATCCTCCTCTCCTGGGTCACTCTAACCTCCAAACCAGACAGAGAAAGTATCTCCATAGGCTCCGAAATATCCACCCGCGGGCGCTTAACTCCCACTGAGCTAGCAGCCTCCAGGGAACAAACAGCCTGAGAGGGGCCAGCTCTCCAGGCATTATACAGAGACCAAACAAACTCAGGAGGGAAACCAGACCCCCCCCCCCCCGACGCTGCTGAAGCCCCAACAATATTTCCTGTAGTCTCCACGACGGACCCCCCCTTGCTCCCGCGGCGGCAGGTCCATCGCGTGATTCGCGGCTAAACTAGGCGCGCTTTGTGCCACACACGGGTCTCCCGGCGCCGGTATGGAATGCACGGCCAAAAGGGCCGCGCTTCCCGCCAAAAACGGCTCCGTCGAGGCCGACCCGGTACGCGCAGCCAAAATAGCCGCGTTTCCCACCAAAACCGGCCCCGCCGTTGCCAGCCCGGAATGTGCGGTCAAATTGCCGCCCAACACCTCCGCCGACTCAGGGGAAAGCACGGGGGGCAAGAGCACTGACAACGTAGGCTCCCCACAAAATTTACATTGGCCACCTTTCACTTCAACACCGCGCTTCGCACAAAACTGACACCTCGCCGTGAACACAATAAAAACAAACAGTTGCTTTGTGCTCTGACAGACTAATAGGCAAAAATGCCTAAGGCAAGAACACCCTTGAAGACGTTTTATCTCTGGACTGCCACAAGAACGGCCAAAATAGCCACCTTTTTTTTTTTTAAACCTCGTTGCCTACACGCCTCAAGGGTACAGAACAAGGTCTGTAGCCGAGGTCAAGCAGTCCTCCAGAGGAAGAGCACAGGGGGAGGGACCCGGCCACCCGGGTGTGACACCCCACAGGGAATAAGAAGCCCCTTAGGACTTACAACCTGTAATAGAGATCCAAGTGTGGGTTCTCTAACATTTACAACCCAACCTAGAAACCCCCAAATGGGCCTACCAGACTGAGTACACTGCACAGGCTGCACACTTCTACCCTCTGCTCAGACTGAGAAAATACTGGTTAGTAGAAGGTCTGCACAGGCTACTTGTATAAGAAGTTTTAGTGTTCTCAGTCTCCCTCTGCTGGTAGGAGTGCATAGCCCAAGCATCTTGCACGGTCTGGAGGATTGCTGAGGAACAAAACTTTAAAAACCTGTACCTCGGAAAGCTGTACAGCAACAGCAAGAGAGGGCTCAGCAGTTCCCCTTTCACAGGACAGACGCCAGAGGGTGGTGGTGAATGGAATTCGCTCGGAGGAGCGAAAGGTAAGTAGTGGAGTGCCTCAAGGGTTAGAAGGTAAAGTTTGCCTTTTGCGGATGATACTAAGATCTGTAACAGAGTGGACACCCCGGAGGGAGTGGAAAACATGAAAAAGGACCTACGGAAGCTAGAAGAATGGTCTAAGGTTTGGCAATTAAAATTCAATGCGAAGAAATGTAAAGTTATGCACTTAGGAAGTAGAAATCCACGGGAGACGTATGTGTTAGGCAGGGAGAGTCTGATAGGTACGGGCGGAGAGAGGGATCTTGGGGTGATAGTATCTGAGGATTTGAAGGCGACGAAACAGTGTGACAAGGCGGTGGCCGTAGCTAGAAGGTTGTTAGACTGTATAAAGAGAGGTGTGACCAGCAGAAGAAAGGGGGTGTTGATGCCCCTGTATAAGTCGTTGGTGAGGCCCCACCTGGAGTATTGTGTTCAGTTTTGGAGGCCATATCTTGCTAAGGATGTAAAAAGAATTGAAGCGGTGCAAAGAAAAGCTACGAGAATGGTATGGGATTTCCGTTACAAGACGTATGAGGAGAGACTTGCTGAACTAAACATGTATACTCTGGAGGAAAGGAGAAACAGGGGTGATATGATACAGACGTTCAGTATTAATCCGCAAACGAACCTTTTCCGGAGATGGGAAGGTGGTAGAACGAGAGGACATGAAATGAGATTGAAGGGGGGCAGACTCAAGAAAAATGTCAGGAAGTATTTTTTCACAAAGAGAGTAGTGGATGCCTGGAATGCCCTCCCGCGGAAGGTGGTGGAAATGAAAACGGTAACGGAATTCAAACATACGTGGGATAAGCATAAAGGAATCCTGTGCCAAAGGAATGGATCCTCAGGAGCTTAGTCAAGATCGGGAGGCGGGGCTGGTGGTTGGGAGGCGGGGATAGGGCTGGGCAGACTTATACGGTCTGTGCCAGAGCCGGTGGTGGGAAGCAGGACTGGTGGTTGGGAGGCGGGGATAGTGCTGGACAGACTTGTACGGTCTGTGCCAGAGCTGGTGGTTGGGAGGCAGGGCTGGTGGTTGGGAGGTGAGGATAGTGCTGGGCAGACTTATACGGTCTGTGCCTGTGCCAGAGCCGGTGGTTGGGAGGTGGGGCTGGTGGTTGGGAGGCAGGGATAGTGCTGGGCAGACTTATACGGTCTGTGCCCTGAAGAGCACAGGTACAAATCAAAGTAGGGTATACACAAAAAGCAGCAAATATGAGTTATCTTGTTGGGCAGACTGGATGGACCGTGCAGGTCTTTTTCTGCCGTCATCTACTATGTTACTATGTTACAGGCTCCCTCCCTCCGTGTGTGATCGGGATCCAAGAAGAAGGCACAGCTCCCTCCTCCAGGTCTATCTGAAAAGCTGCACAGCCACAGCAAGGGAGGGCTCAGCAGTTCCCCTTTCACAGGCTCCCTCCCTCCGTGTGTGATCGGGATCCAAGAAGAAGGTACAGCTCCCTCCTCCAGGTCTATCTCAGCCAATCACAGCGCGGTTAGCTCGGCTAAACGCGTTTTGATTGGCTCAGGGACTTCCAGGTCTCAGCTGAGTGAAGCACTGCCAAAAAGACATTTTATTATTGCGGGGGGGGGGGGGGGGGGGGGGGGGGAATGACGGCCAAAATGGATGCCCATCCCAAAAAAATAACGTCTATTTTGGCCGTTATTCCCCCCTGCAATAATAAAAACGTCTTTTCTGGCAGTGCTTCACTCAGCTCAGAAACCAGGAAGTCTCTGAGCCAATCACAACGCGTTTAGCCGAGCTGACCGCGCTGTGATTGGCTCAGAGACTTCCTGGTCTCTCAGCTGTGAAGCACTACCAAAAAAGACGTTTTTATTATTAAAAAGGGGGGAATGACGGCCAGAATGGCCAGCCATCCAAAAAAAAAAGTCCATTTTGGCCGTCATTCCCCCCTTGCAATAATAAAAACGTTTTTTGTTTTGGCAGTGCTTCACAGCTGAGACCAGGAAGTCTCTGAGCCAATCACAGCACGTTTAGCTTGGCTAAATGCATTGTGATTGGCTCAGAGACTTCATGGTATCTGAGCTGAGTGAAGCACTGCCAGAAAAGACATTTTTATTATTCGAGGGTTGAATGATGTCCAAAAAAGAGCCTGCAGCATCGGAGCCTGTTTGTCTTTTTTTATATATATATAGTGTAGAACAGCCATAATGGCTGTCCATGACAAGCACTTGGCTGTTTTTGCCCCCCTCTCCCCCCGATTTTTTTTTTTTACATTTTAATAATTTTTCCAATCCCCCACAGACCTCTCGTTAGATTTTCCAGCGTTAAGGCAATCGGAAAAGGTTAGTGCATCTCATTACAATGGCATTTCTACACAATTTGCTCATCTGCATTCCGTTTTCATTAGCTGCTACCGTGTTCGGAAAAAAGTCTTTAGTGCATGCCAGGGTTTACTACTTGTTCGTTAATGGCTCTTTAAGGGCTCGTTAAGTTTAGTGCATCTGGCCCTTAGTTTTGTATTTCTTTGTTTTCCTTTTTTCTTGTAATTCTGTAGTTTGAGCAATATAGTGGAATTCCAGTGTTTTTTTCTTTATTGGATTATAAGAAATTGTAATTTTCATAAAAGCACAAATTTCAAAAAATTACTACAGTTAGTATGCATTTCTTCCAAGACATTTCAATAGCATCTTTTCTGGAGGATTAAAGTCCTATATGAACCTACATTCTTTGAGTTTATGCCAACAATCAATACTTTCATCACTTTTCCTTCAGTTCCTTTTCTTTGCTTAGCCTTATTCTCGCCAGTGATCACAATTTTAAATTTAATCAATGCAAATGTTTTGTAGGTTTAAATACTAATTTGTTATGTGTAGATAAAGGACATTTTTAAACGTTTTACCGATGCAAACATTTTTAAATGTTATTACCAATATACGCCTACTAGTAAAAAAAAGGCCCATTTCTGAGACCAATGAAACAGACGCTAGTAAGGTATTTGTTTTCTGCAATTAATGTTTTGAAAGGGATATTTAGGATAATTGTGTTGTCATGGTAATGATTAATTTATATTTTTGTGTTGTGTGTAATAGTTTTTGGGGGTTTTTTTAATTTGTTTTTTTGTTGTATTGGTTTTAATGTTATTTGGTGGCACAGTTGTTTTCTGTGTGTCTAATGTTCTGTCAGAAATGAAACGGGCGCTAGCCAGGTTTTCCTGAGTGTATGTTTGAGATGGAGTGTGTGTCAGAGAGAGAATGAGAGAGACAGTCTGTGTCTGTGTTTGTGTGAGAGAAAGAGTGTGTGTGAGAGACAAAGTGTCTGTGTGTGTGAGACAGAAAGAGTGTGTGTGAGAGACAAAGTGTCTGTGTGTGTGAGACAGAGACATAGAGTGTGATAGACAGAGAGTGTGTCAGAGTGTTTATGAGAGACAGAGAGTGAGTGAGTCCCCTGCAGCAACCCATGTCCAGTGACCCTCCTCTCCCCTGCTCCCTCTGCAGCCACCCATGTCCAGGGACCCTCTGTTTTGTTTCTCCTCTATTCTGTCATCCTCTCCTCCTCCTCCCCCCTTCCCCCATATCACACAAAAGCTTTACTACGCATGCACAAGTGTTATAGAGCTCTGGAATTTTCACCTTAAGAAAGCATTCTGGATCACATTCATCCACAATCTCTTCACAGTCCTTCAGGAAGTTCTCAATTGTTTTCTTGTGACCGTCTTTCATCTGTTTCCAAACCTGATGTTCTTTTATTTTCTTACTGTTCCCATTTTCAAGTTCTTTTAGCAGATGTTCCTTTTTCAAATCTAAAAGTCTATAAATTTCATCAAACTGAGTTGTGATCATAGCATTTATATCCTTTGAAATTCCCTAAACATCAAAAAGAGAAAAAAAACAGAGTGTAAACAGTACTAAGCAGAGCTAAAAAAAAAAAACACACAGAAATCTTATTATAGTACACCTAGAAAAAAAAAATACAATATACACAGTCTTATCATACCTCTCAACTGAAAAAATTTACTGTGGAAAAATGAAACTTTCATATTTTATTCTTGTCCAAAAGGAACAAGAGAGGACATCAAAAGACAAAATAGATTTGTGGCATTTCAAAAAGGATGTGTGGATAATACAGCTATGCTAATATCTATATACATTAACTTCAGAAACAGCAGAGATAGTTACCTGTAACAGATATTCTCATTCATTCTTACACGTGGGTGACATCATCCATGTTGCCTGGCGCAGAATGCTTGAAATATAATACAGCTTTAAGACATGCATCAGCGTCCTCACCTCGCATGCGCAAGTGCCTTTCTGCCCACCACGAGAGTGCGGGACCAACATTGCAATAGTATAGGAGACAACTCCAAGGGAAGGTGGGAAGGTATGTGAGAATGAATGGCCTACTGTCCTCTGAGAATACCTGCTACAGGTATTCTCCAAAGACAAGCAGGCCATGTTCTCATATGTGGGAATTCCTAGCTACCAGGCTCACCAAACACAAAAGTAGGACCTTGCAATGGCAAGGTCAAAAAAACAAATTAACCTGAAACACACACACACACACAGTGTGAAACTGCAGCCTCGAACAGAACAAAACGGGCCTGGGGAGTGGAGTTGGGTTCTAGTCCCTAAATAAATTCTGCAGAAATGTCTGTCCAAACTGACAAGATATGAACACGTGGATTGATGACCATGTTAGAGCCTGTAAGTGGGCTACCGACGCAGCCATGGCTCTGACATTGTGAGCCTTGACATGACCCTCCAGGTTCAGCCCAGCCTAGGCATAAGTGAAAGAAATGACATCTGCCAGCAAATTAGAGATTGTGCATTTCCCGATGGTGACCCCCATCCTGTTGAGATCAAAAGAAACAAAAGGTTGGGCAAAAAGTCTGTAGGGCCTTGTCCGCTCCACGTAAAAGGCCAATGCTCGCTTGCAGTCCAAAGTGTGCAAGGTGCTTTCACCAGGGTAGGCATGAGGTCAGGGAAAGAATGTTGGCAAGACAAACGAATAGATAAGATGGAACTCCGACACAACTTTTGGCAAGAACTTTGGGTGCATGCGGAGGACCTCTCTGTTGTGATGAAAACTAGTATAAGGTGCAACCACTACTAAAGCCTGAAGCTCACCACCTCTATGAGCAGAAGTAACAGCCACCAAAAAGATGATCTTCTAGGTCAAGTACTTCAGATGGCAGGAATTCAGTAGCTCGAAAGGAGCTCTCATCAGCTGGGTGAGAATGTCATTGAGATCCCATGACACAGGTGGAGGTAGGACAGGGGGCTTTCACAAAAGCAAACCTCTCATGAAGCAAACTAAAGGCTGTCCAGAAATGAACTTACCCTCTACACATTGATGGTAAGCACTAATGGCACCAAGGTCTTATGGAGTTGGTCTTGAGATCAGACTAGGAAAGGTGTAGAAAGTATTCAAGCAGGGTCTCTGTAGGGCTGGAAATAGGATCTAGGGCCTTGCCCTCACACCAGATGGAAAACCTCCTCCATATAAAAGAGTAACAGCTCTTAGTGGAATTTTCCTGGAAGCCAGCAAGACACGGGAGACGCACTCAGGAAGATTCAAGGAAGCACATTCTAAGCTCTGAACATCCAGGCTGCGAGGGCCAGAGACCAGAGGTTGAGATGCAGAAGAGATCCCTTGTTCTGCGTGATAAGGGTCGGAAAACACTCCAATCAACAGGGTTCTTCGGAGGATAACTTCAGAAGAAGAGAGAGCCATATCTACCTGTCGTGCCCAATAAGGTGCGATTAAGATCATGGTCCTTTGGTCTTGCTTGAGTTTCAGCAAAGTCTTCCCCACAAGAGGAATGGGAAGGTACGCACACAGAAGACCTGTCCCTCAATGCAGGAAAAAGACATCTGATGCTAGTCTGTAGTGGGCCTGAAGTCTGGAACAGAACTGAGGGGCTTTGTGATTCATGTGAGTAGCAAAAAGATTCACCGAAGGGATGCCCCACGCTTGGAAGATCTCACGAGCAACACCCATGCGGAGAGACCACTCATGCGGTTGCATAACCCTGCTCAGCCTGTCAGGCAGACTTGTTTTTGCCCACCAGATATGTGGCTCGAAGGAACATGCTGTGCTGGCGAGCCCAGTGCCACATCCGGACAGCCTCCTGACACAGAGGGCGTGGTCCGGTGCCTCCCTGCCTGCTTGTTGGTGTAATACATGGCAAACTCATTGTCTGTTTGAATGAGCACAATTTGGTGAGACAGCTAATCCCTGAAAGCCTTTACAGCGTTCCATTTCACCCGGAGCGCTAGAAGATTGATCTGAAGATCTGTTTTCTGAGCAGATCCAGCTTGAGTGTGAAACCCATCCACATAAGCTCCCCAACCCAGGAAGAGATGCATCCATCGTCAACACCTTTTGAGGCTGAGGAATTTGGAATGGAAGTGCTAGAATCAAACTGTATAGTGGAGGAGTGGCCTAGTGGTTAGAGTGGTGGACTTTGGTCCTGGGGAACTGGGTTCGATTCCCACTGCAGGCACAGGCAGCTCCTTGTGACTCTGGGCAAGTCACTTAACCCTCCACTGCCCCAGGTACAAATAAGTACCTGTATATAATATGTAAGCTGCATTGAGCCTGCTATAAGTGGGAAAGCGCGGGGAACAAATGTAATAAAAATAAAATATAGAATGCTCCACCTGGACACCCGGATGACATCATCTAGATCGCCCGTAATTTGGCACCAGTGGGAGGCTAGAGTCCTTTAGGCTGATCTCATATGAAGGCATGTCCTTGGTGTCACATTAACTGTGGAAGACATGTGGTCCAACAACCTCAACATCTGCTGAGCCATGACCTGCTGAGAAGCTCAAATCTGAGAAGCCAGAGCGATCAGAGTGTGTGCTCTCGGCTCCAGGAGAAAGGCTCGAACCTTCTGTACATCAGGCATGACTCCAATGAATTCCAATTGGTGGGCAGGGAAAAGATGGGACTTGGGATAGTTTAAAACAAACCCTAGTGGCTCTAGTATCCAAATAGTCCTATCCCCCAACGTGCTCTTCAACAGCCAATCCTCGAGGTAAGGGAACGCATGGACTTCCAGTCTGTTTAGCGACGAGACATTTGGTAAATACCCTGGGAGCTGACGCGAGCTCAAAGGGCGACATGCGGTATTGGTAGTGATGTGTTCCCAGTCAAAATTATAGATACTTCCAGTGGGCTGGAACTTAGTATCAGCATGCGAGTACATACATCCTTTAAGTCCAGAGCGCATAGCCAATCGTTATCCTGAATCATGGGTAGGAGGGTGCCCAGGGAAACCATCTTGAACTTTTCTTTGACCAGGAATTTGTTCAGGGCCCTTAGGTCTAGGATGGGACATATCCCCCGTCTTCTTCTGCATGAGAAAGTACCTGGAATAGAATAACCATCCTTCCTCCCCTGGTAGAATGGGCTTGACAGCAGGGGCCTTCAGAAGGGCTGAGAGTTCCTCTGCTAGTACCTGCTCGTGCTGACAGCTGAAGTAATGAGCTCTCAGCAGGCAATCTGGAGGTTCGAGAAGCCAATTTAGGGAATATCTGAGACGGACTATTTGGAGAACCCACAGGTCGGAGGTTATAAGAGGCCACCTTTCTTAAAAATCTTCAGCCTCCCCCTGACTGGTAAAGTCATCCAGTACAGACACTGACAGCAGCTATGCTCTGCTGGAGTCAGTCAAAAGCTTGTCCTTCGCTTTCACTGGGGAGCAGCAAGGGCCTTAAGCGCATGCTGTTGATGAGAATAAGTGTGCTGGAGTAAAGCATGAGCAGGCTGGCGAGAGGAGGTGGCACACCTGCACCTCTGTGAGTAGTAGATACCCCCCCCCCCCCCTTCCTTGACTTGTCAAAAGATCTCCTAGAGGAGGAGGCTGGCAGGAGACAGAAGAAATGGTATCAGTGCACTTCTTGATTTGGTCAGCGATCTCCTTAACCTTCTCTTCAAAAAGGTTATCCCCCAGCAAGGGGCATCTGCCAACCTCTGCTGAACAAATGGTTCCAAGTCAGAAACACGCGGCAATGAGAGTATGTGCACTGCTATACTCTGAGCAGAGATCCTGGATGCCACGTCAAATGTGTCATAGGTGCCTGGATCAAGAACTTACGACACACCTTCTGCTGCTTGGCCAACTGGCGTACCAACTTGGTCTGCTCCAGTGGGAGAGAGTCCGCTAGGTCTAACACCTTGCACACCGAGTCCCGCAAGTACACGCTCATAAAGAGCTGGTAAGACTGTATACAGGACATGAGCTTTGAGGACTGGAATATCTTCCTCCCAAAAGAGTCCAAGGTCATAGCTTCTCTGCCTGGGGGTGCCAAGGCACAGTCTCTTAGAACTGCTGACTCTTTTGAGGGTAGATTCCACCACCATAGAATTGTGAGGCAACTGAGGCCTATCAAAACCAGGTGTACTGTGATGTATCAATCTTCTTGGGCAGGACAGGGACTAACAGAGGGGGACTCAATTCCGATAGAGGACTTCCTCGAGTATCACATGGAGAAAGACAGTCATAGCCTCACTAGGAAAAGACTTGTGGTACAGGACCTCGAGCATCTTAGCCCTGGGCTCGTCCTCCACCTCCAAATGAAATGGAATAGCTTCAGACATTTCCTTTACAAAAGAGGGGAACAAAAGGCTTACTGGAGGAGACTTTCTCCTTTCAAGCTGAGGGAAGGGTTCAGAGGGGATGTCATAGGACTCATCCTCCAAAAAGTATCTTGGATCCTCCACGGAGTCCCATGAGCGTTCCTCATCGGTGTCAGACAGCAACTTCTCATGAGAAGGCTAAGGCTGAACCTGCCTTGACTTAAGAGGAGCTATGTCCTCGAGAGGGGCGTTGAGGAGTCTGCTCCCACCTCGACTTCAGCGATGTTTCCTCCACCAATGTTGAGGGGGTGCTGGCTTGGGTGGCACTCAACACCAAAGCCACACGTAGAACCAAAATCGGAGGACACACTGCTAGCTAAGGGCCAAGAAGGCAGAAGGATAGGAGCAAGCACCCCTGATGCTGATGCACACCGCTGCAAGAGGTCATCCAGCAGCTCAGGAAGGCCCAGATACACGAGGGCCACAGCCAGGAAAGACTGGAGGGGGGGGGGGGGGGGCAACTCCAAGACAGGCTGCAGAACTGATGGGATCGAGATGGGAGTCGGGTCCTGGCTGCTAGGGACCGACGCATTGGCACCTCCTGGACAGAGGGGGAGTGGTACTCCCGGTGCCAAATCCGTCAACATCCCGGAGCAGCCGGCACCGTCTGTTGAGGATAACATATGCTTCTTTGGCCTTCATCCGAAGCACAGCATACAGATGCCTCGGTGCAGACAAGGACATCTTTGAATCCTCACATCACCTCAGGTCCCGGGGACCCTGCCCAGCAGTAGGCGTCGAGACAGGTGGAGACCTACTCAACACACTAGTGCTCCCAGTATCCATGGGTCTCGAAGCAGCCATGTGGACCGATACTCCCAATGCCGGTGCAGACTTTGATGTCGATACCGACAACCTCAATGCCAAGGTCTAGGACATAGCTCCAAAAATCTTCTCCCGTTGAGCTTCTCTGGACACTTGAGTCCTCTTCTTCATACAGAGGACAGTTAGCAGGGCTACAGTCAGGTCTTAAAACACTAAAGACACCAAGAATGGGTGTCATTAACAGAAATGGTCCAACTGAACAGAGTACAGCACTTAAAGATACTGGGAACTTAAGTGGGCATGGACAGAAAAACTTCCACAGCCAATGAAAAAAGGGGCAAGGCAACAGAAAAAGGCAAGGGAGAAACCCAGCAAAAGTCAAAGCCTAAATGCGGCCTACGACCTGAAAAAATAAAGGAAACTTAACTGGAGAAAGAAAAAGAAACTAAAAAAAAAAAAAAAAAAAAAAGAGTATGGGAAGAAAAGGGGCTGAGACCTAACAGGCACAACGAAAAACGAGGCGAAAAGCCTGAAAGGCACCAAAAAAGTAGCTCTTCTAGACCGGGAACGAAGAGAAACCACAGACGCATCTTCTCCTCACCACGGTAGAAAAACAACTGTGGTATCCACGCTCTCACAGCTGGTGGGAAGGAACCCCGTGCACGCATGGTGGAGTGTGTCTAGTGCTGCTCAAAGCTCTGTTAAGCTTGTCATAAGCTCCAGACTGGGCAACGCGGCGCTGCGTTAACCAATTGTAAAAATTTATGGCCCGCTTGTCCTCAGAGAAAGAACTAGAAGCCATAGGGAGTGATGCATAGGATGCAAGGCTCGACGTCGATGCCGAGGATTTGAACTGGCCTCCAAAAATTCTCTCTCTCAGCCTTTCTGGCCAACTGAGTCCTTTTCTTCATACAAAGGCAAAGAACACAGCTGGAAGGGGTATGTTTAGGCCCAAAACACTGAACACACCAAGAATGGATGTGTTTTCCAGAGACGGCCCTATTACACCAGGCACAGCACAAAGCTACTGGGAACCTTTGAGGACATGGAAGGGAAAACAGCCATGGCCAAATCAAATGATTCAATGGTGACCTTAAAAAGGGGCAACTCACCAAGAAAAAAATAAGGACAAGAGCCCGATCGGAGCTCAGGCCTGACAGCCTACTGAGCATGGAAAAAAGGAAGAAAACGTAAAGAGAGGAAAAATAAAACAAACTATAAAGGTCCCAAAAGGGAAAAATGAAGTACACGGGGAAACATCCCAGAGGGAAGGCACAAAAAGCTGTTGATAAAGAACTGTACCAGACACAGTGAAGGAGCGCGAAACAGCGCGTCTTCTCACAGTGGATGAAAGGCTGTTGGTCCCAAGCTGTTACAGCAGGCGGGAAGGCACTTGCATGTGCACAGTGGGGATGCTGGCACGTATCTTAAGGCTGTACTACGCTATTTCAATTGTTCAGCACCAGGCAACGTATATGACGTTCCCCACATGAGAATTTGGCCTGCTGATCCTCGGAGAATGTAAAGTTATGCAAGATGCCATACTGCTCAGAAACAATTAAACCATTAAGAGGAGGAATACTCCAAGCAACCCTCAGTATATTACAGACTACTTTACAACATCAAAAGCCAAGCACTATGCCTCCTTGTTGAATGTTAGTTAGCCGCACATAGCCACAAGGTATATTTTTCTAAACTGCACAAAGATTTACAAGAATTGTACAGCACAGTGTCAAACTATATAGCAAATTTTACAATGATATGGGAATGTGGCAGCTTCTTCTCAAGACAGGTCAGGCAGTCTTTTACGATTCCTAATTTCTCCCCCTTTCCTACCTACTGATTGTATAAGCTCCCACTGCTCTCATTTTAAACTTTTTTGCACGGTTCTTGCATCTCTGGTAACAGCTTTTGAAACTATCAATACACTTGTCACAGTCTGATGTCATGTACTGCTGCTGCTTCTGATCACTTGACACAGGCTTGAATGAACTCGCAGAACTCAACTAGGATCCCCTCAATATGTTTGCTAAGCTCAGATATTAGCAGGTTGACATTTTTGTAGTAGTGACATAGGTGCATTGCCATTGATGTGTCCAGCTTCATGTGTATGAACTATGATCTTAGTGTGCCAGATCTAGCTGCAAGATGACTTCTGGAAAAGAAATTGTGATGTTTGTACAGTTCTGTAACTCCTCGTGCTCTTTTTCTTGGCCTTATTGGTAAAGCTCAAGAGGCATGTTTAATATTCTGAGTGTTGTAGGGCTTATGTATGGACTTTCTACTGAAAAGCTTGGAAACTGTTTGAATGTTCATGCTTAGACTTTTCCATTCAACAAATTTTAACTTGCTTAACTGTGTCACATGGTTTGTGATCTATTTATTCTAATTAACATTTTCAAAATAAAACATTCACAAAAAACACACAGAATTATCATACCACAGATTTATTCATAATATCTGAGCATTAACTGCTGGGCTCTTTGTTAATTAACAACTCAAATATAGGAAAATAAACACTGTAAATATATTTTGCATGATGCATAACATCACAGAATGTATGATTAATGAGGGCGCCACATGTCCTAAGGTTTTTTTTTCAATAAGTAAACATGACTAAAAGTTATTTAGATTCTTCAAGGTATCACACTGGGGTTACACAACAGAAAATATTACAAATTATTTGGTCGGTCTTATCTCTGTTACCAGTGTTTTCAAAATAAGCTTATGCTTTAGAGAATGTTTTGGGGTTTTTTTTGTTGTTGTTGTTATTTCTTTCAAAAGCATTAAAAATGGCTGCTGTTTGGATAATAAAGATAATTAAAAAAAATGGCTGCTGTACACAAGAGAAACTTTGTAGTACCAACAGGTGTGTCAGTAACTACATACATGTAAATCAATAATTGAATGACAATTTGCCAGGTAGATTCACACTAATCTTGGCCACAGAACTGTCATCAGGTTTTTTTTTGTTACATTTGTACCCCGCACTTTCCCACTCATGGCAGGCTCAATGCGGTTTACATGGGACAATGGAGGGGTTAAGTGACTTGCCCAGAGTCACAAGGAGCTGCCTGTGCCTGAAATGGGAATCGAACTCAGTTCCTCAGTTCCCCAGGACCAAAGTCCACCACCCTAACCACTAGGCCACTCCTCCACTTTACATACTAACTTAATGGCTGCATAACTAGTGCATGTTAAAAGTATCAAAATAATTGATGTGTCAATTAGGTCATATTTACTCACCTGAAAAATATATTAGAACATAAGCTTAGCAAATTATGTAATGGCTTAAAGAAAATAAGTTGGTCCTTAACCTAGAAAAATCTAATGCTTTACTATTCTCACCCTCCTTGGGTCAGCTACTATTGTCATCCCCTATTTTTCTTAATGGTGTCCCTGTCTCCCAGGTCCACTCCACTTGAAGTCTCAGATTCATTTTCAATTCCTTGTTTACCCCTCGTGACCAAATCTCTAAGGTTGTTCAACGGTCATTCTGTAAATTATGTCTCATTAGATTAATTCAACCATTACTTCTAATACTTTACTATTCTCACCATCCTTGGGTCAGCTACTACTGTCATCTCCTAATGGTGTCCCTGTCTCCCAGGTCCACTCCACTCGCAGTCTCAGACTCATTTTCGATTCCTTGTTTACCCTTAGTGAACAAATCTCTGTTCAACAGTCATTCTGTAAATTACGTCTCATTAGATTAATTCAACCATTACTACACCCTCCATAACTTAACATCCTGATACATTCTCTGGTTAATACACAAATCGTTTACTGTAATTCTCTTTAACTCGGGTTGTGAGCAAAAGATAATCATTTACAATTAGTTCAGAATACTTACATCATTTTTCTCCACCATCTTAAAAAAAAAAATAGGACCCTGTAACTCCATACCTCAAAGCCTCCCATTAGTTACCTAGCCCTCACCGTAACACTTATAAGATCCTTCTGCTCATCTTCAAAATGCTTCCTTCTTCAGAACCACTCTACCTCTCCCGATAGCTTACTCCCTATTCTCAGACGCGCACACTCAGATCCGCACAACTTAATCTACTCACCACTCCTATTCAAAGAGAAATTTTTCATATAGTAGACATTCCATGTTTTCTTTTCAAGGTCCTAAATTATGAAAATTTTGCCTTCTCATCTTAGACAGATCACCTCTCTGCCACTTTTCAAATCTGAACTTAAAATGTTTCTTTTTCAGGACACCTTTTCCTAAATCTTCCACATGAGGCCACACACACCTGGCAAACCCTATCTCCTCCCTTTTGATCTCTCCTCCTCTCTTCTTTCCTATTTTCTCATTGTAGTTCCATATTACCCCTGTTGTTTCATGTTGGTTTTTGTTAGTTGTTTTCCCCTTTTCTTTTTTAGATTGTAAACCTCGAAGATGGTTGCCGATAGTAAATTTTGAATAAACTTGAAACTTAAACTTGTTACTGGGACAGACCAAAGGTCCATCAAACTCAGTATCCTGTTTCCAAGTACCTGGCAATATATCAAAAGAGAAAGATGTTATGCTGCTTATCCTAGAAAAAGGTAATGTATTTTCACAAGTTCATGTTAATGATGGCTTATGGACTTTTCTTTCAGGAAATTTTCCAAACCTTTTTTAAACCCTGCTAACTGCTTTTACCACATTCTCTGGCAACAAAGTCCAGAGTTTAATTACACGATGAGTGAAGCAATATTTTCTCAGATTTGTTCTAAATTTACCGCTTCTTAGCTTCACTGCATGCCCCACAGTCTTTGTAGTTTTGGAAAGAGTAAACAAGTGATTTATGCCTACATTTCCACTCCACTCAGTATTTTATAGATTTGTATCATATTTCCCCTCACCTGTCTCTTCTCCAAGCTGAGGAGCCCTGGCCTCTTTAACCTTTCCTAACAAAGAAGTAATCTCATCCCCTTTATCATTTGTGTTGCTCTTCTCTGTACCTTTCCTAATTCCACTATACCTTTTTTGAGTGACTAAAACTGCACACAATATTAGAGGTGCAGTTGCACTATGCAGCAATAAAAAGACATTATAATGTTCTGTTTTTATTCTCCATTCCTTTCTTAATAATTCTTAACATCTATTTGCTGTTTTAGCCATCACTGCACACTGAGCAGAAGGTTTCAACATAACATATCAATTCCAAAGCCCTTTTTCAGAACAAAAACTATTTTCTACTTTAACAGTTCTATGGCTACCAAAAGGGCCAAAATTCTTATAGTAAACTTCAGTTCTTCTTCTTTCATTTGATGTACAGCTTTGTCAGAAATTCTGATCTTTATGTTTGACTAATCATGTCCATTTTCTCATATATTGCTCAAAAGTATGCATGGTACAATCAGGCATGTACTTATATGTATCAGGGCTACGGTTGTGCTCCATGCCCCACTTACCCAGAACGCAAGGAGTTAAATGCTTTATCCAATGATTCCTCTATTATTATACGACCCTCGGATAAAGGCGGGTCGGTAGTAATTCAAAGTAAAGACACATGTCATGGAGGTTCACCAGCAAATTTTTGATAGCCGCTATTATCAACCTTTAGTAGAAGATCCGGGCCCCGCATTGCAAACATCTATTTCGGAAATCGTGGATGGGGCTATGGAAAGCGGTTATTTGACAAAGGCTGAGTCTCGCTTTCTGAAAGTTACAAATGCGAGGAATCTGGTGTTTTACACGGTCCCTAAGGTTCACAAAGATCTTTTAAAACCCCCTGGACGTCCTATAGTGTCCTTATGTGGCACTATTTTAGAACCATTGTCCAAATTTTTGGATTATTTTTTACAGCCATATGTTACAACAGCTAGATCTTACATACGAGACACTGCTCATTTTTTGCGACAGCTAAGTAATACGGAGGAGGTCCCGGAAGGAGCAATTTTAGTTACTATGGATATCGAATCTCTGTATTCGAATATCCCTCAAGATCTTGCTCTAAACATAGTAGAAAGGACCCTGATTAATCGTCTGGTTACTGAGCGTATACCATCTGCCTTTTTGTTGTCACTTGCGAGGCTTGTTTTGAAACACAATTATTTTGAATTCGAGTCAGCCTTTTTTTTGTAAATCACTGGGGTGGCCATGGGCACAGCGGCTGCTCCTAGTATTGCTAATCTGTATGTCAGCAATTTTGACGAAATAAATTTATATAATTCTCGTGGTTTGTTTATATAAAAAAATTGGTGCAGATTCATAGATATCTTTTTTATATGGCTCTCTATAGAAGAACATTTGGACCAGTTTTTTGACTGGCTCAATAGTATAGATGTCCATTTAAAGTTCACTATGAATAAAAATATTCAACAAGCCATATTTTTGGATACAGAAATCTACAAAAGTAATGGTAATTTATACACCACAGTCCATCACAAGCCTACTGATAGAAATACATTATTGCAGTTTAACAGTCATTATCCTCACAGATTAAAATGGTCTTTACCAGTGGGACAATTCTTAAGATTGCGGAGAATATGTGCTACAGATACATCATTCAAACAACAAGCTACTTTATTAATACACAAATTACGTGAATGAGGGTATCCAGAAAAGTGTATTCGACAAGCGTATAAACGAGCGTGGTTTGCGCAGAGGTTGCTTTTGTTGACAGATAAACCTAAAGAATCTATGAATAGAATGGTTTGTGTGTTAGGTTTTTCTACTATGGCTCCACAAATTGCTCAAATTATAAATAAACATTAGCAGGTTTTAACCTTTTCATCCGATTTTTTCTGAACCGTGCATTGCATATACTTGGGGGCAGAACCTTAGGGACCGGTTAGTGCATACTTCCATGACATACAAAGGTCAAAATAGAGAAGATGGATTACATCAACCCTTGTCAATTTTGTAGTCATACTTTTATTATGACACAATGGACTCATCAAAAATCCCTACGGACGTTTAAATTGAGACATAGGACTACATGCAAAACAACTTTTGTGATCTATATTATTGAATGTCCCTGCCATTTATATTATGTGGGGCGAACTATTAGACACATGAAGGTGAGGTTGACAGAACATAAAAGCAGATTAACTACAAAAACTGCGACTGCTCCTATGGTTACCCACTGTGAACAATTCAATCATACTTTTGCAGACTTACATTGGTTTATCATTGATCATGTTCCAAATTCTGCACAAGGGATGGATCGGGCCACAAAATTGGCTCGCCGCGAACAGTGGTGGATTTTTACCTTAAAAACAGTGAATCCCCAGGGACTAAATGAAAATGTGGAATGGAGCATCATGAGTTTCCTCAGGTTGCAGAGACTGACGAGGTGGCAAGGGTTGTGTGAACAATCCTTTTGCATAAAGTTAGTTGTAATTCTGACGTCATTTTGTGAACATTTCCGCCACTAGATGGGTATAGATGCCTTGATAAACCACTTTGATTTAACAGGAGTTAGGTCTCGCTCCTCTTGCTGTTTGACTGAGGAAGAAGGGAATTCCTTAGCCTTAACCCTCGTCCCTGATGAAAGCAATTGAAACCCGCGGAGTCGGGTGGATCCAGGGGAAGGTGTGAGATGAATGTTTTTCAGCGAGGCAATATAAGTGCACAGCTTTTTCACCAAGTATTTATACATTTTAAAGTGATTTTAATAGCACTGTGGTGAAGGGAAGCAAATTAAAAATGAGCAAAATGTTGCTCCCCCAAAAAATGTTTAGAGTAACCCGATGAAAGAAGTGCTATACCACTATATAGTATCTTTATTGTCTGCATAAATTGTGGGAAATATCTGAGGGTACTCTATATACATACAAAAATTTATGTATCAAATTATACTTGTGGGAGCTGTGACAAACACATTTTTTATAAATGGGTGGTCTTTAGTCCTGGTTTGTGTACTAGCTAATCAACTTACCCACTGGCATCATCATACATGGGTTCCTGGGTCAGCAGCTCCTTCCGGGTCCTTGGCCACCTCCTTGGGGCGGCATGCCACCCAGCTAGCAGTTCCTGGCACTTCAGGGATTCTGGCAGCCTGCTGGTTGTCCTCTGCGAGTCTTCCAACACTAGCTAGCACTGGTATCCTTAAGTGCGTGCGCCCAAGAGTCCCATTTAAAAGGCCAGCAGCAGGAGGACCAATGGGGCTCCCACTGATGTCGAGTTCCTGGGCCCATATAAGGAAGCTGGAAGCTTCCTCACTCTGCCTTTGCAACAGGTCTCTTCATGGTGCCTAGTCAACCTTGTCTGCCCCCACGTTTCAGCCTTGTCTTCCAAGCTCCAGTTTTGCCTTGCCTCACCCTGCTCTGCCTCCAAACCAGTCTGTCTTGCCTGTCTCAAGTGCTGCCTCAGTTCCTGCCACAATTCCAGCCTTGTCTCAGTTCCTGCTTCAGTTCAGTCATGCCCTCAGCACCGTGCCTAGCCTAGGTGATTTGCCTGCTGCCAGTAGGGGCCCAGCTAACCCTCGGGCTAATCGGGTCAACATGGCTGCAGCCCAAAGGCTCAACTTTAGTGAACTGTGACAGCATGTGACTTAGAGTAGGTTCACAACAAGGTTCAAAAGATAAACCTTGAATTCTCTACCTCACCACTTCTCCCTCCACTAGTCCGTTCCCCTCTCTCTCCTTCCCCTCATTCCTTTTCCTCCTTTCCTGAAGTTACTATAGAGGAAACTACACTTCTCTTTTCTTCCTCAAAATGTACCACCTGTTCCTCTGATCCCATTCCCACCCACCTCCTTAATGCCATTTATCTGTCACATTCTCAACCTCTCACTTTCCACTGCAACTGTCCCTACTGCCTTTAAACATGCTGTGGTCACACCTCTCCTTAAGAAGAACTTCACTCGACCCTACTTGTCCCTCTAATTACAGACCCATCTCGTTCCTCCCTTTTCTCTCCAAATTACTTGAGCGTGCTGTTCACCACCGCTGCCTTGATTTTCTCTCCTCACATGCTATTCTTGACCCACTACAATCTGGTTTTCGCCCTCTCCACTCAACAGAAACTGTGCTTACTAAAGTCTCCAATGACCTATTACTGGCTAAATCCAGAGGTCAATATTCCATCCTCATTCTTCTTGATCTTTCCGCTGCTTTTGACACTGTCGATCACAGCATACTTCTCGATACCCTACCCTCACTTGGATTCCAGGGCTCTGTCCTTTCCTGGTTCTCTTCCTACCTCTCCCTCCGCACCTTTAGTGTTCACTCTGATGGATCCTCTTCTACTTCTGTCCCTCTACCTGTCGGCGTACCTCAGGGTTCTGTTCTTGGTCCCCTCCTCTTTTCTATCTACACTTCTTCCCTTGGTTCATTAATCTCATCCCATGGCTTTTCCTACCATCTCTATGCTGATGACTCCCAAATCTACCTTTCTACCCCTGATATCTCACCTTGCATCCAAACCAAAGTTTCAGCGTGCTTGTCTGACATTGCTGTCTGGATGTCTCAACGCCACCTGAAATTAAACATGACCAAAACCGAGCTTCTCATTTTTCCGCCCCAAACCCACCTCCCCACTCTCCCCGTTTTCTATTTCTGTTGATGGCTCTCTCATTCTCCCTGTCTCCTCAGCTCGAAACCTTGGGGGTCATCTTTGACTCTTCTCTCTCCTTCTCTGCTCATATCCAGCAGATCGCCAAGACCTGTCATTTCTTTCTTTACAACATCCGTAAATCCGCCCCTTTCTTTCTGAGCACTCTACCAAAACCCTCATCCACATCCTTGTCACCTCTCGTTTAGACTACTGCAACCTGCTTCTTGCTAGCCTCCCACTTAGTCACCTCTCCCCTCTCCAATCGGTTCAAAACTCTGCTGCCCGTCTCGTCTTCCGCCAGGGTCGCTTTACTCATACTACCCCTCTCCTCAAGTCGCTTCACTGGCTCCCTATCCGTTTTCGCATCCTGTTCAAACTTCTTCTACTAACCTATAAATGTACTCACTCTGCTGCTCCCCAGTATCTCTCCACACTCGTCCTTCCCTACACCCCTTCCCGTGCACTCCGCTCCATGGATAAATCCTTCTT
The DNA here is from genome assembly GCF_901765095.1 of Microcaecilia unicolor. Taxonomy (NCBI): domain Eukaryota; kingdom Metazoa; phylum Chordata; class Amphibia; order Gymnophiona; family Siphonopidae; genus Microcaecilia; species Microcaecilia unicolor. The sequence goes on from NC_044032.1 coordinate 594,826,744, forward strand.
ATCTGTTCCTTTCTCCACTACTGCCAACTCCAGACTTCGCGCCTTCTGTCTCGCTGCACCCTACACCTGGAATAAACTTCCTGAACCCCTACGTCTTGCCCCATCCTTGGCCACCTTTAAATCTAGACTGAAAGCCCACCTCTTTAACATTGCTTTTGACTTGTAGCCACTCGCCTCCACCTACCCTCCTATCCTCCTTCCTGTATACATTAATTGATTTGATTACTTTATTTTTTGTCTATTAGATTGTAAGCTCTTTGAGCAGGGACTGTCTTTCTTCTATGTTTGTGCAGCGCTGCGTACACCTTGTAGCGCTATAGAAATGCTAAATAGTAGTAGTAGTATTAGCAGGTTCTGGGGCAGAGTTGCGATTTGCAGGCATATTTTAAAAAAATATAGAGAGTCTGGAACATTACCCACCAACATTAAAGCTGCTACTGAGCAAATGTTAATGTCCATATCCACAACTGCAATTAAGCCGCTATTTCAGGATTTGTACTACTATCTTATAAAGACACACTGTGTACCTATGTATTTTTATAAATAGACAAAAATAGGCACCTACATGGCCTTTCCATATAGGTGATGTTATAATTACCCTTTCTAGTAAGTACACATATAAATGGTAAAGACTTCTGATCCTATTTACATGATGCAACAGAGCGCTAAAGCAATACTTGCTTTCTAGAGCAGGTTTTATACAATTGACATTACTGTATGATATCAGGCATTAATAAAACCTACCTCAATATCATTTGAATGCACAGATATTTCCTTCATTAATCTGTCATCCACTTCTCTCAGTTTTTTCAAATTACTGAAAAACATCAGCTGTAAGATGAAAATTAATAGATCAAATCAAGTACACAACTTTTAAAAAAACATACATGTGAAGTTTTATTTATTTCAGACACATTTTTTATTAATTATGGAAGCCCTTTTAAGAAGCAGCAGTAAGCCCAACGTGGGAAGTACCGCCGAGCTACCACAGCAGCCCGGCGGTAGTTCTCTCCCCCAGCATGTGCCATTTCCTGTGCTACAAAATTACCAGATGGTAAGTGTCATGTCTCTGGAGTTATTAGTTTCTTAAATTCTGCAAATTGCACACATTGGAGTGGAAGAGTGACCTAATGGGTAGTGCAGCGGGCTTTGATCCTGGCAACCTGGGTTCGATTCCCACTGCAGCTTCTTGTGACCTTGGGCAAGTCACTTAACCCTCCATTTCTCCAGGTACAAAAACATAGATTGTGATCCCTCTAAAGACACAGAAAGTACCTGCATATAATGTGTACAGTGCCGCGTATGTCTAGTAGCACTATGGACATGATTAGCAGTTTTTGTTACCATTGGTGTGAGAGATTCCCAGATACAAAGCTATTTAGAATAATGCTTTTCTTTCCAGACAATTTGGCACTAAAATGGTTGATGCCTTTCTTTTTACAGATTGATATACAATTTAGTCCTGGCTGAGTTGCATGCAAATCTTAGCCAACAGTGCCTATAATTGACACCATTAGATAATAACAACCTGCACATCATCCTTTGTTTCCAGGGAGCACCAGGTGAAAAAGGAGATGCTGGTATTCCTGGACAACAGGTAAGATCACTATTGTGCTTGCCTTTCTTTTCAATCTGTAAAAAGAAAGGCAAGCACAATAGTGATCTTACCTGTTATCCAGGAATACCAGCATCTCCTTTATCTCCTTTTTCACCTGGTGCTCCCTGGAAACAAAGGATGATGTGCAGGTTGTTATTATCTAATGATGTCAATTAAAGGCACTGTTCGCTAAGATTTGCATGCAACTCAGCCAGTCTTTTGCATGATCAATCCATGTGCAAGAATTTCAAATTTCAACGCTCAAAAAATATTTGCAAACTAAAATATCTGTAACTCGGGAAACAGCAAATATACCTGTCTTTTTAACTTTCTGCTTAACCAAGCACACTGTGAATCATATAAACACATTTACAACCACTGCTTATATTGTTACTGAAATGAGAGGAAAAGCCTCATACTTCTGTGGCTCAACTCGGTTATTGAAACCGGACCCGTTTAACAAAGACCGTAAAAATCTGTAACAGTCTAATAAAGAGTACGCTCTGAGCCCGCAGTAAAAAAGTAATCATGGGCGCAAAAACCTCTCAAAAAATTCTCTTCTGTGATTTCTAACCTAAATAACTTAGGTGATAATTCTGAACAAAGAACTTATCTTTGCTGTGTCGTGCTGGTTGCTCCGTTGTTACTCGCTTGTAGGGTGAGGTCCTCTTCTTCAAGAGTCCTCATCATCTGCCCCCGAGAGCTGCTGTTCTATAGCGTGCAAAGCCAGCTGGCTTTGCACGCTATAGAACGGCAGCTCTCGGGGGGCAACACAGCAAAGATAAGTTCTTTGTTCAGAATTATCGCCTTTTTCACAGGCGCACTGAAAAATGGATCTTCGCGCACCCAAAACACGCGCCTACACTAGCACAGCCCATTTTTCAGCGCACCTTAGTAAAAGGACCTCTGAGTGATGCTGCTTCTGTCTGCATATCCCATACTGCACATTGTTACTGTAGAATCTATACCACAATCATTTCTAAGTAAAAATGAGATATTAAGAGGAACACACTGTAAATGAAGCATATCAACTTCCTGAACCATGGGATGATTTTCCAATGGCTGCAGAGAAGAGATGGTGACCAATTATCAGATAAAGGGTGAAGTGTCTTCCATAGCAGACAGCTAATCAATCGAAGAGGGCTTTCAGTGAGGACATTTATTTTCCTGCAGGAAAGGAATGGGTGAATGAAGCCCCCAGGCAAGTAAAATGAAATTAATTACCTGTAGCAGGTGTGCTCAGAGGACAGTATGCATCTTCACACACAGGCGACACCATTGACAGAGCTTAGTGAAGGGGAAACAGTACCCCAGCAACTTTTTCTAAGGTTTTGGGCCATCTCACTGTGCATGCACAACTCCTCGGAGAGGCTGACTGTGGGGATTTAAGTCCTCCTGTCCTGAGGACAACCAGGAACCAGAATCTCCAAGTGTGAGACCCTGCTGCAGCCTTCAATAGAAAAGGGGGGAAAACACCACACCTGGTGCTGCCAATAAGCAGAAACATGCCACTTTGTTTCTTTGGAAAGCAGCCTGGAACTGCAAGAGAAGGGCCTTGGGGGGAGGGGGGGTGGGAAGAGTTACATTCTAAATCCCAAATAGATTTTGCAGGCCTGTCTGACCAAACCTACTGTCAGGTCCTGAATCAGGTAGCAGTGTGATGTGACTGGCTAGATGTCCATGTTGCAGCTCAGCAAATCTCCTCTATGGAGACTGATGAAACCTATGCAGCAACAGCTTTGACATTATGAGCCATAGCCATAACATGACCCTCTAGAGCAGCATTTTTCAAACGGTGTGCTGCAGGGAATTCTTGAATCCACTCCAGATCACAGGCGTTGCATGATTTACCTCATTATCTTCCTCCTCCCATCGCAATTCCTCAAATTTTGCTATTACCGGCAGATATTAGAACAGGCCTTCCTCTGGCCAGCCCCAGGGTCCTTCCTTCTGACGCGACTTCCTTTTGCCATGTGGGAGGGATGCGGCAAAGGAAAAGTCTTGGGACAGCCAGAGGAAGGCTTGTTCTAATAGCTGCCAGCAACTGCAAAGTTTGTGGAACCAGAGTAGAGAGAAGAAACAGGCTGCACATAAAGGGAAGAGAGAGGGAAAACAAGATAGATTTAAAGAGGCAGAGAAACTGAAGAAACCTGAACGTGGAAGATCAGTACTAAACAGACATAGGACAGGAGATGAGAAAAGAGACTGTAAATGGAAAGGAGGCCCTGGAAACAGAGTTAATAGCACAGACAGAGGAAAGCAGAACCAAAGATCGGGAACAGGATTTATTTATTTATTTGGAGTTATTTACTGCCTTTTTGAAGGAATTCACTCAAGGCGGTGTACAGCAAGAATAGATCAAACATGAATGAAATAATGAAATCACGAGACTACAAAGGTAGGAAATGATTTTTTTTTCAGTTTAGTGACTGAATTACCTTGGTGTTGTTAATTTACATCTGTAGGCTTTATTTTAAAAACTGTACAGGAAGACATGCATTTCTCTGTTTCTCTGGTGTTGCATGACATGCAGCGTCCTGTGCCTCTGTTTTCAGTTTTTATCTGCATATGTTTTGTGGTTCCCTATGTTGTATCAACTGAGAGTCATGTTCTATATCTGCAACTGAAAGATTCTGCTAGCATGTGGTTATCTGTGCAGGAATCTGTAAAAGTCCATCTTGTTCCAGTTTCACAGTAGCAGGTATATTGATACTCTAATGTATTTCAGTAGCATAATTAAATGAAATAACTACTTTTGAAAGTTACAGGTGGGGATGAAATAGGACGAGTGAGTATGGGTTAGATTCCTGTGGTGTGCCGTGACAATTTTTGCATCTTGTATTTGTACCGCGAGATGGAAAAAGGTTGAAAATCATTGCTGTCTGGGAACCAGTTGTGGTGTTCATGCATAGATAATTGTACACATCATATTGAAATCCAAGCCCATCAATAAATATAGAAATAAATAAATAAGAACCGTGGACTGAAAACACCATGAGGTCAAAATAAATTGCATATTCTTAATGACACACATCACGTAATACATAAAAAGTGTATAGAGAGCCAGTTATGTTGTTCTTACAAACCCTTAAGGAATTATCCTGTCACTGTCCCTAAGGTAAGAGAGCTAAGGTGTGGTATAAACAACACCAAGGAAACACTGAAACAGTTATAAAAAATATCAGTGTGTGTTGATATGAGTCAAACAGTGTTTCTGCTGCAAATCAAAAAGAAAGGGAAACTGAAAGACAAATAGGCATATTTTCAAAGCACTTAGCCTTCCAAAGTTCCATAGAAACCTATGGAACTTTGGAAGGCTAAGTGCTTTGAAAATATGCCTCAAAGCTTACCAGCACACAAGAGGTCTCTGCTCATTCACAAACATTATGGGCCGTTGCCTTGACTTTCTTTCATCTCAAGCTATTCTTGATCCACTTCAATCTGGCTTTCGCTCTCTTCATTCAACTGAAACAGCGCTTGCTAAAGTATCCAATGATCTGTTCCTAGCCAGATCCAAAGGTCTCTATTCTATCCTCATCCTTCTCGATCTGCTGCTTTTGACACTGTTGATCACAGCCTACTCCTTGTGGATTTCAGGGCTCTGTTCTTTCCTGGTTTTCTTCTTATCTCTCCCAGCATACCTTTAGTGTATACTCTCGTGGATCCTCTTCTACTTCTATCCCACTGTCAGTTGGTGTACCTCAGGGATCTGTTCTGGGACCTCTTCTCTTCTACATCTATACTTCTTCCCTTAGTACTCTGATCTCATCCCATGGTTTTCAGTATCATCTTTACGCTGATGACTCCCAGATCTACCTCTTCACACCAGAAATCTCAGCCAAAATCCAGGCCAAAGTATCAGCCTGCCTGCCTGTCTGACATTTTTGCCTGGATGTCTCAGCGCCATCTGAAACTAAACATGACCAAGACTAAGCTTCTTATCTTTCCCCCTAAACCAACCTCTCCTTCTCCCCCATTCTCTATTTCTGTGGATAACACTCTCATCCTTCCTGTCTCATCAGCTCGTAACCTTGGGGTCATCTTCGACTCCTCCCTCTCCTTCTCTGCACATATTCAACAGAATGCTAAAACCTGTCGTTTCTTTCTCTATAATATCACCAAAATTCGCCCTTTCCTTTCTGAGCACACTACCAGAACCCTCATCCACGCTCTTATCACCTCTTGCTTAGACTATTGCAACTTGCTTCTCACAGGTCTCCCACTTAGCCATCTCTCTCCTCTTCAATCTGTTCAAAATTCTGCTACACGACTAATATTCCGCCAGGGTTGTTATGCTCATATTAGCCCTCTCCTCAAGTCACTTCACTGGCTTCCTATCCGTTTCCGCATACAGTTCAAACTCCTCTTATTGACCTATAAGTGCATTCACGCTGCAGCTCCTCAGTACCTCTCCACTCTTATCTCTCCCTACATTCTTCCCCGGGAACTCCATTCACTGGGTAAATCTCTCTTATCTGCACCCTTCTCCTCCACTGCTAACTCCAGACTCCGTTCCTTTTATCTTGCTGCACCATATGCCTGGAATAGACTTCCTGAGCCGGTACGTCAAGTTCCATCTCTGACCGTCTTCAAATCTAGGCTGAAAGCCCACCTTTTTGATGCTGCTTTTAACTCCTAACCCTTGTTCACTTGTTCAGAACCCTTATTTTATCATCCTCACTTTACTATTCCCTTATCTCGTTTGTCCTGTTTGTCTGTCCAAATTAGATTGTAAGCTCTGTCGAGCGGGGACTGTCTCTTCATGTTCAAGTGTACAGCACTGCGTACGTCTAGTAGCGCTATAGAAATGATAAGTAGTAGTAGTAGAGCACGTGCAGTCCACAGACATCTACTTCAGACGCTGTGGAAAGTTTAAACTTCGGACCCTAGCTGGCTACAGTATTTATCCTGACTGACGTGGGTGGGGGCTGTTTTGAACCTTTTCCTAAAGACTGAGTCTGGTGTCATCTCGGCCATAGCCTCTACTGCTATCATATTCATTGTCATCCTTACCACTGGCGTGGGAGCACGCTCTGCCTACAGACTATGTTTGACATGTCTATACGTGAATGCCAGAAGACTAAGAAATAAGATGGGAGAGATAGAATATATTGCACTAAATGAAAAATTAGATATAATAAGCGTCTCTGAGACCTGGTGGAAGGAGGATAACCAGTAGGACACTGTCATACCTGGGTACAAATTATATCGTAATGATAGGATGGATCGAATTGATGGAGGGGCAGCATTGTATGTTAAAGAGGGCCTTGACTCAAACAGATTGATAATGCTGCAGGAAACAAAACACATCTTGGAATCCCTATGGATTGAAATTCCATGTGTAAAGGGGAAAAGGATAGTGATAGGAGTGTACTACCGTCCGCCTGGCCAGGATGAACAGACGGATGTAGAAATGTTAAAGGAAATTAGGAATGCTAACAAACTGGGCAACACAATAATAATGGCCGAGTTCAATTATCCCGCTATTGACTGGGTAAATGTATCAGGGCATGATAAGGAGGTAAAATTCCTTGACGAAATCAAGGACTGCTTTATGGAGCAGCTGGTACAGGAGCCGACAAGAGAAGGAAAAATTCTAGACCTAGTCCTTAGTGGAGCGCATGATCTGGTGCAGGAGGTAATGGTGCTGGGGCTGCTTGATAACAATGACCATAACATGATCAGATTTGATATTAGCTTTGAAGTATACACAGGAAATCCAATACATTAGAGTTTAACAGAGGAGCAGCTGCGAGGGTCAAAACTTTACATCAGGCATGGATGCTGTTCAAAAATACCATCCTGGAAGCCCGGGCCAAACATATTCTATGTATTTAACATCCCTTTCCAAATAATTCCTACCATCCTGCTGGGCATTTTTGACTGCTGCTGCACATTAAGCAGAAGATTTCAGAATATTTTTTTTACAATGACACCTAGGTCTTTTTCTTGAGTACTGACTCCTAAAGTGGACCCTAGCATCAGATAACTATGATTCAGATTATTCTTCTCAATGTGCATCACTTTGCATTTGTCTACATTAAATTTCATCTGCCATTTGGATGCACATTCTTCCAGTTTCCTAAGGTCTTCCTGCAATTTTTGGCAATCTGCATGTGTTTTGACAACTTTGAATAGTTTTGTTATCTGCAAATTTAATCATCTGCAAATTTAATCACCTCACTTGTTCTGATTTCCAGATCATTTATAAATATGTTGACTAGCACCGGTCCCAGTACAGATCCTTGTGGCACTCCACTATTCTGCATCCTACATTGAGAAAAATGACCATTTAACCCTATCCTCTGCTTTCTGTCCAATAACCAATTCTTAATCCACAGAAGGACACTGCCTCCTATCCCATGACTCCTTAATTTTCTCAGGAGTCTCTCATGAGGTACTCTATCAAAAGTTTCTTGAAAATCTAGATATACTACATGAACCAGCTCACCTTTATTCACATGTTTATTCATGCCGTCAAAGAAATGAAGCAAATCGGTGAGGCAAGACCTCGGATGAACTTATGCTGACTTTGTCCCATTAAACCATGTTTGACTGCATGTTCTGTAATTTTATTCTTTATAAAGTCAGGCTTACCGGTCTGTAATTTCCCGGATAACCCTGGAGCCTTAAAAAAAAATTGGCATCACATTGGTCAACCTCCAGTCTTCAGGTACTACGGACAATTTTAAGGGCAGTTTACAAATCACAAATCACTAGCAGCAGATCAACAATTTCATGTTTTGAATTCTTTCAATGTCCTGCACACTCAAGTCCTGTTCTCTCCACTTGTGCTGTTCTAGACTAAGTGTGGTCACAAAGTTTCAACAGCCAGCATAAACCACTCCCAAATACAAACTTTACCAGTAGACTCTCATAGGCAGATGTTTAAAACTTTGGTACTGTACGAAACGCTGCCAGAAAATACCACCACAAAAGCAACAAAAAAAATTACTACCTAATGCTCAATGCCAATAGTATGCAAGTGATATGTGCACTATGAGCATCTAACGATAGGAAGTAGAAGGGTAGGTTGGTGCATGCGTTCCTTCGCTCCCGCCAGAATCCTTTCAGCCAATGTTGTTGAACAGGTTGAAGATGGGCAGCAGGCAGGCAAGGTAATCGAACAGAACAGAACATTAAAAAAACGATGACATTCTCATTCTTAAAACTTTGCCCACAGTCCTATGAAGCATGATCAAAGAGCAAAATATACTGGGGAGGTCTTTATATAACCTGCCTTCTCACTCTCCTTATTTCATCACTTGTACGCATTTCCATCGGAAAGGTAAAAATCAAGAGTGTCAATTCCTTCCCGAATGACTATACTCTAGCTTGAGCTTTTTCCAGGCAGTTTCCAATGAAGCTGTGAAAGCCGTTGCCGCTACAGCAACCACCACCACTATGAAGCCTCGGCCACCCAACCAGAACATAAATCCTCTGTTCAAAAGCCTCAATGCCAGCTCCAAGCTGGCATTAGGTTTCCCACGGTATGGGCGTCCTTCAGGGTGCTGTTCTCTGAGCATTGCCTGGAACACACACAAAAAAACCCCATAATCTTTTAACTAAATTAGTATGCTATTTGCACTAATCTGGGGCAAGCTCAGTATTTCCCATGGTAGTGGCCTCTAAGTATTGTACACCGGCAAACACAGGCACTAATTGCTTCTAGTGCCCGTGTCTGTATCTAAGCATTGTGGCCTCAATTCTTAATCGAACTCTTCTTTAATGTAGTAATCATAGCAAACAAAGAAAATAAATTCACAGGTCAAGATGCTTGGAAAGAATTGTTCCCTTCTGCAAACAGAGTTCGTATCAACAGGGCCGTGCCTGGCTCCAAGGCGCGTGGAAGAGCTGGGCAGTCTGGGGCGTGATGGCAGAAATGGCTGTTTGGCCTGCAGAGGAGGCTCTGAGCATACTTCTCATTCACCCTGAGCCTCCTCCGCTCCACCAGCCTTCCCTTCGCTTGCTCATTCCCTCTGTGTCCCGCCCTCAAGAAAATGACGTCAGAAGGCGAGACACAGAGGGAACGAACGAGCGAAGGAAAGGCTGGTGGAGAGACATCAGACAGGCAACACTTTCACTGACGCTGCGCAGACGTTGGAGGCGGAGCGAGGTAAATTTAAAGCGCCGGGGAATCGGGGATGGAGCAGAGGAGTAAGGTTTTTTTTTTTTTAACTACAACTCGACGGCACGGTGCCCTTGAAGGCAGGCGCCCCCCTGCGGCGCTTACCGTGTTGGCACGGCCCTGCGTATCAAGCCACCTCAGAGGCCAGAGCCGCAGCCCTGCTGAGAGGAAAAGCTGTAATACTCAGAGAAAAATGTGGATACATTTGGGAAAATGTGGTAAAGAATTTTGATGGCATAACAGTAGATTAATCAGGGACCAGCCCCTAGAATTGCTGCTGAGCCTGAATAAATGCTAGGAAGATGTACTTTCTAACACAGCCCTCAGGGGGATAGAAGGAGGGCTTAAGAGCCAACAGGGGTAGGCGGTCAATCAAAATCACAGGATAATGCAAACTATAGGGATAGTAGTACTAGTGGGGCTCATTTTCAAAGCACTTAGCCTTACAAAGTTCCATAGATTACAGTGTAACTTTGTAAGTCTAAGTGCTTTGAAAATACGCCTAAGTGCCATCTATACACAGACAATGCAACTGAATACAAACAATACTCGTACTAAACATACACAGCAATGCACCCTGCCTCCATGGACTTTAAGCGCTGTTCAGCATCACCTTATAAGTATTTGGGCACTGCTAGTGCTAACAGAAATGCAACGTTTTACAGACAGGCACTGACTAACTATTCAGGACGGAGGCTCTCACCTTCTCCACCTGGTACACGGTGTAGGCGAGATTGATGTTGTGGAATAAACCCTTGTGCTCCTCGGCCACACACATTCCGCAGACAACTTGCCGGCACATCTTGCAAAAGAACTGCAGGAAACGGCCTGGGTGCTTGGGACAGGCTGCGCCTTTCAGCCCCAGCGCCTCTGCCTCACCGCAACAACCGCGCTCTCTTCTGCTCGCCGCTCCCAGCTTGATTAGCTTCACCACCTCGGCCAATGTGGTGTTGATAGGCAGGCTGGAGACGCCCCCTGCCACAGCACTAACCTTACGGCAGAGAGGGCACGACACCTGCTTCTCTCCGGCCGGGGAATGAAGTTGGCTGCGGCCCGGGGCTGCCCACTCGACCACACAGCGCTTGCAGAAGTTGTGGGAGCAGAGTGGCAGAGTGACAGGATCCTCGAAGAGGCAGAGACACACAGCGCAGGTTAGGCTAGCCTCCATGCACCCGAGCAAAATCAAAACAAACGGCAAAAACAACAACAAAAAAACTCTCCTTGCGCTTCAGTCCACCCGAAACCAAAACTAGCCAGCAGCACTGCTCCCGAAGTCAAGCCCTAACACCAAAGCAATTGCACTGCTTGAAAGTTATTCCAATTGTTTGTTAGACTAATTGACGGCTGTGATGCAATGCGGGAGTGCGGCCTCGCTGATTGGACGGTTGCACTTAGCCAATCGTGAGCCAGGGGCGGAGCTAGGAACACTGCTCAGTGGGCTAGCTGTCAGTTTTCTGAGAATATTTTACTTATTTGTTCTTATACGTGAAAACGGCGTAAGGTGTCTTTATGTATGTGAAAGAGGAGGGAAGGAATGGTATTGGCTAAGTTGTTGCGAAAGTATATATATAGGGACATAATAAATGAAGATAGGAAAAAGCCCAGTTACCACTCTTATTATTTCCCACACAGCCAAAGAATATTTCCAGATGCTAATTCTAGGGCGGCTGCTTGTCATCTTCAGCCTGCCAGATGCCCGGTTTAGCTGACCCCAGCAACGTTTCCATATCCAACCAACAAAACAAAACATTTTAAATACAATTACCTAGACTGGTCCAGCTATTAGGCAAGACTAGGTGGTCACCAGGACAGTGAGTTCTTGGGAGCAGCAAAGAGCAGCTGCAGTCAAAGCAAAACTATAGGCTCTGATAGTCACACAAATTTTCAAAGAACCATCAACATATATATTAACCTGCATTTTATATATTTCTGTGTCACCATCATGATCATTGGGGGGAGGGGATTTAAAAAATGTGGGATGAGAGGGGATTTAAAAAATGATAATTGAAAAACAGTCCATCTTACCTGAATTATTTTTAATATACAATGGTGTAAGGGTTCTCAACTCAGTTCTGTGAAACACACCTAAGGGCCCTTTTACTAAGCAGCGATAAGCCCATAGCGGGTTTATTGTGCGCCAATCCAGAACTACCGCCGAGCTACCACAGGAGCCCAGTGGTAGTTCCCACGCTAGCGTGTGTCATTTCTGGTGCTACAAAAATATGTCCTGTTTTTGTAGCACAGAAACTTAACTGATGCTAATGGCGCTCTCCGGTTACCACTGGCAGCTCCCTTTTTGAAGCATTGGTCTCTGGCCTTCTCTATTACAGCTTCAGGTTTTCTTCTCTCTGGACAATTCAGAATTCTCCCGCCTTGGGAGAACCTCTTCCTAAAGGTGGCTAATAAACCCCAATAAATAAATAAATATATCTTAGCTCCTTTTTTAGTAGTCCTTTTACTAAGGTGTACTGACAAATGGCTTGCGGTACCGTAGGCGTGGGTTTTGGGTGATCCATTTTTCACTGCACCTGTAAAAAAAAGGCCTTTTTAAAATTTCTGTTGAAAATGGATGTGTGGCAAAATCAAAATCGCCGTGCATCCATTTTGGGTTTGCAACCTTACCGCAAGTCATTGACCTAGCACTAAAGTTTCACGTGGTAACTGGGCAGTAATGACCTACGCATGTCAAATGCCACTTGGCGTGCATCCGATGTGCGCGTCTGAAAATAAAAATTATTTTTTGTTGTTGCGCATATCGGACATGTGCGAAAAATAAATTTACCGCAAGAGCCACACGGTAGCCGGGCAGTAACTCTATTCTGGCACACATTGGACGCACATAGACACGCAGCTTTGCAGCTGGGCTTAAAGCGCTGTTCAGCTGCACCTTATAAGTATATGGGAACCAGGGGCGTATCTGCGTGGGGCCACAGGGGCCTGGGCCCCCGCAGATTTCACCCTGGCCCCCCTCCCGCCGCCAACCCTCCCCCACTAATGTTGTTTACCTTTGCTGGCGGGGGACCCCAACCCCCGCCAGCCGCCGAGGTCTTCAAAATTCTTTTTCGTCGTCCTCCTCTGTGGCCATGCTGTACCCTGTTGATTCGGAGTCTGACGTCGCACCACCAGCTGAAGAATTATTTTTAAAAGCAGGCGGAAGCGGACCTCGGCTGGCGGGGGTTGGGGTCCCCGCCAGCAAAGGTAAACGTCAGCGGGGGAGGGTTGGCGGCGGGAGAGGAGGTGGAGAGAGTCGTTGGTGGCAGGGGGGGGGCTCTGGCAATGGCGGGGGGGGGGTCGTTGGTGGCAGGGGGGGCTCTGGCAATGGCGGGGGGGGGGGATCGGTGGTGCCGGGGGGGGGGGCTAAATGTGCCCCCTCCCTCTGGCCCTGGCCCCCCCTACTGCCAGAGTCCAGATACGCCCCTGGCAGGGGCGTATCTGCGTGGGGCCACAGGGGCCTGGGCCCCCGCAGATTTCACCCTGGCCCCCCTCCCGCCGCCAACCCTCCCCCACTAATGTTGTTTACCTTTGCTGGCGGGGGACCCCAACCCCCGCCAGCCGCCGAGGTCTTCAAAGTTCTTTTTCGTCGTCCTCCTCTGTGGCCATGCTGTACCCTGTTGATTCGGAGTCTGACGTCGCACCACCAGCTGAAGAATTATTTTTAAAAGCAGGCGGAAGCGGACCTCGGCTGGCGGGGGTTGGGGTCCCCGCCAGCAAAGGTAAACAACGTCAGCGGGGGAGGGTTGGCGGCGGGAGAGGAGGTGGAGAGAGTCGTTGGTGGCAGGGGGGGCTCTGGCAATGGCGGGGGGGGTCGTTGGTGGCAGGGGGGGGCTCTGGCAATGGCGGGGGGGGGGGGATCGGTGGTGCCGGGGGGGGGGGCTAAATGTGCCCCCTCCCTCTGGCCCTGGCCCCCCCTACTGCCAGAGTCCAGATACGCCCCTGGAACTACTAACAGAAATACAACGTTTTACAGACAGGCACTGGCTAACTATTCAGGACGGAGGCTCTCACCTTCTCCTCCTGGTACACGATGTCGGCGAGATTGATGGTGTGGAATAAGCCCTTGTGCTCCTCGGCCACACACTGTCCGCAGGCTACTTGCCGGCACATCTTGCAAAAGAGCTGCAGGAAACGGCCTGGGTGCTTGGGACAGGCTGAGCCTTTCAGCCCCGGCGCCTCTGCCTCACCGCTACCACTGTGCTGTCTGCTCGCCGCTCCCGGCTTGATTAGCTTCACCACCTCGGCCAATGTGGTGTTGATAGGCAGGCTGGAGACGCCCCCTGCCACAGCACTAACCTTACGGCAGAGAGGGCACGACACCTGCGTCTCCCCTGCCGGGGAATGAAGGGGCTGTTGGTTGCGGCCCGGGGCTGTGCACTCGACCACACAGCGCTTGCAGAAGTTGTGGGAGCAGAGTGGCAGGGTGACAGGATCCTCGAAGAGGCAGAGACACACAGCGCAGGTTAGGCTAGCCTCCATGGACCCGAGCAAAAGCAAAACAAACGGCAAAAACAACAAAACTCCCACCCGAAACCAAAACTAGCCAGCAGCACTGCTCCCGACGTCAATCCCTAACACCACAAAGAAACTGTTTGAAAGTTATAAAAAAAATGAAAGTTATTCCTTAGACTAATTGACCTAACCAACCGTTGTTCCAACTGGAAAACTTTTCCGCTGCTGAGCTCGAGCAACGCCGAAACTCAGCAAAACCAGGAAACGAAACAACAACCTACAGTGCAACACTACCCGGATAGGCTGCGGGCCGTGATGCAATGCGGGAGTGGGGCCTCGCTGATTGGACGGTTGCACTTAGCCAATTGTGAGCTAGGGGTGGAGCTAGGATCACTGCTCGGTGGGCTAGCTGTCAGTTTTCTGAGAATATTTTGCTTATTTGTTCTTATTTATTTATTTGTTTGTTGCATTTGTATCCCACATTTTCCCACCTATTTGCAGGCTCAATGTGGCTTACAATATTTTATTTTCTTTTCCTAATAATTCCTAAGATTGTTTGTTTTTTCTGGCTGTCACTGCATACTGAGCAGAAGATTTCAACGTACAGTCCGATGACGCCCCTCAGCGGCGACTCCCAAATGTAGAACCCACCCAGCAGTGCCAGGCTGCCAGCACCATTCACCACAGTTCGGATAATTGTCCCCAACGCGCATCACCCTGCACTTGTCCTCGTCAAATTTCATCTGCCGTTTGGATGTTCAGTCTTCCAGCTTCCCCAGTCGTCCTAAAGATTCTCATGCAGTTTAACAACTCTGAAGAACTTTGTGTCATCTGCAAATTTGATGAGATGTCGAAATTAAGCAGGCCTGCCTTTCAAGAATATGCAATTTCTTTCTCTTGTGGTATATAAACTGGTGTTAATAGGGCAGCAATGTTTCATTTTAGCTTTAATACAAGGGTTAATATTAGCCAAATTTAAAAAAAAACTCACTAGAGCAAATATAATGAATAAGTACTGCTGGTTAGGGAGCATTATGATTATGAGTGAGGCAGTGGCAACACTCTGAGTGTAATGGGCCTAGATTGTATATGAAGGCCCTGCTGACTTGTAGCAGTTTTGGAACATACATAGGAACATAATCTTCTTCTTCCTTGGTACAGAAAATGAAGCAAATCAATACATTTCTCTGTTGATGATTAAGAAATCATCAACAGCTACCATAGGCGGTCGGTGGCCCAACTGTTTGGGGAGGCTAAAG
Source organism: Microcaecilia unicolor (assembly GCF_901765095.1). Lineage (NCBI taxonomy): Eukaryota > Metazoa > Chordata > Amphibia > Gymnophiona > Siphonopidae > Microcaecilia > Microcaecilia unicolor. The sequence goes on from NC_044032.1 coordinate 594,842,174, forward strand.
GGGGCGGGATTATGGGTGGGGCCAGGGGTGGAGCTTAAATCCATAATTGTCTGATAACACACAGAAAAAATAAATACATAAAAATAAAAGTCACAATGAATACCTTTTATTAAATTTAGATATTAGATATGTATCATATGTCAAAGAATAAAGTGGTTGCTCAAAGCATATACTAACCACAATCGCTCAACTGCAAAACACTATGCACAACTTTGTGCAAAAACACACTCAGAACCTTACTGTACCATAAATATTACACTGGGCAGAACCTAATACACCAATATACCATCCATACGGAAAATGCAGACTGTCAACAATATGAAACAAGGAATCATAATATCACAATTATCATGTACAGACACAAAACACCCTAATTCATGTTTAATGTGGGATAAAATGCCATAAATAAGTAAATAAATATAAACTTTTAATGTTGAGCACCTGATTCTCAGAGTGGACATATTCCAAACACTATAATGAAAATAAAATGATCTTTTCTACCTTTGTTGTCTGGTGACTTTGTTTTTCTGATCATGCTGGCCCAGTATCCAATTCTGCTGCTATCTGTCCTCTTAACTCCGTTTCCAGGGCTTCCTTTCCATTTATTTCTTTACTTTCCGCCTTTCTTCTTAATTTCTTGTCCTACATCCGTAAGTAAAAGCTGGGTCCTCCACAGACTTGACTGTCCAGTGGATCCAGCTTCTGCCTATTTTCTCCATCCATGTGCAGTTTTTCTTCTCTCTTCCTTTTCCCTCATTTCATCTCCTTCATCTCTCTTCCCTCCTCTCTATGCTCCTCTGTCCCCTGACCCCTCCATTCATCCCTACCCAGCAATTCCCCTCTCTCCCTGAGCCCTGTCCTCCCATCCATGCTCCTCTGTCCCCTGCCCCCTCCATATATATAGATAGATAGATAGATAGATAGATAGATAGATAGATAGATAGATAGATATCTCCAATTTTCTGGACGAAAAACCAAGGATGCCACCCACTTTGAAGAATGTTATAAGTGACATACCAAAAATGTACAGGTTCTCTGGTAGAGAGTCTGATTATTGAATGTGTACTCTGTTCAATTTTAATTTGTCCACATCCCTGGAAAATTTGAAAGTTATCATACACGGACCTACTAGATCCAGTAGTCCATGTATCAAATAAAGGGTAACACAAGATATCAAATCTGGTTAAAGGGTCCCAGTTAGGATCATCATCCATTCCAGGATCCCAACCTAGGGGGTGAGTGGGACAAGCACCGTTCAGAGGCTCATTAGAGTGGGCACCAGCCATTTGATAGCCTGGCAGGTGTAATACAAGAAGTATGAAGTGTAATGTCAAAAGAAAAAACAAAACAAATGATGATTCGTATTGTCAGGAATAATAGAATTAAAAGGGCAAGTAATGATTAGATACAGGGTTTCAATTAAAACAGGGTAAGTCAATTGTTGGGGTAGCTAGGGTGGAGTTTTGTGATTGAGGCCCAAGATAGGGGTTGGGGGGGGGGAGGTGTTGGCCTGGGTCATGCAGTGGAGAATACCTGCCTAAGTCAGGAGAATTAAACAGGGAAAATATAGGAGCCAAATAACAGTAAGGAGAATAGAGAAGGTAGGCAAGAGTACAGTAACAAGAAATTCAATAGCAGTCTAAAATTAGTCTAGGTCCAGTTGATTATTACTATGTAACATTAATGAGTATACGGAAGAAACCTGTGAATCCTTTCAAATGTATAATAGATTAGTCCCAAAACCAAAATTAAGAGTAATATAAGTACAACAAGTCCGAACACAGTTTTTAGAGTATAGAGTACAGTGTCCTCTTATGGGTTGCTCTGAGTTTCAGAGCAAAAAGTTGGACTTGCATCACACGGTTCCACTGGAAAGATGGCAAGTGCAGCGGTGGGCTCGCCTTGATGGGCAATGTTCCATTCAGGTAAGATGATTTCTTCCTACAAGGTAATATCTGTAGTTGTTAGATGCTTGGTCATAGGACAGAAAGTTTTAGTCCATCAGCATGAAGTGGTAGTACCAGAGATTCCCTAGATCAGAAACTTCATGGTAAAGATACTGGAGACGTTCAATTTCAGGGTCATCAGGGGTGATCAATTTCACAATTCTGGATTGTAAGTAAGGGATACGTCCTTCAGGCATAGGAATCAGGTGAATCAGTAGTGGTGGCGGAGGCTGCGGAACCAGTGGCTGGTTTATTTGCGGTGATGGATCTGGAATCATCAAATGGCTTGAAAGGGACTGAATCAGGAGCCTTATAGATGTGGATGTCTTTTAGGTGGATCCAGGAAGTGTGGTCTCGTAACTTGACTAATTTGGAAGGGTCCTACGTAAATAGGGGTGTAGTACTTCCGGTGAACCAAATCTCCAATTTTGAGAGCTTTTGGATGACCGGTGTCAGGGGCAGGGCTATCATTACCCTCCCCTCTTCTGACTGAGATTGCCTGTGATATCGAAGACAGAAAAGTAATGATATTTGGTAACATATCCTAATATACAGAATATTGGTCAGGCAAGTGGTTATCAGGATCGGCTTTAAGAAGGCGCATATTGTGGCCTATACAGATCTAAAAAGGAGACAGCTTTAAAAAGGTAGATGGGGTGGCTTGAAGAGCTAACAAGGCCAGTGGCAGAGTATCGAGCCAATTTTTAATTCTATTTACTATAAGTTGTCTCAATTTAGTTTTTAAAAGTCCATTGTAGTGCTCAACTAGGCCATTGCTAGTAGGTTTGTAAATACAAACAGTGTGGTGTGAAATACCCAGTGCAGGAATAAAAAGACTTGAGGAACCCATTAAAAATGAGAACCATTGTCTGTAGTAATTCTGCAGGGAATCCCAAATATGGGAATAATCTCTTGACAGAGAGAAAGTCATGGTGATGGCAAGCCCTCTGATGCAAGGATGAGCTTCTATGTATGTTTTTAGAAAGCATCCAAGCAGACAAGCAGGTATCCTTTTACCTGTGACAAGGATCTGCATATCTGTAAAATCAGTATAGGCCTGGCCCTTGCACAATGGGCAAGTGAGCAGCAGGTATGCAGGAGATGAGATACTGATCTGGAATGACATTCCACAGAGGAACTTTCTTTGTTGTTATTCAAATATATTGCCAGTAATTCTTATATATTGCCAAATAAAACAGAAAAGCAAAGGAAGGCAATCCTGGTCTCCCTACATTATGACCAGAAAAATGTATAGAATTAGGGAAATACAGTATTTGGTAAATTCTAAGGGATACCCCCTCTTGTGAAATACCTAATCCTGGAAGGGTATTTATTTATATGGAAAGAAACAGTTTGTGTAGAGACTCCAACTATTGTGTGTGCAAAGAAATGTGATCTGTTTGAGAGCATATTCAGAGAAATGGAAACACAAAAAAAGAAGATAAAGTTATGAAATGAACAAAACACTGCTTGTTGTGTAGACAGACAAAAAGCATTGTAACTCAAAAACTATAGGTAACACTGTTTATAAAAAGAAGGAGAAAGACAGTTTTCAGATTCAGAAAAAAAATTGAATGGCAAGCTTTGAACCCAGCAACTTAGTATAATCAGGGCCGGTCTTAGGCAGAGGCGACTGAGGTGGCCGCTGGACATGGGTGGATGGAGGGGAAGGGGGGTTTCTGGACATAGGTGGATGGCAGGGGAGGGCAGGGAGGACAGGAGGGTCGCTGGACATGGGTGGATGGCAGGGGACGGGGGTTTCTGGACATAGGTGGAGGGCAGGGAGGACAGGAGGGTCGCTGGACATGGGTGGATAGCAGGGGAGGGGGGTTTCTGGACATAGCTGGATGGCAGGGGAGGGCAGGGAGGACAGGAGGGTCGCTGGACATGGGTGGATGGCAGGGGAAGGCAGGGAGGACAGGAGAGTCGCTGGACATGGGTGGATGGCAGGGGAGGGGGTTTCTGGACATAGCTGGATGGCAGGGGAGGGCAGGGAGGACAGGAGGGTCGCTGGACAAGGGTGGATGGCAGGGGACAGGGGTTTCTGGACATAGGTGGTTGGCAGGGGGACAGGAGGGTCGCAGGACATGGGTGGATGGCAGGGGAGGGGGGTTTCTGGACATAGGTGGATGGCAGGGGAGGGCAGAGGGGACAGGGGGGTTGCTGGACATAGATGGATGGCAGGGGGGACAGGAGGGTCGCTGGACATGGGTGGATGGAGGAGAGAGAAGAAATGCTGGACACGGATGGAGGCGAGGGAAGAGTGAGGAAGGAGATGAGATGAGGGAAAAGGAAGAGAGGAGAAAAAGTGCACATGGATATAGAAAATAGGCAGAAGCTGGATCCACTGGACAGTCAAGTTTGCGGAGGACCCATCTTTTACTTACGGATGTAGGGCAAGAAATGAAGAAGAAAGGCGGAAAGTAAAGAAATAAATGGAAAGGAAGCCCTGGAAACTGAGTTAAGAGGACAGATAGCAGCACAATCGGATACTGGGCCAGCATGATCAGAAAAACAAAGTCACCAGACAAAGGTAGAAAAAACTATTTTATTCAGGATTTATTAATTGGAATATGTCAGTTTTTGGAAATGTGCATCTGTGATATTTTTCATGTAAGTTTCAATTTTTGTAGTATTGCTGCATGCTGAGTCTGACTTCTTTTGGTAACTTTCCAGTTCAGTATTTTGCCTTCATGTGTTTTTCAGGTGTGATCAAGGAAGGTGCAGTATTCTGCTAGCGTATAGTTTGCAGCCCTTTTTTTTCATTAGGTTGTGCACTAGTGTTTTAGAGCCCGGTGTAATTACAGTTGCCTTTCCATGCCACGCATAAGGTTGTAGCTCGTCCTGTCCTTGGAATTAGTGCTGTTTATGGTTTGTTAAGGTTATGAGTGTGTTTTTGCACAAGTTTGTGTATAGTGTTTTGCAGTGGAGAGGTTGTGTGTTGGCCTTACTAAGGTGACACCAAACATCAGAAAGGGTGTAGAGCCTAAATCATGACACACTACCTCTAAAAGGGTGTTTTGTGGCTCTACATGAGAATTGTGATATTATGATCCCTTGCTAGCTTCATATTGTTGACGGTCTACATTTTTCGTATGGCTGGTATATTGGTGTATAAGGTATTAATTGTGTCTATTTTATTTTTACAAATTTTTTTCTGTGTGTTGTCAGACAATTATGGATGACAGACAGAGTCGGAGCCTTCTTGAGTCAGAGAGTTGTCGTATATATTTTAAAACAATTTTAATACCTTGGTGGTCTATAAAATTTTATATTGTACATTATATTTTACACATCACTTTATTTTATTGTATATCTTTTCATTTCATTTTTATTTTATTGCATATATGGGTTACAGAGTAATAGGGGAATTTGAAAGTACTGAATCTTTTCTTAATATTTTTCCTTTATTCTCCTTTGTTATGAGAATTGGAACTACTAATTGTAGTGGACTTGAACGGAATAATTTCTGGGGAGGGGAGGTTTCGTGATAGCATTGTGCTTATTATTTCAATCAGTTTTTTTGTACAAGTTTAGCTTCATTTGTCTTTATTTGAAATTTCATAAATAAAAAAATGTTCTAAAAATGGAATAATCTTATCAATGGGGTGGAGCTAGGGTGGGGGTGGGGCTACAGTGGGGCGGGGCCACCATTAGTCTGCATAGGGCCCCGCACTTGCTAAGACCGGCCCTGAGTATAATGATGCTGCATTCAGATGAAGTGGGTAGTGGAATGAATGTTTTCTTCCATTGTTTCCTTCCAAAGTTTCAATGTTTGTGCTCCATTGTTACATTCCTTAATGACACCTCAATTGTTTCGCATAACTCTGCACAATGTAATCCATAACCAATCTGTAACAAATTGTATTTCCAACATTTAACTCATATTGTAAGCCACACTGAACCCGCAAAAAGGTGGGAAAATGTGGGATACAAATGCAATAAATAATAGTAATAATAATAATAATAATGTAGGAGTTAACTGACCATGAGGGCGTGTACAGACACCATCAGGATTGAGAAAGCAGCCTGCTAGTTTCCATTGCTGAAGTTCTGCTTGTGTAACTGAAGACTACAAAGTAGAGGCAAAATCTGGTGATGGGGGTGTAAGGGGGGTGGGATGTAAGGGAGAGTGGGGGTGTTAGGAGGGGGGTGTGGGAAGGGGGAGGGAGAAGGAGGTGCAGAAGGGGGAGCAGAAGGGGGTAGAGGAAGGGGGGTAGGAGGGGGAGTGGAAGAGGTAGAAGAAGAGGGGTGGAAGGGGGATAGGGAGGGGGGATGGAGGAGGCAGAGGAAGGAGGGGTGGAAGGGGTAGAGAAAGGAGGGGTGGAAGGGGGGTGGAAGTAGGAGGGAAGGGGGAGGGAAGGGGTGTGTGGATGGAAAAGATAGCTGTATATAAACAAAAGTTGAAATCATAATAGAATAATCAAGACTGTACTGCATTTTAAAGTTTCCTCTGTCCTGTGAATCAACGGGCTGTGAAACAGAAAACAGTTAGGGGGGACAAAAGTTAAATAAGATAAACAGGACATAATTTGTGGGCAGACGAATCTGCGCTTGCTAACATAAAGACAGTTCATAAATCTTTACACACACAGTGACGTCACAGTGCAAATGGATGGGAAAGAATTTCCTTTCAGTACTCTGGTAGCAGAAAATAAAAAAGAGATTTGGACAGAAAGCAGTGAACGTCGGTGCCGGGGAAAATGGTAGAGGCTAGTATTAAAAACAAAATTTCAGAGCACATCCGAGGACATCGATTACTGAGACCAAGTCAGCACGGCTTTTGTGTGGGGAAATCTTGCCTGACCAATTTACTTCAATTCTTTGAAGGAGTAAAAAAAACATGTGGACAAAGGGAAACCGATTGATATTGTGTATCTGGATTTTCAAAAGGCGTTTGACAAGGTACCTCATGAAAGGCAACAGAGGAAATTGGAGGGTCATGGGATAGGAGGAAAGTTCTATTGTGAATTAAAAACTGGTTGAAGGATAGGAAACAGAGAGTGGGGTTAAATGGGCAGTATTCACAATGGAGAAGGATAGTTAGTGGGTTTCCTCAGGGGTCTGTGCTAGGACCGCTGCTTTTTAATATATTTATAAATGATTTAGAGATGGGAGTAACTAGCGAGGTAATTAAATTTGCTGATGACACTAAGTTATTCAAAGTCGTTAACTCGCAACAGGATTGTGAAAAATTACAGAAGGACCTTACAAGACTGGGAGACTGGGCGGCTAAATGGCAGATGACGTTTAATATGAGCAAATGCAAGGTGATGCATGTGGGAAAAAAGAACCCGAATTATAGCTACGTCATGCAAGGTTCCACGTTAGGAGCTACGGACCAAGAAAGGGTTCTGGGTGTCGTCGTCGATAATACACTGAAACCTTCTGCTCAGTGTGCTGCTGCGGCTCGGAAAGCGAATAGACTGTTGGTTATTATTAGGAAAGGTATGGAAAACAGGTGTGAGGATGTTATAATGCCGTTATATCGCTCCATGGTGCGACCGCAACTTGAGTATTGTGTTCAATTCTGGTCGCCGCATCTCAATAAAGATATAGTGGAATTGGAAAAGGTTCCACAGTGAATATATAACTAAACTTGCCAGTGTGATTGGTATTTACATAGGAATGTATGGGCATCTCTAGCATTTAGCACATGCTTATTTTTAGCATGCGCTAACAATGCTAGTGCGCCTTTGTAAAAGGCCCACTAAATAAGTCAGAAATAAATTTGGAGCTGTTCTCGTCAAATGGGGGTGGGGGGGGGGGGCAAATGTTCAGAGAGCAATAGGAGGAACTGTATCGATTAAACAAAGGAAGTAAATCTTCCAGTTTTAAAATCTAACCATCATTCATAAACAGGGATAGGAATATTAGAACCTTGGCAATCAGTCAGTGACAGATTCAATGATTTATACTGAACTATTTCAGTTTGTAACTTACTTTTTCTTTAAAATAGTCTACCAGCATCTGTGCAGAGGGAGAAGACTGCCCAACTGTCTGAGATGCTTCAATTCTTTTTAAACAGTAATTGACTATCAAGCTTATTTTCAAAAGAGAAAAAACGTCCAAAAAGTGGCATAAGTCTGCATTTGTACGTTTATCTCATAAAAACGTCCAAATCAGTATTTTCGAAACCGCTTTTTAGACATTTTTCTCTGAAGTCCGCCAGAAGGACGTCTAAATCTCAAGGGGGCGTGCCAGGGGCTTGTTCAAGGCGGGACTTGAGCGTTCCTAAGACTTTCAGCCATAATGGAACAAAACAAAAACATCCAAGACTAAAACATAGACGTTTTGAGCTAGACCTCTTTTTATAACAAATAGCTGCAGTGGGAATTAAACCTACTTCCCTAGGATCAAAGACTGCTGTACTAACCACTAGGCTACTCCTTTACTCCACATTAGAGGTGACCCAAATGACTAGATGACCACTGGAGGGAATCGGGGATCACCTCCCCCTTACTCCCCCAGTGGTCACTATCCCCCTCCCACCCCCAAAAAAATGTGATTAAAAATATTACTTGCCAGCCTCAGATGTTATACTCAGGTCCATCAGAATAGCATGCAGGTCCCTGGAGTAGTCTAGTAGTGGTGCAGTGCACTGCAGACAGGTGGATCCAGGCTTCTACCTCCCCCTACTTGTTACACTTGTGGAGTAAACTGTGAGCCCTCCAAAACCCACTGTACCCACATATTGGTGCTCCCTTCACCTGTAAGGGCTATGGTAGTGGTGAACAGCAAAACGTGTGTAATCTCTAGTTCCAGCATTCTGATGCCTCCATACATCCACCAAAGAATGTGACTGCAATAATTTCTGAAACCCCATATTATCAGAACCAGCACCCGAACCGGACGAGACCAGCCGCCCAGAACGATCCCAAGCATCAGATGCCACCAAATTGAGATCCCCTCCCAGGATCACGGGCAACGTCATCCACTTGGATATCCTTTCCAACAGTGTGCATAAGAAATCCAGCTCCTTTTTCCGTAATAAGGAGAACCCCTTTCTGGGATTCAAAATACTGTTATTTCCTGATGTCTCCAAGGAGACACGACGACGGAGGAAACAATTTTTACTCCTTAAGCCAGAAATTTTGCACTTGGGGGGGGGGTGCCTTTTTTTAAGGTACCCCTGCAAGTGCATAGTAAGGCTGGGGGGGAAGAAATACGTATTTACTGAACCTGAACATTTGTCAGCACTATTAGCCTCAGTTAGAATGGAGAAGCTTTAAAGAATAATCTATAATTTCTTAGCAGAGAAGGATTTACCTTATAACTTTTTCCTTTAGTATAATTCTCCCCTTAGATTACCTGAAATCTTGGATCTCCAATTATGGACTTGAGTGTCTTATAATTTTGAAAGTGTAAAGATTTATTTGCTCTTTCTAGTGTATTTCCTTATGTAATAGTTCCTAGTTAAATGACACTTTCCTAAGCATGATGTTTCTTGTGAATATTGATTAAATGAATAAATAATAAATTAAAAAAAAAATCCAGCTCCTTATGACTGGGGACATAGGCACACACCAAACAACATGTAAAAGTACCCACCGCCACTTCCACTGCCACCCCCCATCCAGAGTCATTCTTCCAGGAACACACAACTCTACCTCTAAAATTTATGTATCAAAATGAGCACCCCAGCACTGCTAGTGGTCCCAAAAGAATGAAAAACTTTTCCCACCCAGGGTGCCCGAAAAAACTTACTGTCCTGAGCCACCAAGTGAGTCTCCTGTATGAAAAAGATATCTGACGCCATGCTTAATTCTCCCAAAACTCTCCTCCTCTTGCCTGCCCCCTGCATACCTCTAACATTAGAAGATGTCAAGGTAAACAAGACCTCCCCCATGATAACATACCTTCAGCATACAGGAGAGCATGGAAATAGAAAGAGAGCAAATAAATTTTGTTAGTATAGAGAGATCCTAATAAGAAATTAAAAATGCAGGTCATATGTAAGGAAAAAAGCATGAGAGGACTGTAAAATAAACAACCAACATTAACTTATATATATTATTAAAGTGCACTATTCAGGTCAACAGAGTCGAGGGGCAAATGAGGACAGCCAAAAAGGTGGGAGTCCTCATTGCTGATGAAAACAATATCCTCAACCTGCGTAAGATAAATCACCCGGGGTTAACCAGCCAGAGAAGCAGTATCAAATTACTCTCCCTGGCCAGCATGCTAGGCCACGGACTACAACATGTGAGGCTACAGGAATATAGAAATGAGCCTCAAGTGCCTCCCACTGAGGGAGCTCCCGACCTCACTGGAAGACAAAAAAATAATAAATGTAATAGCAATGCTCAAGTAAAATTTAACATTTATGTTGTCTTCTGCCATCACCACTTAAAAAAAATGACATTCACATTCACTACCCAAATGCATTTGAGTTATGCAGAGTAACACTCCTCCTCAAGTACCAAAAGACTGACTAACTAACTCAGCCCTTGGATGCCTGTGAGTCTGAAGTGGCAAAGGCATTTATCACTTTTTCCACCATTGATGCGTTCTGTTGCCGCAATTTATTGGAAGGCTTCATTGTGTTCTCTGATCACCTCAAACCCCCTCACTGAAGTTGGGAGAGTGGGGGATCATCCGGAAAATGTACAGTTAGGAATTTCTCCACCTCCGCCGGGTCCTTAAAAAGGATTTTTTCGTCCTTCCACTGAATGCTGAAGGTAGCCGGGAAACGCATGGCCATTGGAATGCCATGCTGAAATAAACGTTGTTTCACTTCTTTATATGCCATACACTGCCGGTCCAGCTCTGGACTAAAGTCAGGAAAAAACAGAATGTGATGATTCCGCCATGTCGAGGACTTTTGTTTTCTGGCCCATGTCATTACCAACTCCTTATGGCGGAAATTGAAAACCTTCACCAAAATGGGACAAGGGGAGCTTCTGGGGTTCCTTTGTGTCCATTGCGTAGGTACTCTGTGAGTCGGCTCAATGGTAAAATCCGCTGGGAACGCTTCAGCAGAGAAAACCTCTTGAAGAACAGTTTCCACAAAGTCCGCCATATTAGTAGACTCACTGCCCTCCAGGATACCAATAATATGGATGTTAGAGCGACGACTTCTATTTTCTAAATCGTCTAGTTTACACAGTATCGAAGCAATAGTTGCATCATGAGAATCTGTATCCTTCCTGAGATCAATAAAGTCATCTTCCAAAGTACTCACTCGGGTCTCCACCTGGTCCAACCAGCCTGCCACCGCTTGTAGCTCTGTCCGTATCCAAGCAATGTCCTTTTGTATATCCGTGAGTTGAGCAGTCATCTGAGCGTTACCCTCTTTGATTGCTACCAGCACATGATCCGTGTTAGTAGTGCTAGGATCTATCTCGGTCCTTTCCAGTAATGTACTCAAATCAGCTTCTGAAAGTGATGCCGAACCCAGTTGTGAGACGCCATCTTGTTGGGAAAGACACTGCAGCATGGTAGGTTGCCTGGAGTTTTTCAGCGTTTTCGCCCCTGTGCTAGATTGTCTAGAAGATTTTTTAGTATCAGCCCGTGGGGGCATAGCTCACCGATATTATTACAATGTTTTCATGGCTAACAAGTTGTGGTGATGAACAGATATAATACCGTCGGTAGTATATTAGTCGGGAGCTCTTCCCACCTGCGTCCTCACTCTCTTGCAGGCATCACGTGACCAGATCTTATTACATTTTTAAATAAATTAACTGCCGTTCTCCATTGTAATCTATTTCCAGGTAATTTTGATTTCTGCCAAAGGCGTTCCAATTTCCAACATAGTTGTTCCTGAAGATTTATCTCATCGTCAAACCAAAGATTATTCCTTTGAGCTCTAACCCGTTTCTCCTTTTTAGGAGCAATACTATCTAGAACCTCCTCAGGAAAAGAATTCCATTGATCGATAAGCTTAATATCACTTAGACTGGGTAGCGATAATTTCTGTTCTATTTTAAGCCAAAATATATCATGGGAGGACAGATGTCATTTACATCTTTCCTGCCAGTAAATGTTAAACTCTAATTGAAAATGGTCCGACCAAACAAGTGGTTTCCAATGAACAGAATTAACTTTCCAAGAGTGATTACTAGATTTTGAATAAGCTAATAAATCTAAATGGTGTCCCTTTTCATTAGGTAAAGAAAACTTAGGCCAAGATAAATTTAGTGAGTCTAGAAAATCTAGAAGATCCTTTACCTCATGGATATCAGTATCCTCCAAATGTAAATTAATATCCCCCATTAATAATATATGATCAGAACCCAAGGAGTTCCGTGCTAAGTGTAAGAAATATAAAGTGGAAAGAGTTGAAAAGTTCACAGCAGCAGGAAGTGCTGACAGTGATTAATGCAACCTCCCCCATGTCTTGAGAGAGAAAGAATGTGCTGAAGTATGAAGCAAAACGGGCAAGGCGCCTGACTGTTTGTGAGAAAAGGAAAGAGGGAATAGACGCAGCATGTTCTGCTCAAGATCAAAAATTTATGGTATGGTACAGCATGCACGTGATGTCAGTAGTCATATAGCAAAGAAAAACAGTATATAAGCAGGTAGAACAAATATGTACCAAGCATTCTGACTTCTTTGCCTGTACATTGCTTGTTTAAGCATTCTGATTTCTTTGCCTGTACATTGCTTGTTGGTCCAGATATGCTTCCTGTATGGCCCATTGATGCTATACAGTAAATTGTAAACTAAGAGGTGAATAAAAACATTTTATATTAAATGTAAAATTCGTCTAGCCTTTTCTTCATAAGATATTGTAAAAATCTTCCTTAACCTCTGACCATCTATGTGGAGAACAATAAAACAAAACACAACAATATGTGCCTTCTAAAGTATCATCAGCAACCTCACATGCAATTAATTCTAGAACTGGAATATTCACAGAATCCAGAGTAACCTTAAAAAAGGATTTAGAAATTAAAGCAATCCCACCTCCCCTCTTCTTAAGAACTCCAGGTAAGTGTAATATACTATAACCAGCAGGGCATTGTTTGATAAATAAAAAACATTTCGTTCTGAATCACCTGGCTTATCCACCCGGTCATTTCCACTATGTTTGTTTCCTGTCTTGATGTCTCATGGGACAATGGGACTTTTCTTGGTTCGTCTCTTTTTGTTACTCCTATGTCTACCATCCTGTAACCTTCATTTATGTCCTCTACTTCTATTACTTCCTTGTCCCCAAAAAAGATTTGTTTGTGTATTAATACCTTTCAAGTATTTAAATATCTCTATCATATCTCCTTTGTCCCTCCTTTCCTCCAGGGTATACATATTCAAGTCAATTCTCTTCTCATATGTCATTTGGTGCAAACACCACACCATTTTTGTCACATTCTTCTGAATCACTTCAAGTCTTTTTATGTTCTTAATGAGACACAGCCTCCAAAATTGTGCCTTCCTTGCCTAGGCAACCTGTTATAAAATTATGCGCCCTATTCAGTGTGCAAAAGTTGAAGCACTTGTTTGTATGTGGCTGGATCTTTTCTCTCTGAGAGATCTATTCAGGCTTTATTCAGAAACCCATTTCTCCCATTCTGTATCAATATAAAATATTTTTATTGAACAAGATCATTTGTGAATATTAGTGTAACCACTTATGTGCTTTGCAGAAGCTTTAATGAGGTGCATACAGTTGAACAGAAGCCCCTTCACTATGTTTTTGTGGTTTTTAGAAGCTGTAATATAGGATATTTTTTTTCTTCATTGTGAAACCATATTCCAAGAGCTCTGGAAATGGAAAATGTAGCAATCCATTGAGTAATGCTGCTCTTGATGCATTTTAAGAAATGCTGGCTGCAAGATTCTAACAGCACCTGGGGCTGAGATTTTCTATGCTGCTAAGAAGTCTGGCAGGGTGTGTCTGCAGGTTTAATTTCATTTCCCGTGCACTTAGATACATGTTGCAGCAAAACATTAGTGATTTAAATGCCAGAGTGATTTCATTCATTTACAGGTCAGCAAACAAGTTGTAGCTGATAGCTTTTTATTTGAGTAAAGGGGCATTTCTATAAATGGGCACCTTCTTTTTGGTGCTCTGATGCTGTGTTGTGAGATCCTGTTATATAATGACATCTGGGTGCCCCAATTCTGTTATAGAATACCATTATAACCTGATGATACGTTGAAACCCTCTGCTCAGTGTGCAGTGGCGGCCAAGAGAGCAAATAGAATATTAGGAATTATTATGAAAGGAATGGAAAACAAAAATGAAAATGTTATAATGCTTTTGTACTTCTCTATGGTGTGACCACACCTCGAATACTGTATGCAATTCTGGTCACCGCATCTCTAACAATGTATTGTAGGGTTAGAAAAGGTACAGAGAAGGGCAACGAAAATGATAAAGGGGATGGGACGACTTCCCTATGAGGAAAAGCTAAAGCAGTTAGGGCTCTTTAGCTTAGAGAAGAGACACCTGAGGGGAGATATGATAGAGGTCTATAAAATACAGAGTTCAGTGGAACTGGTAGAGGTAAGTCACTTGTTTACTCTTTCCAAAAATACTAGGACTAGGGGGCATGCAATGAAGCTACAAAGTAGCACTTTTAAAACAAACCAGAGAAAATATTTCTTCACTCAACATGTAATTAAAATTTTAGAATTCATTGCCAGAGAAGGTGGTAAAACAGCTTAGCAGGGTTTTAAAAAAGTTTGGATAATTTCCTAAGAAGAAAAATCCATAAGCTTGGGAAAATCCACTACTTATTTCTAGGATAAACAGTATAACATCTGTTTTACTGTTCCAGGATCTTGCCAGGTACATGTAACCTGAATTGGCCACTGTTGGAAACAGGAAACTGGGCTTGATGGACCTTTGGTCTTTCCTAGTATGGCAACACTTATATTCTTATGTGACTGCAGTTACCCCAGCCATCGACATGGCATAACTGCAGTCATGTAAATGTAGCAGGTATGCATAACTGCCAATATTCTGTGAACTATGCATGTAAGTGGTAGCCCTGTCCATGCCTCTCCCATTCCTCACCCATGCGAATGTCCTCTTGCATTTACAAGTTATGTCACTTATGAACGGCCTTACAGAATAGCGTTTAGTAGCCCTGCTGTCACTTACGCTTGTAAGTGTACGTTAGCATTCTGTATACTTATATACTCAAGTGGCATGTAAATGCAGCCATCCAGTATAGAACTGCCCTTCAAGAGGACAATTTACAATAGATTTTGAGCACTTCCCATATTGCTAAGTAATAACATGGGTAAAATTGGGGTAGAATTTCCCACCCCTTTCAAAGGGTGACACTACTCATGGGGTTCGTTGGTGGTATTTACCCAATTTAAAGAAGAGCACAGCATGCAGATAGAGTTCAAAATGTACTTTCTAGGTCCTGCTTTAACCCTGCTCACAGAGGCTACCCTTTTCCCTATGGGAAAAAGTATGTATGTTGTTGACAGCCTGTGTACTTTCCCCTCGGGGAAGGGGGGGAGGCACGGGTGGGGATTTACTTTTCAAAAAGGATTTTTTCATGGTTAATACCTGTTAGAGAATCCCTTTGAAAATTAGCCCTATAAAGAACAGATGTTTTGTTCTAGCTGCTGTATCTTATGTTAAGAGTTCTGAAGAAATTTATTAATATGTCAACATTGTTTCTGTTTTACAATTTTACTTTTCAAAATGTTTTTCTACAAAACTGCTTGGAATGGAATTTCACATCACAAAAAAATAATATATTACAAAATAAGTGCAGATTTTCAAACCACAGCAGTATCATAAAAGGGTTGATTTATGACTTTGTTTTCCTTTTTTTACTTTTCAGGTTGTGTTTTTTGTCAGACTCCGAGAATTTGTTTGAATCAGGTCTTGTCAACTTATTTGGAACATGTGTAGAAGCTTAAATTGTTAAGTTTAAAGCACTTTTCATAAAAGGAACAGGCAATGGTAATCTGAAATTATTTGGGGAGTGCTCAAAGTGACAGTGGTGGGTGAGGAGCTGCAGAGCCACTTTGGGCTTTTTGAGGGAATGGGCAAGGTGGGAAGGCCGGAAGCTGAAATGCTGTGGAATTGGCAGTATGGTGAGAAGCAGTAATCCAGAATCACCTAATAATTGATTACTTACTTCTCAGAGTTATCCATGGGTGTGAGGAATTTGAAGGAATGTGTTGTTTTAATTTTGGAAAGATGTGGAGGAGCATTTTCGAACGGGGCCGGCCATCTCTAAGGGCGCCCATTTCTGAGGACGGAGCCGCGAAGGGGCGAGGCCGACCGTATTTTCAAAACAAGATGGGCGTCCATCTTTCATTTCAAAAATACAGTCGGAGACGGCCTAGGTCGACATTAGAGATGGTCGATATAAATGCTGAGATCGCCGGATGTAGAGATGGGCTCCCTCGGTTTTCGCCGATAATGGAAACTGAGGGCGCCCATCTCAAAAACGAACAACTCCAAGGCATTTGGTCGTGGGAGGGGCCAGGATTCATAGTGCACTGGTCCCCCTCACATGCTAGGACACCAACCAGGCACCCTAGGGGGCACTGCAGTGGACTTCACAAATTGCTCCCAGGTACATAGCTCCCTTACCTTCGGTGCTGAGCCCCCAAAACCCACTCCCCACAACTATCCACCACTACCATAGCCCTAAGGGGTGAAGGGGGGCACCTAGATGTGGGTACAGTGGGTTTCAGGTGGGTTTTGAAGGGCTCACATTTTCCATCACAAGTGTAACAGGTAGGGGGGGATGGGCCTGGGTCCGCCTGCCTGATGTCTACTGCACCCACTAAAACTGCTTCAGGGACCTGCATACTGCTGCGATGGACTGGAGTATGACATTTGAGGCTGGCAAAAAAAGTTTTAAGTGTTTTTTTGAGGGTGGGAGGGGGTTAGTGACCACTGGGGGAGTCAGGGGAGGTCATCGCCGATTCCCTCCGGTGGTCATCTGGGTAGTTCGGGCACTTTTTTGTGACTTGGACCTAAAAAAAAAAGGGACCAAATAAAGCGGACCAAATTCTTGCCAGGGACGCCCTTCTTTTTTCCATTATTGGCCAAAGGCGCCCATCTCTCCTCGGCCGATAAACACGCCCCCGTTCCGCCTTCACTACGCCTCCGACATGCCCCCGTGAACTTTGTTTGTCCCCACGACGGACTGCAGTTGGGGGCGCCCAAAATCGTCTTTCGATTATACCGATTTGGGCACCCGCTGGTGAAGGACACCCATCTCCTGAAGATGGGCGCCCTTCTCCTTTCGAAAATAAGCTGGATAGTGTTTTGACTGAGCAAAAATTTAAATCCATTACAGGTGACAATTGGTTGCATGACCTTATAGAGTGGCTTAGTAGCTGGTTAACAAATATCAGATGACTCCATACAATGATAGCAACCATTTTTTGATTAGTTCTTGCCCTAGTAACTGGTTGTTGCTGCATTCAATGTTGCTGCTCTATATAGCAAATGATTTGGGACTTACTGTCCAAACCTAGTGTTAAAATGCTAGTACAACAGACCATGATGGAAGGATCATGCACTCCTTCCCAGATTGAATTGGCCTGCTTGGCACGAATTTGTGATTCTATATGTGATCAAAGGGGAGAAATGGATGATATGGAGAACATATATGAAAATAATGGTGCTCCTCCCCCCTTCAGAAGGGAAGATTAGTGGTCACTGTCTGCTAAGCAAGTTGTGTAAGATATGCCATGCAACTAATATCCGGAGCAGAAGTCGGAAATTACCAAAATATATTAACGTATGCATGCAGAAATAAAGAACAAGGAACTAAATTGTTTATGTACATCTATGCCTTAACCTTTAGTACCCCTGGCCACACAGAAATAATGTGGGTCAGATCTAAGCAGAGTTCCTCATTCATATAAATCTTATAATAGACAGACTTTACTCTCAGGATTCTCGTGGAACCACTGGGTTAGTGAGCCCTTGGACCACTGCTGAGGAGCGGCAGCGGCAGGAGAATCACCCAAACACAAGACAAGGCAGAACAGACGTACCAGCAAACCCAGGACTGGAACAACCAGACAGAGACTGCAGCTGAGGCAACGCAAGCAGGAGCAAGCAGGACAGGAAATCAGCCAAACTTCACCTGCACTTGACTGCCGTTCCTCAGGAGTTGAACCCCTGGGTGCAGGCAGCCGGCAGGACTTACCGGACAGGGCAGGCAGCAGGTCACTCCAGAAAACACACCGGGGTCCCAGGCAGGCAGCAAGCAGAAGAAAAAAACAGAAAACAAGCCGGGTCTAGGCAGGCAGCAGACAGTAGAAAAAAACCAGAAAGCAAGCCGGGTCTAGGCAGGCAGCAGACAGTAGAATAAGCCAGGAGACAAGCAGGGTCAAAGCTGCAACTGGGAAATAGCACAGAAGCACTGCAACTAACTCTCACGAAAGGAAACTCCTCTGAGGACCTCTGTTGCAAGGCAAACTAGAAAACTTCCCAGGTGATTAATAAAGGCAACATACAAGGGAGTTCACCAGGTACGGGTACTGCTTAGTTCCAAAAAAACTTCCAAAACAATCTGGAAGGTTGGAAGATCCGGACCGGAATATCTTCTGGAACATGGGAAACGGCAAGCAATCAGTTCATAGCAGCCACCAGGTCTAACCACCGGGGGGCGAGGTGACTGAGAGCAAGGAACATGGGCACAACCATGACATTTACTGGAATTGTTGAAGTTGTTGATCTTTGCCCTGATTCTTCAGTGACCTGCTGATGATAGCAGAATATTATCTATAGCTCGTATCATATGATCAATGATGTAAACCTATTGACCTGTTAACCTATGACTTAATGCTTTTTATTAAAAAGGCAAAGATGACTGAGTGGGCTGAGGCAGTCTGGTGTTAGTCCACTGTGATTAAGCGGACTGGACTCGCTACGCAAAGGCCTTTGCCAGATATATACACCTATCAGTAGTGTGTGTGTGAATTTCTTTCCCTTGACCTCTTTTAGAGATGGGAGTAAAGGGCTGGTTGAGTTGCTTGCCTTGGTGACATCCCAAGCAAACAATATTGGGTGCCAATTAGTTTTAGAGGTGGCCCACAGTGGTGGTTGCTCAGGAGGAGGAGAAACTCAGTTGTGGTGATACTTTCTAAACAGCTGAAAATCTGTTTTCACTGTGACAATTACCAAAACAGCTCTGGGCAGTACAGTGCATGCTTGGGGAAGCATGATAAGGGGACTTTGTCTTTGTAGTTGGGAAGTGAACTGTCAGATTTGGGACTGAAGAGCTAAGGATTGACTTGAAGGAGCTATCAGTGTTTAGAGACAGCATGGGAATGGCAAGCATTTTGGAATCAGTCTCTCAGGGAGCACTAGCTTCCAGTTCCTCTTACCCTGGTCAAGTGGACTATGAGGAAGTGCCTATCAAAACTCTAGTTTCTCTTAAAAACACTCTCTCACCAGGCCACATTAAGAATTGGTTAGTTAGCCTATATAGTCAGGAAGCAAGGACTCAGGCAGAGAGCAGGAAGTTAAAAACCCAAAGTGAGAACAGAAGAGGGAGGCCCTGAGTAAGGAATTTTCCAAGTTTGCTCCAAGCTGGGCTGCAGTATCTGAAGGGATGCCCTGGGAAGAGGAAAACAGCCTTTACCCCCTAGGTGTAAGCAGCAGAAGCTCCACTAAGGTAGGCCAAATTTAATTTGGAATCCTGTAGAAACTACTCTGGAGACTAAGACCAAGCTGGGCCTGTTGGTGTTGCACTTTGAAAGATAGAACTTTAACTTTAGGACCCAGGCCAGAGCCAAGCCAAGCTTTTTATGTGACATTTTGAGAGACAGTTCTTTATGCTTTGGCTCTGCAGGAACAGATCATGGGAGAGAGTTCTGGGGTCCAAGGACTGGGTTTTATGTCTATTTCTCTACACCTGTGAAAGGAGCATGTTTTCATTTCCCTACATATTATTAAATGGTTT
Organism: Microcaecilia unicolor; assembly: GCF_901765095.1. Classification (NCBI taxonomy): domain Eukaryota; kingdom Metazoa; phylum Chordata; class Amphibia; order Gymnophiona; family Siphonopidae; genus Microcaecilia; species Microcaecilia unicolor. The sequence continues at coordinate 594,861,972 of NC_044032.1, forward strand.
TTATTTCACCTTTGAACCAGCTATGTTTATCTGGACTCCATGCCTGGCATTTTTCACACTGCTACATATGGTTCTGTCAGTGGTATGTGCACTTCCCAATGTAAAGAAGGCAAAATCCCCTAAACCTCCAAGGCTTGGGAGCCTCAGTACAGCAGTGTAGGAACATGTACAAGGGCTAAAGGGACTAGCCTTGCCCTAGAGGGAACTTAAGAACTTTAGTCAGAGCTGAACAGGCAGGGTTTTTTTTTTTCTGTTTTGGTGTTTGCAGTACTCTTAGGGCAAAAGAGAAAGTCTAACCTGGAATGGTCAGTGAAATCTGGTAATATGTATGCTTTGGCTTTAGTATAAGTTACAAATATCCAGAAGGGCTGTCAAGTTCAAGATATAAGGCAATGGGAGAATCCAAGCCATTCAGGATATCTGCAATGAATATTTGTGAGTTAGATTTGCATATAATGAAGGCAATGCTTGCAAATCTAACTCACAAATATTCATTATAGATATCCTGAAAACCTGACTGGTTGGGGTTACCCTAGGACAGGTTTGGGAACCATTGATATAAGTGGTTTGTAGTACAGGGGAGCCTCTATCAGGCTTATTTTCGAAAAAGAAGGGCGCCCATTTTTGACACAAATTGCAAGATGGGTGTCCTTCTCCCAAGGTCGCCCAAATTGGCATAATCGAAAGCCGATTTTGGGCATCCTTAACTGCTTTCCGTCGCGGGGATGACCAAAGTTCACAGGGGCGTGTCAGAAGCATAGCGAAGGCAGGACTGGGGCGTGCTTAACACATGGGCATCCTTGGCTGATAATGGAAAAAAGAAGGGCGTCCCTGACGAGCACTTGTGTGACTTTACTTGGTCCATTTTTTCTTGCAACCAAGCCTCAAAAAGGTGACTGAACTGACCAGATGACCACCGGAGGGAATCGGGGATGACCTCCCCTTACTCCCTCCGTGGTCAATAACCCCCTCCCACCCTAAAAAAAAAATTTAAAATATTTTTTGCCAGCCTCTATGCCAGCCTCAAATGTCATACGCAGGTCCATCGCACAGTATGCAGGTCCCTGGAGCAGTTTTAATGGGTGCAGTGCACTTCAGCCAGGCGGACCCAGGCCCATCCCCCCTACCTGTTACACTTGTGGTGGTAAATGTGAGCCCTTCAAAACCCACCACAAACCCACTGTACCCACATGTAGGTGCCCCCCTTCACCCCTTAGGGCTATGGTACTGTTGTACAGTTGTAGGTAGTGGGTTTTTGGGAGGGGAGGTTGGGGGGCTCAACACCCAAGGTAAGGGAGCTATTCACCTGGGAGCAATTTGTGAAGTCCACTGCAGTGCCCCCTAGGGTGCCCGGTTGGTGTCCTGGCATGTCAGGGGGACCAGTGCACTACGAATGCTGGCTCATCCCATGACCAAATGGCTTGGATTTGGTCGTTTCTGAGATGGGCGCCCTCAGTTTCCATTATCGCTGAAAACCGGGGACGACCATCTCTAAGGTCGACCATCTCTAAGGTCGACCTAAATGTTGAGATTTGGGGGTCCACGACCATATTATCGAAACAAAAGATGGACGCCCATCTTGTTTCGGTAATATGGGTTTCCCCGCCCCATCGTTGGGACGTCCTGCGAGGATGTCCTTAGGAAAACTTTGGCGCCCCGTTCGACTATACCCCTCCACATAAAACTTAGACTGTGGAGATATAAAGAGATATAAACTGAAGCAGCTTGGAAATTCAGTATGGAGATAGAGCTGGAGCTGTTGCTTGTCCCATGGAAAGGCCAGCTGTTGAATGTATAGGAGGCCTGAGATGCCCTTATCACAAACCGTAAATAACAATTCAGAGTAATTTTTTCAAAGTTCTTGCTGTTGCAGTTGAATCAATTGATTATTGGTTTTTGCAGCTCAGAGAATACTGTAGAATGAGAAGCATTCAACATTCCAAAACTCCAAAAGACTGCACTTGAGGTCCTTCTACAAAAGTGTGATGAACTCAAAGGTGCTATTCAATGATGAATGGCATGACATTGGTATAACTGACATATGAAGGCTGACTTGAGGACTCTTTTCAGGTATGTATTGATAGACTGAATTCCAGAGGATGTTGTGGATTAATACGCAAACTGAGGATGCTTTTCCAGGCATGTATTGGCTGACTCATTGCCAAAAGCTGTTGTGCCACTCTTTTGGTGAATGTATGTAGTTTGGGTACTTTTTGGTCATTGGTTCTGAAACCAGTCCACAGGGCACACTCAGCCACTCAGGTTTTCAGGATATCTACAATGAATATGCATGAGATACATTTGCATACACTGCCTCCTTGGTATGCAAACATATCTCATGCATATTCATTGTGGATATCCTGAAAACTAGACCAGTAGGGTGTGCCCTGAGGAATGAGTTGAGAACCAATAACTTAGGGCACCTTAGAGCAGTGTTTTTGGCTTGAGGTTCACCCTGAAAGGGATGGGGGAAAGATTGAACAAGAGGAGTGGGGTGGGGGCATGATGTGTGAGAGGACCCCACTCCATCTTACCTCACTGACCAGAGTTCTGAGGGGGGTTCCCCAATCACTGGCACCATCTCATTCTTCACCTTATGTCACAGTTAGGTAGGCTGCAGCTGAATATCAGCCATAACTTTTCAAATGCTTTTGTTGGTCTCCGAGTCCCCCCCCCCCCCCCCAAGATAGCCTCCCACCTTCCATTCCCCTTCCTCCAAGCCCATGACATTAAGGGAAGGGAAGGGAAATGGGACTTGATATACCGCCTTTCTGAGGCTTTTGCAACTACATTCAAAGCGGTTTACATATATTCAGGTACTTATTTTGTACCAGGGGCAATGGAGGGTTAAGTGACTTGCCTAGAGTCACAAGGAGCTGCGGTGGGAATCAAACTCAGTTCCCCAGGATCAAGGTCCACTGCTCTAACCACTAGGCTACTCCTCCACTCCCCAGAATGTCCCCCAACTCTTCTTCTTAGGCCTACTTCAGGTCCCTGGTGGTCCAGTGGGGGTGATAAAACATAGTACTGTACAATTTTGGAGCTCTATGCCAAGTTTGTTGATTTATGGCAAACATATCACAGGTCTGCATTACTGTTATGTGAATATTCTTCTCTGAATAATTTTATGTTTTGTTCTGTAACCCAGATCATTAAATTCCCTTCTGAATTTGCCTCATTATTAACTCAGACTGATGGTTTAGAAGTAGAGAAGAACAGCCTCAAGTAGGGCTGGCCCAAGAGTATCTGACAACCTACTGAACCTTCAGGTATTTGGCTCCCCAGTACGGGGCAGCTAAAGGCCTTCCCCCCATCCTCTCATATCTAGCACCTCTCTTACTCCCCTCTGTATGGTGTCCCTTTCTCCACCTCCCCCATATTATCCAACATCTTTCTCCTTTCTTGCTCTCTTCCCCCCCCCCCCCCCCCCCCCCCCCCCCCCCCCCCGTGGAGTCCAGTATATCCCCATCCTCTGCCCAAGGTACTCAGTATCTTCTTTTCCTCCTTTATCCCTTCTGGGGCAGCACCAGCATGTCAGTCACAACACTTGTCACACCTGGCAGAGGGTCTTGAGCTTCTGTGCATGCTCAATGCCTGCTGAGTCCTACTCCTTCTGAATCAGTAAGTTCAGAGGGGGCAGGTCTCATCTGGCCTTTGTGCAGATGCTGAAGGCCCTGTACCGGGCTTGACAAGTGTTGTGTTAGCAGGCTGACACGCTGGTGCTCCTGCAGAGGGGGTAAGAAAAGGAAACCATTAAACACCTTTGGGGAGGGGGGAGGGGGAGATGTTCGACCTGCTACTACTACTACTATTTAGCATTTCTATAGCGCTACAAGGCGTACGCAGCGCTGCACAAACATAGAAGAAAGACAGTCCCTGCTCAAAGAGCTTACAATCTAATAGACAAAAAAATAAATAAAGTAAGCAAATCAAATCAATTAATGTGAACGGGAAGGAAGAGAGGAGGGTAGGTGGAGGCGAGTGGTTACAAGTGGTTACGAGTCAAAAGCAATGTTAAAGAGGTGGGCTTTCAGTCTAGATTTAAAGGTGGCCAAGGATGGGGCAAGAAGTAGGGGCTCAGGAAGTTTATTCCAGGCGTAGGGTGCAGCGAGACAGAAGGCGCGAAGTCTGGAGTTGGCAGTAGTGGAGAAGGGAACAGATAAGAAGGATTTATCCATGGAGCGGAGTGCACGGGAAGGGGTGTAGGGAAGGACGAGTGTGGAGAGATACTGGGGAGCAGCAGAGTGAGTACATTTATAGGTTAGTAGAAGAAGTTTGAACAGGATGCGAAAACGGATAGGGAGCCAGTGAAGGGTCTTGAGGAGAGGGGTAGTATGAGTAAAGCGACCCTGGCGGAAGACGAGACGGGCAGCAGAGTTTTGAACCGATTGGAGAGGGGAGAGGTGACTGGGAGGCCAGCAAGAAGCAGATTGCAGTAGTCTAAACGAGAGGTGACAAGGGTGTGGATGAGGGTTTTGGTAGAGTGCTTGGAAAGAAAGGGGCAGATTTTACGGATGTTGTAAAGGAAGAAACGACAGGTCTTGGCAATCTGCTGGATATGAGCAGAGAAGGCTGATAATGGAAAAAAGAAGGGCGTCCCTGACGAGCACTTGTGTGACTTTACTTGGTCCATTTTTTCTTGCAACCAAGCCTCAAAAAGGTGACTGAACTGACCAGATGACCACCGGAGGGAATCGGGGATGACCTCCCCTTACTCCCTCCGTGGTCAATAACCCCCTCCCACCCTAAAAAAAAAATTTAAAATATTTTTTGCCAGCCTCTATGCCAGCCTCAAATGTCATACGCAGGTCCATCGCACAGTTTGCAGGTCCCTGGAGCAGTTTTAATGGGTGCAGTGCACTTCAGCCAGGCGGACCCAGGCCCATCCCCCCTACCTGTTACACTTGTGGTGGTAAATGTGAGCCCTTCAAAACCCACCACAAACCCACTGTACCCACATGTAGGTGCCCCCCTTCACCCCTTAGGGCTATGGTACTGTTGTACAGTTGTAGGTAGTGGGTTTTTGGGAGGGGAGGTTGGGGGGCTCAACACCCAAGGTAAGGGAGCTATTCACCTGGGAGCAATTTGTGAAGTCCACTGCAGTGCCCCCTAGGGTGCCCGGTTGGTGTCCTGGCATGTCAGGGGGACCAGTGCACTACGAATGCTGGCTCATCCCATGACCAAATGGCTTGGATTTGGTCGTTTCTGAGATGGGCGCCCTCAGTTTCCATTATCGCTGAAAACCGGGGACGACCATCTCTAAGGTCGACCATCTCTAAGGTCGACCTAAATGTTGAGATTTGGGGGTCCACGACCATATTATCGAAACAAAAGATGGACGCCCATCTTGTTTCGGTAATATGGGTTTCCCCGCCCCATCGTTGGGACGTCCTGCGAGGATGTCCTTAGGAAAACTTTGGCGCCCCGTTCGACTATACCCCTCCACATAAAACTTAGACTGTGGAGATATAAAGAGATATAAACTGAAGCAGCTTGGAAATTCAGTATGGAGATAGAGCTGGAGCTGTTGCTTGTCCCATGGAAAGGCCAGCTGTTGAATGTATAGGAGGCCTGAGATGCCCTTATCACAAACCGTAAATAACAATTCAGAGTAATTTTTTCAAAGTTCTTGCTGTTGCAGTTGAATCAATTGATTATTGGTTTTTGCAGCTCAGAGAATACTGTAGAATGAGAAGCATTCAACATTCCAAAACTCCAAAAGACTGCACTTGAGGTCCTTCTACAAAAGTGTGATGAACTCAAAGGTGCTATTCAATGATGAATGGCATGACATTGGTATAACTGACATATGAAGGCTGACTTGAGGACTCTTTTCAGGTATGTATTGATAGACTGAATTCCAGAGGATGTTGTGGATTAATACGCAAACTGAGGATGCTTTTCCAGGCATGTATTGGCTGACTCATTGCCAAAAGCTGTTGTGCCACTCTTTTGGTGAATGTATGTAGTTTGGGTACTTTTTGGTCATTGGTTCTGAAACCAGTCCACAGGGCACACTCAGCCACTCAGGTTTTCAGGATATCTACAATGAATATGCATGAGATACATTTGCATACACTGCCTCCTTGGTATGCAAACATATCTCATGCATATTCATTGTGGATATCCTGAAAACTAGACCAGTAGGGTGTGCCCTGAGGAATGAGTTGAGAACCAATAACTTAGGGCACCTTAGAGCAGTGTTTTTGGCTTGAGGTTCACCCTGAAAGGGATGGGGGAAAGATTGAACAAGAGGAGTGGGGTGGGGGCATGATGTGTGAGAGGACCCCACTCCATCTTACCTCACTGACCAGAGTTCTGAGGGGGGTTCCCCAATCACTGGCACCATCTCATTCTTCACCTTATGTCACAGTTAGGTAGGCTGCAGCTGAATATCAGCCATAACTTTTCAAATGCTTTTGTTGGTCTCCGAGTCCCCCCCCCCCCCCCCAAGATAGCCTCCCACCTTCCATTCCCCTTCCTCCAAGCCCATGACATTAAGGGAAGGGAAGGGAAATGGGACTTGATATACCGCCTTTCTGAGGCTTTTGCAACTACATTCAAAGCGGTTTACATATATTCAGGTACTTATTTTGTACCAGGGGCAATGGAGGGTTAAGTGACTTGCCTAGAGTCACAAGGAGCTGCGGTGGGAATCAAACTCAGTTCCCCAGGATCAAGGTCCACTGCTCTAACCACTAGGCTACTCCTCCACTCCCCAGAATGTCCCCCAACTCTTCTTCTTAGGCCTACTTCAGGTCCCTGGTGGTCCAGTGGGGGTGATAAAACATAGTACTGTACAATTTTGGAGCTCTATGCCAAGTTTGTTGATTTATGGCAAACATATCACAGGTCTGCATTACTGTTATGTGAATATTCTTCTCTGAATAATTTTATGTTTTGTTCTGTAACCCAGATCATTAAATTCCCTTCTGAATTTGCCTCATTATTAACTCAGACTGATGGTTTAGAAGTAGAGAAGAACAGCCTCAAGTAGGGCTGGCCCAAGAGTATCTGACAACCTACTGAACCTTCAGGTATTTGGCTCCCCAGTACGGGGCAGCTAAAGGCCTTCCCCCCATCCTCTCATATCTAGCACCTCTCTTACTCCCCTCTGTATGGTGTCCCTTTCTCCACCTCCCCCATATTATCCAACATCTTTCTCCTTTCTTGCTCTCTTCCCCCCCCCCCCCCCCCCGTGGAGTCCAGTATATCCCCATCCTCTGCCCAAGGTACTCAGTATCTTCTTTTTCCTCCTTTATCCCTTCTGGGGCAGCACCAGCATGTCAGTCACAACACTTGTCACACCTGGCAGAGGGTCTTGAGCTTCTGTGCATGCTCAATGCCTGCTGAGTCCTACTCCTTCTGAATCAGTAAGTTCAGAGGGGGCAGGTCTCATCTGGCCTTTGTGCAGATGCTGAAGGCCCTGTACCGGGCTTGACAAGTGTTGTGTTAGCAGGCTGACACGCTGGTGCTCCTGCAGAGGGGGTAAGAAAAGGAAACCATTAAACACCTTTGGGGAGGGGGGAGGGGGAGATGTTCGACCTGCTACTACTACTACTATTTAGCATTTCTATAGCGCTACAAGGCGTACGCAGCGCTGCACAAACATAGAAGAAAGACAGTCCCTGCTCAAAGAGCTTACAATCTAATAGACAAAAAAATAAATAAAGTAAGCAAATCAAATCAATTAATGTGAACGGGAAGGAAGAGAGGAGGGTAGGTGGAGGCGAGTGGTTACAAGTGGTTACGAGTCAAAAGCAATGTTAAAGAGGTGGGCTTTCAGTCTAGATTTAAAGGTGGCCAAGGATGGGGCAAGAAGTAGGGGCTCAGGAAGTTTATTCCAGGCGTAGGGTGCAGCGAGACAGAAGGCGCGAAGTCTGGAGTTGGCAGTAGTGGAGAAGGGAACAGATAAGAAGGATTTATCCATGGAGCGGAGTGCACGGGAAGGGGTGTAGGGAAGGACGAGTGTGGAGAGATACTGGGGAGCAGCAGAGTGAGTACATTTATAGGTTAGTAGAAGAAGTTTGAACAGGATGCGAAAACGGATAGGGAGCCAGTGAAGGGTCTTGAGGAGAGGGGTAGTATGAGTAAAGCGACCCTGGCGGAAGACGAGACGGGCAGCAGAGTTTTGAACCGATTGGAGAGGGGAGAGGTGACTGGGAGGCCAGCAAGAAGCAGATTGCAGTAGTCTAAACGAGAGGTGACAAGGGTGTGGATGAGGGTTTTGGTAGAGTGCTTGGAAAGAAAGGGGCAGATTTTACGGATGTTGTAAAGGAAGAAACGACAGGTCTTGGCAATCTGCTGGATATGAGCAGAGAAGGCTGATAATGGAAAAAAGAAGGGCGTCCCTGACGAGCACTTGTGTGACTTTACTTGGTCCATTTTTTCTTGCAACCAAGCCTCAAAAAGGTGACTGAACTGACCAGATGACCACCGGAGGGAATCGGGGATGACCTCCCCTTACTCCCTCCGTGGTCAATAACCCCCTCCCACCCTAAAAAAAAAATTTAAAATATTTTTTGCCAGCCTCTATGCCAGCCTCAAATGTCATACGCAGGTCCATCGCACAGTTTGCAGGTCCCTGGAGCAGTTTTAATGGGTGCAGTGCACTTCAGCCAGGCGGACCCAGGCCCATCCCCCCTACCTGTTACACTTGTGGTGGTAAATGTGAGCCCTTCAAAACCCACCACAAACCCACTGTACCCACATGTAGGTGCCCCCCTTCACCCCTTAGGGCTATGGTACTGTTGTACAGTTGTAGGTAGTGGGTTTTTGGGAGGGGAGGTTGGGGGGCTCAACACCCAAGGTAAGGGAGCTATTCACCTGGGAGCAATTTGTGAAGTCCACTGCAGTGCCCCCTAGGGTGCCCGGTTGGTGTCCTGGCATGTCAGGGGGACCAGTGCACTACGAATGCTGGCTCATCCCATGACCAAATGGCTTGGATTTGGTCGTTTCTGAGATGGGCGCCCTCAGTTTCCATTATCGCTGAAAACCGGGGACGACCATCTCTAAGGTCGACCATCTCTAAGGTCGACCTAAATGTTGAGATTTGGGGGTCCACGACCATATTATCGAAACAAAAGATGGACGCCCATCTTGTTTCGGTAATATGGGTTTCCCCGCCCCATCGTTGGGACGTCCTGCGAGGATGTCCTTAGGAAAACTTTGGCGCCCCGTTCGACTATACCCCTCCACATAAAACTTAGACTGTGGAGATATAAAGAGATATAAACTGAAGCAGCTTGGAAATTCAGTATGGAGATAGAGCTGGAGCTGTTGCTTGTCCCATGGAAAGGCCAGCTGTTGAATGTATAGGAGGCCTGAGATGCCCTTATCACAAACCGTAAATAACAATTCAGAGTAATTTTTTCAAAGTTCTTGCTGTTGCAGTTGAATCAATTGATTATTGGTTTTTGCAGCTCAGAGAATACTGTAGAATGAGAAGCATTCAACATTCCAAAACTCCAAAAGACTGCACTTGAGGTCCTTCTACAAAAGTGTGATGAACTCAAAGGTGCTATTCAATGATGAATGGCATGACATTGGTATAACTGACATATGAAGGCTGACTTGAGGACTCTTTTCAGGTATGTATTGATAGACTGAATTCCAGAGGATGTTGTGGATTAATACGCAAACTGAGGATGCTTTTCCAGGCATGTATTGGCTGACTCATTGCCAAAAGCTGTTGTGCCACTCTTTTGGTGAATGTATGTAGTTTGGGTACTTTTTGGTCATTGGTTCTGAAACCAGTCCACAGGGCACACTCAGCCACTCAGGTTTTCAGGATATCTACAATGAATATGCATGAGATACATTTGCATACACTGCCTCCTTGGTATGCAAACATATCTCATGCATATTCATTGTGGATATCCTGAAAACTAGACCAGTAGGGTGTGCCCTGAGGAATGAGTTGAGAACCAATAACTTAGGGCACCTTAGAGCAGTGTTTTTGGCTTGAGGTTCACCCTGAAAGGGATGGGGAAAGATTGAACAAGAGGAGTGGGGTGGGGGCATGATGTGTGAGAGGACCCCACTCCATCTTACCTCACTGACCAGAGTTCTGAGGGGGGTTCCCCAATCACTGGCACCATCTCATTCTTCACCTTATGTCACAGTTAGGTAGGCTGCAGCTGAATATCAGCCATAACTTTTCAAATGCTTTTGTTGGTCTCCGAGTCCCCTCCCCCCCCCCCAAGATAGCCTCCCACCTTCCATTCCCCTTCCTCCAAGCCCATGACATTAAGGGAAGGGAAGGGAAATGGGACTTGATATACCGCCTTTCTGAGGCTTTTGCAACTACATTCAAAGCGGTTTACATATATTCAGGTACTTATTTTGTACCAGGGGCAATGGAGGGTTAAGTGACTTGCCTAGAGTCACAAGGAGCTGCGGTGGGAATCAAACTCAGTTCCCCAGGATCAAGGTCCACTGCTCTAACCACTAGGCTACTCCTCCACTCCCCAGAATGTCCCCCAACTCTTCTTCTTAGGCCTACTTCAGGTCCCTGGTGGTCCAGTGGGGGTGATAAAACATAGTACTGTACAATTTTGGAGCTCTATGCCAAGTTTGTTGATTTATGGCAAACATATCACAGGTCTGCATTACTGTTATGTGAATATTCTTCTCTGAATAATTTTATGTTTTGTTCTGTAACCCAGATCATTAAATTCCCTTCTGAATTTGCCTCATTATTAACTCAGACTGATGGTTTAGAAGTAGAGAAGAACAGCCTCAAGTAGGGCTGGCCCAAGAGTATCTGACAACCTACTGAACCTTCAGGTATTTGGCTCCCCAGTACGGGGCAGCTAAAGGCCTTCCCCCCATCCTCTCATATCTAGCACCTCTCTTACTCCCCTCTGTATGGTGTCCCTTTCTCCACCTCCCCCATATTATCCAACATCTTTCTCCTTTCTTGCTCTCTTCCCCCCCCCCCCCCCCCCCCCGTGGAGTCCAGTATATCCCCATCCTCTGCCCAAGGTACTCAGTATCTTCTTTTTCCTCCTTTATCCCTTCTGGGGCAGCACCAGCATGTCAGTCACAACACTTGTCACACCTGGCAGAGGGTCTTGAGCTTCTGTGCATGCTCAATGCCTGCTGAGTCCTACTCCTTCTGAATCAGTAAGTTCAGAGGGGGCAGGTCTCATCTGGCCTTTGTGCAGATGCTGAAGGCCCTGTACCGGGCTTGACAAGTGTTGTGTTAGCAGGCTGACACGCTGGTGCTCCTGCAGAGGGGGTAAGAAAAGGAAACCATTAAACACCTTTGGGGAGGGGGGATGGGGAGATGTTCGACCTGCTACTACTACTACTACTACTATTTAGCATTTCTATAGCGCTACAAGGCGTACGCAGCGCTGCACAAACATAGAAGAAAGACAGTCCCTGCTCAAAGAGCTTACAATCTAATAGACAAAAAAATAAATAAAGTAAGCAAATCAAATCAATTAATGTGAACGGGAAGGAAGAGAGGAGGGTAGGTGGAGGCGAGTGGTTACAAGTGGTTACGAGTCAAAAGCAATGTTAAAGAGGTGGGCTTTCAGTCTAGATTTAAAGGTGGCCAAGGATGGGGCAAGAAGTAGGGGCTCAGGAAGTTTATTCCAGGCGTAGGGTGCAGCGAGACAGAAGGCGCGAAGTCTGGAGTTGGCAGTAGTGGAGAAGGGAACAGATAAGAAGGATTTATCCATGGAGCGGAGTGCACGGGAAGGGGTGTAGGGAAGGACGAGTGTGGAGAGATACTGGGGAGCAGCAGAGTGAGTACATTTATAGGTTAGTAGAAGAAGTTTGAACAGGATGCGAAAACGGATAGGGAGCCAGTGAAGGGTCTTGAGGAGAGGGGTAGTATGAGTAAAGCGACCCTGGCGGAAGACGAGACGGGCAGCAGAGTTTTGAACCGATTGGAGAGGGGAGAGGTGACTAAGTGGGAGGCCAGCAAGAAGCAGATTGCAGTAGTCTAAACGAGAGGTGACAAGGGTGTGGATGAGGGTTTTGGTAGAGTGCTTGGAAAGAAAGGGGCAGATTTTACGGATGTTGTAAAGGAAGAAACGACAGGTCTTGGCAATCTGCTGGATATGAGCAGAGAAGGAGAGAGAAGAGTCAAAGATGACCCCAAGGTTTCGAGCTGAGGAGACAGGGAGAATGAGAGAGCCATCAACAGAAATAGAAAACGGGGGGAGCGGGGAGGTGGGTTTGGGGGGGAAAATGAGAAGCTCGGTTTTGGTCATATTTAATTTCAGGTGGCGTTGAGACATCCAGACAGCAATGTCAGACAAGCACGCTGAAACTTTGGTTTGGATGCAAGGTGAGATAGCAGGGGTAGAAAGGTAGATTTGGGAGTCATCAGCATAGAGGTGGTAGGAAAAGCCATGGGATGAGATTAATGAACCAAGGGAAGAAGTGTAGATAGAAAAGAGGAGGGGACCAAGAACAGAACCCTGAGGTACGCCGACAGGCAGAGGGATAGAAGTAGAAGAGGATCCACCAGAGTGAACACTAAAGGTGCGGAGGGAGAGGTAGGAAGAGAACCAGGAAAGGACAGAGCCCTGGAATCCAAGTGAGGACAGGGTATCGAGAAGTATGCTGTGATCGACAGTGTCAAAAGCAGCGGAAAGATCAAGAAGAATGAGGATGGAATATTGACCTCTGGATTTAGCCAGTAATAGGTCATTGGAGACTTTAGTAAGCGCAATTTCGGTTGAGTGGAGAGGGCGAAAACCAGATTGTAGTGGGTCAAGAATAGCATGTGAGGAGAGAAAATCAAGGCAGCGGCGGTGAACAGCAAGCTCAAGTAATTTGGAGAGAAAAGGAAGGAGGGAGATGGGTCGGTAATTAGAGGGACAAGTAGGATTGAGTGAAGGCTTCTTAAGGAGAGGTGTGACCACAGCTTGTTTAAAGGCAGCAGGGACAGTCGCAGTGGAAAGTGAGAGGTTGAGAATGTGACAGATAAAAGGAATAAGAGCAGGAGAGATGGCATTAAGAAGGTGGGTGGGAATGGGATCAGAGGAACAGGTGGTACATTTTGAGGAAGAAAGGAGAAGTGTAGTTTCCTCAATAGTAACTTCAGGAAAGGAGGAAAAGGAATGAGGGGAAGGAGAGAGAGGGGAACGGACTAGTGAAGGGAGAGGTGGTGAGGTAGAGAAAGCAAGGTTTATCTTTTGAACCTTGTGAAAGAATTCAGCAAGGGTCTGAGGAGATAATGAAGGGGGAGTTGGGGAAGGGGGCACCTTGAGGAGAGAGTTCAATGTGGTGAAGAGAAGTCGAGGATTAGAGCCAAGAGAGTTGGTCAGTTGGATATAATAATCCTGTTTGGCACGTAAAAGAGCAGATTGGAAGGAGGTCAGCATGAACTTAAAGTGTAAGAAATCAGCAAGGGCCCGAGATTTCCGCCAGAGGCGTTCGGCGGAGCAGGTACAGGAACGTAGGTAGCGGATATTAGAAGTCAGCCAAGGTTGGGGTTTTGTACGCCTTACAGGGCGAGTCATCAAAGGTGCAAGAGTGTCTAAGGCAGAGGATAGAGTATTGTTGTAAGAAGAAACAGCCTCGTTGACAGACGTGGATGGTGCCACAGTAGAGAGGAGGTTTGAAACATGGGAGGATAGAGATAAAGGGTCAATATCATGAAGATTCCTAGATAAATTAGATAAGATAGGACGGGACTGGGAGGGAGGAGATTTAAGTGTGAAAGTTATAAGATGGTGATCAGAGGAGGGAAGATCAGAGGCAAGGAAACTAGAGGGTGAACAGTTGGAGGAGAAGATGAGATCAAGACAGTGACCATTTTGATGAGTGGGGGAGGTGGAGCATAGTTGGAGATTAAAGGAGGACGTTAAAGCGAGTAACTTGGAAATATAAGAGTTGGAAGGATCATTAGCAGGAATATTAAAGTCACCAAGGATGAGAGAGGGGGAGGAAGGATCATGGAAGAAGGCAAGCGAGGCGTCAAAGTCACTGAGAAAGGATAAAAGGGACTTATCAGGGGGACGATAAATGACCGCTATTCGAAGAGGCAGAGGAGAGAAAAGGCGGATAGAGTGGACTTCAAAGGAGGAAAAACAGTGAGATTGAGGTGGAAGAAGGGGTTGAAATCTGGAGGAGGGAGAGAGAAGTAGTCCAACACCGCCCCCACGGCCAGCAGGGTGAGGAGTATGTGAAAATAGATAACCGCCATGGCACAGGGCTGCGACTGAAGCAGAGTCATCAGGGCACAGCCAGGTTTCGGTTATGGCAAGCAGATGGAGGTGACGTGAGATAAAGAGGTCCTGGATATTGGCGAGTTTGTTACAGATAGAGCGGGCATTCCATAGGGCGCAAGAGAAGGGCAGAGAAGAGGAGAGGAGTAGAGAAATAGAGATGAGGTTAGAGAGGTTGCGGTGAGATCTGTAGAGATGGGATAATAGTTGGTGAGGGGGGCCAGGATTGGGATTGATGTCACCGGCTGAGAGTAAGAGAAGGAGTAAAAGAGAGTGGAGGAGAGTAGGAGAGGTGTGGCCACGAAAGCGTCGAAGGCGAGAGGTATTTAGGTGGAATGGGACCTGGACACATATATTGCCGTGACTATGCTGCCCCCTCCACAAAATTGTACAACTCTAGGCTGATGTCTAGGCCTTCTAGAGGTCAGGCTGGCCCTGACTCCAAAATTGAGGGAGAAGAAAAATAAAATCTTTCCAAGTGTCAATTCATTTTATTTTCCTTTCTGTCTTTATGTGAAGATATGGATTTTTATTCTGATTTTATCACCCAGTAGAGACTCTTGACCTAATATTCAGCCACAGTGGCCAGTGTTTGTTTGAAATGCCAATCACTGTGGTCAAGCACCAATATCTGAGTATTCACCAGTGCTGAATATCTGGGTATAAAGGACAGAACCACAAATGTCTGGCTTTTTCCTGTCCTAAGTTATTCAGGTAGTTATCTGGATAGCAGTGCTGATTATTGCCAGTCTCTGAGTAGCTCCTGGCTTTATCCCCAGACTTCTCCAGCTGTATCCAGATGGTGCCAGGTCAGTCTGCAGAGATTTTCAGGCATATGGTCTGGGGGTCCCCCTCCCTCAGCAAAGACCCTTCCCCCAGACCTCACACTCCATCTCCAAATACACACATAGGTGCCCAAGTGATTAAGCCTTGCCATCACACTCTGTTGGGCTCCCTCAAGGTCTTCCACCCCTTAGTAGAGTCCCCCTAGGCCTTCCTTCCCTATGTATTAGTGGTCCAGGGGTCACGGAACAGGAGTGATTCCCAGTTGCTCCTGTTCCTGCAGGTACTAGATTCAAAATTGCACCTGCAATCCTTACTATCTTCACTGGCTTTACTTACTCTGCAGTCCCTATCAAGTCTCACAGTACTATTGCTAGAGGTCAGTCAACCTTAGGCACTTATGTGTGTTTGGGGAGTTGGGAGTATTCTTGGGTGGCAGGATCTTTGCTGGGGGGAGAAGGACCCCCTAGACTGCCCATCTATTTGACAGCACCGGCCCCTTTAAGAGAGGATCCCTGAGCGAATTGGGCAGTGTGTTTGTGCTCAATGCTGCAAGGGAGCAGAATGCAACTTGTGAGGCTGATTGCAAAGTGTGCAATTCCTTTACCATGGGAGTGACTAACCTGTGGTATTGTGTTGTCACTGATCAGTGACTCCTGCATAAACTAAGCTATTGTAAAATGCCATTTTGTTCTGCTGCTTAGTAACCCCCTCCCCCAATTTATGTCAATAGTTTCAGAACATTTAGTCATATCAGATTGTCTTCCACTGATAATATCGTTTATTCATTTACTATACCGTTTCAAATTGTATTCACAAAACAGAACGGTTTACATAGCAATATAAACCACTTTGTTGTTTTTATTGAAAAGCAGATAAGAGCATTGAATAAATATAAAGATCACAATGGGGTATGATATACAATTGCTGTAGAAGACAGTTACCGTACTTTAAGTAGCAATTTTCTTTCAGTTCATGACCTGCTCAGGTATAGACCAGGGTATACTTTCAACTGTCTAGACAACAAACCAATTACAAATTTGAATTTAAGATACAGTATTTTGAAAAATGGAAACATGAATTAATGACTGAGTGGGGATACTGTATTGAGGTTTGAATAAAGTGGGATGGGAATAGATTTATGAGACGAGAACCAGCTATGTGTAGTACAATGTGCAGACTATGGGTTCTTGTTGCAAGTCTAATTCAGACTTTCATGATGGTTTAATAAACTTATTTTATTAAGCTTAAGAGATCTACCAAAGACAGCAACATTCCAAACAAGAGAAACCAAGCAGGTTCTTTTATTTATAACTGTTCTTGCATTCTTAGTATATATATGATTTAAAAATATGTGTTAAAAAAATTAATGTGAAACCACTTTCTTTCTTGTTGCCATTTAATAGTCTTCAGTGTCACCAGCACAGAGAGCAAGCAAAGCTGCCTCATAATGTCCTGAAGCAAAATGCTGCAAGGCAAGGACGATAAATAAGTTAGATGATTTGTAGAGACGGTTGCTATGTTTTTCATGTATTCTGGATTCTTTGCAGGCTATGACAAACCTTGCCCAACAACCCTTCCACAATATCACTTACCAAAGTGTTAAAAGAACTGGACCAAGGACTGATCCCTACGGCACACCTTTGGCAATGCTTTTATCCTCAGGGCATACTCCATTTAATGCTGTCGCCTCCCACTTAATCAGCTTCTAACCCAGTCAATAACTTATTGATTGGAAGATGACAAACCATAATGCACATGCGGACAGATTAAGGATCTAAATGTGCAGTGTCTGGAAAAAAACAGGACCCCCAACATTTTTCCAAATAACCCAAAAACAAATGTACTATTATTTAAAAAAAGGTTATTATTATTATTGGCAGATGTTACTGCAAGATGCTGTAAAAACTGGATGATCCCTGTTTTTAAAATGACATCATTCACGAACTGAACCAAACCAAGAGTGGAAGATGACAAATGTCAAGATAAGCAAATGTTGCAAAAAAAGTTCCTTTAATGGGTAAAGAACATGTAGATACAAGACACAAACAGAGAAACTCAACACAGGTTGTGTTTCAGCTGGACAGCCTTCATCAGGAGAATCTTTTGAGACTCCACAAAACAGAATTTAATCTGACCGAAAATGTCATACACTGCATTAAATTGTCTGTAAGGGTGGATATGATCAACATAACCCCCCCCCCCCTATTTACTAAGCTGCACATTAGCTCACAGAAGCCACCAGCGCGGCTTAGTTAACAGCATGGAAAATGTTTAATCCGCAATGGAATAAACCTGTATTTACATGAACCTACTGCATACCAGCAGTCCAAACTGGACTGGTATGCAATAGGTAGTAATTGAACTGAAAAACCTGGGTCCTCTGATAGTTCAGTCTGGTAGAAGGGTACCCTATAACCCTTAAGCTGGTGGTTTCAGACTAGCCTCTGCCTGATGTCTTCTCTTTAATAAATCTTTTTCTCTTCACGCTCTGTAGCAGCAAAATGGTTTGAGCCACTGGGGCCATGTCCATAGCAATATTTTTTTCCCAACACGACACCAGCAATTAGAGAGCTTGGAGGTAGGGCCAGACATTGCCTTGTCTGGCCTTTCCATTAAAAAGGTGCGCCTCTGCCTCTGTCTTTCTCTATAATTCCGTCTATCCTCTGTCATGTCCTTTCACAGCCTCCTCTTTCATCCAGCCTCCTTTATTCCAGTCCCAGCTCTCTTCCTCTTTTCCTACACAAACTCTCAATTTCAAAACCTTCATGTCCAAAGTTCCCATGCTGTTTAGTGGGACTTAGTAGCATTTAAGTTTTAAAATGCAGACTGTGGAGTTGTACTGACATAGACAGAAGAAGAGTAAGGAAAAACAGATGCTGCTCCAATCTTTGGGTGGGGAGAGAGGGATTTGGCAAGAGAATAGCAAGAGGCCATGGTGGGAAGGAAGAGTGAAAAGCTGCAGAGGGAGGAGGAGGAGGGAATGAAAATTCAATGCTTGCCTCATTTTTAGCCTACATTTCAAATGGAGGGAAGTTTATGAGATCTCCCAGGGGACAATGTCTCCAAATGGGTTAGTATTGCACATGCCATGATAGTATTGTACCTCACTCCTAGCCAGGGTACATGGAGTATGATCTCAGTCTCTCAAATTTTCTGCTGATGCTCACTGTAGTACTTGCATCATATCAAAGAAAGCTTCCTTCTGGAGTTCATGAGATTTACTATGTATAGGCAATCTATCCAAGTGTTCTTGAAAATTCTGTTTAATCAGGCCTGTGACTCTCAAAATGATTGGAAATATTTTTCTCTTTTTGCTATATTTTCTTGGTCTTGGACTGCATTATTTGATACTTGAGAACTTTTCTCTTTTCACACAATTTACAAAGTAATTGCTTGGGACTGTCACCTCTATAATCAATGCCATTCTGTTTTTTCCCCCTCTTTTATCAATATGTCCAGTTTTCTTGCCTCTAGCATTTTATCAGTCAGAACGGAGATGTCCCAGGAGATCATAACCTGTTTATCTCCAAAATTCTCGTAGAGTCATGAACCCAATACTTTTCCAGTACAGCAATATTGCAGTATTTGCAGAGTTCCAATGGATTTCATGTGGCAGTTTGTTGTGCTTCTCTGTATTGACATTTTCTGCTATCAGAACTCTGCGGCCAGTTATAAGATGAGTGACCATTTCCAGCTGTTTCTTACAGAATGTGCAAATAACTGTTGTTCCAGTTTTTTTCTATCCACTGTCCTGGGCTGCAACTATCAGTTGCTCATCCTTAGATTTCAATTCACTTTTCCACAATCATTCATGTGTCCAGTTTTGAACAACAAATGGCTCCTGCAGTAACACATTGTATTTCCCACTTACCATATGCATTTGCCACTTGTTCTTTCACATTTGCTGATCTAATTCCTTGAAGAGTCTTTTTTTTCTCTTCCTTCATCTGTTGCTTCCTTTCGTTTTGGTACTGGTGGATTCTCATTCATTCTTTTTACTCATCAGATGCTTAACACATTGTATTTCCCACTTACCATACGCATTTGCCACTTGTTTTTCTACATTTGCTGATCTAATTCCTTGAAGAGTCTTTTTTTCTCTTCCTTCACAAATTCTGTTGCTTACTTTCTTTTTGGTACTGGTGGATTCGCATTCATTCTTTTTACTCATTAGATGCTTGCCCATGTTTAATGATGGAGATGGATTCTCGATGTTTACTTTCATATTCCTAATATTGCAGTGGATTAAAAATTCAAACACTCTCCCCTTTGTTTTACTTTGAAGGAGGAAAAAAACCTCATAAAACTGTGACAAAAGATGTAAAAAGTAGATCACTTCATCAGTGAACTAACTTGCACACAGTTAAAATGATAATAATAGGTCAAAAAAACAACATACTGTGCAAAGTGTCCAATATTCAATCTACCTTCATGACCAATGTTCAGTAAATCATCAAACACAAAAAAAACTTCCTTCATGTTCAATAAAGTACAAATGCAAATCAAACTGTAATCACTAAAAATGGACACTTATCTTTGTAATAATCATGTCCCAATATTCAGTCGCTCAGTCTGACTACAGTGGAACTTAGCCGAGGGTACTGGCAGATTCCCCTAACAGCTGCTGCTCAGAAGCAATCAGCATTTATTATCCCATTTGGTCTGTATGAGTTTACTGTGATGCCTTTTGGAATAAAAAATGCCTCTGGTACATTTTAGTCCTTGGTGAACCATCTGTTAGATGGACTCCAGGAGAATGCTAAGGTTTATCTTGATGATATTGCTGTGTACAGTCAGACTTGGGTTGACCACCTGATTCATTTGAGTGGAGTACTGGACCAGATCAGGGAGGTCCGCCTGACTATAAAACCCAGCAAATGTCAGATGGGGATGGCAGAAGTGCAATATTTAGGGCACAGAGTGGGAGGTGTGCTAATAAACACTGCTAAACGGAAGAGCAGCT
This sequence comes from Microcaecilia unicolor, assembly GCF_901765095.1. Taxonomy (NCBI): domain Eukaryota; kingdom Metazoa; phylum Chordata; class Amphibia; order Gymnophiona; family Siphonopidae; genus Microcaecilia; species Microcaecilia unicolor. The sequence continues at coordinate 594,881,913 of NC_044032.1, forward strand.
CACTCAGACGCAAATAGAAACCACACACAGAAGCAGCTCAGGGCTGTGCTAGGAAGCACAGCTAAATGGAAGAGCAGCCCAAACAGATTCAAACAACAGATTCAGCAAGTAAAGGGTTAAAGGGACACCACACACAGAGAGCAGCTCAGGGCTGTGCTAGAAACCACAGCTAAATGGAAGAGCAGCCCAATCAGACTCAAACAGAAACTACACAGAGAGACAGCTCAGGGCTGTGCTGGGAACCACAGCTAAACAAAAGAGCAGCTCGCTCAGACTCCACAAGTCAAGGGTAAAAGGGAAACCACACAGAAAGGACTCAAACAGAAACCACACAAAGAGACAGCTCAGGGCTATGCTAGAAGCCACAGCTACTAAATGGAAGAGCAGCCCACTCAGACTTAAACAGAAACCAAACAGAGGTAGCTCAGGATTGTGCTAGAATCCACAGCTAAATGGAAGTGCAAGTTCTCACAGACTCAAACAGCAGATTCAAAAGGTAAAGGGTTTAAAGGCAAACCTCCACACAAAAGTAAAGTTTCAGGAACAAGGTTTAGAAGCAAGTCTTTCAGGTAACTAGCTTCAGAGCCAAGCCACACAGGAACAAATATTCAAAGACAAGACTCACAGAAACAAAGCTAGACAGGAATCAAGGCATGCAGGAATAAAGGCAAGCAGGAAACGGATCCAGACAGGGAACACAAAGACAAGGTTAAGAGACCTGTTGCAAAGGCAAAGGCATGAAAGTTCCAAGGTGATTTATAAATGAGTTTGCTGATGATGATGTCACAACTAGGAATGAGGCTTGGCTGCAGGAACACCAGAGTGAGGCTTGGATGCCGGGGAAATGTGTAGCAGAAGCTGCCATGCAGGAAAAAGGCAGTCCGGAGACATCACAGAGCCACATTACTGGGGAAAAAAATGAATCTGGGTGCAGGGCACGGCCACAACCATGACAATATGTCTCTACCACAACAGAGTGCTTGCTCACCATCCTATGGGAAAGTTTACATTGGGGTGACTGTCCACTGGATTGATAAGAGTCTTTAGAGAGGATGTTTGCTTGTCTGGCCTTAAGAATGAAAGATTCCCACACATTTGATGTTTTTGCATCAGATCTTAAGATCTTCAAATAGGGCTTGCCATCAGATGAAAATTGTTAGAACAATACAATGATTCCAACTTTGTGAAAGCCTTTTCTGTAACTGCTCAGTATAATGATGATAACAAAGATAAAGATGAAGATACAAGTGATGAATTAGACAGCACTAATTCTAATGCCGATGATAATAACAATAATGGTAATAAAATACTCTTTGCTATATAGAAGTCAAGTGTTTCAGAGATTCCCTTGATTATAACCTGCAGATCCAGTCAGAAGACATCAGTAATATTGTAACCTGAGCTGATCTGAAGGCACTTTTGATCAGACTGAACAATCCACTTTCTGCTAGTGCAGTTGTTGAACCTTTTTACCTGTGCTGGATTAATGACTCACACTCACATGAGTGACAGTTATTTTCAAAAATTTAAGGCCCTGTTTACTAAGGTGCGCTAGTGTTTTTAGTGCACGCTATCAATTAGTGCACGTTAACTATTTAGACGCCCATAGGAATATTATAGGTATCTTACATGGTTAGCGTGCTCTAATACTTAGCACACACTAGAAACACTAGCACACCTCTAGCACAGCTTAGTAAACAGGGCCCTAAATAAAGTTGTTGTGATAAAAATATTAACAATAGTGGCATTCATTGTAGTTGTGGTACTTTTACTTTTTACTCAAAAAGTATTATGATTAGGCAATTATTTTTTTACTTAAGTAAATTTTTTAATGTGTTCTCCATTGTACTTTTACTTAAGTACTTTGACCTAGTACTTTGAACAACAGTGGCGACTTCCTTCCCAGTGATTGAAAAAAAAGGGGGGGTCTGGATTTTTATCTGTTAGGGCCCAAAAATCTTTAATTTTACCTTAGTCATGAGATCTTTCTGTTATATTTAAATAAGATAATATTATGATAAAGTGCTATTTTGAAAGAAATACCTTTATGTCATGAAACAGAGATTTTCCATATCTTTCCTTGTACCGTTTTCTTATGTTCATTAGGTCTATTTCACTCCTGGCAATCAGAATCCTTATCACTGTTTTATTATGAAAACCACAGTCCTAAAAAAGAAGTCATACACACTTGTGTGAAAAAAAAAAGAAAACCTTTGAAAGGGATATCTGTGTTAGTGGGGTGTAACAAAAACGACAGAGGCAGATGGCATGCATTTGACAAAGTGGACTCTGATACTCAAAAGCTCATGCCTCAACAAATTGGTTAGTTTATAAGATGTCACACTTGTGTGATGTCATTACAAATTAGACATTCATTATATTTAAAAAAATACAGTCAGGTTATATTTATTAATACAGTAGAGTCTTGATTATCTGACGTAAATGGGACTGGCCCATTGTTGGATAAGAGAAAAGTCAGAATATACGGAAAACAATGTTTACTTAAAAAGTGTTTACTAACGGAACCTTGTAGGTTACAATATGTTTTTAAGTAAAAACACCTGGTCAACAGGATCGGGTCCGGGTGGTCTGGGTCAAGAGGCAGGACTGGCAGTGACATTGAAGCAGCTGAAAGTAGCAGGAAGGTCCGGTGGTCCAAGCCCAGGCAGGATCGAGGCTGAAGAGGCTCACGATTGACGGTTGCAGTGGATGCTGAATTACCGCAGTAAATTGGCCCATCTCCGTTCAGGCCTGACTTCTGACTTCAGCGCATGCCAGGAAAATCACGCATTCACAACAGAAACCCCAAGTAGGCCCAACACAGCTTGCCCCTCACACTCTCAAGGCACGCACTCAGTCAGCCTGTACTCCTCAGGCTCCATGTCCTGCCCGGGCTTGGACCACTGGACCTTCCTTCTACTATGGAAATGTCACTGCTGGTCCTGCCCGGGCTCAGACCAGTGGACCTTCCTGTTACCATGGCAACTTTCGGCCATGGCAGTGTCACTGCCGGTCCTGCCTCCTGACCCAGATCACTCGGACCTGACCCTGTTGACCAGGTATTTTTATTTAAAAACATTTTCTAACCTACAGGGTTATACTAACACTAATCAGCAATTTAAAAAAAAAATTGTAGAGCAATTGTAGGCAAATTGAGCACAAAAACTGCGCAGTGACTTCACCAGGGGATCTGTCGGATAAGCTGGATCGTCGAATTACCAAAGGTCAGATAATTGAGACTGTACTGTACTTGATATTACACTATAACTCACCTTTCACTGTGTAATGGTTAGTAGTATAGATTAATAGAGTAGTGCAGTGTTTCCCAAACTGTCAAGAGAGGTCCCAGTCTATTAGGTTTTCAGGATATCTGACATGAATGTTCATGAGATAAATATTCATGCAAAGGAGACAATACATGCAAATCTATTTCATGCATTTTCATTGCAGGTAACCTGAAAAACCAACTGGCTGTGCATCCCTAGGACAGTTTTAGAAGAATCACTGCATAGTGTTGCATTGTACATGTAAGGGTAACAGACTTTCTATTGTGACATTTCTCTCTCTTTGGTTTTCCTTGTTTCCTTTACAGTTGTCATTGGCATAGAGTTGGGATGCCTTGTTTCTCCAGAAAATGCACCAAAGTTCCACTTACAAAGCTCTGCTTCATGGGATATTAGTCACTCAGGATGAACTTTTATTGGAAAACTTTGTAACTGGGCACCAAAGTTAGATGCCCAGACACAGCACACTGAGCACTAATCTGGATGCCAAGGCTCTGTTATAGAATGCTAATATAAATCAGCATCTACATGCTTACAATTAGGCTCAACCACTTAATGTCATGTCCATAACAGGCATAAATGTGTGCATATAAATGCAGCTTTTTAGCACATAAGTTACAGTATGTACAGTATTCTATTACCTATGCATGTAAGTGGGAGCCCACCTATGTCAAGCCACATGTAACTCCCATGCTTTACACGCTATGTGAATTGAGCACCTAAATTATAGAACAGCCCTGAGCACTCAGCTAGCACCTGCACACGGAAGTGCTAGTATTCTATAAATTTAAGCGTATATATGATGCTTATATTTAGATGCCCTGATATAGAATGAGGGGATAAGAGGGTAAATCTACAACAGGGTGCCTATTTTTAGCCTATTTTATAAAGACACATAGGTGTAGATTTCCAGAGCAGGCCTAAATGTTAGCACATAAACCTGCTTATAATCGAACGAGAAAAACGCCCAAGTTCCGACCTAAATCGGGAGATGGACATTTATCTCACAAAAACGAATAACGCGGTATAATCGAAAGCCGAACTTGGACGTTTTCAACTGCACTCCATCGCGGCAGGGGCGTAGCCACGGGTGGGCCTGGGCACCCATTTTCCCTCCAGGCCCGCCCATCCTTCGCACGCTGTCGCTGCCCTTTTGTCACGCGGAGGCAGCGTTCAGCGTTTCCTTCCTGCCCTGTCTTCTCCCCAGGCTCCCCTGCATCGTCCCGGCCTGCAAGTGGAATCGTTTTCCTTTTCCACCATTGCGCTGCGCTGCCATACACACAGGCAGCTTCGCTCTTCCCCTGCCGCGTCCATTCTGGCCCTCTCTGATGCACTTCCTGTTAGGGCCGGATGAACATGGCGGGGGAGGAGCGAAGCTGCCTGTGTGTATGGCAGCACAGTGCGACGGCCGAAAAGGAAAACGATTCCTCTTGCAGGGATGATGCAGCGGAGCCTGGGGAGAAGACAGGGTAGGAAGGAAACGCTGCCTCCGCGGGACAAAAGGGCTGCGACAGCACGAGAAGGATGTGGATTCGCGGGCCTGGGGGGAAAGTGGCTGAGCTGCTGGGACATAGGAGGGAGAGGAGGAAGGGACTTGAGGGAAGGGAGAAGCTGCTGGGACATGGGAGGGAGAGGAAGAAGGGACTGGAGGGAAGGGAGAAGCTGCTAAGACATGGGAGGGAGCGGAAGAAGGGACTGACGGGAAGGGAGAGCTGCTGGGACATGGGAGGGACTGGCGGGAAGGGAGAGAGCTACTGGACATGGGAGGGAGAGGAGGAAGGGACTGGAGAGCTGCTGGACAAGGGAGGAAGAGGAAGAAGGGACTAGAGGGAAGGGAGAGAGCTGCTGGACATGGGAGGGAGAGGAGGAAGGGGCTGGAGAGCTGCTGGACAAGGAAGGAAGAGGAAGAAGGGACTAGAGGGAAGAGAGCTGCTGGACATGGGAGGATAGGGAGAGAAAGAGGGGAGATGGATGAAAGGATGCAGAAAGAAAGGGGAGAAACTAGAAGGATGTGGAGAGCGGGAGGAGACTGAATAGAAAAGGGTAGAGAGATAGACACTGGATAGAAGGAGAGGGGAGATAGAGACACTAGATGGAAGGATCAGGAGAGAGGGTAGATGAGTGGAAGGATAAGGAGAGAAAGAGGGAAGACACTGGATGGAAGGGTAGGGAGAAAAAGGAGACGCTGGATGCAAAAGAGAGAGGGGAGACACTGGCAGGATGGGGAGAGAAAGAGGGGAGCTGCTGGATGGAAAGAGGGAAAGGACAGAGTAGGGAAAGACTGGAGAATAAGAGGAAGGGGCATGTGGCGAACAAGGGTGAGGAAAAGATGAAAAGCCATAGGTGATGAATGGACAGGAAACCCTGGCAAGAGAAAGACGAAGGAAAGCAGAATCTAGAGACTGGGAGCAACACAATGAGAAAACGTAAATGGCCATACAACAAAGGTAAAGAAAATAATTTTATTTTTAATTTAGGATAAAGTAATATGGTACCTGTGTTAATAAAGTTTCAGAGACCAATACTTCCTTCCTTAGGTCAGGAGATATCTACTGTAACAGCATTATGCTGACCTGAGACAGGAGGTTTTGGCCTCTGAAAGCTCACTGAAAAGTGTGACTAAATATTTCCTGGGGGAGGGGGGTAGAGAGAAAATTTTGTGCCCACCCTCTTTGGGTTCAGGCCCACCCAAAATTGGCAGTCTGGCTACGCCACTGCATCGCGGAAGCGTACAAAGTTGACGGGGGCGTGTCGGAGGTGTGGTGAAGGCGGGACTGGGGCATGGTTATCACCCGAACAGAGATGGGCGCCTTTTGCCGATAATGGAAAAAAAGTATGCGTTTGTGGCTAGAATTTAGGGCACTTTTCCTGGACCCTGTTTTTTCACGAATAAGGCCCCAAAAAGTGCCCTAAATGACCAGATTACCACTAGAGGGAATCGGGGATGACCTCCCCTGACTCCCCCAGTGGTCACTAACCCCCTCCCACCACAAAAAATGATGTTTCACAACTTTTTATTTTCACCCTCAAATGTCATACCCACCTCCCTGGCAGCAGTATGCAGGTCCCTGGAGCAGTTGTTAGGGGGTGCAGTGGACTTCAGGCAGGTGGACCCAGGCCCATCCCCCCCTACCTGTTACAATTGTGCTGCTTAATGCTTAGTCGTCCAACCCCCCAAACCCACTGTACCCACATGTAGGTGCCCCCCTTCACCCCTTAGGGCTATAGTAATGGTGTAGACTTGTGGGCAGTGGGTTTTGAGGGGGATTTGGGGGGCTCAACACACAAGGGAAGGGTGCTATGCACCTGGGAGCTCTTTTACCTTTTTTTTGTTTTTGTAAAAGTGCCCCCTAGGGTGCCGGTTGGTGTCCTGGCATGTGAGGGGGACTAGTGCACTACGACTCCTGGCCCCTCCCACGAACAAATGCCTTGGATTTATTCGTTTTTGAGCTGGGCACTTTCATTTTCCATTATCACTGAAAAACAAAAATGCCCAGCTCACAAATTGTCAAATAAAACATGGACGTCTATTTTTTTCTAAAATACGGTTCGGTCCGCCCCTTCACGGACCCGTTCTGGGAGATAAACGCCCATGGAGATAGACGTTTTCGTTCGATTATGCCCCTCAAAGTATGCATATATTTAATAAAATGTGCTCATAAATCGTGACTTTACCTGCACTCTGCCCAAACTCTTCCTCTGAACATGCCTACTCTAAGTATGCACTGGTGTGACCTAATTTTATAAGAAGCATTTTACCTGGGACAAAAAAATACCTACTGTACCAGAATGTACACTGATTCAGAAGCTTCCAGGCTTTCAGGTGGTATATAAGAAAATAAATAGAAACGTAGAAAAATATAGGCAGATGAAGACCATCCTGCTTATAATTGAACGAGAAAAACGCCCAAGTTCCGACCTAAATCGGGAGATGGACGTTTATCTCACAAAAACGAATAAAGTGGTATAATCGAAAGCCAATTTTTGGACGTTTTCAACTGCACTGTGTCGCGGATGCGGACAAAGTTGATGGGGGCGTGTCAGAGGTATGGCGAAGGCGGAACTGGGGCGTGGTTATCTGCCGAACAAAGATGGGCGCATTTCACCGATAATGGGAAAAAAGTATGCGTTTTTAGCTAGAATTTAGGACACTTTTCCTGGACCCTGTTTTTTCACGAATAAGGCCCCAAAAAGTGCCCTAAATGACCAGATGACCACTGGAGGGAATCGGGGATGACCTCCCCTGACTCCCCCAGTGGTCACTAACCCCCTCCCACCACAAAAAATGATGTTTCACAACTTTTTATTTTCACCCTCAAATGTCATACTCAGCTCCCTGGCAGCAGTATGCAGGTCACTGGAGGAGTTGTTAGGGGGTGCAGTGGACTTCAGGCAGGTGGACCCAGGCCCATCCCCCCTACCTGTTACAATTGTGCTGCTTAATGCTTATTAGTCGTCCAACCCCCCCAAACCCACTGTACCCACATGTAGGTGCCCCCCTTCACCCCTTAGGGCTATAGTAATGGTGTAGACTTGTGGGCAGTGGGTTTTGAGGGGGATTTGGGGGGCTCAACACACAAGGGAAGGGTGCTATGCACCTGGGAGCTCTTTTACCTTTTTTTTTGGTTTTGTAAAAGTGCCCCCTAGGGTGCCCGGTTGATGTCCTGGCATGTGAGGGGGACCAGTGCTCTACGAATCCTGGCCCCTCCCACGAACAAATGCCTTGGATTTATTCGTTTTTGAGCTGGGCGCTTTCATTTTCCATTATCGCTGAACAACAAAAACGCCCAGCTCACACATTGTTGAATAAAACATGGGCGTCTATTTTTTCCCAAAATACGGTTCGGTCCACCCCTTCACGGACCCGTTCTTGGAGATAAACGCCCATGGAGATAGGCTTTTTCGTTCAATTATGCCCCTCCATATGGCCTATCCAGACTGCCCATCCATGCAATCTACTCTCCCTATCATTCCCTTATGTACTTGTCCCTAGCTTTCTTGAATTCACACTGTTTTCATTTCCACCACTTCCACTGGGAGGCCATTCCACTAATTCACCACCCTTTACATGAAGAAGTATTTCCTCAGGTTACTTCTCAGTCTATCCCTTTTCATCTTCATCCTGTGCCCCCTCATTCCAGAGTTTCCTTTCAATTGAAAGAGACTCACCTCCTGTTCATTTATGCTGTGTAGGTAGTTAAATGTCTATCATATCTCCCCTATCCTGCCTTTCTTCCAAAGTATACATATTGAGATTTTTAAGTCTGTCCCCGTACGCTTTATGACAAAGGCCACCAATCATTTTAGTAGCCACCCTCTGGATCGACTCCGTTTAGCTTTTGCCATTACCTTTTCTACCTGTTTGGCCACCTTAAGATCATCACATATGATTACACCCAAGTTTCGCTCCTCTTTTGTGCACTGAAGTTCTTCACTTCCTAAACTGTACCGTTCCCTCAGTTTTTGCAACTCAAATGCATGACCTTGCATTTTTTAGCATTAAATCTTAGCTGTCAAATTCCAGACCATTCCTCTGACTTCGCTAAGTCCTTCCTCAGTTGTCCACACCATCAGGGGTGTCTCCCTATTGCAGATTTTGGTATCATCCGCAAAGAGGTAAATAGTTGTGGCTGATGGCTCGCCAAACTCCTCTGTACATCCCTTCATGCACTTTTTGGTGTACTTCTGGATATGTTTCTCTTTTACTTGTTTTTCAATTATTTTTAATATTCACAGTTCTATACCGTTTGTGATAAGTGTGCTATGATTGTGACTAACTTTTACGTTCTTTATAACGTATTATTTATTCATTCATCTAAAGAGATTGTGCTAAATATTTATTTTAAATTGATATCTTGCTCACCTTCTTGTCATTGCTAATTATCCAAATAACTGAGAGAGAAGCAGTGTCCCTCTTCATGGTCATTGCAGGTAATGTGAGGTATGGTGCACAGAATATATATTGCCCTAGATCCTTCTCTCACAGATATTGGATTCTGTTTACCTCTAGGAAGCTTTCACTAACTAGTCCCTAAAATCATGACTAGTTAGTGAAAGCTTCCTAGAGGTAAACAGAATCCAATATCTGTGAGAGAAGGATCTAGGACAATATATATTCTGTGCACCGTATCTCAACTTGGTGAACATATCAGATAAAATTAGAACATGTTCAAACCCCCTCATGTCTTTCTCTAAAACTGTATAGTTGATATTTGTTTATTTATTAAGATTTATTTACCACTTTTTTGAACGAATTCACTCAAGGTGGTCTACATTAAGAATAAACCAAACATGAGCAATAGACAATTACATCAGTAAAAACATTCAAATAACAATACAAAGAGGGGCATTTTTGAAAGGGACATCCAAGTTGCGATTTGGACGTCCTTGGAAAACGGCAAAATCTAGGGGCGAGGAAACTCGTATTTTCAAAACAAGATGGACGTCCATCTTTTGTTTTGAAAATACCGACAGATATGTTTCCGCCAATAAATAAGATATATTATATACAGCCAAAAAAATTACCTGATTCACAATCAACTCCAGAGGCTCACTCCACACAGAAAAGGGACGCATTGAATATAACAGAAATTCTAGATACTTCTATGACTGAAGAAACTGAAAGGTGGACTTTGATAGTCTCCTTTGTTTTCGAACAGGACTTGGAACATATTAAAATATTGTATTTCAGAAATGCAAAAACACTTTTCCTAGGTAAAAAAGTATGGATGTTCCCAGATGTAACAAGATCCACTCAGGAGAGAAGAAAAGCTTTCCTGGCCATGAGGGCTGATGTTATAGCTCTGGGAGCATCCTTTTACTTAAACTATCCATGTAAATGTGTAGTAAAGGTTTTAGGGATAAAATATGTGTTTTTTTCAGCCTGAACATTTGAGTGAATTTATTAAGGTGAAGAAATTGGCTGCTGGTTAGAACAAGCTAAGTGATGTTAGATAGAGTAGAGGTCTGATATGCTATATGCTTTAAATTTTGTTTATATTTTCTTTATGTTTCATTTTCCTTCACGGGTCACCAGGTTCTAGTGGTCTAAAGAGGATTAATCAATATACTTCTAGAAAGTTATGTTAATAGTTAGTTAATATAAATCCGTACTGCCTGTTCAAGTTGTATATGACTTGTATTGTATATTGAAAATGCAAATAAAAAAAAAAAAAAAAACAAAATACCGACAGGGACTTCCAAATCCTTAAATTTCGTTGGACGTCCCTAGACATGGACGTTTCGGATTTTTGGTGATTTTCGAAACCAAAGACGTCCATGTCAGAAATGAACAAATGCAAGCCATTTGGTCGTGGGAGGAGCCAGCATTTGTAGTGCACTGGTCCCCCTGACATGCCAGGACACCAACCGGGCACCCTAGGGGGCACTGCGGTGGATTTCATAAATTGCTCCCAGGAACATAGCTCCCTTACCTTGTGTGCTGAGCCCCCCAACCCCCCACCAAAACCCACTACCCCCAACTGTACACCACTACCATAGCTGTTAAGGGTGAAGGGGGCACCTAGATGTGGGTACAGTGGGTTTGTGGTGGGTTTTGGAGGGATCGCTGGTTCATCCACAAATGTAACAGATGGGGGGGGGGGGGGCTGGGTCCGCCTGTCTGAAGTGCACTGCAGTACCAACTAAAACTGCTCCAGGGACCTGCATACTGCTGTCATGGACCTGAGTATGACATCTGAGGCTGGTATAGAGGCTGGCACAACATGTTTTTAAAGATGTTTTTTGAGGGTGGGAGGAGGTTAGTGACCACTGAGGGAGTAAGGGGAGGTCATCCCCAATTCCCTCCAGTGGTCATCTTATCATTTCAGGCACCTTTTTGTGCCTTAGTCGTAAGAAAAACACGTCCGGGTGAAAACGTCCATGTGCTCGTCAGGGACATCCTTGGTTTTTTTTTATTATGGGTCAAGGACGTCCAAGTGTTAGGCACTCCCAAGTCCTGCCTTCACTATGCCTCTGACATGCCCCCTTGAACTTTGGCCATCCTTGCGATGGAGTGCAGTTAGAGATGTCCTAAATCGGGTTTCGATTATACCGATTTGGACATCCCTGGGAGAAGGACATCCATCTTCCGATTTATGTTGAAAGATGGACATCCTTCTCTTTCGAAAATGAGCCCAAAAGTATGGCATACAGGAGCATAATCTAAAGGGATGCCCAAGTTTTCCTGGGGACGTCCTCGCAGGTCGGCTCCAGCAAGAGGCAGGGAAACCCGTATTATTGTAACAAGATTGGCATCCATTCGTTTCGATAATACGGTCGGGGACGCCCAAATCAGCAAATTTAGGTTGACCTTAGAGATGGTCGTCCCCAGCAGAGATGGTCATCCCCAGGACGTGGTCATTTCTGATTTTCAGCGATAATGGAAAGCGAGGACGCCCATCTCAGAAATGACCAAATCCAAGCCATTTGGTCATGAGAGGAGCCAGCATTCATAGTGCACTGGTCCTCCTGACATGCCAGGACACCAACCAGGCACCCTAGGGGGCATTACAGTGGACTTCACAAATTGCTCCCAGGTACATAGCTCCCTTACCTTCAGCCAGATGCACTAACTGAACGGAAAAAGCCCTTCCCTTACCGATCCCTTAGCGATTCGGTAAGAAACGGGCATGCATGAAGGAAATCACATGCAAATGAGCTGCTCGCTGTTAGCTCATTTGCACATGATTTCCTTCCTAAGGAGGGGAAGCCAGTGCAGAGCAGTCAAGCATTATGTGTGGCTGCTCTGCGCATGCCAAAGACGGCTTCATACATGTAGACAAGCTGCATGTATAATAGCCTTCTACAAAATTTAATAAATTGCTGTCTACAACCTTAGAAAAACACAAGTCCAGGTGAAAATGTCCAAGTGCTCGTCATGGACGTCTTTTTTTTTTTTGAGTATTGGTGAAGGACGTCCTTCGCTGTGCCTCTGTCCCTCTGCGATGGGCAGTTGAGGATGTCCAAAATGCGGATGTTTCTGTGAGAAGGATGTCCATGCCTTTGCTATGCCTCTGACATCCCCTTTATTTATTTGGATTTTGGATCACTAGTAGCAGCAGTGGGATTTGAACTGGCCATTTCTGGATTGCAAGACCAGTGCTCTAGCCACTAGGCCACTTCACTCCCTTGAAATTTGGCTGTCCCTTGGGGGGGGGGGGCAGTTCAGGACGTCCAAAATGTTTGAAAGAAGGATGTCCATGCCTTTGCTACGACTCCGCTGACACACACATATCTCCCCCGCCCAGGGACCTGCATACTGCTGCGATGGACCTGATTATGACATTTCAGGCTGGCAAAAAAAGTTTTTAAAGTTGTTTTTTTCAGTGTGGGAGGGGGTTAGTGACCACTGGAGGAGTCAGGGGAGGTCATCCCCGATTCCCTTCGGTGGTCATATGGTCAATTTGGGCACCTTTTTGAGGCTTGTTGTAAGAAAAAATGGACCAAGTAAAGTCGCCAAAGTGCTCCTCAGGGATGCCCTTCTTTTTTCCATTATCGCTCAAGGACGCCCATCTGTTAGGCACACCCCAGTCACGCCTTCGCTACGCCGCTGACATGCCCCCGTGAACTTTGGTCATCCCCACGATGGGAAGCAGTTAGGGACGCCCAAAATTGGCTTTTGATTATGCTGATTTGGGTGACCCTAAGAGAAGGACACCCATCTCCTGATTTGTGTCGAAAGATGGGCGCCCTTCTCTTTCAAAAATAAGCCTGATAGTATACTACTTACTATGCCAACACAATATGTAATATAACACATTAATTGACAGTGTAGGGTATATTCAAAGATGGAACATATAGATAGGTAAGAGAGTAAGAGGAGTTAGAAAGTAAGGTGACCGATTTAAAGAAAGTTGCACATGAGGTTAGAGAAATTGTTAACATATAGAAAGGTAAGAGAGTAAGAGGAGTTAGAAAATAAGGTGACTAACGTAAAGAAAGGTGCACATGAGGTCAGATGGGTAAATATTATATCAGCTAGGGTAGGAGTGGAGAGTGTTACAAAAGCACTGTAACCACTTTTTCACAAGGAAACATCTACTTGATGAAATAAAAAGGTAAAAGGTAAATGACCTCATAACTGGAATGATCTTTGATGGCAGCTTCAGAGGTTGGGAAGTATGACCAATACTGGACAGGCTTCTACGGTCTGGGTCCTGTACATTAATTTATTTATAAAATTTCTAGCCCACATCATCAACAAAGCAAAAACAGATCAGGATCAAGGCTGGGGTGAGCTTTGATAGCAACTCCAGTAGTTGGGAAGTAGGGTCAGTGCTGGGCAGACTTCTATGGTCTGTGCCCCAAAATTAGCAGGGACAGACAGAGATTAAGGTGCTCATTTTCAGAGCACATAGACTTACAAAATTAAATAGCAAGTCTATGTGCTTTGAAAATGAGCCTCTAAGTATGCAAGTATTAAATTATGAAGAAGTGGAACCTCTGCAGAGTATTCAACTTTGGCCATCTTGTTGGGTAGACTGGATGGATCATGCAGGTCTTTGTCTGCCAACATTTACTATGTTACTATGTAAGTAGCATCGTTTACATTTGCTAATCCAGTTTTTTTATATCCCTTTTTATATCAATCCAAAAATATAATTTTCTCATGTTTTTAAATATGGTCTCAGCAGCAAAAGGACCTGTTTTATCTTGGAAAGTCTATAAAATTTCTTTTTTTGATCTATTTCTGGTACAACTAATTTCAAAGTCCTTGTCTGTAATTTTAAAATTAATGACATTAAACAGCATTCTTTAAAATTATCCTCTCTGTTTCTCCATAATTTCTTTATTTTATCAAATAAATCTTGAGTAATGAGTGTCTGAACAGTGTCTAATGCCTGAATAATCTTTCTTAGAGCAACATCAAATCTTTGAATGGCTTTTATATTAACTTTACCTTGTGCATTCACATGTCTATATTTTGCTGTTACTGGTTTCCTTTTCTTTGAATATGAACTCCTATTTTTAATACACGAAAAAAAATCATTTTCCAAATCTTCTTCATCCATTTCAGGTTTCAAGAACACTTGGCAATCTGGATAGAATATCGGCACTGTAATTGCTCCTCCCTGGTTTATATGACACAACAAACTCGTGTTTGGCCAACTGAGCCAACCATTTCTGTTTGACTGCCTGTACTTTCACTGTGTCCAAATATTTTAAGGAATTGTGATAACTTCTCACAATAATTTTTTGGTAAAGCAGGCGTTCTCTGAAATTCTCTGTAGCTACCCACTTCAGAGCGAATAAATGCTGTAGTTATTGTCATTATGTTTTTCTTAAACCTCTACGTACAGAGGTGATGCCCTTTTCTTCACCATACTGTGTTTGGCTCAGAATTGTATTTAACCTCTGAGAATGAATGGTTCTTCAAATATTGGAAAGGAAAGTGTAGGAGCAGTGGACAGTTTCTCTTTGAGACTTTGAAATGCCATCTAACACTCTCCTGACCACATAAAAGGCTGGTCTTTTTTTCCCTTGCCCGCTCTATCAGTAACAGAGCTGGGAGCTGAACAAAGTTCAGTATAAAACATCTATAGAAACTCAAAAACCCAAGAAAACTCCTCACTTCTGTTTTAGTAGAAGGCACTTTCTATGTTTATAATACTTTTATTTTCTCTGGATATGTGGATGCTGCTTTCTCAGAAACCATGTAACCAAGAAATTTCAACTCCTGACAGAAGAATCTGAGCTTTGCAGACTTTAACTTGAGTCAATTATAGTCTCCTAGTCTCTGGAATAACTTATTCAGATGTTCCAGATACTGTTCAAAAGATGCTGCATAAATCAGGATGTCATCAAGATATAGAAGTAAGATCTCAAAAACATACCCATCCAATAAAGACTTCCTTAAATGCTGAGAACTAGCTGGAGCATTACATAGGCCGAATGCATCCTTGTTCATACAAATAAGCTGAATGGTGTAGTGACTGCTGTCTTTTATTCATCCTTCAGTGACCTTCCCATCTAGAAATAATGAGATTTAAGATCCAACAAAGAAAACCACTTGGAGTTACCCAAGGCAACCAGTGACTCGTCTATATGAGGTAGTGGATAGGCATTTTAATTATAATGGCTTTCAATCCTATATAATAATTCTCACCTCCAACATTCTATGGGTCTGGCTGCCTGTGTTTGTGACTTCTTTGGAGTTGGTCTGCTAGGCTCCGTAACACAGGCTGACGTCACGTAGAATGCCAGAGCCGGAGGAGGAGGGGCAAAAGGGGCAGGGCACAGGGGCGGAGGCAGAGCTTGAAAGAGAAGTGTTGAGGGGCCTGGAACTGGAAGGGAGGGAAGGAGGAAGGGAGGGACGATGATCCTGGAACTGGGAGGGAGGGAAGGACCCTGAAACTCGGAGGGAGGGAGGTGCGAGCGAGATGGCGGGACCGAGCGAGGCCCTTACCAGGAGAGCGGGAGTGCGCAGAGAATCCAAGTGCGCAGATGGCAGAGGTCGCAGTGGATGTTGACCCGGATTTTGAGCCACAGAGTCAGCCCCGCTCCTGTACTTGGCCTCTGCAGTGGCCGGAGGCGAAGGGGCGTGGGATGGATGGGCAGGAGCTGGCGGCGGAGGAGGTGGGAGGATCTCGGCCGGAGGTGGAGGGCCGAGCCCTGGCCCCTGTGCACGAGAAAGGCGGATATCGCCGGAACACTTGGGGCAACCAGTCGTATGCGGAGCTGATCAGCCAAGCCATCGAGAGCTCCCCGGACAAGCGCCTGACCCAGATCTACGAGTGGATGGTCAAGTCGGTGCCTTACTTCAGACCCTGAATCTCGGAGGGAGGGACCCTGAAACTCGGAAGGAGGGAGGGAGGGACCCTGAAACTCGGAGGGAGGGGGGACCCTGAAACTCGGAGGAAGGGACCCTGAAAGTTGGAGGGAGGGAGGGAGGGGACGACCCTGAAAGTCAGAGGGAGGGAGGGGGACCCTGGACCTGGGAGAGAGGGAGGGCGGGCGGGAGAGGGGGGCCCCTGGCACACACTCTCATTCTCACACACACACTCTCTCTCTCACAGACACACACGCACCCAGTCTCATTGTCTCTCTGTCACACACACACACTCACACATTCACTCTCTCTCTCTCACACAGTCACTCTCACACACACTCTCTCAAACATACACACTCCGAGGAAAACCTTGCTAGCACCCGTTTCATTTGTGTCAGAAATGGGCCTTTTTAAAACTAGTTTTCTATAATCAGCACAGAATTGTAAACTTCGATCCTTCTTCTTTATGACTACTGCTAGAGATGCTCATGGACTATTACTCCTTCTTAATATACCTCGACTTATGAGATTATATACACGCTCCCTTAACTGTTCATAGATATGAGGCAGAACTCTTCTATAAGGCTGTTTAATTGGTGATGCATCACCTGTGTTTATTTCATGTGTAATTATCATGGTTAACAGCAAGGTAGCACTACATTTGAAGTATAGTTAGAAGGAAAAGTTATGATGATTAGCTATAATTAAGATCTTAGACTTTAAAGCTGGATTAAAGGCCTGGCTTTTTACCCAGGTCTTCCATTCATCCCAGAGCATAGCTGCTGAGGCTGGATGCTACTTTTTAAAATTGTGACCATTCTCTCCTTCCGTTCTCTGCACCTTCCCCTTTCAAGTTCAAGATTTTCAGTGGTTTTCAACTGAACTGTCAATTTTTATCTTTGGAGAAAGCCTGGTTGGTGATTACCATTTTGGGATATTTTGCAAGATCACTGTGTTATTTCATTTGGTTGTATTAGACAAATATCAGCAAACATGGCCACATACCTAACATAGGAGTAAGACCATTTGTTGATTTGCAAACCTATAATTGTTTGGGTTATGACTCTTTTGGAGGTTTGCTGAAAGTTTGAGTTTGCAGATAAGTACATTTTTTTAAATCATATGCAGAACATCGGTTATGCAGTGGTGTATTTGCAATAAGGAGGAACTCTGTGATATTAATGTTGAGGAGCTCAGTTGTTAGTCAGTAATACATATGATATGTTTTTATATTATATTTAATAAAGGTGTGACATTAATATATGCTATGTGATCTTTAGGAATATTGACTAAAGACATAACAAGATTTGAAGTGGATCAGAAGAAGGTGTCAAAATATGTACAAAGATTTGAACGGAAAGGGAAAGGAGGGATGGGGAGATATGATTCAGAAGTTTAAATACTTGAAAGGCATTAATATACAAACAGATCATTTTTAAAGATGGGAAGTAATAGAATCAAAGGACACGAATTGAGGTTGCAGGGTGATAGACTTAGGAGTAACATCGGGAATTTTTTTTCATGGAGATTTTATTTTCATGGAGAGAGTGGTAGATGCATGGAATATTGTCCTGGTGAACCAAAACAGTGACAGAATTCTGAAAAGGGGGGGGGGGGGGGGGGGGATAAACACAGAAGATCCCTATATAGAAAGAGGGTGGAATCAAGGTAAAACCTAAATGACATTCAAATTTAAAACAAGGCATAGGGAGTGTAACCTGCAAGGAGAATCAGGTACAATTATGGTTTTCTTGTTGGGAAAACTAGATGGTCCATAAAGTTCTTCATCTGCCGTTATTTGCTATGTCAATATGTTACTGAATTAAGGTGGCATGTCTCATTCACTGGAAGCTTTGTAAACATCACAACATCACTGTATTCACTGTATTGGAAAATCATTGAGAACATAACCCTAAGAAAATTGTGGAGAATGAAGAGTATGATTGCCTGGGACGTCCTCATTCTGACCGATAAAAAGCTGGATGCAAGTTATATTTAATTAATTAATTTATTTATTTATTTATTTATTGCATTTGTATCCCACATTTTCCCACCTTTTTAAGGGTTCAGTGTGGCTTACAATACATTATGAAAGATGGAAATACAGTTTGTTACAACTCAGTTATGGATTACATTGTGAGGAGTTATGCAAGACAAAGTCAAGTATCATTAAGGAATATAACAATGGAAAAGATCATTGAAACATTGGAAAGGAAACAACGGGAAACTAAAAGGGGCAATACATTGGAAGGAAACAACGGGAAACTAAAAGGGGCAATATATAATGACAGGAAAGCATTTGGTATACATTTTCTGTGAGTAAAGGTATGAGTGTGGTGAGATTACGGGGGATGAGAAGGTGAGATTAGGGGGGATGAGAATTCAGAGTGGCTGTAATGATGCATTATTGAACAGTGAGTGTGGGCTTTATGTGTTTTGGTTTTTTCCATAAATTTTCTCAAAAAGATGGGTCTTCAGTAGTTTGTGGAAGGTGGTTTGCTCGTAGATCGTTTTCAGGTTGCGCGGCAGTGAATTCCAGAACTGCGTGCTCATGTAGGAAAAGGTTGACGCGTGCAGCGCCTTGTATTTCAAGCCCTTGCAATTAGGGAAGTGGAGGTTGAGGAAAGTTCGGGATGATCTTTTAGCGTTTCTGGGTGGTAAGTCTATTAAATCAGACATGTAGGCTGGGGCTTCACCGTGAATGATTTTGTGGACTAATGTGCATACTTTAAAAGTAATGCATTCCTTGAGTGGGAGCCAGTGTAGCTTCTCTCGTAAGGGTTTTGCACTTTCATATTTTGGTTTTCCGAAGATGAGTCTGGCTCATACCAAATTAAGATGAATTGTGTTGTGAAAATCATGACTCACCATCTAGAAACTATTTTAAATTAGATGGCTCGGTAAAGCGTACATCTGAATTTTTATTATGCACTTTTTAGGAAACTGCACCTGATGGAAATGTATACACTAAGATATGTTTGACTCATGCCAGTGCCATATCTAGATCTTTCAGCAAAACTAATTTATAGATTTGCTATCCTCTCTGTTTTTCCCTGCACAAGGTCTGTGCCAGTATCAACTGCAAGACTCTCATGGCTATAGTAATATCTGCTACTCCAACTCCACTGATAATATCCTGCTCAGCTGGAACTGTTCTGGCATGCAAACCTGTGTTCCAGGCTACCTTCCTGCACCCATTGAGGTAGCGTTAGGGGCTCCCACGCTAAACTGGTGGAAACCGGGTAGGGTGCAGCGCTGTCCAATTACCGCCGGGTTAGCACTGCACTGGAAAATATCTAGTTATTTTCCGTAGCATGGGAAATGGTGCATGCCGGGGCTGGAACTACTGCTGGCGCCCGGGATCGGCCGGCAGTAGTTCCAGATTAGCGTGCATTAAACCCGCGTTGGGCTTACTGCCGCTCTGTAAAAGGGCCTTTATGTGCTATTGAAGATATACACGTAGTTATACAATAGAGCATGGCCAGATTATTGGCATTTGCTCACATATGTGCATAGGTAGATGCGCAGATGCCAGTATTCTAGTCATTTATATGCATATTTGGCTCCCACTTTATAGAATTACTCCCTAAGGGGTCCTTTTACTAAGGTGCGCTGAAAAGTGGCCTGCGCTGGTGTAGATACGTGTATTGGATGCACGCAGGTCCATTTTTCAGTGCATCAACAAAAAATACCTTTTTTTTGGCTGAAAATGGACGTGCGGCACAATGAAAATTGGCACACGTCCATTTTCTGCCTGAGACCTTACCACCATCCATTCACTTAGCGATAAGGTCTCACATGTTAACCGGGCGATAATCATCAGCATGCGTACAAAGCTGATTACCGCCCGGTTAGTGCCGCACGCCGGAAAATAAAATATATTTTCCAGTATACGTAGTGTACGCACGTAAAAAATGAAATTACTGCCCAGGCCACATGGTAGCCGGGCAATAGTTCTAAATTGGCGCACGTTGGGCACTCGTAGGCGCCTACATGGCTTAGTAAAAGGGCCCCTAAATGCTTTCTGAAATAATTTGTGAAAAGTTTCCTGAAGGAGGTGTGTCTAAGTGAACAAGCAATTAAGGCTATGTGGGCTGTTTCAAACCTTTATAACTTCTAAGCAACATTAACAGAATATTATTATCCACAAACAGGGCTGGATTTATGAGTGTTGTGGTCCCTAAGCTTTAACATTTAAGGCCCCCTTTAATTAAGTAAGAAGTAAATTTTAGGTTTAATAGTTTTCCACGCTTGTGAAAGAGTAGGCATAAAATGTTACATTGCATACAAATATTTGTATTAAGTATTATTAAAGTAATACATAATAATAATGAGGACCTTTGAAATGTGAAGCCCTAGGTTGGAGCTTGTCTAGTTTATATGTAAATCTGGCCCTGTCCACAGTGTATTACATTGTTCTTTTTAACAAGGTAAAAATGCTGGAAATCACATGCCCTGGCTCAGGTAGGGTGAAAAGAAACGGATTAAAAAAAATAATATATGCCTTTCTTTGTAGTTCAAAGTGAGTTATATTCAAGAACTGTATGTATGTTTCTGTTCCTGGAGGGCTGATAATCCAAGATTGTACCCGAGGCAATGGAGGGTTGATTGACTTGTTCAAGATTACAAGGGATATCTGAGGGATTTGAACCTGACTCTCAGCTCACATTTTATTTTATATATTAATTGTATGTATTTTAGGGTATTTGTTATACATCACTTCATTTGCCATATCAGAGAAGTTAACAAAATAAAAGAGCAAAACGGAATTCAGATGAGTGATGCACAGAGGGCAGTAGTTATATAAGAAAAAAAAAAAGAGCAAATACTTGAAAGTGCTTTTAGCCACTAGATGGAGTTAATGTCCACATAATGTAGTGATTCATTGAATCTTTTTTTTCTTTATTAGCATGAATAAGTCACATCAGATATTTAAAAAATGAAAATAAATGAAGCAAATCAATTAAATGTCACAACCAGTCATATTAAGCAGGGAGTCCTGGAATTTTCTATGGCTATCTAAGGAATTTTCATAGACCCAGTTTTAATAGCTATTGATGCCAGATTAAGCTACAGATCATGGATAACATGCAAAGAGGGCCTTGATTCACCTAGAGCTATTTCCCTTCTGTGTATAGGGAAGAAAACTGTGAATGAGTAATGCACAGAATGAATAACAACAGCTAGGAGAACATGAAAAATTACTCACATGGATCGCATTGTGAAGCCTGTATGCAAAATAGGATGGTTTGTCTCGAACACAGAGAACTATAAAGACATAAACATATTAGAACAGAGAGAGAGAGAGAGAGAGAGAGTAAATTTAACATTGTATTTGTGGAATTGTCTACACTTACATTTTTGGAATCATTATTTATTTGTATTATGGAGGATGGGAGTCCTCCACCCATGTTCCTACCATAGAGGGTGGCGCAGCAATATTGCAGTTTCAGTTGTGAGTAGTGGGCAAGTTCTATGGGACTTCTGGGGATCTGCCCACCCTTTGTGAATAAAACCACAATATACTATGTAGATAAAAAGAGCTCCCACACACATTACAGGGAACATTGTGAGAGATATATTTCTAGTCATATACCTTGGGCATGTAGAGGGCAACCCTATAAAGGGGCACTTAGGAATAGTTGCCTCCAGTGCTGAAATGGGGAGCCTACAGTGACATATAATGTAAATTAGTCATAGGGCTGGTGTAAATTCTCATCCCTAAATGCCGTGAATAAATGTGAGTCCCGTCCATGCTCTGCCTAGACTCCGCCTATGTGTAAACCCACCTGTAAAATATGCACTATGTAACATATTTGCATATTTATAGAATATGATATGACTGGAGTTTTGAGATTTACATGCATTTGTGCACACATACACCTGCATATGCTGGTACTCTAGTCGTTTACATGCATATCTGCCACATAAATGTTGGCACCCACTTTATAGAATTTCCTCCTTTTGCACACACTTGTAAAAAGCATGCTAGTGGTTCTCTCTAATTTTACCAATGAAAACCTGCATACATTTCACCTTCAGAGAAACTATGCATTTACTTCATAGCTGTTTGGCATGCACACACCTTCAGGGTTCATTTATGCACAAATGGCTGAATTTTCTCAAGTGAGTATGTAACTATAAACCCCTCCCAAACCCCACCCCAAGTTGTGCACACATAATTTACTCACATATAAGACAGACAATTTTATACGAACTGTTTTACCCCTAAAAATACTTATGAAAATTACCTAGGGGTAGGATTAGATACACTGGGGCTGATAATCAGACCGCAGGAGGCAGCCCGGCCAAGTCCCGTGGTCGGTGGTGAGCCCAGATATCCAATGCCAGGCCATTTCTGGTGACTGACATTGAATCTGGTTTATTTTTGGCCCTATGGAGGAGATTCTATACATGGTGCCTAAAAAAATTGGCACTGAAATCAGTGCTGACTAAGGGTATTCTATAATTGGCGCCTAGATTTGGGTGCTGATTATAGAATATGCTTAGTTGATATCTCAGTACCTAAAACTACATGCATCCATTTACACCAGTGAAAACATGGTGTGAATCCTGAAGCATAGATTTACACACTGGGCCATATTCTATACATGTGTAAATTTTGGAAGGCCCAAAAAATGACCATATCCCCGACCATAACCCTTTTTTGCCTGCGTGTGTTAGAAGTTTGGTGCACTTTTACTAAGGTGTGCTGAAAAATGATCTGTGTTAGTGTAAGTGTGTGTTTTCGACACGCGCAGATCCATTTTTCAGCGCACATGTAAAATGCTTTTTAAAAAATTTTGGTCAAAAATGGATATGCGGCAAAATGAAAATTGACACGCGTCCATTTTGGGTCTGAGACCTTAACACCACTCATTGACTTAGTGGTAAAGTCTCACGCATTAACCGGGCGGTAATGGTCTATGCGCGCAGAATGCCTTTTATCACCCGGTTAGTGCTGCACACCAGAAACTAAAAATTATTTTCTGGCATACATAGTGGACACACGTAAAAAATGAAATTACCACCTGGGCCATGCAGTAGCAGGGCGGTAATTAAAAATTGACGTGCTTTAGGTGTGCATAGGTGCCTATCTTGCTTATTTTCGAAAGCGAAGGATGCCCATCTTCCGACACAAATCAGGAGATGGGCGTCCTTCTCCTGAGGTCGCCCAAATCGGCATAATCGAAAGCTGATTTTTTGCATCCTCAACTGCTTTCCCTCACGGGGACGACCAAAGTTCACAGAGGCATGTCGACAGTGTACTGAAGGCGGGACGGAGGCGTGGTTAGGAGATGTGCATCCTCGGCTGATAATGGAAAAAAGAAGGGCGTCCCTCACGAGCATTTGGTCTACATTACTTGGTCCATTTTTTTTCACAACCAAGCCTCGAAAAGGTGCCCAAGCTGACCAGATGACCACTGGAGGGAATCGGGGATGACCTCCCCTTACTCCCCTAGTGGTCACCAACCCCCTCCCACCCTAAAATAAAAATTTTAAAAACATTTTTTTCCAGTTTCTATGCCAGCCTCAAATGTCATACCCAGCTCCCTGACAGCAGTATGCAGGTCCCTGGAGCAGTTTTTAGTGGGTGCACTGCACTTCAGGCAGGCGGACCCAGGGCCACCCCCGCCCCACCTGTTACACTTCTGGTGGTAAATGTGAGCCCTCCAAAACCCACCCGAAACCCACTGTACCCACATGTAGGTGCCCCCCTTCATCCCTAAGGGCTATAGTAGTGGTGTACAGTTGTAGGGAATGGGTTTTAGGGAGGGTTTGGGGGGCTCAGTACCCAAGGTAAGGGAGCTATGCACCTGGGAGCAATTTGTGAAGTCCACTGCAGTGCTCCCTAGGGTGCCCGGTTGGTGTCCTGGCATGTGAGGAGGACCAGTGCACTACGAATGCTGGCTCCTCCCATGACCAAAGGGCTTGGATTTGGTCATTTTTGAGATGTGTCCTCATTTTCCATTATGGCCAAAAACCGAGGTCGACCATCTCAACATTTAGGTCGACCATCTCTAAGGTCGACCTAAGTGTTGAGATTTGGGCGTCCCCGACTGTATTATCGAAACGAAAGATGGACATTCATCTTGTTTTGATAATATGGGTTTCCCCGCCCCTTCGCCGGAACGTCCTTAGAGATGGACACCCCTAGAGATGGTTGTCCCCGTTCGATTATGCCCCTCCACATGGCTTAGTGAAAGGGCCCCTTAGCGAGTTGTGTGCGTAAATTCTAATTAATGCTAATTAATGCTGTTAAGAGCAGTTATCAATGCTGATTAATTTGTTAAGCCAATTAAGTTACGCACATTGTTGTAGAATCCGTGCTGATTTTGGCACAGATCTCTAGACATGCTATATAGAATCTGGGGATATGCACTGACAACAAATATTCAGCAAGAGATAGCTGACTATCCCCTGCTCAATATTCACGGATAGCTGGTTAAGTGCTATTTAACCAGCCAGAAGCCGTTCCTGGCAGGTTCAATAGCATCGAATATAAGAAGGAAAATTATATTTGTAAATCATAGCCCTAAACCCCAACCAGAATCTGCTGATATGCTGACTTTGGTTTTTAGTTGGCTAAACCTCATCTGTGTGGTTTCAGTTTTTTAAAGATAGAGAGAAACCCCAGAGCCATACATTTTACACTGCTTTTTAGTAGAACTCTAAAAAAGGTTTTTGTTTAAACAAATGTTGACCCTTCCTATCAATATGAGCAAGCAAGCCCTGCTCACACAGCAATGTGCTGAATTGAAAAGGGGAAGTAGGTCACATGAAAGAAATGTATGGCAGCTTTGAAATGTGTGAGTCCTTGTTCCAGACATGCCTGGACTGGGAATACATTTCACATTTTACACGCTGACAAATGGATAATAAAAACTGGCAAAGCCCAAAGCTCATGTACATAGAGAGATACAGTACCCAGATATCCAGCCACTTCCTCCTCTCTCCCCATACATGGTCTCCCCCTCTCCCACACCAAGAACTTGGGACTTTTTCTATTGGCTTGCGTTGTTCTCTGTGCATGCTGGGCTAGTTGCCTCCTTCCCTCTCCATTGGGTTTGTAAGAATTAGTCTGCAGCAATAGAGGTTGTGCATGCAAAGCTATCTCATGCATAATCATTGTGCATATCCTGAAATAATCAGTCTGGCTGAGTGTGTCTGAGGATGGTGCTTCCCAACCCGGTCATAAGGATATGTAGACATTTACCTATTGCAACCAGTAGATCTAGAAAGTATCCATCATAGCATTCATTCAAGGCATCGATTATGTCTTGGCCAGAGATATTTTGGAACTCCTGGAAAACTTAAACAAAACAAAAGATATTAGTGAACTTTCTGAACCATGAAGGTGAAGAAACAATGTGACAAGGCAATGGCTGTGGCCAGACGGATGCTAGGCTACATAGAGAGGGGTATAACCAGCAGAAGAAAGCAGAAGTTGTTAGTGAGGCCCCATTTGGAGTATTGTGTTCAGTTTTAGAGGCCGTATCTTGCTAAAGATGTAAAAAGACTGGAAGCAGTGCAAAGAAAAGCTACAAAAATGGTATAGGATTTGTGTTGCAAACCGTATGAGGAGAGACTTGCCGACTTGAACATGTATACATTGGAGGAAAGGAGAAACAGAGGCGACATGATACAGATGTTCAAATATTTGAAAGATATTAAACCGCAAACAAACCTTTTCCGGAGACGGGAAGGTGGTAGAACTAGAAGACATGAATTAAGGTTGAAGGGGGGCAGACTCAGGAGTAATGTCAGGAAGTATTTTTTTCACAGAAAGGGTGATAGATATGTGGATTGCCCTCCCGTGGGAGGTGGAGGAGATGAAAACGGTAATGGAATTCAAATATGCGTGAGATAAACACACAGGAATCTTGTTTAGAAGGAATGGATCTATGGAATCTTAGCGGATATTGGGTAGCAACACCGGTAATCGGGAGGCAAAACCAGTGCTGGGCAGACTTCTTTGGTCTACGCCCTGATCGTAACTGAATAGGTATGGATGGGCTGGAGTGTAAATTTAAGGGGCTTCAACGTTAGCTTCAGAACTTTTAGTACAAGAACAGTGCTGGGCAGACTTCTACGGTCTGTGCCCTGAGAATGGCAACAACAAACTCGGGTATACATAGAAAGTATCACATACCATGTAAAACGAGTTTATCTTGTTGGGCAGACTGGATGGACCGTTCAGGTCTTTATCTGCCGTCATTTACTATGTTACTATACTATATAAGTCTAATAGTGGCTTGAAAATTGATCCTGTTTTCTGTGCCCTGGATTTCATCTTCCTAATGCCAGTTAGCTGGAAAACTTATCTTTCAAAATGTAGCCATGATGGCTTGTGGTGGCTGAAGAATATTAAGATTTATTTAAAAGAAAAAAAAGGAAAAAGGAAATGAGATGACTTTTTTTTGGACTACAGTATTTACTAAGCTTATGCGGTTACAGCATGACAATCATCAAAATTAAAATGCAGCATCTGCAACACCTCTGTATTAAAGGCTGGGGACATTGCTAGCAATGTTCCCTCTAAGGTGTGCTGGAGTCTTCCACCTACATTCCTGCCAGTGGGGGTGCTGTTTCAATATCACATTTTTAGTACCAAGAGGCGGGCAAGCTCTGCAGGACTCAAGAGGACCTGTCTGTCCCTAGCAATTGAGAACACAATATGGAAGCACCACTCCCCACTGGCAGCACTGTGGATGAAGGACACCTGCACAGCTTAGAAGGAACATTGGTTGCTAGTTCTTCCCATATAATTAGCACATAGAAAAGTTCTGTATGCTGTATCTTTTAGGTGGTGTTAACTGTAACTACTCCTCTGTTAACTGCTAAGCACTGTCCCTGCCCATTCTTCACCCCTTCTCAGCCCTGTTCTGCATTAGCTGTTAATATGGAAATTACCCTGTGCTTCCTGCATTAACAGTGTACGTAATTGCTGCATTAATAGCTAACACAGCTTAGCAGGTAGGTTCCTTCTTGACTAGCTTTTGGGAGCTAACACTTCCATCATCAGGTTCAAACAAAATGTGCAGGTATTATGATTATTGAGAATTTTTGATTCTTTTTGTAATTTCTTATCTTTTTGTTATTTTATGCTCTGCATGATGGTTTCCCTCAAGAAATGCCTTTTTCTGTAAAGAAATATGCTCAAGTATATATTGAAATAGTGTGGTCTTGTTCACTGAGTTTAGATCATTACCCATCCACAGCTGCTGATAGCTCTTGTTACACAGGATCATTTGTAGCATGTTTTTATGTTCTCCGGTTTTCTGCTGACACGCTTCCCACAGGACCTAGGTTAGCAAGGTTGACAAGGATAATCAGTCCCGAACCACCTTAAGGAGGGTTTTAAATATCTGTTTGTTTACTGGTTTCTAAACATGACACCTTTTTATACTTACCATTGCATCTTGACCAGCCATAGCTGGATCTGCATATCCTTCCTGCCTGCATCCCTGTAAAAAAACATGAAGGAGCATTTATTCTGTACAGTTTGTTCTTCCAAGTAGATGCAACAGAAAATCAAAGTAATAAGGGGGACAATATTTTATGGTGAGATATTCAGTTAAAATTAAGTTAACTTTATTTAGATATTCAGAAAATGTAGGGGCCCTTTTACTAAAGGGTGTTAAGCCCTAACACGCAGTTAGTGCACCAAACAAAAGGCTTACTGCTAAAAGTGTGATTTAGAAGCCAGCCACATAACTTAGGAACCAGTGGCTGAGACTTTTACATAAGAACATAAGTATTGCCTTACTGGAATGGACCAAAGGTCCATCAAGCCCAGCATCTTGTTTCCAACAGTGGGCAATCCAGGTTACAAGTTCCTGGCAAGAACACAAAACAGTACAATACATTTTGTGCTGCTTATCCTAGAAATAAGTAGTGGATTTTCCTCAAGTCCATTTTAATAATGGCTTATGGACTTTTCTTTTAGGAAGCTATCCAAACCTTTCTTAAACCCCGCTAAGTTAACTGCTTTTACCTACATTCTCTGGCAACAAATTCCAGAGTTTAGTTATACATTGAATGAATAAATACTTTCTCTGATTCGTTTTAAATGTACTATTTTGTAGCTTCATTTCTCAACTTCCCTTCTCCTTTCACCATTGTCTCTATTGAATGACGAACTATTCTAAAGTCTATGTGAGCTCCTTCAGGGCCTGATTTACTAAGGCTGTTTTTCTTCTTCCTTTTCCAAGGGAAAAAGTACGCTTAGTAAATCAGGCCCTTAATGCATTCTTAAATGCCACTGGCAGTAATACACCCCATCATCACTCAGACCAGCTCATCCTCTTCATCCTACTTCCCAAATCGACACCCAGTCTCCCTCTCTCCCGATCCTATCATCACTCTTCATGACTTGTGGTCTCCTAGTCTCTTTTGTGGCTCATTCCACCTCACCTGTCTCCCTCCTCCCTTATATCAGCCAATCATAGCCCTATCCCTGATCCCAGGGGCAGAAGAATGCCTTTTTGTTTGCGGGTGGCCAAGCTGCATATCCAGCTCCGCCACCAACCTTTTCCTACCATCCCATAGTCCCCCCATGGTCTCCAGCATCTCTGTCCTTCCCTCCCTATCACCCCCCCTCCACTGCCATGGTCTCCATCACATCTCTTCTGTCCTTTCTCTCCCCCACTGTGGTTCCCAGCATTTCTTTCTTTCCTTACCTCCCTTCCCCTCCCTCCCATGGCATTTAGCATCTCTCTCTCCTTCCCTCCTCTCTTTCCTCTCCAGTATCTTTCTCCTTCTCTTCTTCCTTAATCTGCCCCCTCCCTTCAGCATATTTTTTCCTTTTTAATTGCCCTGCTTCCGCTGGGCATTTATTCCCTTACATCATTCCCCTGGGGCAGTGACTCTATCAGCTGCATAAATGGCATTGTGTGGCCAGTTGGTGTGAGGCCTTGACCAACTGCTGGCTCCTGATCCCTCTTATGCAGCTGATAGAGTCGCCACCTTGGGGAAATGAGGTAAGGGAAAACACCTTGCAGTGAGACAGACAGAGAAGAAAAATTTGGGGGGTGCCATGTCATCTGTGCCTCTCCTTGTTTTGATACCTATGCATCACCTCATTTAGCCCTCACAAACCAAGAGAACAATCAGCTGCCCCTCTCTATCCTTGTACCCAAGCCAGCCAGCCATCCACCCCCTCCTCAGCCTTGTACCCCAGCCAGTCTGCTAGGCAGCCACCCCCTCTCCAGGCTTTTACCCCAGCTAGCCAGCCGCCCTCCCTCTTCTCTCTTTAGCTTTGTACCCCATGCAGCCAGCCGCCCCTCCCCAGCTTGTACCCCACCAAGCCAGGCAGCTGCTACCCTCCTCTCCAGCTTGTACCCCACTAAACTAGGCAGCTGCCACCCCCTGTTCCTATCCCCAACAGGCCTATGCAGAGTTGTGCAACACAGAGAAGAGGAATTTCCTTCAGCAGAAGAGTGAGCCAAAAATGGTTGTAAATCAGAAAAATATCCCAAGTGCCACAGACAAATTTCTAGTCACCATGGTGACCTGGTATCTGGGATTTGTCGACTCCTGCGTTAAAGCATTTGCAGTAATTTGCATGTTAGTGCATGCTAATTGTGTGCTATTTAATTTTTAGTAATTTTTTTCGGGAAGGGGCATGCCATGGAAAGGGAATGGGTGTTCTGACTAGCATGCTGTAACTGGATAATGTGGATTTAATGTGGGAACACTTAGAGCTTCCTAAATAGGAGTAGGTAAGTACTCCTATATTAATTTTTTGCAAATCCTATACACTAATGGAAAAATTAGCATGGGACCTGCAAAAAACTATTATTTAAAAGTCCTGAATACTGCCTCTGAAAACATTGGTTTAAAGTGCAGGAATGTCCCATGTTAAAACAGATTAAGCCCAGATCTTAATGCGTTCAGGTACAAGGGCCCCTTATCTGGATACGTTTTGGATAGGTATTTGTGTGACACTGTGTCATGTCCCCTATCTCAATGCAAGCAGCGTCCACGGACTGTGCGAGGGTCCCATCGACATGCACACTTGACTGGCTTGAGTGTGTAGTTCTTCTCTGGCTGCAGGCTCCTTGATTGCTTTGCTTCCATGCACCTGGGTCTGCTCTCTCTCTGCCTGGCTTCCAGGCTCCTTGATTGCTTTGCTTCCAAGCACCTGAGTCTGCTCTTTCTCTCTGCCTGGCTTCCCTTGCTTCTCTCCTATTGATCTTCCAGTTCCTTCTTCTCTTACTCTTGTCCTGTGGCTGCGCTCCTTCTCCCTGCTGCTTCCTGCTGATGTCAGATGCCAGCATTTTATCAGCTGAGCTCTTCCTGGACTCCATGCTTCGGCTTCTACTTTGGTAGGTGTTACTTGCTCCGTAGTGTGCTTCTTCTCTACTTTGTCCTTCATTGCTGACTTTGCTTGTACCTGGATTACTCTCTTGACCTGCTGCCTGCCTACTGACTTTGCCTGTACCTGGATTACTCTTTTGACCTGCTGCCTGCCTTTTGACTTTGCCTGTACCTGGATCACTCTCTTGCCTACTGCCTGTCTGGCCATTACGTTCACCACCCTGCTTCCTGCTCCATCTTGTAAGTCCTGCATGCCTCCCCCACCTAGGGGCTCAACCTCTGGGGAATGGCGGTCAGCGCAGGTGAAACCCAGGGTTATCTGGCCGCCAAGCAGAACCTGGTCCGAGTACGGGGCTCAGCAGCGCTCTATTTGGTACAAGAACTCACAAGTCCGACACCCTGCTTAATCAGTTAACTTTAATTTGATAGCACTAAATGTAATAAAACCCACTTTAGGGACCTAAATTCACATGGCACGTAAATTTGAGGACTTTATAATGGGTTGGGGTCAAAGACAGAGTTAAATCAGGGGTATTAAGGGACCCTTTTACTAAAGTGTGTACTAATGGACATTAGTGTATGCTAAGTGCCACATGACCCATAGGTATAAAATAGGATGTGCAGCATTTCGGGATTCTGTTTCCAAGCTGCGGTAAAAAGGGCCCTGCGGTAGCTGTTTTTCCCAAGCACCAGGGCTCATTTTACCGTAGCGGGTAAAAAGCCCCTAAGAAATAGCCATGCAGTAAGATTACTCTTACCATTTGGTATGTGGCGGGAAGAACTTAGAGCCACCCATTGAGGTAAGGGCTCCTGTAGTAACCTTGTTTCCCAATTACCACCGGGTTAGTGCCATGGTAAAAATTACAAAAATATTTTTTGTGGCGCACACTTGAGGTGGAACTACTGCCAGAAGCTACATTGGGCCGGTGGTAATTCCAGGTTGCCGTGCGGCAACCCTTTAGTAAAAGGGCCCCTTAGAACTCTCCAATGTCCATTAGCGTGCCCTATGCTTTAGTAAAAGGGCCACTTAGTTAAGCACTATTCTACTACCGGTACATGGATGATATTTTTATGATTTGGACTGAGGGGGAAGAAACTCTGAAACAATTTTACAATTCCTTCAATACATACCATCCTACAATAAGATTCAAAATTGACTACTCCCCAGAAAAAGTCAATTTTTTGGACACCACAGTCTCAGTCAGCGATGGCTATATACAAACATCCATATACAATAAAAACCCACAGACAAATGCAGTTACCTCCACAACTCCAGCTTCCACCCTTCACATACTAAAAGATCCATTATTTACAGCCAAGCCACAAGATACCACCGTATCAGCTCTGACCCAGGGGACAGAGACAGACACCTCGAAACCCTGACTGCATCCTTCGAACAGAAAGGCTACAACCCCAAAATAATCTCCAAGAATATTGCCTCCTCCCTCAAAACACCTAGGGAAAATCTGCTACAGTACAAAGAAAAAAAAGCCACAGACAGAATCCCCCTTATAGTGACATACAACCCATAGCTAGAAAAATTAAGAAAAATCATAAGCGATATGCAGCCTCTACTCCAGGAGGATGAATTACTGAATGAGATATTCCCATCCCCACCAGTGCTGGCCTTCCGACAGCCACCCAACTTAAAACACAAGCTAAATAGCTCCCGACACAGACTCAAAAAGAAAAGAATGGCACACATCCTTGCAATATATATAGCTGCAAACTATGCCAAAATATCTCACAGGACCCCACAGTCATTCACAAAGGAAAAATATTCAACATTAAGGAATCTTTCACATGCTCATCTTCCAATGTGGTATATATCATTCAGTGTAAAAATGTGATGAAGGCTGCTACATTGGAGAAACAAGTCAGATGCTAAAGACGAGATTTAATTTACATAGACATCATATGAAAAATGCCAGGACCAACAAAGATGTCATGCCTGTGGGACAGTACTTTACAAAACCAGAACACTGTACCAGTGATTTTATGGTAAGGATCCTGAAAGGGAACTTTAAAACAATATAGGAACGTAAGACCTTTGAAGTCAGAATAATTAAATATTTTGACACTCACCAGACAGGACTTAACAAAGATCTGGGTTTTCTAGCCCACTATAAAGCATACAATTGTATTGCTTTGTAAATTGTATTGCTCTGTCACCTTCCTGTCTCCCTGACTCTCACCTATCCACCCCCATCCTGTTAGACTGCCACTGAAATGCTTTGATGTTTCACTTATATATACTGTCATCTACCAACATTTGCTTATTTCCGATCTGACGAAGAAGGGCAACCTTCGAAAGCTAATCAAGAAATGCATTAAGTTATGTCCAATAAAAAAGGTATCATCTTATTTTCTTTTCCATGTTTTATTTTGTTTTATTTCTATTGATTACCTTTAAAAGTAGACTAACATGGCTACCACACTGCACTATTCTATGAAAGTCTGACTGTACCCCTGGAATATTTCCAACCACCTAGAAGTAACTCGATGAAATTTTGTCTGAACAAAATTTAACTAGTCTGGGGATGGGAAATTTCTAAACTTAGGATTTGTCTGAGTAACTCCCTAAAATTACCCAGATAAATGTTTTAAATATTGACCCCACAATTTTTTGTTGTTGCAGCCCTGATTCTTAAATGGTGTTTTCAGTAGGTAGTGAGGACCTTATGGATTCAGTTAGCAAAAGTAATATTTTTCTTGATGAAGAGCTTATCCAGCATGTTTGGAGGTTGTACATTAATACTACTGCAAGTTTGTGCGGTGCACTTTGTTGGTCAAGAAAACAGACTGTTCAATGTTTAAACCTGCTCTGCACTGGCTTCCCCTCCTTAGGAAGGAAATCGTGTGCAAATGAGCTAGGTTTAAACTTGGCCGACTTTACTTGGTCCTAAATGACCAGATGACCACCGGAGTGAATCAGGGATGACCTCCCCTGACTCCCCCCAGTGGTCACTAACCACCTCCCACCCTGAAAAAAAACAACTTTAAAAAGTTTTGTCTTTTTTTTTTTTTTTAGAATATGGGTGAAGGACCTCCTTCGCTATGCCTTCGTCCCTGCGATGGCAGTTGAGGCCTTTGCTATTTATTTATTTAGATTTTGCTCACACCTTTTTCAGTAGTAGCTCAAGGTGAGTTACATTCAGGTACACTGGATATTTCTATGCCTCCATCCCTGCAACAGCAGTTGAGGACGTCCTTCGATATGCAGTTGAAGACGTCCAAAATGTGGATGTTTCTGTGAGAAGGACCTCCATGCCTGGATGTTTCTGTGAGAAGGACATCTATGCCTTCTCTGCCTCCAACACCCCCTTTATTTATTTGGATTTTGGATCATAAGTAGCAGCAGTGGAATTTAAACCAGCCACCTCTGGATTGCAAGACCAGTGCTCTAGCCACTCCTCTCAATTCCACTCCCTTGAAATTTGGCCATTCCTGTGTGTGTGTGTGTGTGTGTGGGGGGGGGGGGGGGGGCAGTGTGCAGGTCCGGGGGGGGGGGGGGAGGTATGTGTGTGTCAGCAGAGGCATAACAAGGGCATGGTCTTGCAATCCAGAGGTGTCTAGTTCAAATCCCACTGTTGCTACTTGTGATCCAAAATCCAAATAAATAAATAAAGGGGGTGTCAAAGGCATAGCAGGCATGGATGTCTTCTCACAGAAACATCCAGGCACAAACATCCACATTTTGGACGTCCTCAACTGCCATTGTGGAGGCATAGCGAAGGACATCCTTCACCCATACTCTAAAAAAAAAAGACAAAAGTTTTTAAAGTTGTTTTTTTCGGGGTGGGAGGTGGTTAGTGACCACTGCATGCCTTTTTCCATTCAGTTAGTGCATCAGTTAGTCCACTGCAGTGCCCGGTTGGTGTCCTGGCATGTAAGGGGGACCAGTGCACTATGAATGCTGGCTCCTCCCACGACCAAATGACTTGGATTTGGTCGTTTTTGAGATGGGCGTCCTCGGTTTCCATTATCACCGAAAACCGGGGATGACCATCTCTAAGGTCGACCTGAATGTTGAGATTTGAGCGTTCACGAACGTATTATCGAAACGAAAGATGGCCACCCATCTTGTTTCAATAATACGGGTTTCCCCGCCCCTTCACTGGGACGTCCTTAGAGATGGGCGCCCTTAGAGATGGTCATCCCTGTTCGATTATGGCCCTCCATGTTACTATGAATAAAACTTGGAAAACTTGAAACTAATATCTTTATTCTATCTTTTCCTAATATTATACACACTCCTCGCATCTCTTGTTCATGATTGTTACATTATCCCTTTCCTCGTGGTATTTGTTATAAGTGTATATTGACACATTCTATGTGTTATCAAGTTGTTCAATTTTGGAATTCATTACCTGCAGACCTGAGATCTATGAACTTGTATTTTATGTTGTGTAAAGGTTTAAAAACATATTTGTTTGGAAAGCATTTAATACATCAGTAATACATTTTCTTATATTTTATTTTGTTTTTCTTTTGTTACCTACTTTGAACCATTGCCAGGAGTTGGTAAAATATAAGTACCTCATAACATAGCATAACATACTGGTACTCGGTATCACTGGTCTTTTGATAAATCTCAGTTCCATTCAGTCTCTGTACTCAGACTGTCCCAGTACTATAAGAGTGCAATGATTTTTGATGCCATTATCTAGACAGTGCTGCTGCGAATCTGTGGAAGGTCCTGGTCAGCTACATTTATCCAGGAGAGGCGTATCATGGGCATCATGATTAGCATGTGCCAACCGGATAACACAAAGTAAAAAACGGAGCACCTAGCTGTAAGTCCTCCTGTGTCAATTTTTGCAGATCTTGTGTGCTAATGGAAACATTAGTACATAAGTACATAAGTATTGCCATACTGGGACAGACCAAAGGTCCATCAAGCACAGCATCCTGTTTCCAACAGTGGCCAATATTCTCTGACAACGAATTCCAGAGTTTAATTACATGTTGAGTGAAGAAACAAATTCTCCAATTTGTTTTAAATTTACTACTTTGTAGCTTCATTGCATGCCCCCTAGTTCTAGTATTTTTCGAAAGCATAAACAGATGCTTCACATCTACCCGTTCAACTCCACTCATTATTTTATAGACCTCTAGCATATCTCCCCTTAGTCGCCTTTTCTCCAAGCTGAAGAGCCCTAGCCATAAGGAAGTCGTCTCATCTCCTTTATCATTTTCGTCGCCCTTCCATGCACCTTTTCTAATTCCACAATATTCGAGGTGCAGTCGCACCATGGAGCGATACAAAGGCATTATAATGCCCTCATTTTTGTTTTCCATTCCTTTCCTAATAATACCTTTCTATTTGCTTTCTTAGCCGCAGCAGCACACTGAGCAGAAGGTTTCAACGTATGATCAACGATGACGCCTAGATCCCTTTCTTGGTCAGTGACTCCTAACGTGGAACCTTGCATTACGTAGCTATAATTCGGGTTCCTCTTTCCCACATGCATCACTTTGCACTTGCTCACATTAAACATCATCTGCCGTTTAGACGCCCAGTCTCCTAGTCTCTTAAAGTCCTCTTGTAATTTTTCACAATCCTCCCGCAATTTAATGACTTTGAATAACTTAGTGTCATCAGCAAATTTTATTACCTCACTAGTTAATCCCATCTCTAGGTCATTTATAAATATGTTAAAAAGCAATGGTCCCAGCACAGACCCCTGGGGAACCCCACTAACTACCCTTCTCCATTGAGAATACTGACCATTTAACCCTACTCTCTGTTTTCTATCTTTTAACCAGTTTTTAATCCACAATAGAACACTACCTCCTATCCCATGACCCTCCAATTTCCTCTGGAGTGTTTCATGAGGTACTTTGTCAAACGTCTTCTGAAAATTCAGATACACAATCCAGCTTATAATCGAAAGAGAAAAACGCCTATATTGTGACCCAAATCGGGAGATGGGCGTCTTTCTCCCGTGGGCGCCCAAATCGGTATAATTGAAAGCCGATTTTGGGCGTTTCCAACTGCAATCCGTCGCGGAAATGGGTAAAGTTGATGGGGGCGTGTTGGAGGCATGGTGAAGGCGGAACTGGGGCGTGGTTATCGGCCGAGGAGAGATGGGCATCTTTAGCTGATAATCGAAAAAAAAGGCGTTTTTACCGCGATTTTGGGTCACTTTTTTTGGACCCTTTTTTTTCACGAACAGGTCTGAAAAAAGTGCCCCAACTGACCAGATGACCACTGGAGGGAATCGGGGATGACCTCCCCGGACTCCCCCAGTGGTCACTAACCCCTCCCACCAAAAAAACCCCACTTTACAAACTTTTTTCCAGCCTCTATGCTAGCCTCAAATGCCGTACCCACCTGTATGACAGCAGAATGTGTTCTATCCTGTGACAGCCTTTCCCTGGTTCTGATGTGGCTCTCGGGTGAGTGTGACACCTTTTCTGTTATGCGCACTGCAGAGTCACATCAGCAATGCATTGTGGTAGGTGTGTAGGGTATTGGGCTCCGTGATTCCACTAGCTTGTGGCAAATGCTCACGATGTTGGTAGTTGGTAGGCTCTACTCCCATGGTGCTTTCCCCCCTGCTTACTGGGTCAGAGTGTGCCCTGTTTTGCTTCCGGTAGTCCATGAGGTAGTGGCCATTTTTGTAAGCCAGTTTTAGATCCCTTTCACGTGTTAGCCACGTTACAGAACTTAGTTCTTCCCTTGAATGTGGCTGAAAGAGGGCATTGTACAGCATTCTGCCAGCTCTGACCTACTGCTCATCTCAGTACCAGGGAGACTCGTTGCCAGTGGAGCACAACCTCTGATCTGCAGTTAACTGTGAGTAAGTGTGCTTATTCAAATAAAGGACGTTTTCGGAGAGATTAGTCTTCAGGTGTCAACTGGTGTGCCAATGTTATATAGCAGCAACCAGTCCTAGAGGCCTGCGTGTGTGCAGGTCCCTGGAGCACTTTTAGTGGGTACCACAGTGCACTTCAGCCAGGCGGACCCAGGCCCATCCCCCCCTACCTGTAACACTTGTGCTGGTAAATGGGAGGCCTGCAAAACCCACTGTACCCACATGTAGGTGCCCCCTTCACCCCTAAGAGCTATGGTAGTGTTGTACATTTGTGGGTAGTGAGTTTTGGGGGAGGGGGGTTGAGTGCTCAGCACCCGTGGTAAGGGAGCTATGCATGTGGGAGTGTTGTCTGAAGTCCACCGCACTGACCTCTAGGGTGCCCAGTTGGTATCCTGGCATGTCAGGGGAGTGAGTGTACTACGAATCGTGGCCCCTCCCACGACCAAATGGCTCGGATTAGGACGTTTTTGAGCTGGGCGTTTTTAGTTTCCATTATCGCTAAAAAAAACAAACGCCCAGCTCAAAAACGTCCATTTTTTCGAAAATACGGTCTGTCCTGCCTCTTCACGTACCCATTTTCGGACATAGACAGCCATGGAGATAGGCGTTCGGGTTCGATTATGCCCCTCCACATCAACTAGCTCACCTTTATCCACGTTTGTGCACCCCTTCAAAGAAATATAGTAGATTGGTGAGGCAAGATTTCCCTTCACTAAATCCATGTTGACTTTGTCCCATTAATCCATGCTTTTGAATATGCTCTGTAATTTTGTTCTTTATAATAGTCTCTACTATTTTGCCCGGCACTGACTTCAGAATCACTGGTCTATAATTTCCCGTATCTCCTCTGGAACCTTTTTTAAAAATCAGCGTTACATTGGCCACCCTCCAATCTTCTGGTACCACGCTCAATTTTAAGGATAAATTACATATTACTAACAATAGCTCCGCAAGTTCATTTTTCAGTTCTATCAGTACTCTGGGATGAATACCATCCAGTCCAGGAGATTTGCTACTCTTCAGTTTGTAGAACTGCCCCATTACATCCTCCAGGTTTATAAAGAATTCATTCAGTTTCTCCAACTCGTCAGGTTTGAATACCATTTCTGGCACCGGTATCTCACCCAGATCTTCCTCGGTGAAGACCGAAGCAAAGAATTCATTTAATCTCACTGATACAGCTTTGTCTTCCCCTTTTACTCCTCGGTCATCTAGCTGTCCAACTGATTCTTTTGCTAGCTTCCTGCTTCTAATATACCTAAAAAAATTTTTTACGATGTGTTTTTGCCTCCAACACATTCTTTTTTTCGAAGTCCCTCTTAGCCTTCCTTATCCACACTTTGCATTTGACTTGACATTCCTTATGCTTTTTCTTATTATTTTCAGTCAGTTCCTTCCATTTTCTGAAGGATTTTCTTTTAGCTCTAATAGCTTCCTTTACTTCACTTTTTAACCATGTCGGCTGTCGTTTGGTCATCCGTCCTCCTTTTTTAATACACGGAATATATTTGGCTTGGGCTTCCAGGATGGTGTTTTTGAACAGCATCCACGCCTGAAGTAAATTTTTGATCCTCAAAGTTGCTCCTCTAAGTTTTTTTTCATTGTTCTTCTCATTTTATCATAGTCTCCTTTTTTAAAGTTAAATGCTAACGTATTTGATTTCCTATGTATACTTACTTCAAAGCTAATATCAAATCCGATCATATTATGATCACTGTTATCAAGCGGTCTCAGCACCATTACTTCCCTCACCAGATCATGCGCTCCACCAAGGACTAGGTCTAGAATTTTTCCTTCTCTCATCGGCTTCTGTACCAGCTGCTCCATAAAGCAGTCCTTGATTTCGTCAAGGAGTTTTACCTCCCTAGCATGTGTTGATGTTACATTTACCCAGTTAATATCGGGGTAATTGAAAGCACCCATTATTATTGTGTTGCCCAGTTTGTTTGCGTCCCTAATTTCCTTTAGTGCAGGACCTGGAAATTAAAAATAAAACTCCTAGGAAATTGCTGGGTTAAATTTTAACTTAGTGCATGCAAAATGTGTAAAGCCCAGATGTCATTGCACTTTACTAAAAGTTCCCCAATGTGGATTAACAGCATTAGCACATGTGGTAGCATATTTTAGTAAATCTACCCTTTTGAGATCATCTGAGGCAGATTTTGCATTACTAGAGACACTGAACAGATAGACTAGTCATGATCAAGATAACTAAATGTGAAAAGTTTTATCGTTTAATATTCAGCTGGAGGCAGTCAGAATTTTATTAAGCTCTAACAGCCGCTGGCTAAATTAGACCCAGATATTCAATTCCAGGCCACATCGAGCACTAGCACTGAAAATCTGTGTATGATCAGGCAAGTGTTGGCCACTGGCAGTTATTCAGGTCCTGATGATATTCAGCTGGAAACTGTGTAAGATACTTAGGTGGGTCCTGGCTGAATATCAGATGGGACCTGCATAAGGGTGTCTGATGGATTCCCCAAGTCCCCAGTTTTGATTCCCTCCATATCCCCTAATCCTTACCCCCCAGCCCCTGCCTCCCTGGACCCCTTTCCCTTTTATGCAAGGCTGACCCCTTGTGGTAGTATCGCTAGATTGCTGCTAGGGGTCAGCACTATCATTTTGAACCTGGAGCCAGATATGGTGGGAGTTGATTGGGACTGCTCTTGCACTGTCCCACTGGACTATCAGGGATTACTTCCAGATACATCTCAGGGGTGGTGAGGGACCAGGACGATTGGAACTGTGTGGATATGGGAGAGACATGAGAACCAGGGATGAGGGAGATCTGAATAGGGGGACTGGTAAAGCAGAGAGGAGAGATCGGAAAGGGGGAATATGGTGGGTTAATTGGATTTGGGGGATTGAAGTGGGGTGATCAAGGGAGATTGAGGGGAGGATTGGATCAGTGACCTGGCAGCAATGACCTGCAAGTTATGTGGGTGCCAGCTGCTAGTAAATGCAGGCACCTGCATAGATAAGTGATGAAAGGTAGTACAATCTTTTGTGTGGTCCTGTCTGGCCACTTAGCTATTTGTGTACTGGCACTGAATTTGGCATTTTCGATATGTCATCTAAGTCCCACTTTAGATGTTTTGCAAAACACATCCAAAATCTGAATAAGAGAGAGGTCATTTTCCAAAATGAAAAACGTCTATCTGTTGTTTTCAAAAATACTGTTTCTAACAATGTTTTGTGCTTTGGACATTTTGTTTTTTTGGTCCATTAAAAAAAAAACAAAAACATTTGAGTGAAAAACAGAGAAAATCAAGCCATTGGGATGTAGGAGGGGCCAGCTTTTTTAGTAGACTGGTCCCCCTGACATCCCAGGAGATAAATGGGGCACCCTAGTGGACTTCAAAAACATGCTCTCAGGTGCACATCTCATGGTTGCTCTCTTATCTTGTCTGCTGAGCACCCCAAACCCACCCCAAACCCACTGCCCACAGCTGGACAAAATAGCCCTTATGGGTGAAGGGGGCACCTATATGTGGGTACAGTGGGTTTCTGGTGAGTTTGGGAGGGCTCACTGTTTCCACCACAAATGTGACAGGTAGCGGGAGATAGGGACCAGAGTCCCCCACGCCATGGTGCACTGCACTGCACTGACCACTACACTACTCCTGGGACCTGCATGATGCTCTATTAGACCTGGCTCTAACATCTGAGGCTATCAAAGAGGCTGCTAAATCATATTTGTATTCACATTTGTAGGGGGTGGGAGTGGGTCAGTGACAACTGGGAGGGTATTGGGGGGTCAACCCTGATTCCCTCCTGTGTTCTTCTGGTCATTTAGGGCACTCTTTTGTGCCTCCTTATTCACTATAAAAACAGGTCTAGCTCAAAACGTCTTAGTTTTAGTCCTGGACGGTTTTGTTTTGTTCCACTATGGCTGAAAAACATCCAAGTGTTAGAAACACCCAGATCCTACCTTTAATACACCTCCTTGTGATTTGAAAGCACTTCTGATGGACTTCATAGAAAAACGTCTAAAAATTGATTTTCGAAAATACCAATTTGGATGTTATTGTGAGAAAAATGTCCAAATGCAGATTTGTGCCACTTTTTTGGACATTTTTGTCTTTTGAAAATGAGCTCCATAGTATGTTATAGTATAGAAAACCTATCTTTTCAATGATCATATCCAAGCATAGAAAAAACTCCAAAATAAGGGTTACTGTAGTTCATAGTCATGGGCTAAAACATAATTACTTGGTCAATAGATAAATACTGCCAAACTTCTCAGAATTTCTTTACAAACAGACAAAATGCAGTACCTGGACCAGGTTCATTAATGTATCTCTTAAGTGACCAGAGGTGTCAGCACAGATGTCCTGTTGAAGATCACTATTGTATTCTGTACAAATTAAAACAAAACAAAACAAAAAGTGTTTTCTACGCACATAGGCTTCATTTTAATGCTCTTGTAAAAGCTTATTATCAACTGAAAATATGGATATAAAATGCCTTCAATCTATAGTTATTCAGCATGCCTCCTTTATCTCTTTACAGGGTCTACAATGGTGTTGCTAATCTTTTCTTATCTACTGTAGGTAAACTCTGGCCAACCATACTATCATCCAAGTGTT
Source organism: Microcaecilia unicolor (assembly GCF_901765095.1). NCBI lineage: Eukaryota > Metazoa > Chordata > Amphibia > Gymnophiona > Siphonopidae > Microcaecilia > Microcaecilia unicolor. The sequence goes on from NC_044032.1 coordinate 594,923,701, forward strand.
CGCTTGCTTTTATTTGAAAAAAAAAAAAAGGCATAACCATCTCCAATAAATAATGAACTCTGAACTCAGTGTGGGTCATTTGAAAACAAGCATGTAAAGGCATCCAATACAGCATGGCCTCACAAGAGTCTTGACCCATTCAAGCTGAATATTTCCAATTACAACAATCTTTGCTGAGTTTGAGAAATAAAAATAATCAGGGTTCAAACATTCCACCATGATTTACTCCCCAGGGAATCAGAAGTAGTTACCGCCCACCAAGGGGGCAAATCTAGAACTTGGTGCTTTCAGTTAGGCTCATCGATGCTGCATGCTGAGTGCCAGTTCTGTAATGGCCTCTGCGTGTCAAAATACTTAATAGAAATTTAATGGCTCTCAAATGGTCTGCTTCCTCAAAAGAAACTAACTCAACAAATAGTAGACACTATGTTCAGTGAATAACTGTTAAATGGGGGGGGGGGGGGGAATCTCATTTGTCTCTGGGTCTTAGTACCCCAGTCTTCAGCACCGGGTAAGCAGGTAAAACCCTCTAGTGAATATTATAATCATTGACAACCCCCCCCCCCCTCCCTATAGCTCTATTTATATCTTTTAACTTATACCTTTTAAAATCATTTTTCAAAAGGTTCCTCAGCTCAATAATGACACTAAAAAGTCTGGCGGCATAAGCATTGAGCATGTTAACGCTATGTATCCATTGGCTCAGATCCCTTGAAAAAAATGGCAGCAAAATAGGTGCCTGTTGGGGTCCAACGCGCTTTGAGATAAGTGATACTACAGTTTGCAAGCTTTGAGCCAAATGTCAGTCACTCTGTATAGGACTTTATTAGTGTTATTATTGAGCTGAGAAATTTTTTGAAACATGATTAAAAAAGATATAATTTCCAAGACATAAATATAGCTATAGGGAGGATGTTTTTATTTGTCAATTATAATAGTCACTAGTGGGTTTTACCTGCTTACCCGGTGCTGAAGACTGGGGTACTAATACCCAGTGACAAATGAGACTTTTCCCCCCCATTTAACAGTTATTCAGTGAACATACCCTATTGAGTTGACTCTGTGTGTCAAAATGCCATCTTAGGGAAAGGGAAATGGGACTTGATAGACTGCCTTTCTGAGGTTTTTTTGCAACTACATTCAAAGTGGTTTACATATATTCAGGTACTTATTTTGTACCAGGGACAATGGAGGGTTAAGTGACTTGCCCAGAGTCACAAAGACCTGCAGTGGGAATTGAACTCAGTTCCCCAGGATCAAAGGCCACTGCACTAACCACTAGGCTACTCCTCCACTCCATACTAAACATAGGTATAGCCATTTATATAAGGTCAATGGCAGGTGTAAATGAGTATGCCTAAGTGTGCCATGCAAAGTGCATATCTGAGAGCATTTTATAAGTTACATATAGAATCACAGAGAATGATGGCAGATAAAGGCCATGTGGCTTATCCAGTCTGCTCTGCCCATCCACATCATCTGCTATCTCTTCCTCCCCCTAAGAGATCATATATGCCTTCCTTCCACTAGGAGGTCATTCCACGCATCTATCACCCTTTCCATAAAGAAGTATTTTTTCAGATTACTATCGAGTCTATCCCCCTTCAACTTCACCGTATGCTGTCTCGTTTCAGAGCTTTCTTTCAGTTGAAAGAGACCTGCCTCCTGACATGCCCCTGCCTCTCAAATTTCAAGTTTCTTTATTATTTGATATACTGCCCATCAGAATATATCTGAGTGGTTTCATATGTAATTATGTATAAAAAAAAAAGAAGAAATCAAACAAGAAAAAGGAAGAGAAAGCAGAATTCCATTGGGATAGGAAAGGAGAAACAAGGGACAGAAAATAGGGCTACGGTGTCCTCCAGTGTTCCCTACAACACTCATGTCTCAGGCTCCTCCCCCACAAGTGAAGACTTAGAAAAAAGCTTTTGAAACAAGTAAGTTTTTAGTTAATGCTGAGAAGACTCCTGTAATCTCAGAGATAAAGGAAGAGCATTCCAGAGATAGGGGCCTGTAATGCTGAAGATCCTCTTTCGAATGCACTCGAGCTTATCTGCCTGAAATTAGGGATGTTAAGAAGATTCTGTTGACTACAGCGAAGTGATGGAGAATAAGGTTGCAACAACTGAACTAGAAAAAGAGGATGATGAGTATGCAGTATGGACTAGGAGCAGAATTTTATAAGAGATTCAAAACATAAGAGGCAACCAATGTGCCTCTTGCAGTAGTGGTGTTAAATGGTCATATTGTCGTGCACCCCTACTTAGTTTGATCGCTGTATTTTGTATAATTTGAAGACGATAAATATTGGTAGTCTTTCAGCCCTGATAAAGAAAATTACACTTATGCTCCGCCCAAGTTTACTTGCTGTCACTTATGCACCCAGTTATGGAATTGCCTTTCACCTGTTAATGTGGCAGAAAATACGGTGCAGTTAACGCTAACTCATTAGTGTTAGCTAACTGTATTAAAACTATTTTCTGTTTAACTGTATGGCAAAATGCTTACAATACCTGTAACAATTAACACAGAGGTTTTGCAGCTACCATTTGGTAATAATCACACAATCCTTATCACGGTTTAATAAATAGGCCCCTTGGTGTTTAGGCTGCTGCTGCAGAACCTGGAAGCAATGACACATTTTGCATGCACTTCTGCATAATGCAATAAAAATAAATAGGACTTACGCATTAAGTAGGCTTCTTTCATTTGAAAAATCTCTCCATTGGTTCTTGAGGCTAAAATATCAATCAGACAGTTTTCCTCTGTTCCTGCTCCCTGCAAATACAAAAACAAATAATTATGGAGCCCTTTTACTAAGTTGTGCTAAATGATTAGCACTTGGGGTTTCCCATGCGCTGAGGCCACTTTTAGTACTGCTGTAAAATGTCAATGGCCAGTGCCAATTTCCAAATTAGAGCATAGCCATTAGCGAGTGAGCCCTTAGTGACACTTATTTAATAGGTGGAATGAACTCATGTGCTAACCATGCACTAATCAGTTGGCGTACAGCTGAACACGACTACTCTCCACCCCCAAATACACTCCTGCCAGGGAAGTGTGTGCAGATGCCTGAACTACCATATGTTGACTGAGCCTGCCCTTCGGTAGTGCGTTTTGGTGTGTGAGAAGCATGTGATAGTGCTTATCGTCATTTAGTAAAAGGAACCCCATTATTTGCAGAAATATTCAATCAGTTGATTACAATAGGACATACTACAGAGGACAGCTTTGTAAGACTCATCTCTATGCAACAATGGCTGATTTGGCATGATCGTTTGGTAAGTATATGTGTGGCAGGGTACCAAAATGCTCAGGCCCGCCCAGCAGCACAGCGATTCCAGAGGCTCCGGTCCCCATCATTGTCCCTTCCCTCGTGGCATGCCGCAACTTTCACCCCCATCTTCCCTCACTCTCGCAGGCCCGCCCAGCAGCGATTCCGATCGCAGGCAGCTTCTTCGGCTCGCACACGCTGCCTGCCGGCTGCCGCTCAAATCTCCTTGCAGCTACTAAGTAGCAGCGCTAACCCGGAAGCCTCTCCTCTGATTACAGAGAGTAGAAATATGGTAATGGGAAGTAGATTAAAGATAAAAAGAGAAAGTAGAGACGGGGAGGAGTAAGATGGGGAATGGGAGAGCAAGAAAGTAGAGATGGGGAATGGGAGAGCTAGTGGGTGAAAGAAGAAGATGGAAATTTGATAGGTAGTTGAAAAGTAAAAAGGAGACAAAGAAGGGTGAGAGAGAGGCAGAAAAGAGCTACAAAGGAATGACCAACATGTCAGAGGCAGGAATAGTGAGGGAACAGACAGGAGAGAGGAGAAAAGACAAATGGACTACAGCCGCTTGAAGAAGAATTAGCAGACGGCAGAGAGGAAAGCAGAAAAGAGAAATTGGAACCAGCAAGATGGAAAAATAAAATGTCCAGACAACAAAGGTAGAAACAAAGCATTTTATTTCGAATGTTTTAAATGGAATATGTTAGCTTTTGGAAATGTGCATAGGAAATGTCTTTGTATTGTGTTCTGTAGAAAAGGAAATGCATGTTTTGTGTCTCCAGTGTTGCAGTAATGCTATGTTTAACTTCTTGGGGTTCCTTTTCAATTTTTGTCTAAATATTTTTATTTCTAATTTGTGATCCTTTGTTCTGTATTTGGTGAGGTTCTGTTGGTGTAATAGTAATGGCAGGTGGGAAATTGGAAGGGAGGCAATGAGGAGAGGGAATCGGGGAGGGGAGCCCTCCTTTATTTTCTGACCTGGGCCCAAGCAGGTCTAACACCAGTCCTAACCCTTGTTGTATAGCTGGTGAGGATTCCCAGACATCCCCAGCTAAGGACCTCCTCCAAAGGCGGCCAGAACTCCCTTCTACCAAGCTCTGGCAACAGCATCCTTGAGCCATCGACAGCTAAGCATGTGTGGGGTGCTGGCATCAGTGGCTTAGGGTCATTGCTGCTGCCTGCCAAGCTTGGTAAAAGAGAGTTCTGGCCACCTTCAGAGAAAGTCTTCAGCTGACTGAGCTTGAGGATCCTCATTAGCTAAAGTATTTATATTTTGAGGTGGAGGTAGGGCGGAGCAGAGAAAATTTTGTGCCCACCCACTTTGGGCTCAGGCCCACCCAAAACTGGCTGTCTGGCTACGCCACTGGTGTGGAGTGGAGAACTAGTTGTGAACAATTGCTTGAACAGCACAGTTGTGAAGGGACCCAGTTAACATTCCTGATGAAGTGATTTAAAAAAAATTGAGGAGGTTTGTAGGAGGGTACAGCCCATTAATCTTCCTAGGAAGTTTAGACTGTGGTGTAAGGCAGTGTTTTCCAAATCCAGTCCTGGAGTACCCCTTGCCAGTGAGGTTTTCAGGATATCCACAATGAATATGAGCAGGGACCGTCCTTCTTTGTGTATTTTGTACAGCGCTGCGTAACCCTAGTAGCGCTCTAGAAATGTTAAGTAGTAGTAGTAGTAATATGCAAATCAAGTTATGCATATTCATTATGGATGACCTGAAAACCTCACTGGAAAGGGGTACTCCAGGACTGGATATGAGAAACACTGGTGTAATGGACCAAATTCTAGGGCATCCCAAGCACCTGCTGAGGAGTTTGTATTTTCCCCTGTGTTTTAGCACCAACCCCAAAATATGCTTTTTTTTTTCCCAGAGTGATTTTTGCTACCAGTTCCAGGGCACAAAGGGCACTGGGTAGTTACCTCAAGAACGAAAAATCCTCGTTATAGTTTGAGAAAGTATATTCTGTACTAGGTGTGTTTTCCAGAATGAGTCACCCTTGCCTCAGGTACAAACTTAGGGGTCTTTTTACTAAGCTGCAGTAAAAAAGTGGCCTTAGCACGCTCTTATGCGGGTTTTCCCCACAGCAGTAAAACAGCTGATTTTCCTTTTTTTTTTTTTTTTTGCATTAATGGCTATGCACTAATGGAGAGAGGAATGATTACACAGCTAAGTACCATTTAAAGTATTATTGAAGATTTTTTTTAATATGCTGTCACTCTGTAAGGAGGTTTTTTGCCAATGATGAAGCAGTCCTGCTCCTGTTGCTCTTTCTAGCTGGGAGCATCTTAAGGCTTTTTCCTCCTTATTTTCCAACACTGCTCAGAATCTAACCTACAAGAGAATCATCTTGCTTTTGTGTGTACATGCACTATTGTTGCCGTTAGCATGCGGACACTAGAAAATATTACCTCATTAATTACCAACACCTATTTTGTAGGCAAAGAGCTCACGTGATAATCCTGCGCTAATCAGTGAGTACATGGTAATGCAGCTGCACTAAAATAGGACATGTTTGTCGGTGATAAACACCCCATAATGCACTCTGTAGGTCCTGGATTTCTTTTCCTGAGCCATGTTGATTAATTGGGGCAATTTTTCTTCATGGGTAAATGGGTGTTTATCTTTGCAGAAAGTCCCATTGAAAATGCAGGGAAAAGTACACATGTTATCCACAGAATGCATATTTTTCACTATGAGAAAAAGCTTCAGTTTTGGGAAGTAGGCCTGGGGCAACACCGAGGCCTTCCCACAAAGTACTCATAGGGACTTCTTTTTAACTCCTTGTATGTGTTTCTTGGTTGATAGTTTGCACTTTCAAACTCTGGGCCAGATTCTATAAATGGCACTGAAATTAGGCACTGTAAAAAATCCACGCTCAGCACTATTCAATAAAGGCCTCTCTGGGATGAGTTCCCTTTACAGAATAGTGCTTGGCATAGATTTCCACACCCAACGTTGGAAGCAAGGACTTACACCTGCTAAAACTTGGTATAAATCCTGGCGCACAAGTTGGGCATGGATCTTGTTCTATAACACTGCGCCTAAATGTTGTGAACGCCTCTGACCCAGCTATACCCATTCCATGATCACACCATATTTCGAGTTATGTGTAATCCAATTTAGACACCTGTTGTTATAGAATAGCAAGCAGCCAGATCTCTGCGCAAATCATAGGTAGTGCCTTAACTCCAACAATTAAATCACTGGAGCTCATTAACTAATTATTTTGCATGCAGATCTGGGATCCGTGCCCAATTTTGAGTACCCAAATTTGGGCGACCTTTATAGAATCCAGGGGTTCATATGTAATTATATAGCCATGGGCTCTACTAAAAAAAGGGTTTTCAATGAAAAGCCTCACAGGAATCTGAAAATTTGACTTCAACATTTTGTTCATCCAAATGGTACTCCAGAGATCCTTCTGGAGTTCAAAAGGATGATGAATCAACCCTCTACTGTTGGAAACTATTTCTGTGAAAGTCTAGGCTTTGCTCTATCTGTGAAAAAAGCTGGTGGCTTTGGAAGTAACAATAGAACTGAAGCTACCAATATCACAAATACATGTCAGTCCATTGATCCACTAGAGTCATGCACTAATTCTCTTGAAGTCGGTCACTTTGCATAGAGATGCAGAGTCTCTGAAATTTAAGCTGAAGAGTTTTTTTGCAGACAAGTACCATTCCTCTAACTCAGTTGCATAATGAATTCTTTATTATTCAGTTTCCTAGTTTTGTTGATAAGTACAGCATATTCTGCATTTTAAAGATGAGACCATTATTGTACCATCGTTTAGTCCAATCTTTGTAAGCAGAAAGAGTGCAATCAATCTGAATTACAGAACACATCTGAAATCCATTTAACATACTTCAGTTGGTTGGAATGAATGTAATTTTGTGAAATTATTATATACAAGATGAATGTGAATAATTCCAAAAGCAAATACCTTCATAGCATGCCAGAGTTCATGGGCATCGTAGGTAGGTGGAGGATACATCAAGCCCACCATAACATCTTTGAAATGATCCGATAAATTTTCTTTCAGATCCACAATTATATCCTTTTAAAAGAAATAAGGAACAATGATGAAGGAACAACAAAAACAAAAAAGCCCCAGGAGGTTTAATAGTTCATGCAATCTTCGGTACTACAACCATGAATAAACATAACGAGAAACATCTCACTCTGAGAAGTGGTTTCTTTCCCGAGGGAATGAGGAAATGTAGAGTATGGTAGCAGAGAAAAAGTATACAAGTGCAATTTAGATGTTTTAATCTTCTGAAATGTTTTCATGCTGATGGAATCAGTCTGAGCATTGTGTAAATCTTCGATTAAAGCTTCCAGGATTCAGAGGTCAATCTGGGGAGCAATAGCAGCTCCTGCAACTTTTTGTAAGGCATGTGGGGGTGCACTATTGATCACCCTTTTCCTCTACCCTCAAATTATGTCTGTCCCTTGTTTGTTTTGTCATATTTATCTCAGTTCAGAAACCCGTCTGCCTTGTCTAAAATTTCTCACAGTATAGTAAATTGATTGAACCTCTGGGATGTAGATCTCTAACCAAAACAGGTTTATAGAATCTTATACTAACCTTAAAATACCTGCTAGGGTGTGTAACAGGGTCAACAGTCCCTACATTGACAGAATTAAGTTGGAAAACAGCTAAGTAATACCTGGAAATGAGCCCTAGGGGGAGAGAGAGAGATAACAGTGAAATGAGCTGCTGAAAGTTGATGTTGTAGCTAGGGCATTGCTTCAGGGGCATAGCCACAGGTGGGCCCAGGCCCACTCACTTTCACCCAAGGCCCACCCAGAAGCACTACACCCCAGTCATGCAATATCCAGCAACCTTCACTCCCCTCCCCCTCCCGCAGGTCCAACACCTCAGCATCTTGCCATGGTGAGGGTGGGGAAATGAAGGGAAGATGCTGAGGTGCTGGACCTGCGGGAGTGGGAAAGAAGGGAGGGTAGAGAGGTGCTGGCCCAGCAGGGGGGAGTAGATGTTGAAGGGAAGGGAGAGAGGTGCTGGACATGCAGGGGGGGGGGCTGGAAGAAGGGGAAAGGTGCTGGACCAGTGTGTGTGTGTGTGTGGGGGGGGGGGGGGGGGGTTAGTAGGAAGGGAAAGATGTGCTGGACCTGCAGTGCAAGAATGGAGGGATGGGAGAGAGGTGCTGAATCTGGAGGGGGGTGGAGGGGTGCTGAACCTATCAAAAGGGGCTGGAAGGAAAGGACCTGTGCGTGTGGGTGTGGGTGTAAGGGGGAGAATGGCAGGAAGGGAGGGTGCTGGACCTGTGATGGGGAGGCTGAGGAAAAAGAGAGAGGTGCTGGACCTATGAGGAAGGCTGGAAGGAAGGATAGGTGCTGGACCTGCAAGGTGGGGGCTGGAGGGAAGGAAGAGGTGCTGGATATGTGAGGGGAGATAGAGGAAAGGGAGATGTGCTGGATATGAGAGGGTGGGTTGGAGGGGCGACAGGGGAGAAGGGAGAGAGGGGCTGGACATACGGGGGAGGGATGGAGGGAAGGGATAGAGGTGTGGAGCTGCAAGTAGGGTTGGAGCAAAGAGAGGGATATACTGGATCCGTGGGAGGGGGAGGGATGATAGGGAAGGGAGAGAGATGCTGGATCAGTGGAACAAAGGAAGAGGAGGTAAAATGCTGAAACCACAGTGGGAGAAAGAGCCAGATTCATAAGGGGGAGGGAGGCGGTATACAGAAACAGAGGGGAGATGATGGGCATTGGGTGGGAGTTTTCTCCCTCATATTCACGGAGGCAGAGGTGCAGTGTTGTGTATTTTAATATATCTGTATTCAATTGCATTGTCTGTCTAATAGATAGCACCATGCACTGGGGCTCCCTCTCCCCCCACCTATATTTCGCAGTATCCCGTGATTGACTCCTTGTGAGTTCTCCCTATTGGCTGTTAGCTCTGAGCTAGGGCCAGCCTTCCCTCTCTGCCCCCGCAGGCTGTGAAAGAAAGCCCAGTCTTGCTAGCATGCCTTGGTGATCAGCAGCTGTTCTAGGGGGCTGATCCCTCCTTAATCTACTGTAATTCCATCAATATTTTTCGCTGTCTCCACAAGTCATTCTCCATTTATTTTCTCTGAGTTTCTCCCCCTTATTCTCCTTTCAGTGTTACAGATTTTCCTCTCAGCTGGGCTGAGGTTCTGGCCAACTCCTTGCCTCCGGAGTGGCTAGATGCAGACTTTGTGCAGAAGGCAACAATTATGTCTAAGCAACTGAAATGTAAGTTGGATTTTCTTTGTTTATTCTGAGTACTACCATAAAGAAGATTTGCTAAAGAATTGAAGCCCCGATAATCAATTCCCTGCACTGCTCTGAAACAGTGTCCTAAAAATAGCACCGGAACAGGACGGGGAATTAACTCCTCAATGATCAACGCTAATAACATGCAAATTTAAGTGCGTTATTAGCGTTTATCATCCTAGGAAATTGTGGGAGGATTGTGCCTGAGCATGCTCAGGTACAATTTTCCCATACTTGTTTGACAGGTCCAGGCTGTCAAAAGCCCAGACCTGTGAAACATAGGGGTTAGAGGTCTGTGGGACCCACAGACCCCCCTCCAACAACAAGGCCCTGGTAGCCTAGTGCCCCCCAAGCCCCCCCCCCCGGATGGCGATATGGGGGCTGGAAGTCCACTGAACCCCCACACCCAAAACAACATACCTGGTGGACCAAGTAGGCTGCCGACCCAACTATCCACCCACCCTGGTGGTCTAGTGGCCAACCCACACTCCATACCACTGCAGTAGAGAAGGGAATAGCACTCCCTCTTCTTTCCATTGCTGCCTTCAAAATGGCGATGCCCTGCCATGTCCATTGCATCCTGGGATGTACTGGGCAGGGCTTCCCTACCATATAAGGGAAGCCCCGCCAAACACGGAGGTACGGGTTGGCCACAAGCAGCCCACTTGAGCCACCAAGTATGTTTATTTAGGTGTGGGGGTGTTAGGGGCTGGAGATCCACTGGACCTCCAGTCCACCATGTTACCATCCTGTGGGGGTGTGTGTGGGGCTTGGGGGGCACTAGGCCACCAGGGCCTTGCTTTTGGAGGGGGTCCAAGCATCCAATGGACCCCCAGAACACGGTGGCAGCCCGGGCTGCCTGACTGATGGAGGGGGCAGGAACAGAGCCTTAACCCTAACACCAGCTCTTTGCCTGACTCTAACCCTAACACTGCCTGCCCTGACTCTTGGATTGAACCTGACTATTCTCTGTACTGCTGCCTGCCCTTACTCTTGGATTGGACCTGACTATACTCTGTACTGCTGCCTGCCCTGACTCTTGGATTGGACCTGACTATTCTCTGTATCGCTGCCTGCCCTGACTCCTGGATTGGACCCGGCTATTCTCAGCTTTGCTGCCTGTCATGGCCAGCGGCTGTGCAACCCCGCTCGTATTCAGAAGTCCTGGTGGCCACCTGCACCTGGGGGCTCAACTCACGAGGAACGGTGGTTGCTCCCCAGGTGAAGCTAGGGGTTGTCCGGCTGCCTGACTGAGTACAGCGCTCTTCTCCAGTCCACCGTGCTCAGTCAAGGCACAAGGGCTCACTACCGCAGTATCGCAGGAATCATAACAGCAAGCATTTGCACCAGCCTTTCAGCTAGCGTAGGTACTTGCGCCTAAAGTTAGGTGTGAAACTGTGGACTTACAGTTGCCTTCTATAATGGCAATTATGTGCGTAATCACCATTATAGGATTCACGCTTAGTGTGCATCATCCCAGAGCCTAATTTTAGTCAGCCAATAGAGAATTACTCCCTATATTTCCCATTGCCTTAGGTACCCACTTAGATTGTAAGCTCTTTCAGGCAGGGTCATATGGAGGAGCATAATCGAACGGGGGCGCCCATCTATAAGGGCGGCCACCTGTAAAGACGGCCCCGTCAAGCGGCGTACCCGACCGTATTATCGAAACAAGATGGCCGGCCATCTTTTGTTTTGATAATACGGTCGGGGACGGCCAAATCTCAACATTTGGGCCGCCCTTAGAGATCGCCGGCGTTAGAGATGGCCGACATTGGTTTTCACTGATAATGGAAACCATAGGTGGTTGGTGGCTCAACTGTTTGAGGAGGCTAAAGGGGGCGGGGTTAGGGGTGGGGACAGGGGTGGAGCTTAAATCCATAATTGTCTGATAACACACAGAAAAAAATAAAAATAAAAGTCACAATACCTTTTATTAAATTTAGATAGATATTAGCTATGTATCATATACCAAAGAATAAAGTGGTTGCTCAAAGCAAATACTAACCACAATCGCTCAACTGCAAAACACTATGCACAACTTTGTGCAAAAACACTCTCAGAACCTTACTGTACCATAAATATTACACTGGGCAGAACCTAATACACCAATATACCACCCATACGGAAAATGCAGACCGTCAACAATATGAAACAAGTGATCATAATATCATGTTACATGTAGAGCCACAAAACACCTTAATTCATGTTTAATGTGGGATAAAATGCCATAAATAAGTAAATAAATAAATAAATAAATAAATGTAAACTTTTAGTATTGAGCACCTAATTCTCAAAGTGGACATATTCCAAACACTATAATGAAAATAAAATGATCTTTTCTACCTTTGTTGTCTGGTGACTTTGTTTTTCTGATCATGCTGGCCCAGTATCCGATTCTGCTGCTATCTGTCCACTTAACTCCGTTTCCAGGGCTTCCTTTTAATTTATTTCTTTACTTTCTGCCTTTCTTCTTCATTTCTTGCCCTACATCCGTAAGTAAAAGCTGGGGCCTCCACAGACTTGACTGTCCAGTGGATCCATCTTCTGCCTATTTTCTTCCTCCATGTGCAGTTTTTCTCTCTTTAAATCAAATATTACCACCATGGCTGAATATCAGCTCTCCCCCGCAGGTTCAGCAAGCTCTCTTTCCCCCTCCGCCCCCCAGTCCACATCTATACCTTGTCTCCCACTCCAGGGTCTTACATATTTTTTTTCTTCCTCCTGCCTGCCTGCCCTCCTTCCCTACCCCACCCAGGACTATCAGAGCAGCACTTTCAGCTCTCTTTCCCTCCCAAAGGTTCAAGCTGAACCTTTGTGAGAGAGGTGAAGGCCTCATATCTCTCTCCCCCAAAGATTCAGCAAGCAACCTCTCTTCTGCCACCCCCCTCCAGTCTCTCCCTCTAAGTCCCATTATAATTTCTGTAGCCCATCCCCCTTTACTGACAGGCTCTCATTACCCCCCCCCCCCCCGATGCACCATTTATCCCTCACACTCCCTCCCTGCAGTCCCTATAATTAGCGTCTCTCTCTATCCCTCTCACTCCCTCCAATGTGCTTTAGATCGTCCATCGCTGCCGGTAGTGGCACACCAACCTTATTACAGCTTGCTTCGGGTCTTCGTCCTGAAGCTGACGGCATGACTTGCCCCGCCTCCTCTGACCAGCCTTCCTTATGATGCATCCAGCCCTCGCGGAAGCAGAAAGGCTGGTCAGAGGAGGCGGGGCAAGTCATGCCGTCAGCGTCAGGACGAAGACCCGAAGCAAGCTGTAATAAGGTTGGTGTGCCACTACCGGCAGCGATGGACGATCTAAAGCACATTGGAGGGAGTGAGAGGGATAGAGAGAGACGCTAATTATAGGGACTGCAGGGAGGGAGTGCGAGGGATAAACGGTGCATCGGGGTGGGGGGGGGGGGGGGGGGATGAGAGAGAGAGATGCTTGGGGCTTGCGACTTGGGAGGCTTAGCCTCCCCAAGCCTCTTATACCGGGAGCCTATGATGGAAACTAATGGCGGCCATCTCAAACACGGCCAAATCCAAGCCATTTGGTCATGAGAGGAGCCAGCATTTGTAGTGCACTGGTCCCTCTCACATGCCAGGACACCAACTGGGCACCCTAGGGGGCACTGCAGTGGACTTCACAAATTGATTACCCTTCCCTTGGGTGCTGAGCCCCCCAAATCCCCCCCCCCAAAACCCACTACCCACAACTGTACACCACTACAATAGCCCTTATGGGTGAAAGGGGGCACCTACATGTGGGTACAGTGGGTTTCGGGTGGATTTTGGAGGGCTCACATTTACCACCACAAGTGTAACAGGTAGGGGGGAATGGGCTTGGGTCTGCCTACCTGAAGTGCACTGCACCCACTAAAACTGCTCCAGGGACCTGCATATTGCTGTCATGGAGCTGGGTATGACATTTCAGGCTGCATAGAGGCTGGCAAAAAATGTTTTACATTTTGTTTTAGGGTGGGAGGGGTTGGTGACCACTGGAGGAGTATGGGGAGGTCATCCCCTATTCCCTCCGGTGGTCATATGGTCAGTTTGGGCACCTTTTTGAGGCTTGGTCCTGAAAATAAATGAACCTAGTAAAGTCAGCCAAATGCTCGTCAGAGCCGGCCTTCTATTTTCCATTATCGGCTGAGGCTGGCCATCTCTTAACCAAGCCCCCATCCTGCCTTCAATACACTGCCAACACGCCCCCTTGAATTTTGGCCGGCCCTGCAACGGAAAGCCGTTGAAACCAGCCAAAATCGGCTTTCGATTATACCGATTTGGCCAGCCTTAGGAGAAGGCCGGTCATCCCCCGATTTGTGTCGGAAGATGGCCACCCTTCTCCTTCGAAAATAAGCAGGATGGTACCTGATTACTTATCACCACTGTGTCCAGCATGTGTCCAGCAGCACTACAAAAATACATAATAAAATCATTATCACTACATAATAAAATCATTATCACTACTGCATCTTCAAATGTAGGGTTTACATGCTGATGAAAATTGTCTTAATTGCCAAAAGATTTAGGGGCCCTTTTTATTAAGCCACGCCAAAACCTGGCCTGTGCTACTTTTAGCATGTGGGTTTCCCACACACTGAGGCCACTTATAGTGTGGCGGTAAAATGGATGCAATTATCTTCTTTCCCGTAACGGCCATACATTAATTACTAGGCGGTAAGGCTCCTGAGCTAATCCCACACTAATCAGGCAGCATGCGACAATGTTATGCTCATATTAGTCCTCTCCTCAAGTCACTTCACTGGCTTCCTATCCGTTTCTGCATACAATTCAAACTCCTCTTATTGACCTATAAGTGCATTCACTCTGCAGCTCCTCAGTACCTCCCCACTCTCATCTCTCCCTACATTCCTCCCCTGGGAACTCTGTTCACTGGGTAAATCTCTCTTATCTGCACCCTTCTCCTCCACTGCTAACTCCAGACTTTGTTCCTTTTATCTTGCTGCAACATATGCCTGGAATAGACTTCCTGAGCCGGTACGTCAAGCTCCATCTCTGGCCGTCTTCAAATCTAAGCTAAAAGCCTACCTTTTTGATGCTGCTTTTAACTTCTAACCCTTATTCACTTGTTCAGAACCCTTATTTTATCATCCTCACTTTAATATTCCCTTATCTCTTGTTTGTCCTGTTTGTCTGTCCTAATTAGATTGTAAGCTCTGTCGAGCAGGGACTGTCTCTTCATGTTCAAGTGTACAGCGCTGCATACGTCTAGTAGCGCTTTAGAAATGATAAGTAGTAGTAGTACCCACGTTATATGATTTGCACAGGGCATGCCTACTCTCCACCCATAAATACTCCTGCACTAAAAAACAAACAAACTATTTTTTAGCACAGGATTAGCACGTGGCGATCGGCAATATTGTGGGATGCCTCAGCACATACCTCCAGAAGGTGATCTCTCCACAGGAAGGGTCGTTTTTATTGATTTGATGAGAATAAAGACCTTGTTTAGGAAACACCATCTGTGAGAGGATTTCTTTTTTGGATCCACTGTTCGTTTATATGCCTCAGCACATCCCATGGCAGTGCTTTGTGATGTGCAGTAGGCACTAGCTACTGCCTATCATGGCTTAGTAAAAGGGCCCTTTAGTAGTTGATAAACTATACATGTCAGTAAGTAACACTACAGTTACTCAGCAAAGCTTACGCTCTCCAAAAAGAATAATGAAAGCCAGCCACAGGATGTCTCAGTGTAATTAACATGATAGAGAAAGAAAAGATAATAAAATAGCCACAGAAATTAAAACATGAATTTACAATGAAGAAACAATCAGTAATCTAAATGGAATGAACACTATGTAAGTGACAGCTACTAAATCAGACGTGGAATACAAATTAATTCATTAAGATATTTCTCAGCTGACAGCGTGTCTGCAGGAAAAGGGATTAATGGTAGAAATGAAGACTAATTAAAAATTGCCCCCTGCAATGAGAATGGGGGTACATAAAAGGAATGCTGAACAGGAATGGATAACTGAAAGTATCATTTTTTGTGTGTATTCATATATTTTTATTGAATTCAAAACAGCATTAGGCAGTCAAGAAAGAAAGGAAAGACCATGGCTCAGGGACAAGAGATGTGGAGGGGCATTTTCGATATGACATCTAAGTTAGACTTTGGACGTTTTGTACTAAATGTCCAGAATCCAAATAGGAAATATAGCCATTTTCAAAACAGCAAAATGTCTATTTTTTTTTTTAAATGACCGCATGCTAGATGGTTTTGTGCACTGTCTATTTATCTTTTTGGTCCATTAAAAAAAAAAGTCCAATTGCAAAACACACAAAATCAAGCCATTGGGATGTAGGCGGAGCCAGCAATCTTTGTAGACTGGCCACACAGACATCCCATGAGAGCAATGGGGCACCCTAGGAGGCACTGCTGTGGACTTCATATAAATGCTCCCAGGTACACATCTCACTGTTACCCCATATCTTGTCTGCTGAGCCCTCCAACCCCCACCCCAAACCCATTCCCCCAACAGTACACCGCTACAATAGCCCTTATGGGTGAAGTGTGAGAGGTGGATTGAGATATGGGCCTGGGTCCCCTTCTCTATAGTCCACTGCACTTACACTACACTACTCCAGGGACCTGCTTGCTGCTGTAATAGAACTGGCTATAACATCTGAAGCTGTCATAGATGCTGATAAATACTATTTTTATTCATTTCTTTGGGGGTGAGGTTGGGAGGGGGTCAGTGACCACTAAGTGGGGGTCATCCTTGATTCCCTCTAGTGATCATTTGGAGGGGCATTTTCGATATGATGTCTAAATCTGAATTTGGACGTTTTACAGAAAACGTCCAAATTCTGAACAGGAAAGAAGGTCATTTTCGAAAAAAGAAAAACGCCTATCTTTTTTTTTTTTAAATACTATGGACATTTTGTATTTTGGATGTTTTGTTATTTGGATGGGGTTTTTTTTGGTCCATTTTGGGAAAAAAAACATCCAAGTGCAAAACGTACAAAATCAAGTCATTGGGATGTAGGAGGAGCCAGCATTTTTAGTAGACTGGTTCCCCTGACATCCCAGTACAGCAATAGGGCAGCCTAGGGGGCACTGCAGTGGACTTCATAAAATGCTCCCAGGTACACCACTGCTCCCTTACTTTGTCTGCTGAGCCCACCCAAACCCCACTACCCCCAACTATACACCACTACCATAGTCCTTACGGGTGAAGGGGGAACCTATATGTGGGTACAGTGGGTTTCTGGTGAGTTTTGGAGGGCTCACAGTTTCCTCCACAATTGTAACAGGTAGGGAGAGGTAGGAGGCTGGGTTCACCTGTCTGCAGTGCACTGCATCCACTACTAGACTACGCCAGGGACCTGCATACTATTCTGATGGACCTAAGTATAACATCTGAGGCTGGCAAGTAATATTTGTAATCACATTTTTTGGGGGGGTTGGGAGGGGGTTAGTGACCACTGGGGGAGTAAGGGCACCTTTTTTTGTGGAGTGGAGGAGTAGCCTAGTGGTTAGTGCAGCGGACTTTGATCCTGGGGTAGTAGGTTGAATTCCCACTGCAGCTGTTTGTTATAAAAACAGGTCTAGCTCAAAACATCTAAGTTTTAGTCCAGGACATTTTTGTTTTGTTCCATTATGGCTGAAAAACGTCTAAGTTTAGGAATGCCCAAGTCCCGCCTTGAACACGCCCCTTGCACACCCCCTTGAGATTTAGATGCACTTCTGATGGACTTCAGAGAAAAACGTCTAAAAAGAGTTTTCGAAAATACTGGTTTGGATGGTTTTGCGAGAAAAACGTCCAAATGCAGACTTATGTCACTTTTTGGACGTTTTTCTCTTTTGATAATGAGCCTGTTGGTCATTTAGGGCACCTTTTTGTGTCTCATTTTTTTCTAAAAACAGGTCTAGATCAAAATGTTGAAGTTTCAGCCCTAGACATTTTTGTTTTGTTCCATTATGGCTACAAAATGTCCAGTGTTAGGAACGCTCTCAGCCTGCTCTAATCCCACCCTTGAAATGCCCCGATACACCCCTTGTGATTTGTACGCACTGCAGACGAATTACATAGTTGAATGTATACAAAATAGTTTTCGAAAATACAGATTTGGACGTTTTGAGAAGAAATACATCCAAATGCTGCATTATGACACTTTTTGGACGCGTTTCTCTTTTGAAAAAGAAACCCCACAGTCACACAGTTAGGCCAGAAAAAAACAAAACAAACAAAAAAAAAAGAATGAAGAGAGAAAAATAGAGTAGGGATGTGTATGAGCAAATTTTTGATTTGTTTTCAATTTTTCAGATTTTTTTCCCCCCGTTTTCATGTGTGTGTGTTTGTTTCCCACCTTCATTGTTTATAACTTTTAAAGTATGTGTGTGTAACTCCTGGGGCCTGTCATACATATCCTGTGGCTGCTTATGACCTGCAGGGGGCAGCTCGAGTACATCTTCAGAAGTTTGGAGTTTGTTGTAGGGCTAAGTACTCTAATAACTGGACTAAGGTTCTGGGACTTCTGCATGTGAGAGACTTGTGCATGTGAAAGTGTGGATGGGTGGTATCAAAACATACACATGTCGAAATTCAGCCTTTGATCCTAAAATAATTATCTTTAAATCCACTGCTCTAAATGAACACCTTTCTCCTCAACAACTACAATTATTTGATATACTCATTACAATTGCACTGAAAATGATGTTATCAAATTGGAAAAACAACCATCTGCTAAATGTTTTACTTTTGGCGGCAAATGGTCTTGCAAACTTTTAAGTTTGAAATGACAATTGCTGATAAATTAGGAACTACTTTAAATATATGGAAAATTTGGTTCAGCCTAGAGACATACTTGGCTAGTACCACTGTTATTTAATTTACTGATCGTTGACAAAGCCTACTTGATTTATATGGACTCAACGCATCTTATGTAACAAGTATTTCCATTTATTTTGATCTATGTCTTACCTATTGCTGTTCATTTTAATATTAACATACATAGTAACATAGTAGATGACGGCAGAAAAAGACCTGCACGGTCCATCCAGTCTGCCCAACAAGATAACTCATATGTGCTACTTTTTGTGTATACCCTACTTTGATTTGTACCTGTGCTCCTCAGGGCACAGATTGTACAAGTCCGCCCAGCACTATCCCCGCCTCCCAACCACCGGCTTTTTGGACCAAAAAAATGCAGATCACTATGGGCATAGTTAGCCCCAAATATTCAATGCTGTGCCATGTCTGGACACTGGCACGGAATATCTGGTGCAATAAGCTTATGCTGCCAGAACCTATGCTTATAAGGGATGAAGGCACCCACTGCTCCTCCTGTTCCCCCTCCCTTCCCCATGATTCTGATCCTCCATCCTTCCCACCCCTGATGTCATGAAAGGCCGATTGAGGCCCCTGGCCACCCTCACCCCTTCCACCCCTATAGGTCCCCCTGGGCCTATCTTGTCAATTCCTAGTTGTCTAGTAGGGTCTTAAGGGCAGGAGCAGTGCCCACCCACTCCTGCCTGTCACTGTTTTCTTTACAAAATGGCTGCCACAACCTCTAGTGGCAGCCTTGTATTACTGTCTTCACTCAGTACTCAGTAGTATCACATGACTACAGCTAGGGCACAGGGCACCATTTTGGATTCAGGCACCAATCTGGCAGCAGCAAAGGAGGATTGCTACCACCCATAATTGCTGATCAGACCACTCCGGACTCCCTGTGTAAGTCCCGGAGAGGGGGTCCTGGATGGAAGGAAGGGAGAGCTTTAGTGTGCAGCCTTGGTCTGTTGGGAGCCGGCCTTTGGTTGTCAAGGGAGGAGAGTTGATGTGGACAGGGGATTTGGATGGAGGGGGAATTGGATAGGGAGGGAGGGGGGAAGTGAAGGTGAGTGACCTGCGGGATCCATGACACTGAGGAAAGATCAGGAGGGTTTGAAAGGATCAGGAGGATATGAAGACATTGGAGAAAGGATCAGGAAGATAGAGGACATCTGGGGAGGGATTTGGAGGCTATGGGGTTGCACTGCCATGGCTCTTTATCTGTCAGCAGCCACATTACCAAACTGCCAGTAGCTCATCTGCTCTTACTGCCACCTCTTGAGGTGGTGGTAAGTTCAGCTGTGCTATCAGAAGTTGGTACAATTAGCGCACGATAAAGACCCATGTGCCAGCTGTCACAGCTAGCCACACTTCCTCCTGCTCCTGTCACAACCACACCCATCCCTCTCCCATGTTTGTCAGATAATGAGATGTTTGCCCCTGTTTTAGTGCAGTAGACAATTGGGGGAGGGGCTACACTACTGTCTACTGTGCTATTAACACTATGATAGCTGGTTAGCACAGCTTAGTAAAAGGACCCCTAATAATGTACAATCCTGACCTTTCAGGCTGCATAAACTAACGCAACGGCTGTGTATTGGACACATAATTTTTTAGAATAGTGAAGAGACTAAATTAAGTCTTTGCATCGGTCTTTACTGAGGATGATTTAAGGGAGCTACCTGAGCCAGAAATGGTATTTAATGGTAACAATAAAGAAGAACTGAAAGATATTTCAGTGAACCTGGAAGATGTGAGATGTCAAATCGACAAGTTAAAGAGCAGCAAATCACCTAGACCAGATGATATACATCCAGGGTACTGAAATTTCAGATATCACCAATTCTTAAAACATGGTTCTAGGCTTTTAAAAAAAAAAAGTCTTTTGATGGTGGTGGTGTAGACCCTGAAAAAACATGGGAGGATGGGTAGCATGCAGAATGTGCTATAAAAATGATTGGTTCAGGGGAACTAGTCATTTTTCTGTAGTCATTCTGGAGACTACATTGGTCGCACAGTATACTTCAGTGTTTTGTTGCACATCATTAAAGACTTCCCTGGAGATATTTTTTGCACCTGTCCCATATTGAAGTCTCGTAGAGTAGTATGGAAGTGGCTGTGTAAGCGTAACTACTTTTCACCCCTGGTGACACCCTATTTTCCAATTTGTAATAACCCAGCTTTCCCTTCAGGTATTGGTACTAGTATTTTCTCTGGTTGGACTCGTAAGGGAATACAATGCCTACTACAAGTAGTAACTGAAGAAGGACATAGGAAGTCATTTGAGGCTCTAAGACAGGAGTTTTCCCTTACAGACTTAGACAGATTTGGTTATTTACAGCTCCATCACTACAGGAAACTTTGGCAGAGGCCTAAACTTTAGGATCTCAGCAACCAGTACCATTAAAATTTCATCACAGATACCTCCAAGACACGACAGCAGATATAAACTATAAGAAGTTAGTCTCCTTGTGGAATGTGGACCTGCACTTTACCTTGTTGGACCACCAGTTTCAGTCCTTAGTGGTGGGATTTAAGAACTTTCCAGATCAAGTCTGTCATTGGGAGACGTTGTATAAGTTTGCTTCACAACTTTATATCTGCTTTACAACTTTATATCTCGTCATGTAGAGCTCATTGGGCTAGTCTGACCACCAGTGACTTTTGCCCTAAATGTTCCTCACCTAGAGCCATGTTGGGCCATATGTTCTGGCACTGCTCGCTGGTAGCCCATTTCTGGCACAGGATCCTTGCTGTTATTTCTAAAATTTGGTCTTTTATAGCAACTTATGATCCTCTGCTATTTTTTGGACGTTATACGTGGGAAGCTACTGCACCTAAGGGCCTTCAAGGCTTCTTTCACAGGCCTATGTTGTTTGGCCTCAAGGCATTATTGTCTGCCTGGTTGCTACCTAATGTGAACAACAGTGGCATTCTTTAATGATTCATCAAATGCGTATGGAGCAACTTCAAATCACCGATTTTTCTCATGTAGCTGGACTTATTTTCCAGGAGATTTGGGAGCCTTTTTGGTTGATGTTGCTTTCTTCAGCAAGGAGCTGCTTGCTGAATTTTTGAGTGGCAGTGTTTCAGCACTCTGAGATGCAAGAGTTATTGTCATGGTGTAAACTGGTGGAGGGGGAAGGGGGATGGGAGAGGGAGAACTGTGTATGGATATATATGAGTTTTACTGCCTAATGTTGTTATGTTTGGTTTTGGGATGTTGTTTTCTGTTCTCTCTTGTGGAGACCTGTTTAATAAAAAAAAGATTTAAACATAAAAATGGTTCTAGGAGTGATCTGGAAAATTACAGACTGAAAAGCCTGACATCAGTGCTGGGCAAAATGATAGACACTATTATAAAAAACAAAATTACTGAACATATAGACAAAAATGATTTAACGGGACAGAGTCAACATGGAATCAGGCAAGAGAAACCTTGCCTCACCAATCTGTTATTTTTTGAAGACATGAATAAACATGTAGATAAAGGTAAGCCTGTTGATGTACTGTATCTAGATTTTCAGAAAGCTTTTGAGAAAATCCCTTAAGAGAGACTCCTGAGAAAATTGAAAGCCATGGGATCAGGGGCGTAGCCAGACCTCGGCGGGAGGAGGGTCCAGAGCCCGAGGTGGGGGGGGGGGGCACAGTTTAGCTCATCTCCCCCAGCCGTGACCCCCCTTGCCAGTTTTGACTCCCCCTAACGCTGCCGACCCCTCCATCACTTTCGACCCTGCCGCCAACCCTCCCCTGTCGCCGCCGCCAGATACCTTTGCTGACCAGCCGCAGTCGTCTTCAGTGCCAGTCACTGGCGCCTTCACTGATATGTTTCTGTGAGTCTTGACTCCAGCCGTCCTGCATGCATGTCCTGCACATTACGTGCACGCAGGACGTCAGGAGTCAGGACTCACAGAAAGAGATCAGCAAAGATGCTGGAGACCAGCACTGAAGAAGACTTTGGCTGGTGGGGGTTGGGGACCCCCACCAGCAAAGGTACCTGGCAGCGGCGGAGGATCAGCAGCGGCGGGAGGGGGGATCGAAAGTGGTGGGGGAGGGGAGGCGGCAGGGGCGTCCAAAAATAGAGGGGGCCAGGGCTAAATCTGTGGGGGCCCATGCCCCCATGGCCCCACCTAGCTACACCCCTGTATAGGATAGAAGAAAATGTTCTATTTTGGATTAAGAACTGGTTAAAAGAAAAGAGAGTAGAGTTAAACTGATGATTTTCTCAGCGGAAGAAGGTGAATAGTGGAGCGTCATATGATGTACTGAGTCCAGTATTTTTTTCATATTTATAAATGATCTGGAAATGCTAATATTTACAGATGACACAAAATTCTGTATTCTCCTTATGTTGCTAAACAAAATGAAAATTAAAAAATAAACTATTCCAAGTTGTTAAATCATATGTGGACTGTGAAAAATTGCAGGAGGAACTTAGGAGATTGGAAGACTGGACTTTCATTGGCAGATAAAATTTAATTGTAAAGTGATGCACATTGAGAAGACTAATCCAAATCATAGTTACATTATGCTAGGTTGCACATTAGGAGTCACCAGCCAAGAAAAAGATTTGGGTGTCATTGTAGAGAATACATTGAAATCTGCTCAGTGTGCATGGTGGCCAAAAAAGCAAACAATGGTAGGAATTATTAAGGGAAGGACAGAAAATAAAACAAAGAATATTATAATTCTTCTGCATTGTTCCTTGGTGCAACCTACCCTTGAATATTTAGGAGAATTATATAAATTGGGTGGCAGAAAAGATTGGCACTAAGCACTATTCTATAAAGGGTGCATACCCTTTATAGGATAGCACTTTGCATCAATTCCCATGCCCAACTCTAGACACCAGACTTACACCTGCTGAAGCCTGGTGTAAATCCTGGTGCCAAAGTTGGGTGCAGAGACCCATTATCTCTAACACTGTGTGCAACTTCTTGGAATATCCCTGACCTGCCCATGCCCCTCCCATTGCCACACCCCCTTTTGGGTTGCACACTATGAGATTTAGTTGCCCAGCACTATAGAATAGCATGCAGCCAGATGCGCATGCAAATCCTAATTGGTGCCAATTGACATCAATAATTGACGTCATAATAACCAGTTTTTGATGGTTAACAGCTTGTTAGCCAATTAAGTTGTACATGCATCTCGGAAGTGCACTCAAATTTGGGCACCCAAATCTGGGCACCATATACAGAATCTGAGGGATTATGTGCAATTCTGGTCACCACATCTTAAAGAAGATATATCTGGATTTTAAAAAATACAAAGAAGGGTAACCAAAATGATTAAGGGGATAGAATGATTCTTATATGAGGAAAGGCTGAGCAGGTTATCACTCTTCAACTTGGAGAAGAGAAGGCTGAGAGGGGATAAACTAGAGGTCTACAAAATCCAGCCTGGAGTAGAACAGGTGAATGTGAAATGATTGTTTTCACCATCAAAAAGTAGAATGACCAAGAGACTTTCCATGAAGTTCATAGTAATACTTTTGACAACAAATAGTAGAAAATATATTTTTTTCACTCATGAAATAGTTAAGCTCTGGACCTTGTTGACAAAGGATGTGGTAAAAGCAGATAGACTATCTGGGCTTAAAAAAGCTTTGGACAAGTTCCTGAAAGAAAAGTCCATAAACTGCTATTAAGGTAGACATGGGGAAAGCTACTACTTATCCCTTGGTCGCAGCATAGAATCTTGCTACTTTTTAGAATTCTGCCGAGGTAGCTGTGATCTGTATTGACCACTGTTGGAAACAGGATACTGGGCTAGACGGACCTTTGGTCTGACTTCGTACAGCAGCTCTTATGTTCTTATGAAATTATGTTTCCAAATTCTTATGCCCAAAATCAAGAAAGAAGAAATTCCAGGTGAAATGATCAGTCTAGCATTTATCATATGTTTTCTCTGCTATAAATAAATAAATTTCTTACCGGAGTTAAGTGGAATGTGTACAGCATTGGAAATCAGCATTCCAGGTTAATTGTCTGTTCATAGACTTGTCACAGAAAATTTAGATATGGTTTATAGGATGCAAAAGATGAACCTTGCATTGACACAGTAAAAGAGCTCATTCTGCATTGAAAACACTAAACTGCACCTATTTTATTACTGTTTTCTATCCAGTTTATTTTGAGTATCAAGCATTTTTGGCATGTGTGTGTGTGTGTGTGGGGGGGGGGGGGGGGGGGGGAGGTGATGTCTGGCAGATTCCTTCTGCTTCTGCTAAATCAAAACTAAGACTGAGATCTTACACCAGGTGCCTCTATTTCCAGGTATCCAGCTATTTCTCACTACTCTATATTCCCCTTGAACTCATGTAGCCAGTCATTGCCAGAATAGGACAGACTACTACTACTACTACTACTTAGCATTTCTATAGCGCTGCCAGGGTTACGCAGCGCTGTACAAGTTTCACAAGGGGAAGGACAGTCCCTGCTCTGGAGAGCTTACAATCTAAAGGTTACAAACTATGTAGTCAGTGTAGGTAGCTTACAATCAAAGGTTATAACTAAATAGCCACAGACTAAGCTCATATGCCCCAAGGAGCAGGTTACTCTTGTCACAGAATTCACTGTTGAATGCTCAGTCTGTGACGGTGATGAACGAAACATTTTGGAGGGCTAGGACATTTTCCTCTAGTTTCCTTGCCTCTGATCTTCCCCTCTCTGAGCACCATCTTATAACTTTCACACTTAAATCTCCTCCCTCCCAGTCCCGTCCTATCTTATCTAATTTATCTAGGAATCTTCATGATATTGACCCTTCATCTCTATCCTCCCATGTTTCAAACCTCCTCTCTACTGTGGCACCATCTACGTCTGTCAACGAGGCTGTTTCTTCTTACAACAATACTCTATCCTCTGCCTTAGAAACTCTTGCACCTTTGATGACCCGCCCTATAAGGCGTAAAAAACCCCAACCTTGGCTGACTTCTAATATCCGCTACCTACGTTCCTGTACCCACTCCACCGAACGCCTCTGGCGGAAATCTCGGACCCTTGCTGATTTCTTACACTTTAAGTTCATGCTGACCTCCTTCCAATCTGCTCTTTTACGCGCCAAACAGGATTATTATATCCAACTGACCAACTCTCTTGGCTCTAACCCTCGACTTCTCTTCACCACATTGAACTCTCTCCTGAAGGTGCCCCCTCCCCCAACTCCCTACTTGTCCCTCTAATTACCGACCCATCTCCCTCCTCCCTTTTCTCTCCAAATTACTTGAGCGTGCTGTTCACCACCGCTGCCTTGATTTTCTCTCCTCACATGCTATTCTTGACCCACTACAATCTGGTTTTTGCCCTCTCCACTCATCCGAAACTGCGCTTACTAAAGTCTCCAATGACCTATTACTGGCTAAATCCAGAGGTCTCTATTCCATCCTCATTCTTCTTGATCTTTCCACTGCTTTTGACACTGTCGATCACAGCATACTCCTCGATACCCTGTCCTCACTTGGATTCCAGGGCTCTGTCCTTTCCTGGTTCTCTTCCTACCTCTCTCTCCGCACCTTCAGTGTTCACTCTGGTGGATCTTCTTCTACTTCTATCCCTCTGCCTGTCAGCGTACCTCAGGGTTCTGTTCTTGGTCCCCTCCTCTTTTCTATCTACACTTCTGCACTTGGTTCATTAATTTCATCCCATGGCTTTTCCTACCATCTCTATGCTGATGACTCCCAAATCTACCTTTCTACCCCTGATATCTCACCTTGCATCCAAACCAAAGTTTCAGCATGCTTGTCTGACATTGCTGTCTGGATGTCTCAATGCCACCTGAAATTAAACATGACCAAAACCGAGCTTCTCCTTTCCCCCCCCAAACCCACCTCCCCACTCCCCCCGTTTTCTATTTCTGTTGATGGCTCTCTCATTCTCCCTGTCTCCTCAGCTCGAAACCTTGGGGTTATCTTTGACTCTTCGCTCTCCTTCTCTGCTCATATCCAGCAGACCGCCAAGACCTGTCGTTACTTTCTTTACAACATCCGTAAAATCCGCCCCTTTCTTTCTGAGCACTCTACCAAAACCCTCATCCACACCCTTGTCACCTCTTGTTTAGACTACTGCAATCTGCTTCTTGCTGGCCTCCCACTTAGTCACCTCTCCCCTCTCCAATCGGTTCAAAACTCTGCTGCCCGTCTCGTCTTCCGCCAGGGTCGCTTTACTCATACTACCCCTCTCCTCAAGTTGCTTCACTGGCTCCCTATCCGTTTTCGCATCCTGTTCAAACTTCTTCTACTAACCTATAAATGTACTCACTCTGCTGCTCTCCAGTATCTCTCCACACTCATCCTTCCCTACACCCCTTCCCGTGTACTCCGCTCCATGGATAAATCCTTCTTATCTGTTCCCTTCTCCACTACTACCAACTCCAGACTTCGCGCCTTCTGTCTCGTTGCACCCTACGCCTGGAATCCTGTTCAAACTTCTTCTACTAACCTATAAATGTACTCACTCTGCTGCGCTCCAGTATCTCTCCACACTCATCCTTCCCTACACCCCTTCCCGTGTACTCCGCTCCATGGATAAATCCTTCTTATCTGTTCCCTTCTCCACTACTACCAACTCCAGACTTCGCGCCTTCTGTCTCGCTGCACCCTACGCCTGGAATAAACTTCCTGAGCCCCTACGTCTTGCCCCATCCTTGGCCACCTTTAAATCTAGACTGAAAGCCCACCTCTTTAACATTCCTTTTGACTCGTAACCACTTGTAACCACTCGCCTCTACCTACCCTCCTCTCCTCCTTCCTGTACACATTAATTGATTTGATTTGATTTGATTACTTTTTTTGTCTATTAGATTGTAAGCTCTTTGAGCAGGGACTGTCTTTCTTCTATGTTTGTGCAGCACTGTGTACACCTTGTAGCGCTATAGAAATGCTAAATAGTAGTAGTAGTAGTAATTTTCAGTAGCTAGGTCTGCTTTGTGGATTATGATACACTTAGAATTGCATTCTCAAACAAATATAAACAGTTGGAAGTCTTTTTTATTACCACAGGGTTGATTTCTCGGGAATGAGAGGAATAAAGTAAGGGCTGGGGTCCAGGAGAATGATATAATCTTATGTTATCTATTTGTTTTATTACATTGTATTATTATTTTTTTAATTTGTGTGTGCATGTTTTTATGCTGTAAACTGTTTTGGATGGCTGGGTACCAGGAAGGCAGTAAATAAATTTAAAGTTAATTAATTGCAATACAGTCCTTCTGGAACCCTGAATTCATCTCTTCAGAGTCATGTACTAACAGCATGTGATGATCTGCTGTAGGGCTTAGGTATATAATGGGATGTGTAGCAGATAATGCATGATATCAGCATTTGACACAGTAGCCATTACTAAATGACTCCCTGAGAGTGATTTGAAAAGTGTACCAGCTGCTTCTTCAAGTATAATCACTATCACAAAAGCAGTAGCTTAGCAAAACAGCTTAATGGGACTTGATGATATCTCAAAGACATTTTGACAAGTACCCTTAAATCCAAACATTACAGCATATTACTAGTATGATTTAATCATCCAAAATATAGTGCCATTATCGTTTTAGATTGTGCATAATGTGAATATTATATTTCTAAAAAATGAATATTTAGTTGATTTTTTTCCACTAAGCAGGCTGTCTTGGAAAAGGTATAAAAAGATTTATCCTTAAGGCAAAAAAATCATAATGCAGTGACTACTGGTAATGTAATGAAATGAATTCTAATCAATTACAGATTATAAGAATTCCTGGCTAGATAGCAAGGAAGCCATATGGTTATCTCTTGTTCAGATCAGTCTATATATCTGGTCATCTTTTTAGCATGACCTCTTTCCTACACTTGATTCTTAGGACCTGATTTGCTAAGTTTTTATCCCATGAACCAGAGCGGAGGGATAGTCTAGGCTAGAGTAGTGGGTTGTAAACTAGATAGACCAGGATTCAAATCTCATTGACACTCCTCGGGGTCTTGGATAAATTACTTATCTCTCCATTGCTTCTAGTACAAACATAGGGGCCCTTTTACTAAGCCGTGTTAGAATATGAGTTTAGGGGCAAATTTTATAAATGATGCCGAAAACCCACACACTAAAGTTAGGCATAGTTTATGGAATATTCTTACACTCTGTTCTTGTGCCTAAAATTTAGGTGCACCCATTTAGGCCACCTAAAATCAAGCCTAAATACCTACACCTAAGTTAGGTGCAGATCGGGTATATTCCATAATAGTGCACATAGTTTTTTGAAATGCCCACAATCTGCCCATTCCACACCCATATTCACGCCCACTTTTCAGCTGTGCACAATAGAATTTACGTGCACCGCGTTATAGAATGTGCCTAGAAAGTTGTTTGAGTAATTTCTAATTAAAGCCAATTAGTGCTGCTAATTGGGTATTAAGTACCAATTATTGGCACTGATTTCCTCATTAATCAATTAAGTTGTGCGCACAATTTGACCATGTGGCTAAATTAGCATGCACAACTGAAAGTGCAATTTATAGAATTTGGGGGGTTAGTGTGTTTTAACATAAGACTTACCCACATATTAAGCCCATTTCTAACGCAGCAATATTGTAGGCACTTTTCAATTAATCTTTTTTCAGGTCATTAGTAATGTTACATTAGAGCACTTTACCTGAATAAATTTACTACTTTGTAGCTTCATTGTGTGCACCCTAGACCTAGTATTTTTGGAAAGAGTAAACTAGTGAATCACCTCTACCTGTTCCATGCCACTCAGCATTTTATCGACCTCATAGGGAAGTCATCCGGTACTATGTAAGCCACATTGAGCCTACAAATAGGTGGGAAAATGTGGGATACAAATGTAACAAATAAATAAATAAATCCCATCCCTTTTATCATTTTTGCTGCCCTTCTCTGTATTTTTCTAATTCCACTATATCTTTTTAGAGATGTGGTGACCAGAATTGCACACAGAATTTGAGGTGCGATTGAACTATGGAACGATACAAAGGCATTATAACATCTTCATTTTTGTTCTCCATTCCTTTCCTAATAATTCCTAACATTGTATTTGCTTTCTTAGTCGCCACAGCCAGGGCCGGTCTTAGGGCGAGGCGACCGAGGCGGCCGCATAGGGCCCCGCGCTCAAGGGGGCCCCGCGCGGCACGCCTGGGGTCGCCCCGCCTGCTGCTCCCACCCCCGACGATCGATCGCTGTAATGTAATAAAGTTGAGAAGCGCCGAGTAGCAGGCAGTGCCTCGCATCTGCCCTGCTAAAAATCTCCTGCACGTCGTCGGGCCGGCCTTCCTGCATTAAGTCCCGCCCTCCTTTGAGGTAATAGGCTCTTCCCGCATTAAGTCCCGCCCTCCTCTGAGGTAATAGCCTATTACCTCAGAGGAGGGCGGGACTTAATGCGGGAAGAGCCTATTACCTCAGAGGAGGGCGGGACTTAATGCAGGAAGGCCGGCCCAACGACGTGCAGGAGATTTTTACTAGCAGGGCAGATGCGAGGCTCTGCCTGCTACTCGGCGCTTCTCAAGTTTTTTTTTTAAGTTAGTGGGTGCAGCAGGGGAAAAGAGTTGGTAGGTGGGTCGGGTCAGGTGGGGGGGACTCAGATGTGAGAAGGGTGTGGGATGGGGGTTCTCAGTTGGGGGGAGGGGTAAGGGGGACTCAGATGTGAGAAGGGTGTGGGATGGGGGTTCTCAGTTGGGGGAAGGGGGTAAGGGGGACTCAGATGGGAGAAGGGTGTGGGATGGGGGTTCTCTTTTGGGGGGAGGGGGTAAGGGGGACTCAGGTGGGAGAATGGTGTGGGATGGGGGTTCTCAGATGGGAGAAGGGGGCTGGAACTGGGGTTTGAGAAGGGGCCATATGGGAAATGGGGGCCATGCATGGGGCTGGTGGGAAAATGGGGCATGCGTGGGTCAGGTGGGAGAATGGTTCTGGGGCTGAAAAGGGGAGGGCTCTAATACAAGACATGTGGATGAAGGGGGCTGGAACTGGGGGCTGAAAAGGAGGGTAGGTGGGATAAGGGGTCTAGTACTGGGACTGGATGCTGAAAAGGGGCAGGGGCTGAAACTGTGGGTACTGGGGGCTGAAAAGGAGATAGGGAGAAGTGGCTGGGGCTGAAGCTTGGACTGGTGAGAGAAAAGGGCTGGGGACGGGTTGAAACTGGGGGCTGAAAAGGGGACAGGGAGGAGTGGCTGGGGGCTGAAGCTCGGGACTGGTGGGAGAAAAGGGCTGGGGCTGAAACGGGGGACTGGTGGGATAGTGGGGCTGGAACTGGGGGCTGAAAAAAAGGGGCAGAGAGAGGGGCAGATCCTGGATGGAAGGGGGAGCGAGAGGGAGGGCAGACCCGGATGGATGGGAAAGGGAGGGTAAATGGTGGATTGAAGGGGCAGAGAGAAAGGGCAGACAGTGGATGGAAGGGATAGAAAGGGCAGACAGTGAATGGAAGGGGCAGAGATAGACGTGCACGGAAGGGGCAGGGAGAGAGGGCAGACATTGGATGAAGGGGACAGCAGAGAGGGCAGACACTGGATGGCAGAGAGAGAGCGAAGACAGATGCTGGATGGAAGGAAGACAGTGAAAAGAAGATGAGGAAAGCAGAAACCAGAGACGACAAACTGTAAATAAAATATATATTTTTATTTTTTTGCTTTAGGATATAGTATTGTAGCTGTGCTAATAAATGTTTATAATAGAACATGTAAATAAGGTAATCTTTTTATTGGACTAATTTTAATACATTTTGACAAACTTTCAGAGAACAAAGCCCCCTTCCTCAGGTCAGGATAGGATACTTTAACAGCTCTATACTGTATTGACCTGAGGACGGAGGTTTTGGCCTCTGAAAGCTAAATGTATTAGTCCAATAAAATGCTATTATTTTATTTTCTATATTTGTTTTATTTCTATTTGTTAATTTGTAAAGTGGTGATTGGTATTTGTTAGGTTTTTTTTCAAATTTACATCTGTTGTCTTTATATTTTGCACAGTACTAGGGCACATTTTCTGTTTCTGTGGTGTTGTATTGTATGCAGAGTCTGGCATCTTGGGGGTTCAGTTTAATTTTTGTCTAAATAGAAAGTTTAAATATTACTACTTATTCTATAGTGGATTAGGGTGTATCTGTGTTTGTGAAAAAGACATGGTTTTCAGTTGGCATTGACTGTGTAGGATCGACAAGCCCTGGAGCTGGGGGCCTTGGAGCTCGGAGAGAGGGGTGGCCGGCTCTGGAGCTAGGGTGGGGGTGGAGCTAGGGTGGGGCGGAGTTAGGGTGGGGCAGGGCTAGGGTGGGGCCCTGTCAAATTGGTCTGCATAGGGCCCCGCACTTGCTAAGACCGGCCCTGGCCACAGCACACTCAGCAGAGGGTTTCAACATATCATTGACGATGACACCTAGATCCTTTTCCTGGGCAGTGATTCCTAATGTGGAACCTTGCATCACATAGCTATAGTTTGGGTTCCTCTTTCTGACATGTGTCATTTTGCATTTGCTCCCATTAAACGTCATATGCCATTTGGATGCCCAGTCTTCCAGTCTCGTGAGGTTCTCTTGCAACACTTGATTCAAACTTAGGAAGCATGAAAACTAGTTTTGGTTAACTGAAAACACATATTTATATCCTGCTTTTATCAAAAAAGATTCTAAGTGGGTTACAGCAAGATGGAAAACATGGTTATCACACATAAGAGTCTCTCCATAATGAAATCATCATACCCGGCCATACATGTCCCTGTAAGCCTCTGCAATCATAAGCCTTTGCGCATTGCACCGCTGAGTAAGAATATTTATCAAAACATCTTTGTCGCATCCTGTAAAGAAGAGCAAAATCCAGAGATTAATACATAACTTGTTGGTATTTACCCATATTTATCATTGTTTTCCTAGCATTGTTCAGTGCATATTCTTAGTACCTTACACAGGGCCCTTTTACCAAGCTGTATGAGCCACTAATGCATGCCTAATAGAGAATAACACTGGGACAACGTTTGCCTCCGTCCCCATCCCATGCCCATGGGTTCTACCTCCATCCCCACCCCATCCCTGTGGGTTCTGCCTCCATCCCCACCCCATCCTTGTGGGTTCTGCCTCCGTCCTCACCCCATCCCCGCAGGTTCTGTCTCCATCCCTGCCCCATCCCCATGGGTTCTGTCCTCATCAGCAGAAGCCTCAAACAATTATGACTTTATATTTAAATCTTTGTATTAAAGTATAAAAAGGAACAATATGCTGTATAACTATTGTGTATAAATTTAAAATAGAAAACAATAATAATAGTGAGCAGCTATAATAACCCTCCTTATCACCACCCTCTACCCTTCCAACCCCAACAATAGCTGATTTCTACTACCCCAAGGAATCCTAATCTACCTTGTTGAAATGTCCAGGGGTACAAAATTACAACCCGTTCTATATGCCCTAGAGGGGAGAAATATGCCCTATGAAGCATTGTTATAATTTTTAAATCTGTGGATGAATAAGAAGTCATCAACAATTTCAGGATTCAGTCTAGCTCTCCTGTCTTCCACAGTCCTTCCTGCAATAGAAGATGTGCTGGTAGCAAGATGTAAAGGATTCCCCATGCAAAGTTTGCTAGTTGTGGCCAGCATGTTTGCTTGTTTTAAAAAAAAAAAAAATCAAAATATCGTTGTCTGCATTACTCAAACATAAATAACAGTCCAGTTCATTACCAGGATTCAAAGTAGAAAATGACACGGGGACAAAGTTTGTCCCCATCCCTGTGGGCTCTTTCCCTGTACCCGCCCCATCCCATCCCCATGGGATCTGTCCCTGCCCTGTCCCTATCCCCATCCCCGTGGTTACTGTGGGTCTCCATCCTGGTGCTATTCTCTAATGCCTAACGCAGCTTAAGGCATCTTGCGATAACTTCCAAATCTTCATGCGCTAACCGCACACTAGAAAAAATAATTTTGAAAGCGAGCATATCAGGGGTGCAAAAAGCTATATTAGTGTGTGATAACTGGCTACTGCTGGAATAGCACATGAGCCCATACCACGTATAAAAATGAGTGCTGGTAAGTGCTTACACGGTAATTTTTAAAAATGGCCATGCACTAATGACAACATTAGCACATGGCCATTAATACAAAAATAGAAAATTAGCCATTCCCCCCCAGATTCTATATATGGCACCTGAAAATCTGCACAGAATCTGGTGTATTTTATAACAATGTGCATAACTTAATTGGTTAACTAGCTAATCAGCACTGTTAATTGGATATTAACAAGCAATTATCAGTATTAACTGGCACTGAGATTTATGCACACAACTTGTTAAGTGTATTCTATAACGTGGTACTCCTAAATTCTAAGTTTCATAGTTGAAAAGGAGGCATGAGCATGAGCAGTGTGTGGGCGTTTCTAAAATCTATACACATTATTATAGAATACACCCGCTCTGTACCTAACTTAGGTGTCAGGATTTACACCAAGTAAATTGTGGCCTAAATGGAGGTAACCAAATTTAGTCACCTGGCGAGCCACTTGGCATCTTCTATATACCATGTAGAAATGTAAGTCTATTCTATAAATTGTAGGTACACTTTAGAGCATACGCCTAGGTGTAAATTTTTTCCATGCAGATTTTTCAGGCACCATATACAGAATCTAGCCCTTTATTGCTGCAGTAAAAATGAACAGTGTGCGGGAAAGACCTGCTACCTTTTGCTGCATCTTAGTTAAAGGACCCCCATAGATCAGTAGAAGAATATCCCTTTGGTATTTGCAAATATTAACATTTATTTATTTATTTATTTATCTCATTTGTACCCATCCCCGTGGGCTCTGTCCATGTCCCCTCCCCGTTCCATCCCCATGGGATCTGTCCCTGCTCTGTCCCTATAGTTTCCCAACAGTGGCAGGCTCAATGTGGCTTACAATGCACCACAGAGGCAGACGCCAATGCAGTAAAATGAAGCTAATACAGCAGAAAACCTACAAGAGATAGTGGGGAAGAGTAGGAATGGATGGAAGGTGAAGAGAAACTTTGAGGGAAGAGGGAAGGGGGATGTGTCCAAATGTCTCTAGATCGATGCGCTTCCAGCAGTGGAGACACTGGAAGAGGCCGTGGGATAAGCACTTCTGAATAACATGGTCTTCAGAGGTTTCCTGAAAGTTAGATGATCTGTGATCTGTGATTTATCTTGCTTATGGTTCTTTAAATGCAGATGTGCCACTGACAGCCTAGTGTTTTGTATTATTTTCAGAAACATTCCCACATTTTTCTAAAGCAGCAGATTTGAATGGCTCAGTAAAATGGATGAACACTTTTGTGCAATAAGAAAAGCATTCTGCTGTAATTGCTTCGGTAAGGCAATGCTGGAAGCACGTTAGGTTAAGGCACCATCTGCAAGATGTTCATGAATCATTTTTTAACACTGCTCATATGTTTTGAAACTGGAGACCACTAATCTAGAAATTCTGAGGTATGCGGGGAAAAAGAAATCATGCACAGAAATAAATCTCTATGGGAGAGAGCTAGATATCTCTCAAGCCAGCTCAGATGCATGTAAAAAAATGACCTGGGAACTTTGCATGTTTTATAAAGTTAAGTTTAAGGCATGAATTTTTAATCCAGTAGGTCTGTACTCTTAGATATTGTAAATATTTTAAGATCTTTCCATAAGGTACTAAGACATTTTGGTAAATAGTGAGGACAATTTTCAAAGCCATTTACATGGCTATTTGCCCTGGTGAAAGAGTTTTTTGGAAATGATTCACCTTCTACATGGTACAAATATGTGCCCACTCATAAAACATGCATATTTTTACCTGCACTGAGTGGAGGCATTCTGAAGGGTGGAGAAGAGGGGGAATATTACAATGCACATATTACTGTGCATTTAGGGCTCTTTTTACAAAGCCACATTAGCGATTTTGACATGGCTAATGTGATGAAGCCCATAGAAACCGAATGGACTTTTTCGCATTTGCTGTGTTGGAATCGCTACTGCAGCTTTGTAAAAGGAGCCCTTAATGAGGGTGAATTTATAAACTATTGCCATGTCTCAAACATTGTTTTAGGTACACATATGGGATCTTGAAAAATTAGGTCTTATCTAAAAAGTACATGGGTGCAAGTTGGAGTGTAAGCATGAAATTTGGGCAAAGCAATGCTGGAGTTGCAGTTCATATGTGTATTTTAAAAAATATGCACATGTGCACAGAAAATACATGGTACATTTAAACCTGTCTAGAGCAGCCACAACATTCGCCTCACTTAGATAAGATTTAGACAGTGATGGGGAGGATCTTGCTGTCACATGTGGGTACCAATGATCTAGGAAATTTGTCACGATTGTGACTATATTCCTGGTCGGACTTGCTTCGGGGTTCCTTCTGCCAAGTCAAGTCGGTTTGTAAATCCTGAACCCTGTGGGAAAATCCTGAATCCGTTCCAGTCCAGGCTAGTCCATTCTGGGATCCTGCTCCAGCCAAGCCATACTCTGCTGTTGTTGCTGCCAAGCCCCACCATTACTGATGACCTCATCGGTAGTGCCTTCATTAAGCACCTGGGACCTTTCAGGCTTTGTGTTTGCAACAGAGGTCATCTGATGAGCTTCTCATTGGTGAGTGTTGTTGCAGTGCTACCCTGTTACTTTTATCCTGCCTTTGACCCTGTCTGGTTTCTGGAGTATTCTACTGCTTGCTGCCTGCCTTTGACTCTGCTCGGTTCCTGGTATATGCTACTGTTCGCTGCCTGCCTTTGACCCTGTCTGGTTTCTGGAGTATTCTTCTGCCTGCTGCCTGTCTGGGACCCTGGTTTGGTTTCTGGTGTGTTCTACTGTTTGCTGGCTGGCTGCTGAACCTGCAGTTCTGACTTCATCCTCTGTCTCTTAGTCCTGTCGGCCGCCAGCACCTGAGGGCTCAACCCCTGGGGAACAGCGGTCAAGCTCAGGTGAAGTTTGGCCGATTCCTGTCCTGCTTGCTCCAGCTTGCGTTGCCTCGGCTGCAGCTTCAGTCCGGTGGTTCCAGTCCTGTGTTTACCGGTACGTCTGTTCTGTCTTGTCTCGTGTTTGGGTGGTTCTCCTGCCGCTGCCGCTCCTCAGCAGTGGTCCAAGGGCTCACTAACCCAGTGTTTCTGTGAGAGTCCTAACAAAATTCTTAGGCTCTTAGGTAGAAAGCTGAAACCAGAACTTCCAGGGAGGGATTTTCAGAAGTGCTCCCTGTTCTACGTGCAGAGCTCTGGAGTCTCAATGCATGGATGAAGCGATGGTGCAGGGAGGAGGGTTTTAGATTTGTTAGGAACCAGGCAACGTTCTGTGGAAGGGGTAGCCTATTCCGGAAAAATGGGCTCCACCTTAACCAGGGTGGATCCAGGCTGCTGGCACCAACATTTAAAAAGGAGATAGAGCAGCTTTTAAACTAGAAACTGGGGGAAGGTCAACAGTCACTCAAAAGCGCATGGTTCGGAACTGTACATTTTAAATGTGACTTATGTCAGATATAACTTCCAAGGCGTGTTATTAAGATAAGTATCTTCCACAGGTATGCCTGTGATGATGTCTTGATGTAAATTGCACAGAAATAATTTTGGTTACTGAGGTATAGAAGTAACAGTATGGTATAGTATAGGTATCTTTAAAAGATATCACCAAAGCAGGGAAGATAGGGCACCCTGATAGCAATGTTTTGCAATAGCAACTATAATAGACCAGCCTGGTGTCTTTAAATAAAGACCAGAGAGATTTTAAAG
Organism: Microcaecilia unicolor; assembly: GCF_901765095.1. Classification (NCBI taxonomy): domain Eukaryota; kingdom Metazoa; phylum Chordata; class Amphibia; order Gymnophiona; family Siphonopidae; genus Microcaecilia; species Microcaecilia unicolor. The sequence goes on from NC_044032.1 coordinate 594,960,715, forward strand.
ATTGCAAATTGTCACTGTCAACTGTTAAGCAAGTTGTAAATAGGAATAACAAACATTGTTTGAAATGTCTGTATGAAAATGTCAGAAGCCTAAGAAATAAGATGGGAGAGTTAGAACATATTGCATTAAATGAAAAGATAGTCTAACCAGCACTTCCGGTACCTCAGAGGTAACTGTGTGCTCGCCCAAAATCAGGTGTTTGTAGTCGGGCCTGAATGCGAACACACTACAAGTTACCGGAAATGTGGTAGAACCACTATCCTCGTCTTCCATTTTCCAAGGGCGGAAGAGGAAAAATTAAACTAAATTTAGGATTCTCCCTTGCGGACTTCCCACAAACTCAATCAGCTGCAGGGTTCTTTTCAATGCAACAAATTGGTATTTATTTTAAATTCTTTCAATTCAACCTCAAAGTAAATTAAAAACAAACTTACAAAATTATGCAATAAATCCCACAATTTATGTACATGAATAACCCTTTTCTTTTAAAAAGAAATATAAACTCACTTCTTTTCTCTTTTCAGGTATTCTTACTACAGAACCAGAACAGACATCAGATAAGTATTGTGTTTTTGTTCTCACTAAACCTTTCCCCTGTTTAACAATTCTTTATACTCTCTCAAAGGATGTTTCTCCGGACTTTGATACTTTGTGTCACCCTTTATGTTTTACAGGAGTTTTCACCACCCTTCAGGAACAGGTAAGTATTTTGTTTGGTTTTTTTTCTCTCTCTCCTCTCTTTTTTCTTGTCCCTTGTCCCCTTCAAGATAGGTAACACCCCCTTTTCCCTTTGATACTCAGTCCCAGTTTTGCTCTCAGTCACTTAGCTGTCGGGGACTCCATTCCTTTTCTTCCAAGCGTGCCGGTGGAATCTTGCTTGCGTTGGGGCCCTTGTAGTCTCCTGGAATGTATGACTCTTCCTCCTAAACCTTCCTTCAACACCAAAGTAAACGGAAGCAAAACCCTGTCTGCTCTGGGTAACAGCAGAAATTCTGCCGCTAGGAAGATTTTACACTGTGGCCCTCTGTCTCTTAAAATTAAAATAAGTTCAGTTTGTCCCTTTCTCTCAAGTCTTCTCCTTTTCTAACTATTTTTTCTTTCCCTAACTAATACTAAAGTAATAGTGTTGGCCGGTCTTAGGCACTTTCGCTACTCTTTCACAGTATTTTACACCACTTTACATTCCATTCAGATATTTCTATGCTGTTTTCTAACCACTCTAATAATTTAACACTTAACTCCTAAAAAAAAAACTATTTTAAATTCCAATTCCTTTACTATTACCCCCCTTACTTTATTCTCAAACACCCCCTTTTATAACCCACACCCCACACCTCTTACAAACCCTGTTACTATTAATCCTATTTCTAACCTTGATAAATTTTAACCAAACTTCCCCCCTAAACCACAACAATTCTCTCAATCATACACTATTCTCTAATTATTTTTCCTTCAATATTTCTCAAATTCCTTCACTTTTACCCTCCAAACACCTTCCACTCTCTCCCACCACACACAACACACCTCTCTCCTTGACTGACCAACACCTTCTGTCCAACTGCCTCAACCACCGTTTCCAGGGAGACCAGCGCTGGCTTGCCATTCCGAGATCAGCTCAGCCAATCACTATCCCCTTTAAACATTCCAAGCTGGCTAAACTGACCTGCGGAATGTTGGCCAGCGCTGCTACAGCTCCATTTAAAAAAATAAAACCCCATAGATTTTAATAGGAAAATCATACTAATTAACCAAAATCACCTTAAAATTTACTCAAATCACTTCAAACTTGACCCAAAAATTAAACTCCCTATTCCCTATCCATCCCTGTTTTTCAATTTTAAAAATCCCCAAATCCGACGTCCGTCTTCCAACAAACTATTCTAGACCCCTCTAAAATTCCCAGATCCAATTAAAAACTATCCCAAAAATTTCAAACTCCCCTCCCGGACCCACCCTGTCGAATTTAAAAAATTAACCCTTTCCTAACCCTATTAAACCCACTCCTGTCAAAAACTCCTATTTAAAAACAAAATTAAAAAAACTAAATTACTACAAAAATCCTAAAAAATTCCCCAACCCCAAAACCAAAAACCAAATTTAAATTAAACAAATCCCTGATTTTTAAAAAATAAAAACCCGAATTTACTCATTTTAAAAATACATAAATTAAAATTTTGAGTCAAAAGACCCCTTAACTTGACCGGGATTTTCCCCTCACTCGACCCCTGCCTTCGGTTTCGGTCCTTGACGTCCTCCCGCAAAAACAGAGACAAAATTAAAAAAACTCCGAAGCCGGGCCCAAAATTTAGGCCCCGGCTTCGGCCTAAACGCAAAAACGCGCGTTCGCAATGTGTGCATGAGGCGCGCCGCCTCATGCACACTCGCGCCGACGTCTTCTCCTTGCCGGCCATCTTCTTCAGCGCGATCCAGGCCCTCTCCCCCATCTCTGCCCTCTGCAGCGCTCTTCCAGCCATTTCAGCTGGCCCAAAAACTACCGCCGACTCTCCTCTTCGCCCCCGGGGACTCACTCGTCCCCGGGAGCCAAAAATCATGGTGCTGCCTGGCCCCAGGCTGCGCCGGCTTGCTGACACTGCCACCGGCCCAAACGAGGCCGTCCATCGGGAGCACCTCCGGCAGCGCTCCCCTCACTCTTCCCGGCCCCTTCTTGGGCCCGAACATCTCTTCACTCCCGGGGGCAAGCGCAAACACCCCCAGGAGTCAGAAAAACGTAGCGCTGCCCTCTGCAACCCCCAGCAGCCCCCAGGTGAGTATCAAATTTATTTTTCTTTCACTAAACCTAAACCCCCTGTTACAATAGTTATAATAGACATCTCTGAGACCTGGTGGAAGGAAGATAACATTGTCATACCAGGGCACAAATTATATCACAGTGACAGGGTGGATTGAATTGGTGGAGGGGATAGCAATATACATTAAGGGGGGCCTTGAATAGAATAGACTAAAAATTCTGCAGGACAAGAAACACATCTTGGAATCCCTATGAATAGAAATTCCATGTGCAAAGGGGAAAAGGATAATTATAGGAGTGTACTACTGTCCACCTGGCCAGGATGAACAGACAGATGCAGAAAACTTATCAGAAATTAGGGAGGCTATCAAACAGGAAACACAATAATAATGGGTGATTTCAATTATCAAATAATATATATCTCTTTCTACCTAATATACAAGCTGCTTGCAAACAGCTTGTATATTAGGTAGAAAGAGATATATATTATTTGATAATACATTCTATCTATTCCGTTTGATTGAGTGATTTCAATTATCCCAATATTGACTGCGTAAATGTAACATCAGGGCATACTAGAGAGATAAAATTCCTTGATGAAATCAAGGACTGCTTTATGGAGTAGCTGCATGGCATTTAGCGTGCACTAATTTCATTAGCTCATCTTAGTAAAAGGACCCCTAAGAAAGATGATTTATGGAAGGACTATTTCCAGTAGCTGTCTCCCTTACTAGGGGATCCATTTACTAAGCTGTGGTAAAAGGGGGCCTGTGCTAGTGTTAGCGTCTGTTTCTGATGTACACTGAGGCCCCCTTTTACCACAGCGAGTAAAAGGCTGTTTTTTTTTAAAGAAATGGCCATGCGGTAAGTGAACCACTTGCCATGTGGCCATTTCGGGGGGGGGGGGGGGGGGTGGAGCACTTACCGCCACCCATTTAGGTGGCAGTAAGGGCTTCTGTGCTAACCCAGTGGGTAAGCCCTGGTGCTACAAAAATAGCCAGAAATGGTATGCAGGAAATGGCATGCACTGGGGGTGGGAACTACCACCAGGCTCCTGTGGTAGCCCGGCGGTAGTTCTGGATTGGCATGCGGCAAGCCCATTGCCTCATGCCAACCCTTTAGTAGAAGGGTCCCTATGTTCTTGAATCAGTCAGATATTTCACAGTATTCATAATGTTTTGGGGAACACAAAATATTACATCTAGCTTTAAAAATGGAAGGGTTACCTTTGAAAGCTAATCAAAAAATGTATTACGTTAGTCCAATACAACAGTATCATTTTCTTTTCTCTGTTTTGTTTTATTCCTGCTCATTAGCTTTTAAAAAAACCAGATGGGATAGAAAGTGTGTATGCAGGCTTTTTCTGGGACTTGCAGGTTCAAAGTTCAACACTGCTATAAGTCATGGAACCCATTATCAGACTAGTTTTAATGGCACCCCCCCTCATTAATGCTTTTTAGATTTACATGCCTCTCTGATAGCATTATGCTTTTTTTTTTTAGATTAAAGGTGAAAGAACCACATTGAAAAAGTTCACACCTTGATGTTTGCACAGAGAAGAGCATGAAGTGCAGAATGAAAGCCGGCTGCTGCTGATCATCTTTTTTTTATGTGTTGGAAAAAGGGATTGCTGGTCATCTGTGGTGAAAAAGTTGAATAAAATATAAACAATATATTTTACTAAGGTGCGCTGAAAAGTGGCCTGCGCTGGTGTAGACAAGTGTATTGGACATGCGCAAGTCCATTTTTCAGTGCGCACTAAAAAAAGGCCTTTTCTTGGCTGAAAATGGACGTGCGGCAAAATGAAAATTGGTGCGCAACCATTTTGGGCCTGAGATCGCCACCCATTTCATTTTGCTGCATGTTAACCAGGCGGTAATCATCAGCATGCAAAGAATGCTGATTACTGCCCAGCTAGCGCCGTGTGCCAGAAAATAAATTTTCTGGCGTGCATAGTGGACGCGCGTAAAAAATTAAATTACCGCCCAGGTCACGCAGTAGCCGGGCAATAATTCTGAATTGGCATGCATTGGGCGCCTAAGAGCATAGATGATACAATAAAAATAGTGGAAAGAAATATGAATATTTTGTATATATTTGGAGTTGGGAGTAGACGGAATAAGAAGTGATCTAAGAAAACTTGAGGAGTGGCTGAAAACATAAAGATTTATTACAAGACAGTGCTGAGTCATTCAAATTGGGGAGGGGGGAAATAATGGTACATGAGAGAGGGGAAAAAGCAAAAGTGCATAGAACAGGAAAAAGACCTTGGGGTGATAGTGTCTGATTTATTTCCTTTACTAGCCGTTAAGCCCGTTAAAACGGGTGAGATTTCCAGCTACCCTCCTCGCCGCCGCTCCCTCCCCCCTCTGTGCCGGGCCCTCTGCACTGACCTGACAACGCCTCTCACCTCCATGTGAAAGCGCTGCCTGCAGCGCTTTCACACGGAGGTGAAAGGCGCTGTCAGGTCAGTGCAGGGGGCCCAATACGGAGGGGGGCAGGAGCGGCGGCGGGGATGTGGGGGAGGGTGGAGGTTGGTGCGTGTGATGTTCGTTTCTAGGCTCCAGCGGCAGCGGCCGACAGTCCGACTCCATTTCCCTCTCTGTTCCGCCCTCTGACGTCATCACGTCTTGACGCGAGGGCGGGACAGAGAGGGAAGTCTCTACTGCGCATTTGCAGGTGAGTCGGTCACTTGCCATTTATATGTTTGATGTTTTACTCTTTGCAGCAAGCAGACTGCAATAAAACCATACAGAGAATAAAAAACATAACATTTGTTTATATCAAGAACTCTTACATAATTAAACAGTAAACAAAACACAGTGAAATACATTCAAATGAATCAACTTCCCTGCAATTCTGCTGAAGTAACTACACTTTCATTGTCTTCTCAAAAGGGGTCTTTTACTAAAGCTTAGCTTGAGTTATCTACAGTAGAGTCCATAGGAATAAGAGGGGCCCTGCTGCAGATAACTCAAGCTAAGCTTTAGTAAAAGACCCCCAAAGTGTGATAAGTTCAGGTGTTTTCTTAGTTCTGCTGGCAGCTGGTTCCAAATCTGGGGTCCTATGTGACTAAAAAGCTTGTCTTCAATTGATGACAAAAGGATCACATAAAGGGATAAGTAGAGGAGTCAAGAAAAATGCAATCAAAATGGTGCAAAGTCTGCACCAAACGCCATATCAGATGAAAATGAAGGACTATCTAAAGGACTTAAATATGCATAGCCTAGGATATGAGAGGTGGGGGTGGGGCAGCAGGATATGATACAGACATTTAAATATCTGAAATGCATTAATAAAGCACACAAAGGAAAGTTTTGGCAATAGGAAGAAAAATGCAGAACCATGGATTATGATATGGAGCATCAAGGAGCTAGATTCAGGAATAGTGTCAGGGAATATGTTTTCATGGAAAGGTTGGTGAATACCTGGAAAGCCCTTCTAGAATAGACAGTGAAGACGAAAATGGTAACAGACTTTGTAAAAGCATGGCACAAATACAAAGAAGCCATAAATACATCAAGAAATGATGCTTAAGTGTAACTAGTATGGAGTGGCAGTACTGTCTATAACAGTACGGCTATGAGATCTATGTGCCTCCAAGAAGGTTGAGAGGTAGCCAGCACTGAGTAGTGGTTACAACTCTGAATAACAGTGTTATGGTTGCATCAGATTTACAAAATGGCATTGGGATAAATTTGCATAAAGTGATAATAACAATCATGAATAGCAGTGGCATCACAATATCGTGTTTTTGAGAAGGTTGTGTGACCAGAGTCCAGGGGCCATGGTTAAACCAAACTTGGAAAGCTCAAGCTGGACCCTTTTTAAAAAACTTATTATAGTATAATTAACCTTGTTGGCTGCCAGGATTATTGAAAAAAAACTTGATAATAAGGCAGAGAAGGGGCCTTGGATGATGGTTTAAGTAGTGGATTTGTAAGATGCAAAGATGACATGGCAAGGCCAGAGGAGGTCTACTTGTGGAGACAGGGCAGTAGAAGCCATCAGAGCAGCTGATTTTGGATGTTTGAGGCAGATATGGAGGGTGGCCATTAGAAAAAGGCAGAGAGGTCAACTCTCTATAGGGAATTTTTCTAGGTCTAAATTATTTATGAAAAACACCTGCCAAACATTGCAAAGTATATATAAACTGGTGCAGCAATACTCTGGAGAAAAAGATCTCAGATACAAGCAGAACCAATCCAGTGACATAAACACACTCAAGTACTGCACTATTGATTTTTGGTCATTTAAAAAAAACAAACCCTCCACTTACAATTTTTGAATGCATTTTCTAGAAAACAATCTTGGGTAAATTCAACATTTTAATATGTCCATTTAAATATATCCTTTTTGAAAAGTCATTTGCTATTGTAGTCAATGAGTCGGAATTAATGGCCCATCTGAGTGGCATACAGTATAAACAATCACAAAAACAAATGATAATAAAAATACTTATCAAATTACACACTGCATCTGGTCAATATCCTTCAACTTCCACTCAATCTACATGCTCTAACACTTTCCAGGCCCAATAATCAAACTAAAATCTGCTGCACAGTTTTGCTTAGTGCAAATCCTGCTAATAACAGAAACTCCCAGAGTTTGCATCAATGCAAGCAATCTGATTATTGCCTCCTATGAATATCTTGAAAACCATATTGGTTAGGTGTGCCTCTAGAACAGAGTTTCCCATGTCCGGTCCTGGAGTACGCCTTACTAGTCATGTTTTCAGGATATCCACAATGAATAAGCATGAAAGAGATTTGCATATAATGGAGGCAGTGCCTGGAAATCAAGTCCATGCGTATTCATTGTGGATATCCTGGAAACTTGAGTAGCAAGGAGTACTCCAGAACTGGACTTGGGAGACACTGCTCTAGAACAAGATTTGCAACCATTGGTGAAAAGCAAAGAAAGGCATGAAATCTGTAGTATATATGTCAAAAAACAGCCTTGCCTAGACAACCACAATAGGCAATATAACATTCAGATCAACAATATGTATACGTGTATATTAAATGAATTCACAGAGAGGATGACAATGATGAGATTGGAGAGGGGAAAATAAACATACCTGATGAATTTCTACTCATATGAAGTGCAGATTTGCTTTGTGTGCAAAAGAACAAAACCTATTGAATATGTAACCACAAAACCAATGAAAATATGTTATTTTATACTCCTGATGCAGACCTAATATCCGAAACATGGCCTATGTTGAGTCGCTAGAATATTGATTAATAAAGATCTAAACTAACAGCTGTCCGTTGTTGTCTCCACCGTCTCTGCTTGTTATAAATAGAATGGGACAGGAGCAGAGTTTAAGGTTATACAGATTGTGGCAAAATTCAGCAGCTCTCCTTATAACTGTAGGCGTTTAAATCAAACACAGAAATAACAGGTATAACTATATACAAATTATCTATATAAAGTTATACATATTTAGTTGTTTCACTTAAACACAATGAGAGGTGTAGTTATCAATGTGGGCTACAGTTAAGATGTGTTATTTTAAGACTAATTCATGCTGTTTTAGCACAGGTCTCATTTTATGTAATGAGACCTAGTTACTAATAATTGGGGTTAATAGGAAAATAATACATCTTAACAGTAGCCTACATTGATAACTTTCTCCCTAAGTCTTTACAAGGATAACTTATCTATATAAAGTTATGCAATCAGTGTGCTGCTCAGTATTGCTACCATAATTGTTAGGAATATATTTGCATGATCTTAGAAAACATGCATTTATGTATTTATTAGGATTTATTTACCAAATCTTTGAAAGAATTCACTCAAGACAGTGTACAGTAAGAATAAATCAAACATAAGAAATAGACAATTACAACAGTAAAAATATTCAAATAAAATCACAAAGTATGACGTGATAGTATACTACTTATAATATCAACACAATACATAATAGAACATTTTAATGGACAGCATAGGGTATAAGCAAAGATGGAACATATAGGTAAGAGAATAAGTGGAGTTTTAGAAAATAAGGTGACTAATTTAAAGAAAGTTGCATATGAGTTTAGAGAGCTGATTAAATGTTATCTCAGCTAGGGTAGGAGTAGATAAATATGTCCTGCTGCAGTCTGTGCAGTCTGTGTCACTTCTTGTGTGTGTGTGTGAGACTAAGAAGTTAGTTATTTCTTCCATTAAAGGCCTAGCTGAAGAGTCAAACTTTCACCTGCTTCCTGAAGTAGAGATAGTCTTGTGTTAAGCGGAGCCTTTCAGGCAATGCATTCCAGAGTGTTGGGGCTACTCCCGAGAAGGCTCGCTTGCGGGTATCACATTGTGTAATGTCTTTTGGAGAGGGTGCGGTTAGATATACTCCTTGGGAGGTGTGTAGAGGGTCATCCTGTTCTTCAAGTACTCGGGGCCATTTCCTTTAAGGACCTTGAAGATCAAACATATGGCCTTGTTTACTAAGCTGCACTGTAGGTGAGATAACGTTTAAAGTGCACGCTAAAAATTAGCATTCGCTAACACTAGAGACACCCATAGCATTATATGGGTGTCTCTAGTATTAGCGCGTGCTAAAAATGCTAGTGTATCTTAGTAAACAGGGATAGAGTTTTAAATTTAGCCCTGTATTGTACTGGTAGCCAATGAAGTTTTTGCAAAAATGGTGTGATGTGGTCACATTGCTTGCAACCTACTATGAGTCTTGCTGAAGCATTCTGAATCAATTGGAGCTGGTGCAGACCCTTTGTAGTCGGACCATCACAGAGTGTATTACAGTAAGCCAGTCTTGATGTTATCATGGCATGCACAACTGGGATAAGATTTTCATTCTTGATGTAAGGAGAGAGACAGCGTAGTTGTCGCAAATAGTAGAAGCACCTCTTGAGGGTTGTTTGGATTTGGGGAATCAGAGTAAGTGTTGATTTAACTGTATTCCAAGGTACCTGACTTGTGATTTGAGGGGGAGTTTGTACTTCCCAAAACAGATTTTGATGTCAGGTACGTGTCCACTTATTTTAGGGACCCAGAGAAGTTCGGTTTTACTTGGGTTCAGGCAAAGTTTGTTGTGCTTAGCCCTTGAATTGATGTTAGACAGGTAATCAGTTTAGTCAGGGCTGTAGGTAAGCCAGGTTCAATGGATATGAGTAGCTGCACATCATCTGCATAAATGTAGAACTGAGTGTCCATTGACCAAATCAGCTCGACTTGAGGTAGATATTGAACAAAATGGCTGACAGTATTGATCCTTGTGGTACCCTACAGGTCAGTGCGCATGGTGGCAATGAGGTGTTGCCAAACATTATGGATTGTTGCCTGCTGATAGATAGGATCTGAACCATGCAAGAACTGTTCCATTGATACCTGTTTCTGGTAGTTGTGCTAGCATGATATTATGATCCACAGTGTCAAAAGCTGCTAAGAAATCTAGCAGTACAAACACCAAGGCAAAAACCCTTGTCTCGGTTTCTGTGAAGGTCATCTAGTAGGGATTCAAGGACTGTTTCTGTTCCATAACCAGGTCTGAATCCAGACTGACATGAATCAAGCCAGTTTTTCTCTTCTAGCCAATCACTGAGTTGAACACAGACTGTTTGTTCTATAAGCTTCCCTAGAAATTGGATGTTGGATACTGGCCAATAACTTTCAAGTCTGTCCTGGTCAAGGTTGTTTTTCTTTAGCAAAGGGTGAACCACTGTCCTTTTTAATGGTCTTGGTTGTTGCCCATTAGAAAGAGAGGAGTTCATAATTTAATGGCACTTTCTATGAGGCACATACTTGCCTGCTGCACTATCTTTGATGGGCAGGTGTTGGGGAAGCAGGTAGTTAGTAGAAGGTCTCTTAGGATTTTGTCAAGCCTCTCCTCTGTTATTGGGTGAGTTTGAGCACTCCAGGTTAACTGATTGGAGGCTGGGTGGGATTGCCTATAAATCCTGGCAGAGACTTTAAATTTTGTTGGCAAAGTATGCAGCAAAATCATTGCAGTTCAGTTTTGACTGGGCAGGCTGGTTCTGTTGTGGGGATTGCAGTAGGCTGTTTACTATACTGAACAGCTGCGTGGTTGAATTGGCAGCCTGTACAATGCATTGAAAGAAATATTGTTTTTTTTGGGTGCTGTTAAGGCTTGGCGACATTTTGTTGTGTGCTTCCCACAGTTTAGTCTGTTTTCATCCAGGCGAGATTCCACCATCTCCTTTCCAGTTTCTGCCCTTCACTTTTGGAGAAAATCAAGGTGAGCGTTTGTGAGTGAGGCATAAGACCTCTTTTAGTGGTGCCATTTTCTCTAAGGTCTTGGCTAAGTGTGTATTCCAAATGTCAACCTGTTCTGACACTGTAGTTATCTTTTCATCCACATATGGATAGACCAAGGCCTCTAGGAAATTCTCAGCGGTCAGCTTTTTTTTGTCTCTGATCTCTGGGAGGTACCTTTTGTTCCAGGTGGTCACTTAGGAAAAAATTAATTAGAAAATAGTCCGACCATGATAGAGTTTTTATTTCAATACTGCTATCCCAGAATTTTGGGATGTCAAACCATTTGTAGAATACCAAATCTAGTACGTGACCCTTTTTGTGGATTGAAGAATTGATCACCTGTGTGAATCCTAGTGCTGTCATCGTGTACAGAAAGGCAGCTGTGGTGGTATCTGGGGATTCAATGTGTAGATAGAAATCTCCTATGATCACCATCCTAGGGTATTTCAGGGTCACTTGAGTAATCAGATCTAGGAGTTCTTGCACATATAATGCGGTCGGTATACCATGAATAGCCAGATTGGTTTCTCCTCTTCAAGCTGGATTAAAAGAGATTCTGATTCATTTAGCTGAGGGATGGAGATTCTGTGTGGTTTGGTTGTATCCTGAACCAAGACTTCTATCCTTCTACCCTGTCTTCCTGGTCTTGGTTGATGTTGGATATTGAAACCTATTGAGCATAGTTCAGCCAGTGGTAAACCCCCACTTTCATCTAGCCAGGTTCCACTTATTCCTAGGATGTCAAGATGCTGTTCATGTATGACATCATAGATCACTAAGGATTTCTTTGTAGCTGATCTGGCATTCACCAGTCCTATAGTTCCTAAGGATGGTCTGGGGGTGCTGGTGGTGTGGCATTGAGACGATCTTTTAAATACTGTTATGTAGGTGTTTGCCCTCTTGTACTTTTGCCTTCTCTTTGGTTGGTACAGATTATAGTTTCCTCTCCCACACACCACTGGGATCCCTGATGTTTCTTGATCTGCCAGACCAAGGCACATTTTTTGTGTCAGAAGCTACTTAGGCAAATTTCACTGGGTGGCACTGCAGTCCACCCTGTGGATCAGAAGTCTTACTAGTTAGCAACGTAGGATTAAGGCTTTAAGTAATCAACTGCTTTTTAAAGTTGTAAATTCATACCAGGCCTGGGAGATCAGAGGCTTCCAGTAATAGAGAATCAAATGATTGTACCTAGCACTTCTATGTGAATTTCTTTGGAGACAATGCAGAAGAGGTTGATGGTGGACTTTAAATTTAATGGAATGTAACAGATTCAGCATCTTAGAAAAAATTATGTAGTTAAAATAAAACTTCAACTCACAGATTGTAGGTAGATTCTGATATCCTTGGATGATCCAATTGATGCAGGTTGCTGTAGGCTTTTCTTTGTTATCCAGGAGGAGGATTAGATGTAAATATAGATCCAGCTCAGATCATAAGACATGAGAAAGCTCTTTGTAATATGAAGGGAGGATAAAAGTTTCCTTCCTTTAGTCAAATAAATGAAAGAAGTTCAAAGTTAAATTGAGGACTGGTGCCTCAACACAGACTGAGCAGAAGTCTATAAAAGTCTGAGTTGTAAATAAGCCAAAAGTGTATTACTTAATCTAAGTTGCAGGAGCCTGAAGTGAACACAGCCAGCCCAGCCCCAGCCAATGATGCCTTGGTTCTTCTTTTTGTTTTCTCATTTGAAATGTACTCACACAGCTATTATATGTACTCTGCCTAGAGCTTTACGGTTAAGCAGAATATAAATGCCAAAATTAAATTAAATTAAATACAGGAGGTAATATTCAGCTGACTGCTGCGGCCAAAATTATGACTGGATATTCATTGCTGGGCCATGACCAGGTACTAGCATTAAATATCCAGGGGTGTGTGTGACCGGCCAGCACTTAACTGGATAAGAGACAGTAGCCAGCCCTTAACCAGATAAATTAAATTGGCCAAAGACAGGACTACTTTTTATGTGGTCCTATTTGACTGGTTAACTTAACTGTTAAGAGCTAAATATCAGCACTTCTCCTGTTAAGTGCTGACTCCACTCTGACTGTCCCTGGACCACCCACAAATAACTAGTTTTGGCTTTGCCTGTTACGAGGGATATTCAGCAGCACTATCCGGGTAAATGATGCTGAATATTCCCTTGGAGCCTGATCAGTGTGAGTTAATTGGATAAGAGCCTCACTTTGCATATCAACCCCACAAATTATATAATTTAGACTAGGCCTTAACAAATTTGCTTTGTATCTATCATCTCTGAGACAGATTAGGAGCCAGTCTTCTTTTCTCTTCTTCTTCCTTTACTTAAGAGCAATGTCATTTCCTTTCTGATTCTTTATTTACATTTGATTGTAAAGTTTTTAGTAGCACCATGTGTATTTAGAAGCATATTAAGCCTTGTCAAATAAATGAATAAAAATAAATCTCTGTTGACCTCCTCTTTACCCCCCCCCCCAACCCCATTGTCCCCATTGAAGTTGAAGGGGTGAGGATTGTGGTTTTTAACTCTGAGGTCTGTAATGGCTCTTTACTGCCTGATTTACTTAAATTGTTTTCCCAATCTATGTCTGTGGAGGGGAAAAATAGTAAATCAGGCCCATTTTGCACTGCTGCAAGGTTCTCTTCTTTCTTCCCTCTTTGTTTCATTTTTTATCATAGCCTATGTCCTTTGACAATCCTCTACAATTTCCCTAAAAGTCTCATTCTTTCTTTTATTCCCCCTACCTAGTCTCCAGACTCTATCTCTCTCAATTGTCCTCCCTCCGTCAGCCATCTCCTCATCACCAAATAGCCAGCCAGCCAGCCACTTCCCCAAGTTTGTCAGCCAACACAACATGACAGTTTTGTTCATTCTACTTCCCCCGGCTAGTCACACTCCACACTTGTCAGTCAGCCCTGATCTACTACCAAACATACCAGCTTGATTAGCTATCCTTTCCCCTTCATCTTGCTGTCTTCTTCCCCAAATGCCTCCTCTACAACCCCAGGACAGCTGTTCTTTCCTGATGAGAGTTTACTCAAGGGATAGTGATGCCCTGAGCCAACTTGATTTGATGGCACCCCCATGACATCATTTCTAGTGCCCCTTCTTCCTCCCCCTGCAGTTTTGGTGTCTTTCTCCCCCAGTCAATCTCTCTTTCCCCATCCTATGTCCCCCTCCCTGAGGGTCCATCACTGTTCCCTTACCTCTCTCAATCCTCCACGGTCCTTTGGTTGCCAGTGGCAGAAGCAGCAGCATGATACGCTACCTTTGGCCAGCTCCTGGGTTTTCACTCTGCTGTATCCTGCCCACAGGAAATTGCATCAGAGGGATTCCTGAGGGGCATGGCAAGATGATGGCTTAGAGTCTAGACTTGAAGACTGCTACCCCATTCTTCTCTGCAATGCCTAAAAAATGCAGAGGGAAGGTTGAAACTCCAGCAGTTGTCACTGCTGTTGTCTCAACTCCTTGATTTGTGCAGACCAGGATGGAGTCTTATGTGGACATAACATCATCTGGAAGTCTTCTTGACAGTCTTGGGGTGAGGCGTCATCCCCTCTGCCTTTGGACAGCAGCGTTTCATTGTTGCTTGATGCTAGGGAGCCACTGGGGAACTTGGCTGACCAATTGTAAGATTGATAATGTTACTTGTTCTTTGGATTCAACAATGAAAATCTTAATGGATCAGTTTCTTTCTTTTGATTGCCAAATTTCCAAAGTAGTCTCAAATGTCTTTAATTCATTGTGGAAACTTAAAAGATTAAGACCATTCTTTTCAAGATCAGTCTTTCACACTTTAGTTCAGTCATTAGTCTTAACTAAATTTGACTATTGCAATTCAATTTATGCAGGTATTAAGGAGAGTTTCCTTTGAAAACTACAAACTGTACAAAACATGGCTGCCTGCCTTGTATATAGATTGCTGTGTTATGTTAAAGCATTTCCCTTTCTTAAGGATCTACATTGGCCATCTATCAATGAAAGAATTTCATTTAAGCTCTGTTTTCTTGTTCATCAGATTCTTTATGGTATCTTACCATCTTATATGATAGATCTCATTATCACCATGAAATGCCACCTCATCATCTGGAGAATATCTCACATTACATTTCCCAAGTTCTAAAAACTTAACCTACAAAACTATCCATAATGCTAATATTTCTTACCAAAGTACCAAACTTTGGAACTCATTATCAAAGTATATCAGGCACTCAGTCAATTATATGTCATTATTGGGCTCATTTTCGAAAGAGAAGGACATCCATCTTTCGACATAAAATGGAAGATGGATATCCTTTTCCCAGGGACGTCCAAATCGGTATAATCGAAACCCGGCATTTTCAAAATGAAAGATGGACGTCCATCTTGTTTCAAAAATACGGGTCCCCCCCCCCCCCCCTGTATTTTGCCATTTTGATAGGACATCAAAAACGGAACTTGGATGTTTCTTTCGATAATGCCCCTCTTAGAAGTTTATTTAAAGCCCACTTCTTTAGATCTGTGTTCAGCTAATATGAATTTTTATTAGTAGTTGTATTCTTGTATTAATATTAATTGTCTTGTAATGCTTCTTCTTAATTTGTTGTATAAGCCGCATTGAACCTGCACTTTCTTGGGGAAAATGCGGGGTAGGAATGGCATAATAAATAAATAATGTGAGAGGGCCAAAATTGCAGCTGCAATGCTGCCTCATACATCACTGGCTCCCCCATGCCAAATTTGGCTGGTACTGTTGCTCTGGGGGGTCGCAGCTGAGAGAAGCAATGGGCAAACGACAGCTGGTAGTTTACCTGCCAGCTTATTTTTGAAAGAGAAAGACGCCCATATTTCGACCCAAATCGGGAGATGGGCGTCTTTCTCCCGTGGGCATCCAAATCGGTATAATCGAAAGCTGATTTTGGCCATCTTCAACTGCAATCTGTCGCGGAAATGGCCAAAGTTGACGGGGGCGTGTCGGAGGCGTGGTGAAGGCAGGACTGGGGCGTGTTTATCGGCCGAGGAGAGATGGGCGTCCTCAGCTGATAATCGAAAAAAGAAAGGCGCTTTTAGCACGAATTTGGGTCACTTTTTTTGGACCCTTTTTTTTTCATGAACAAGTCCCAAAAAAGTGCCCTAAATGACCAGATGACCACTGTAGGGAATCGGGGATGACCACCCCTGACTCCCCCAGTGGTCACTAACCCCCTCCCACCCAAAAAAGAACAACTTAAAAAACTTTTTTTTTCCAGCCTGTATGCCAGCCTCAAATGTCATACCCAGCTCCATCACAGCAGTATGCAGGTCCCTGGAGCAGTTGTTAGTGGGTGCAGTAGACTTCAGGCAGGTGGACCCAGGCCCATCCCCCCCTACCTGTCACACTTGTGGTGGTAAATGGGAGCGCTCCAAACCGCCCCCAAAACCCACTGTACCCACATCTAGATGCCCCCCTTCAGCCATAAGTGCTATGGTAATGGTGTAGAGTTGTGGGGAGTGGGTTTGGGGGGATTTGGGGGGCTCAGCACCCAAGGGAAGGGAGCTATGGACTTCAGAGGTAGTTTGCTTTGTTTTTTTATTACAAGTGCCCCCTAGGGTGCCCGGTTGGTGTCCTGGCATGTCAGGGGGACCAGTGCACTACGAATCCTGGCCCCTCCCACAACCCTATGCCTTGGATTTGGTCATTTTTGAGCTGGGCGCCTTTGGTTTCCATTATCGCTGAAAAATGATATCGCCCAGCTCAAATCCACACAAATCCGATGCATTTGGCTGGCACAAACCGTATTATTGGAAAAAAGATGGACGCCCATTTTTTTTCAAAAATACGGTTTGTCCTGTCCCTTCACCTACCCTTTCTCGGAGATAGACGCCTATGGAGATGGGCGTTCGCGTTCAATTATGCCCCTCCTGGTGTAGTAGAAGGTTATCAATTTCCAGGCAACTGAGGACCTAAGTCAACTGCAGTATCCAGTGGAACCACATCCAGCAGAAGTAATAATATTTTTTCCAATAAGGCCTTTTGTTTTCACTTTAGTTGCTTTGGGCCAGTCTGTTACATCTCAAATGGCCACAGATCACAGGACAATTGATAAATTGGAGCAACAGTTAAATTTGCATGAATCACAACTAGTGGCAGTGCAAAGTTCTATACAAACTTTGGAGACTACACAGAAATCCATGGAATATCTTTCTATTTCCTTGATGAAGGGTAATAGTAATTTGGAGGTAAAGTGTGAAAATTTGGAAAACTCTGTTCATAGAAGAAATCTTTGTTTAATTGCTTTGCTAGGATTCCAGGTATTTCTGCCCATGACATGTTCAAGCGTTATATGTTGGAGATTTTCATAGTTCCTGTATAACCTTTGCCACCTATTTCTAGAAGCTTTAATTTGCCATCTTATAGAAAGAAGCTGGTAGTAGAAGGAGTGGATGTTTTTCACCCCTATCTCACCTGATAGTTTGGATCTGACTGCCTTGCAGGAATCTTCTAAGGAAGAGGCAGCTATACCTTCCACTCTTCCAGTGACTTCTCCCATGGCTAATACCCGGAGTTTCATCAACAGAAATTGCCTACACCATTTTTGTGTGGCCTTAGCAACATCGGGAAATGCCTGTACCTTTAAAAAGCAAAAAATAGCAGAGTGATGTCTAAAATATAATCTTAATATTCAATTCCTGTCAAAGGTACAGGCATTTCCCGATGTTGCTAAGGCCACACAAAAATGGTGTAGGCAATTTCTGTTGATGAAACTCCGGGTATTAGCCATGGGAGATTTGTTCTAACTAAAGTTTCTGTGTGATTAAATATCAATCTAAAACTTATACTTTTTTCGATCCCTCTCAAATGACCTTGTTACTAAGTAATAAGATAGTGGCATCTGGACATAGCCCACTGACTGCTGCTATGGAACCTCAGACGAAGACATTCTCTTTTGTCTAACTCTAGGCATTTTCTTCTTTTTAAATTGACTGTTATAATTTTTTTCCCCTTTTTTCGTTTGATCTCTTGTACCCCTACTTATTGTGGACTTGTAACAGATGCCAGAAATATTTTCCTTTTCTTTGTTCCTACTGGTATATTGTTTTCTTCTGTACAAGTGAATTTGCTTGGTTTGTGTAATGAAAATTTCAATTAAATAAAAATTACATCAGAGGAGGCATGACGTTTACCTTATTTTTTCAGTAAATCTTCACCCTGCAGCAGCAGCAGCAGTATTAAAACACTGCATTGACCTTCATTGGGCCTTTCCTTCTGACCTGTCCCGCCCCCTACTGAAAACAGGAAGCTGCATCAGAAGGGGGTGGGATGGGTTAGAGTGAAAGGCCCGGTGCAGGCCGAGGCAGTGTT
This sequence comes from Microcaecilia unicolor, assembly GCF_901765095.1. Classification (NCBI taxonomy): domain Eukaryota; kingdom Metazoa; phylum Chordata; class Amphibia; order Gymnophiona; family Siphonopidae; genus Microcaecilia; species Microcaecilia unicolor. The sequence goes on from NC_044032.1 coordinate 594,978,997, forward strand.
TTAATATTGCTGTCGCTGCACGGTGAAGATTTACTGAAAAAAAGGTAAACGGAACTGGGAGGGAGGAGAGAGAGAGCCACTGGTGGTCTGGGATGGGAGGGAGAGATGCAGGACTGGCAGTTATTCATGAAGTGTGATTAAAGGTTTTAATCACAATTAATGATCCATGCGTTATTTGTGGCATTAATCACGATTAATGTACAGCCTTACTTAGAACTGTTCTATTTTAGTAAAAAAAAAGTTTTGCAAACTTGTATAAGAGGCTCCCAAAATGTTCTTTGCCTTTTACTAATTAAGTGTCTCCATAGACACATACCAGTGATGCAAATTAGAGAGTATACTCATTTTACACACTTGCAGAGTAGTTCTATATAGCAGAGATACCCAGAAGTTCCCTTTCTTTCAGCTCTTCTCCAGAGAAGGTTGCTAGGATTCAAAGGAGGAGCACTCAGACCTCCAGGAAGACTGAAAATGCTTGAAGTCCAGAAGGATCCTTAGTGAAAGGAGATAAGTGGAGATTACCCACATCTGTGTTTTAGAAGTGGATTCCCAGTCTGAAGCATGAAAAGGCTGTTCTCATGTGAATTTGCAATAAGAATTTCTATCAAGCATATGTCAGAGGATTCTCTGAGTAGAAACTCTCAGAAGTCAGGAGGAAATTTCGCTTTCAATCAGTGTGTCATATTCCTGCTTGGAAAGCAGAATCAGCAACTTTACCCAGATACTAACACAGGGAGAATCCCAGTGTGAAAAGATCTTTAACGAGTTTCTTAGATGTTATAGATTGTGGGGAAGTTATCAACGCAAGCTATCATTAAGATATGCTATTTTACTGTCAACTCTAGGTATTAGGGGGGGGGAGGGGAATAAGTTATCAACATGGTCTACCATTAAGACAGGTTATTTTATCACTACGTGTGCTATTTTAACACTGCTCCCATTTTAGGCAATGAGACCTAGTTACTAGTTACTGGGTAACAGTAGTTCACATTGATAACTTCTCCCATAGTGTAAAATAATATCTTAATGGTAGCCCACATTGATAACTACACCCAGTGGTGTGCTGGAGCCGGCTTGCATTGGCTCGCAAGAGCCGGTCATTAAATGTTTTACCATCTTGCGAGCTGGTTGTTCCTTCAGGGCGAACCGGCTCTCCTCCCTCCCTCCCTCCCTCCCTCCCTCCCCCTAGCTACAGGGTCCTAGGCTCTGAGTCCAGTGTACATACCTGAAGAAGGCAACCTGGTTGTCCAGTGGATTCTTCGGGGCAGGCAGGAAAGATCCCCAGTCTTGCTTGCATGCTGCCGGCGCTGTCCCTCCCTCGCTATCGGATCGCTCTTTAAACATGGCTGCCGAGACTTCCAGCGGAGTCCTCGTGAGACTTCTGCTGAAGTCTTGGAGGCCGCCCTTGTAAGTCTTGGCGGCCATTTTGAAGATGCAGTAGCACCGCGGGAGAGTCAGCGGCGGCAGCGGGCAGGAAAGACTGGGATCTTTCCTGCCTGCCCCAAAGAATCCACTGGAGAACCAGGTTACCTTCTTCAGGTATGCACTGGACTCAGAGACTGGGACCCTGTAGCTCATGCGGGGCGGGGCGGGGGAGGAGGAGAAGAGCAGAGCCGGCTTGCCTTGCACCACAGAATCTCAGTCTTCCTAGAGAGAGTAATGCATTGCTCTCTCCACGGCTATAGCTAGCTCTGCAATTTGTGTGTTTGGGGGGGGTGCAGAGGTGGACCGAGGAGAGAGCCTACTGTGGGGGTGGGGGTGGGGCACACGTGCAGATCTGGACCGGAGAGAGAGCCCGTTGTGGGGGCGCGTGCAGAGGTGGACCGGGGAGAGAGCCTGTTGTGGGGGGGGGGGGGCATGCAGAGGTGGATTGGGGAGAGAACCTGTTGTGGGGGGCATGCAGAGCTGGACCGGGGAGAGAGCCTGTTGTGGGGGGGGGGGGGGGGGCGCACAGAGGTGGACCGGGGAGAGAGCCTGTTGTTAAAAATTTACCAGCACACCACTGACTACACCCCTATGTGACTGTACAATTACTGATTGTATGTTGCCTTTGTTTGTGTAACCAAAGTGTATTCTCTGTCATTTTATTCATATTGCACTTTTATTTCAGAAAAATCTCAATCTTGTGTGGCAGTATAGTTTGTGCATAAAGGTAGTGAAGAAGCCCATGAAGGACCCTGGAAACTTATTCTCCTTTCTATAGGAAACTAGGAGCCCCGGAGGGAACAAGATGGCCCCAAAACTTCCATAAAAACATAAGAATCGCCATATTGGGTCTGACCGATGGTTTATCTAGCCCAGTATTCTTCTTCTAACAGTGGCCAATCCAGGTCACAAGTACCTGTTAGAATCCCAAATAGTAGCAAGATTCTATGCTATCGATCTTAAGGCAAGCAATGGCTTCCCCCATGTCTATCTCAATAGCAAACTATAGACTTTTCCTCCAGGAACTTGTCCAAACCTTTTTTTTAAGCTCAGATATGCTAACTGCTGTAACCACAACATCTGGCAGCAAATTCCAGAGCTTAACTACTTGTTGAGTGAAAAAAATATTTCCTCATATTCATTTTAAAAGTATTACCATGTAACATTTTTGAGTTTCCCCCCAGTCTTTGAACTTTATGAAAGAGTAAAAATATTGATTCACTTTTACATGTTCTACACCACTCAAGATTTTATATACCTCTGCTATATCCTCCCTCAGCCATCTCTTTTTCAAGCTGAAGAGCCCTAATCTCTTTAGCCTTTCCTCAAACAAGAGGAGTTCTACCCTTTTATCATGTTGGTTGCCCTTCCAATCGTGCTTTTAGATTATAACGAGAGATGGAATAGGGTTTCCATTAGTTTAACAAGCTTGGAGATTTTGTGCTACTTTCTCAAATTAATTTATGGCTTTTCTTCTGGCAAGGTTTGTGTGACTCTCTACATAGAGTGTTATTCTGTAGGAATATTACATATTGTGACTGGAGCAGGAATGCGGTATCTGCCTTCTCTTAGGGGGTTCGCATTTGTTTTGAAACAACATGAAAAACACAACAAATCAAGCAGGTTTGTTTCAACGTCTAAATCCCCAGTGAAAATTTTGGTTTTGTTTCATTTCATTTCCATTTTATGCCTGCTATTTGTAAATCATGCTTGCTAAAACAGAAACAAAACAAAGGAAGAAAAATTAAAACAAGCTCAAAGTGAAGGGAAAAAAAATCAATGAACACACCCTTCTCTTCTGTAAGCAAGGAGTGTGTGGGCTAGAGGAAAGTGAGTCTAGTGCCTGGAATGGTAATGTGTAGAGCATATTCAGGGGATTTAGATGAGATGCAAGGATGTACAAACCTAAAAGCCAGAAGTACATTATAGCTAAAGCAGATTCACACAGAATTTTATTTTTCACAAAACCCCTTTCTCCCTTTCCTTGAAGAAATCCTCTGACTGGAGATCTATGAAGGCCTAGTAGTAGATCCAAGGTTATATTCCCATTGAAAGTGGGGCTGTTTGCATATAAGAGATACTGGAAGGCTCTGATTTCTACACACTTTCATGCTGGAGTTGAAGGCTGAAATAAGAATAATGTCACTTTTATTACAAGTGTGGGCTGACATTTCTGACTCCATGCCATCCTTCTGTAGTCTTTGTTTTCAAATTTTCTGGGCCGATTAAGATCATCACTTGATTTCCCCTTTTGATGACACATATGTTTACGATAGTGTGTTCTGTATTATGTAGCTATATTTTTGCATTAGTCTTCCTGCAATGACATGAACTGCTTGTTCTGTCCCTTCTCCAAATGTGCATGATATCATTAAAGGGACATGAGTCTGCAAGGGACAGGGGAAAGAAAAACACTCAACTAAGGGGTCCTTTTACAAAGGTGTGCTGAAAAATGGCCGATCCATTTTTTAGCGCGTCTGTAAAAAAGGCCTTTTTTGTCAAAAATGGACGTGCGGCAAGATCAAAATTGCTGCGCGCCCATTTTGGGTCTGAGACCTTACCACCAGCCATTGACCTAGCGATAAAGACTCACACAGTAACCGTGCGGTAATGACCTGCTTGCGCCAAATGACACTTGGCGTGCATCCGTTATGCGCGCCCGAAAATAAAAAATATTTTTCAGACACGCATATCAGATATGCGCCAAAAATGAAATTACCGCAAGAGCCACGCGATAGTCGTGCGGTAACTCCATTTTGGCATGCATTGGGTGCGCATAGAAGCTTATGTGGTTTAGTAAAATAGCCACTAAGGGCGCCCAATGCATACCAAAATGGAGTTATCATTCGACTACCGTATGGCTCTTGCGGTAATTTCATTTTTGCTGTGTGTCCAATATGTGAGTCTGAAAATATTTTTTATTTTCAGGCGCATGTAACGGACGTGTGCCAAGTGGCATTTGGCTGCTTAGGTCATTACCACCCAGTTACCACATGAGTCTTTACCCCTAGGTCAATGGCTGGTGGTAAGTTCTCAGACCCAAAATGGACATGTGGCAATTTTCATTTTGCCACACGTCCATTTTTGGCAAAAAAGGGCCCTTTTTACAGGCGCGCTAAAAAATGAATTGGTGTGCGCCCAAAACCCGAACCTACACTATCCCAAGCCATTTTTTCAGCTTGACTTTGTGAAAGGACCACTGAGTTAATGCATTTCCTGACCGAATCAGTAGTCAGCCTTATAAGCCTTTCTGCCTCGCCTCACCCCATGCCTGGAATAAACTCCCTGAGCCCATATGCAAGGCCCCCTCCCTGCCCATCTTCAAAGCCTTGCTCAAAGCCCACCTCTTCAATGTCGCCTTCGGCACCTAACCACCATACCTCTATTCAGAAAATCTAGACTGCCCCCACTTGACACTTGACATTTGACATTTCGCCCTTTAGATTGTAAGCTCTTTTGAGCAGGGACTGTCCTTTTTTGTTAAACTGAACAGCGCTGCGTAACCCTAGTAGCGCTCTAGAAATTTTTAGTAGTAGTAGTAGTAGTAGTAAGCTTCTTATAGTCAAAAGACACACTGCAGCCTGCATCTCTAGATTTTGCCCTGCAGTGTAGGTTTCTTTACAGGACATCATGGCCAGTCTTGCATGTAGTTTTCCATAAACCTCAAAGTTTTGCAGAATTAAGTGCATAATTCATATTAAAATACAAATGCTTCATTCTTTACATGAAAGGAATTGCAATTAGATACAGAATTGTATTCTAAATCTATTTTGTTGTGAAAACCATTGTGAAGAATTATAATATATGGATGCATTAAATATTCAATGTAAGTAGCTTGTTGACTCCAACTGGAGCCCCACTTTATGACTAAAATGCATTTAGACTATTTTCCTAGAATCCCTGACTTAAATCCTTTTAATGTAATTCAAGTACAGCTAAAAGGCCACAATCTTCTATTCATAAGATTTTTTTTCTACTCTACAAACCATAAGTGCTACTCCAAACCTAATAGATCATATTATATTCAGTCCCTTTATGAATTTAGTTTAATTATAGAATGCATCTAAGTAGAATGCAGATCAACACCATCATTGAAATTCTGCAATGAGTGTTTCTTTAGGGGGTGGTGGTGGGTGCAAATGTCTTTGCTTCAGGCAGGTCATAAAAGAATATAGTAAGTACTGCATACAAACTAATCACTAGCTGGTGCTTCTTAAATCATGAGATTTTCAGGGTTAGTGAAGATGTAAGTGGGTGTTCTAATCCACTAGGCATTGCTGTAACCCTTAGGCAGAGAAAGGGTTTCTATACCCTTTGAAAATCAATAAGGGTGAATTGAAACATTCTGAAGTATCCTTCTTTGGGAGCACTGAGGATAAAATAATAACTCAGAGCCTCTCATTCTGTAGCAAATCCAAGCTCTAAAAGTGGAAAAAACAGCTTTCGTAAATTGGTACATTTTTGATCTGTGAATAAAAGCAGAAAATGGTTCTCTAGAGAACTAACTGATCATTAACTTTTTGTCATGTCTTGATATGTACTTTTAACTTTTGTGATAATTGATGTAATTTTTTTTTAGCAGTCAGAAAGCCCTTTGCAGTGTTTTTTTTTTTAATGGCATCAAATAAAAGCTCCGGAGTGCTAGTGAAGCATAAAGAAACCTTCTTTTTTTCAGTTTTGTTTGTTTTGACAGTAAAAGCTTTTCAAAGACTTACTTTCCTCCCTCTACCTGATTTTTGTATTTTTGTTGTATTCTTCCTGCTCTTTTGGACTTCCTTCTCAATCAGTATCAGCTATAGGACTATGGGGCCCTTTTACTAAGCTGTGCTAGCAAGTGGGCTTAGGGGAGAATTCATCAAGCAGCATTATGGCCTTAACAAATGAATTAGCGCACGCTAAAGGCTAAAAGTCCTTTCTATACCTATGGGCTTTTAATATTTAGCATGCACTAGCAACATAGGAGGCCTTTTACAAAGGAGCACCAGCGTTTTTAGTGTGTTCTGATCATTAGTGCATGCTAAACGCTAGAGACACCCATAGGAATATACGGGCATCTCTAGTGTTTAGGGCCCACTTATTTTTAGTGCCCGCTAAAAATGCTAGTGCAGCTTAGTAAAAGGGGCCCAAAGTAACCTATTAACATAGTAGATGATGGCAGATAAAGACCTGTATGGTACATCTAGTCTGCCCAACAAGATAAACTCATAGCATAAGTTATGATATCATATGTTTGTCAACTTCCACCTTTTAATCAGCTGCTCTTCGTTGAAGATTTCAGCGAGTGTGCGGGTCATAGCACTAGATGTCTTGGGAGTTGGAGTGGTCAGTTAAAGGAGTGGCTTTCAACTCCGTTTCCACCTTGCAGGGTCAACTTGGTCTGCAGGGGAGTGGGAGAGGGGAGGGAGGACAGCCTGGAAAGGAAATCGGAGGGGAGGAAAGGGGGCCGTGGGACTTGGAGGGGACAGAGGGAGAGAGCGAGGGGGGGGATAACCTTGTTAGAGCCCGTTTCATTTCATACAGAAACGGGCCTTTTTTACTAGTATTCTATAATGTGGTGCTCGTAAATTCTAATGCGCACTGTCAAAAAGGGGGCATGGCAATGGGTGTTGAATGGATGGGTTGTGGGCGTTTCAAAAAAATTATACGCACTATTATGGATTACAGCTGATCTGTGCCAAATTTAGGTGTCGGTATTTAGGCCTGGTTTTAGGTTGCCTAAATGGGTGTGCCTAAATTTTAGTTGCAGGAATGGCATGTGAGCATATTCTATAACCTAGTTTATAGAATTATGCTAACCGTATTGGTTTTTTGGTGCCAATGTTTAAGGCACCATTTGTAAAAATTGGTTCTGTGGGGGTAATATTCATCTAGCAGCATTCTGTAGGCTTCTTTTACAAAGGCGGGCTAGCAATTCCCAACCCAGCAAATGAGAGGAAGCCCATAGGAATATTCAATGCTGGGTCATGTCTGGGTATTGGCGTTAAATATCTGGGTATCTGTGGCTAGATGTCACTTAACTGGATAAGTACCAACATTCAGCTCTTAACTAGATAAGTTAAACCGGCCAAAGACAGGACTGCTATTTATGTGGTCCTATTTGACTGGTTAACTTATTCAGTTAAAGGTTAAATATCGGCATTTATCTGGTTATGTGCCAATTCCATATCAACTCTGTCTCCAGACCTCCCACACAATAGCTGTTTTTGATTTTAGTGGTTAGAGGAGATATTCAGCAAGGCTGTCCAGGTAAGTGCCCTGAATATTCCCTTGGAGCCTGGTCAGCATGAGTTAACCATAAGTACATAAGTAATGCCACACTGGGAAAAGACCAAGGGTCCATCGAGCCCAGCATCCTATCCACGACAGCGGCCAATCCAGGCCAAGGGCACCTGGCAAGCTTCCCAAATGTACAAACATTCTATACCAAAGTTAGCCTCTCTTAACCGCTTAACTCACTTTGGGGCCCTTTTACAAAGCTGCAGTAAAAAATAGCCTGTGCTAGTATGAATGTGCGAAATTAGCATACGCTGGGCCATGTTTAAAAAAAATAAATGGCTGTGCACTAATATTAAAAGAAGCACACGGCTATTTACTGCCTGAGCCCTTACTGCCACATATTTAATTAGTGGTAAGGGCTCATATGCTACTCGTGCAGTAATCAGGCAGCAATGTGGCCGCTCCCCCAAAAGTAGAAAATATAAAATTATTTTCTACTTTGGGAAACAGCATGCACCAACTTTGAAATTATCACCGGGGTGCCCGCACTATCCCAGCGGTAGTGTCAATTTGGTGCATGCTACCTACACATTAGCCCTACCGCAGCTTAGTAAAAGGGCCCCTTTGAATATCAACCCCTATATTAACTTGTATATCTATCACTGGTGTAGGATCTACAATAATGTCTAATACCTTTGGAGAAGATTCAAGTGGCAAGTCCACACAGTTAATGGCTAAGCTTTTATAGGGTAATGCAGTAGGTCAAGATGACACCAAATTTTGTGTATGCTGTTTTGTTTTGTGAGTAGTAAGAAGAAGCGTCTTAATTTTGTAATTGCTGGGGTTGTTTCTGTGTATGCAAAGTATCTGTTTGTGGAGCTGGAGATACAGGTTTTCTACTAGGTTTTTGTCCAGTTCTGTGTAGTTTTGGTTTAATTTTAGACCCCTGACTTCACTCCCATATAATAGAATGGGTTGGATGATACAATTAAATTATTTTAATTGTAGTTTATTTGGGGGGTTATATTTGTTCATAGGTTTCTTGAACTGTTTTCTCAAGTCTCTTTATAGCTGGTTTAAAATTTCCAGATGCATTTTATCAAGTATATGATCAAGTATATGGTATGTATATCCTACTTCTTGTTCGTTTATGAAGAATTTGAAATTGTTTTGGCGGCTTTTTGGTCTTTTCTGGACATTCTTAGTCTTTGGGTCTGATATTTCTAACGGTAACTGGTAGGAGAGGCTTCTGACCATTTAAATCACATTGATGAGTGATGCCCGGATTTTCAGTGGTATGTAACGGGATAGTGCTGCTGAAAATCTAGAGAGACCACTGCAGTCCTCTCTAATTAGTATCAGGGGCAGAGTCTGGGTGGAGCCAGTATTCAAGTGTTGTATAAAAATTGCCAAACACATTTAAACTCTAATACTATCTCTCTCTCTCTCTCAATCTTTCTCTCTCTATATACAGTATATATATACATAATTTCATTGGCAAACAGGATAGGTGGTCGGTGGCCCAACTGTTTGGGGAGGCTAAAGGGGGTGGGGTTAGGGGTGGGACCAGGGGTGGAGCTTAAATCCATAATTGTCTGATAACACAGAGAAAAAATAAATAAATAAAAATAAAAGTCACAATTAATACCTTTTATTAAATTTAGATATTAGATATGTATCATATGTCAAAGAATAAAGTGGTTGCTCAAAGCATATACTAACCACAATCGCTCAACTGCAAAACACTATGCACAACTTTATGCAAAAACACACTCAGAACCTTACTGTACCATAAATATTACACTGGGCAGAACCTAATACACCAATATACCACCCATATGGAAAATTCAGACCGTCAACAATATGAAACAAGGGATCATATCATCACAAATCTCATGTAGAGCCACAAAACACCCTAATTTATGTTTAATGTGGGATAAAATGCCATATGGCTTTAACACTATCATGTATCTCATCATCATGTACCCAAAACTTCTGCTAAAACAAATGTATACTCTTTTCTATTTCCAGAACTATTTATTTCACCATCATATATGTACCTAATACTTGCTGTAAAACCAGATGTACATTCTTTTCTATTTCCAGTATCTACGATGAATTGTAAGCCACATTGAGCCTGCAAAAAGGTGGGATAATGTGGGATACAAATGTAATAAATAAAATAAATTAAATTAAATAAATAAATAAGTAAATAAATATAAACTTTTAATGTTGAGCACCTGATTCTCAAAGTGGACATATTCCAAACAATATAATGAAAATAAAATGATCTTTTCTACCTTTGTTGTCTGGTGACTTTGTTTTTCTGATCATGCTGGCTCAGTATCCGATTCTGCTGCTATCTGTCCTCTTAACTCTGTTTCCAGGGCTTTCTTTCCATTTATTTCTTTACTTTCCGCCTTTCTTCTTCATTTCTTGTCCTACATCTGTAAGTAAAAGCTGGGTCCTCCGCAGACTTGACTGTCCAGTGGATCCAGCTTCTGCCTATATTCTTCATCCATGTGCAGTTTTTCTCTCTTCCTTTTCCCTCATCTCATCTCATCTCCTTCCTCACTATTCCCTCCTGTCCATCCATGTCCAGCATTTCTTCTCTCTCCCTTCCCTCTCCTCCATCCATGTCCAGCAACTCTCCTCTCCCCTGCCCCCCTCCAGCCATCCACACCCACCCAGCAATTCTCTCCTCTCCCCTGCCCTCCTCCAGCCATCCACACCCACCCAGCAATTCTCTCCTCTCCCCTGCCCCCCTCCAGCCCTCCACACCCATCCAGCGATTCTCTCCTCTCCCCTGCCTCCCTCCAGCCATCCTCACCCACCCAGTGATTCTCTTCGCTCCCCTGCCCTCCCTCCAGCCATCCATACCCACCCTCAACAATTCTCCTTGCTCCCCTGCCTCCGTCGCAGCAGCCGCAGTGAAAGCCCGTCTCTAGCCTTGTAAGCCTTCCTTTCATTTCCGTCAGTGTCCCGCCCTCGCGGAAAGAAGAAATGACGTCAGAAGAGGCAGGACACTGACGGGAATGAAGGGAAGGCTTACAATTGAAATATTCAGATCCTTTTCTCAATAGAGAAACCTCAAACTTGTAAATTTCCACCAATCTCTTTTCACTCATATTTTCTCATTTACCACATAATCAGGCTCTCTTTTAATTCTTTCTATCAATCCTTACACACGGAGCTCAAAGCTGCATGTCCTCTCAGTCCAAATCTTCAGTTGCTCTCTTCTCTCTCTTCCCGGGCAGATTTCTAACAGGAGCTGCTCATCCAATCAGAGAGCTCTATTTGAATGCAGATTAACATACAGAAACTCTAATGGGAATTTTTAGTCAAAAACACTAGATAAACCCTTCGTTTCTGGACCAAACTTCACATTTTTGATCAGAGCCATGCCCTAACATTAAGGCTGTAAACATTTCCAACAAGTTTTACCCAATAATATGCAAATGAGAACCTCCCAAAAACAGACTAATTTGCATATGGCTTGAGCAAATTTGAGTACATAGCATACCAATCCCACTTTCTAGCACCTAAATTCTGCAATTAGATTTAATACAAATACTTTTAAAACTTATTTTTAGCACTTTTAAAATCTCAGGTGTCAGTGCAAGTCTTTTTGTATGAACTGCTCATGCAGGAAGTCATCCTCGTTAAATATCTCCCTGGCAACTCAGGACACCTCCAGCCAACCACCCTGCTCTACTACTACTATTTAGCATTTCTATAGCGCTACAAGGCATACGCAGCGCAGTGCTCTCCCAACAGTAAGGTAAACAAATTAAACCATAAACCAATTTCTACAACTGATTACACAAGGCTAGAGATGGGCTTTCACTGCAGCTGCTGCTGCGAGGATGGAGGTAAATCAACAATTTAAACCCCCCAGAGCAGTGGGACTCCCAGGAGAAACAGCTGATCCATCCTGCTGCTGCAGGGAGGCTTAGCCTCCCCAAGCTTCTTCTGCTGGGCGCCTATGGCAAACAGCCTCCATAACTGTGAATTCAATAATCAAAACCTTTAACATATGAACATAAGAGTAGCCATACTGAGTCACAGTAATGGTCCATCTAGCCCAGTATCCAGTTTTCCAAACAGTGGCCTAGCCGGGTCACATGTACCTGGCAGAAACCGAAATTGTGGCAACACTCAGTACTACAAATCCCAGGGCAAGCAATTGCTTCCCATGTCTGTCTCAATAGCAGACTATGGACCTTTCCTCCAGGAATTTGTCTAAACCTTTTTTAAACCCAGATATGCTAACCGCTGTTACCATTTCCTCTGGCAAAGAGTTCCAGAGCTTAACTATTTGTTGAGTTAAAAAATATTTCCTCCTATTTGTTTAAAAGCATTTCCATGTAACTTCCTTGAGTGTCCCTTAGTTCTTGTACTTTTGGAATGAGTAAAAAATCAATTTACTTCTACTCATTCTAAACCACTCAGGGTTTTGTAGGCCTCAATCACATCTCCCCTCATCTGTCTCTTTTCAAAGCTGAAGAGCTCTACCTCTTTAGCCTTTCCTCTTATGAGAGGAGTTCCATCCTCTTTATCATTTTAGTCACTCTTCTTTGAACCTTTTCTAATTCTGCTATCTTTTTTGAGATACAGTGAGCAGAACTGAACACAATACTCAAGGTGCGGATGCACCATGGAGCAATATAAAGGCATTATAGTATTTTCAGTCTTATTCACCATCCCTTTTCTAATAATATCTAGCATTCTGTTTACTTTTTTGGCTGCCACCTCACACTGAGCATAAGATTTCAGCATATTATCTACAATGACACCCAGATCTTTTTTTTGAGCGCTAACTCCCAAGTTGGACCCTAGCATCAGGTAACTGTGATTCGGATTATTCTTTCCAATGTGCATCACCTTGCATTTGTCCACATTAAATTTCATCCGCAATTTGGACGCCCAGTCTTCCAATTTCCTAAGGTCTTCCTGCAATATTTCACAGTCCGCACATGTTTTAACAACCTTGAATAGTTTTGCATCAGCTGCAAATTTGATCACCTCACTCGTCGTTCCGATTTCCATATCATTTATAATTATGTTAAATAGCACCGGTGCCAGTACAGATCCCTGTGGCACTCCACTGTTCACTCTCCTCCATTGAGAGAAATGACCGTTTAACCCTACCCTCTGTTTTCTGTCCAATAACTAATTCCAAATCCACACCAGAACCTTGCCTTCTATCCCATGACTCTTTAATTTTCTCAGGAGTTTCTCATGAGGAACTTTATCAAAGGTTTTCTGAAAATCTAGATACACTACATCAACTGGGTCACCTTTATGCAATTGTTTATTCATGCCTTCAAAGAAATGAAGCAAATTGGTGAGGCAAGACTTCCCTCGGCTGAACCCATGCTGTCTCTGTCCCATTAAATCATGTCTGTCTACGTGTTATATAATTTTATTCTTTATAATAGTTTCCACTATTTTGCTCAGCACTGACATCAGGCTTTCCCAGATCACCCATAGAACCCTTTTTAAAAATCAGTGTCACATTAGCCAACCTCCAATCGTCAGGTACTACAGACGATTATAGAGGAAACTATAAAACATTCCTAATGGTCTCACTACCAACAGTTCCATTTCACAGTAAAGCTGCTTCAGGATGTGGGGACTCTATATGATTTACAGCTGGACTCTGTCCCTGCAATATACTCAGTGTATTGTTATAAAGGGGTCTAGAGGTGTTTGGTAGTCTTTGATAGTTCTTTCCAGCAGATCTCTTGGGTATGTTTTTGCTATTGCATGAGATTTTCAGGTTTGATCTTTGGAAATGCTCAGTCTAGATTTTATCATTTTGGATTGATAAATCTGATTTTGTTTTGGAATTAAGTCTCTTTCATATGTCCCAGAAGGATATGTTATTTATGACCTCTTCAATTTCAGCCTGTTTTTTGCTTCATGTATTCGTATTTTATTTCTTTTTCGGTTGTCTTGTCATTTCTAAGATTTTGGAACTAGGGGTTTTGTAAATCTCTTGGGGGCAATTTCTCCAAATGGATACGTTTTGTGCATACCATGACAGGAATGAACCTCACTCCTAAACCAGCATATGTGGAGTATGATAATACTTAAAAACAGTATGAATGTAGAGAACAAACAGGTACACGACCTCACAAAAACAAGATCCTCTACTAAACATCACTCAATTAATATAATGTTCAAAGGGAGGAAAAGGATCTCAGAAACCACACACAGATATAAATATGAAAACTCAAACAATCTGTGCTATCGTGGTTCAAGATATCAATCATTGATTCTAAAAAAATCTCCATATGCTATGCAAATGAAATAAGTGCTGAGTAAGAGCATATAACTTATCCTCAAAAGTGGAAAGAACACTGGTATCCCATGAAGAAACATAGGAAAGGAGCAAGGAGTGGGAACAGAGTCAGGCACTTCAAAACAGACCCAGAGACAGTAGAGGTAAATCAATAACCTTTAATGGAGGATGACTCAACAAGGTATCCTGTTTCGGAACACATGGTTCCTTCTTCAGGAGTCTTACTATCTGTATATAAAAAGGTAAATCCTCAGATCGTAAATTGTAAAAGTAAATGGTCTGGAGAAAGACCTTCGTGGTAAAGGAAAGTAGTGCAGAAACAGGGTACCTTGTTGAGTCAGCCTCCATTAAAGGTTATTGATTTGCGTCTAGTTTCTTTGGCCTATTTTGAAGTGCCTGACTTCGTTCCCACTCCTTGCTCCTTCCTGTGTAACTTATATATTTTTAAAAATGTCATTAATATGAAATGCTTTCACTTAACACCTTTCAATATCAAAACTGTGTTCAATTTTGCACCCAAACAGATATTTTTATCAAAGCTCTCAATATCAAAAACTTTTAATATCAATACCTAGCAGAACCATAAAGTAGCCATTAATTCATTGTTGCAGAGTGGTAGACTTAAGAGTAATGTCAGAAAATTCTTTTTCACGGAAATGGTGGTTGATGCCTGGAATGCTGGATAAAAAAACTGTAGTTGAATTCAAAAAGGCATGGGATGAATACAGAGGATTTTTAATTAGAAAATGAATTTATTTATTTGTGACATTTATATTCCACATTATCCCCAAAAAGTTTGAGTTCAATGTGGCTTACAATAAACAGTATAGGCTACATAACAAAAACAATAATGCATAAGAAAGCAATTTGTTGTAAGAATCTAATTTTACAATACGGTATCTTAAACATACTGGGATAGCTATGGATGTTTAACATTTAGATAATCTATTATGAATGAGAAATTGTACATGAAGCAAAGAGAAAGGTAATGGTAAATAGAGTAATAACCAATTCGGGTAATAATTAATTGTTTGAGATATAGTTGTTCTTTGTGAGGGTTTGTTTGAATAGGAACGATTTGAGGATTTTGTGGAATCTAGTATATTCCCGTATATTTCTTATTTTGGGTGGTTAGGAATTCCACCATTTGGTTCCTAGGTAAGTGAAGTCTGCAGTTTTGTAGATCACTTTTTTGCAATTTGGGAGGTGTAGTCTGAGATAGTTTCTTGCCTCATATTTAGTGTTTCTTTGAGGTAAGTTTATTAATGGTACCATGTAGTCTGGAGCAGTACCATTTAGGATTTGAAAGATGAAGGTACATAATTTGAAGGTGATTCTCACTTTGATGGGAAGCCAGTGTAATTTGATTAAAAAAGGGGAGGCACTTTCAAAACGAGAGATTTTGTACATGAATCTGGCTGCAGTGTTTTGAGCTGTTTGGAGTTTTTTCAATAGGTACTCTTTACAGCCAGCATATATGGCACTACAATAATCGAATTGGGATAATGTTAATGATTGTACCAATAAGCTGATTGTCTCTGATGAAAAATAGGGTCTGATCCTTTTTAGTGTCCAAAGAGACCTGAAAGATTCTGTTCTCCATTCCTTTCCTAATAATTCCTAACATTCTATTTGCTTTCTTAGATGCTGCTGAATACTGAGTAGAGAGTTGCAATGGTATCATCAATGATGATATATCAAAAAGTGAATGAACAGACCTAATCTGTTTCAAGATAAGGACAGATTTTTGCACAATGCAAGAGATCTGTTGAGAAAAGATGAACTAATTATCTAATACTACTCCTATGGGCTTCTTAACATTTACACCCTCATTCTATATAAAATGCCAAAAATTGCGTGTGTGCCCAATTTGCATGCGTAATTTATTTGATTAATGTGCCAATTACACCAATAATTGGCTTTTTATCAAGCAATTATTGGCACTAATTAGATTTAATTGCGTAACAGTAGGCACAGGATCCACACCTAAAATTTACACATGATCTGAAAAAGGGGTGCGCAAATGAGAAGGTAATGGGAGTAATGGGGGCATTCTTAAAATTAATGCGCATTGTTATAGAATAATAGGCATATACTCTTAATGTACTACTACTATTTAGCATTTCTATAGCGCTACAAGGCGTACGCAGCGCTGCACAAACATAGAAGAAAGACAGTCCCTGCTCAAAGAGCTTACAATCTAATAATGTAGGCATATACATTTGCACCATGTTTCAGTTGGTGCAAATGGCTGCACCTAAAGTTAGGCGCAATTCCTGGGCTTAAGTGCAATTCTATAAACTGTACTTAATTTTAAGTGTGGCTTATAGAATAATGCTTTCATCAGCTCCAATTTGTTTTGGTCCTATGTATAGAATGTAGCTCTTAGTGTGCACTAAGCCTTAGTTAAAAAGACCTCTTAGTGTTTAATTGCAAGGGGACATTTTTAGGGGAGGGGCGGGGCGGGGCAGGACTGATATTTACATGCTTAGTTTACAGAATACTGTAATTTACATGTGTAAATATTACATTTAGGTGCTAGCATTTATGACCACCATAGACCTGGTGCAAATGTACACTCTTAAATTTAGGCTCGCCAATGCCAACCTATGCTAGTATTCTATAAGTGCTCTTATAACATAGGCTCATAGCCTGCGTAATCCCCCGGATTCTGTATTTGGCATACACACGTTGACCAATTAGCAACACTAATATATCTTAATAGTAATTTACTCGCACACTTTGCTAGGTGTATTCTGCAAAGCAGTGCATATAAATTCCGACATGCCACAGTCTGAATTTCCACACGTGCAGCAAAAATGGGTGTGTGAGTGTTCCGGGCCTATCAATCACATCTACGCACACAGTTACAGAATTTGTACCAGTGCGCATAGATGTAGGTACAGGCATTTACACCAGCTTTTCACTGGTGTAAATGGACTCACCTAGATTTAGGTGCATCTGCCCAGCCCAGGCACATTCTATATATCACCACTGAATTTAGGTTCTTCTAATAGAATATGCCTAGGTATCTCTTTCAGATGTGCCTAGATTCTAGGCACCATAAATAGATCAACCCAATATGGGTTCTTAATGTGTTGCATCCAAGTTTAGAGTTGCCTTCTAATTGTGACCAAAATGTACTGGGCTGTCAGGCCGTTTTAGTAAGCTATGGCAAAAAGTGCGATCTCAGGCCAATTTTTGCTGTATCCTTAAAAAAGGGCCTTATTCACAAAGGCATACCAACAAGATCAGCAACTATAAACGTAATACACCGCAACCTTACCTACTATCAGCAATGTTTCTGCCTACATCTACCTGTTCGGATTTCGATTACGTTATTTTCTATGGCATCTCCACCTTACCTATTATCAGTACTGTTTACTTATATCTACTTGTTTAAATTTCGATTATGCAATTCTTTTATGTAACACTAACTGTTATCTCTCATTCTACTATTTACTAATAACGACACATTGTAAGCCACATTGAGCCTGCAAAGAGGTGGGAAAATGTGGGATACAAATGCAATAAATAAATAAATAAAAGCCAGAAAATGGAACTGTGGCAAAATAAAAACCAGCGCATGTCCATTTTCAACCTGAGACCTCACCGCCACCCATTGACTTAGCGGTAAGGTCTCACTCGCTACCCAGGTGGTAGGCATGCAGCGCATGCACACTGCTGTTTACCGATGGGTAAGCGCCGCAAGGTAGAAAATAGAAAATATTTTCTACCACGTGTTTTTGACATGCGCCAAATTCAGAATTACTGCCCAGGGCACACGGTAACTGGGCGTTAATGCTGATTTGGCACATGCTGGATGCGCATAGAACCTTACATGCATTTGTAAAAGGGCCCCTATATGAATGCTGTTGACAATTTTACTGTTACTATAACAATTTTCAAAGGAACCTCCACATATAAAGCAGCATTTATGCACAGAAATGGAATTTTTGAAAATTGTCCACCACATATTTGCATATAGTTATACACATATGTCCTAAAAATGTAAAAATAAATATATTTATTGTAGAGGCGTTCGCAGGGATGGGGTTGGGGTGGTCAGTGCACTTATCTCTTTATATTTCCAAAGGTATGCATGCAAGCTTTCATGGAAAAATATTCATACAAACAGCAGGTGCAGATTGTTGCTTATACTTTTCCCAAGTCAATTTTGAAAGACAAATTTTTCCCCTTTGAAAATTGATCTAATGTCTGCACTTATAAAAGAACCTTCCCAAATATAAGAAAAATCCCAAGAGAAGAAAATATTGCTAAAAGCCTGCTCGAAAAAGGTGGTGATGACAGCTAGTTTACTTTTCCACAATGGCAGTGGTGTGGGAGCCACATTTGTCCCCTACTTCTATAAAAGTTGCTAGAAATTGCACACACAAATTTGGGTACGTGCCCAATTTTCACACACAATTTAATTGACTAATGAGCTAATTAGCTCCAATAATTGGCTTTTCAACAAGCAATTATTGGCACTAATTAGATTTAATTGAAAGCTATGCATGTAAATTTAGGCACGGGATCCATGTCTAAATTTTAAATGCAAGTCCAAAAGTGTGTGTGGAAATGGATGGGCCACGGGTGGATTGGGGGCATTCCTTTATGTTACGTATATAGTTAGAGAATAGGGGCAACCACGCCTAAATTTACACACAGGTATTTGCATCATATTTTAGTTGGTTCAAATTGCCACGCCTATAGTTAGGCGCAATTCCTGGGCGTCTTGTAGAATATCACTTTTTGGCGCTGATTTTTGGTGCCATATATAGAATTTACCCCTTGGTACTTGAAGCAGTTATCAAAACGGGGCACCTCATCTTATAAGTGACTGTTTACAGCACAAGTTTTAGTGGGTTTTGGACACTGGAGGTGTAGGGGATAGCACTGGCAGACCTATGATGTTTGTCTGTACCAAGTAGTGTCTGCAATGTAGAGCGTTCTACAAGTGCAATAACACAGCGGCAGTTAAGCAACATGTGGTACTGCTTTGATGACTTTATATCACTCACAGTCTCCCATCCCTTTTTATTGTAAAAATTAATGCGCAATTTATAGAACAGTGCCCAACTGTTATGTTTAGTGCTGAGTTATGATTGGAGGAGTTACTTTGTTAGTAGGTATAAAAGTATCTATATGTTTTACACATATGCACATTGTTTTAAGGTTGCTCCTAATGGGCTAGTTTCTATATACGGTGCCGAAAAATCAGTGCCGAAAATAATAAGCCTAGGAGTATTCTATAAACTAGGCCTAAAGTTAGGCGCGGTTTATAGAATATGCCTAGCACCCGTCTGCTCAACTAAATGTAGTCATGGGTATTTACACCAAGTAAAACTGTAAAATGTCGGCGACTAGGAGGGGTCTTTTACAAAGATGCACTAGCGTTTTTAGCTTGCGCTAAATGGTAGAGATGTCCATAGAAACATATGAGCATCGATAGCATTTAGTGCACGCTGAATTTTAGCATGTGCTAAAAACGCTAGTGCGCCTTTGTAATTGGGGACCTAAGTTAGGCTCGGACGGGGTATATTCTATAACAGTGTAGATAGATTTTTGAACCACCCATAAACTGCCCATTCCATGCCCATAGCCATGCCCCCTTTTCGGTTCCAAATCTTCGAATTTACAGGCATTACTTTACAGAATGCACTTAGTAAATTCTAATTAATACCCATTAATGACAATAATTGCTTGTTAAGTGGCAATTATTGGTGCTGATTGGCTTATTCTGCTAATTAATTTGCATGCACAAATCAGAATATGATCTGATTTGTACATGTAACTCCAATTGCACTATATAAAATCTGGGGGAATATATATGTCTTGCAGGTTAGTGAGGTCCAGATATAATTTTAATATGTTACAGCCTGGTGTGAGTACTGATTTGCATTCTGCTACGCCAGGCTGAATAATTTAGTGCTAGATGGAGGATTTGGCTATTCAAACTCAGTTTTAAAGATAGTCCTATTACTTAAATATATAATTTTAACAATATAATTAAAATATGCTGAAAATGAAGGCTTATCTCTGGTTTTAAATTGTGATAATGTTTTAGTCTTCTGTAATGCATTTTTCTGGAGAAAAACATTCCCAGGGAATAATTGCCAATGCAAATGTTCTTTTTCATATTTCAGTGCCTCCCCCTTCTCCTTTCACATAGCAGGGGCCATAGTTACAAATAATACAGGTGCTTTAAAGGTGTGTATTTTATGCAAATTTTAAAGCAAATTTGCTCACATTGTTTCCTTTTGAAAATCAGCAACTGCCATTAAAATCGCCTACATACTTCATACCTGCTATTTGTGTGGGAGAGAAATAGTTCATATACATTCAAAAATCCAACGTAGACCTGCTGTTTTCCTCCACATCTAAAACACACCACCAGGAATACTTCTGTTTCTTTTGACTAAAAGTATGAACACCATGGAACCTTGTAGCAACTAAGTAAGGCCATTGTACTGTAAATCCCTATCTATCCAGACAGTGGCTATGGCTTTAAAAATTGCAGCTGTATATTCAATGTACAGTGCAGATACATGATATTCCTGTGGTAATCAGGGCTCAGATCTTTTTTGACTCTACTCATAAACCTGGACACATTTTTAATGCTGATGCTGAACATTCTTAAATTGACACCTTAAAGTTTCTCCTCTTTTGCCAGTATATTTTTATGCCGCTTTCTCACCACAGTATTTTTGTATGAAAATCTCAGCAGAGTAAAGTATTAATCAGAGTACAAACCAAATCCCTGTAGTGCTCCTCCAAGCATCTGGGCATCCATAATGGGATTGCAGTTTGGGTTTGGGAAGATAGTTCCTTGTACCTGTTGAAAGCACAGTAAGGAGGCGATGTATTACTTTTCATAAAGTTATTGTAGATCATTATTATTTTTTTTTAAAATAAATTTACCATTATAAAGGAAATGTGATTTCGGCTTAAAGTTGCACTGCATTGACAACGGTATAGTAGAAGCCTGTCCAGCACCTCAGCATGTATCACTTTGAACTACCTTCCGAGTAAGAGAATTGTGGATAATGACAAGATTGAAGTGCCGAGTTGGCTAAAGAAAGAAGGATGGAAAAGTGAAGCAGTGCTTAAAGAGAGAAAGCTTCAAGTCCATAAATGCATCCTGAAGTGCTACATCGAAAAAAGCTGATACTAGAGTTAGAGTCTTTAAGGGAAGGGAAAGGGAAATGGGACTTGATATACCGCCTTTCTGAGGTTTTTACAACTACATTCAAAGCGGTTTACATATATTCAGGTACTTATTTTTGTACCAGGGGCAATGGAGGGTTAAGTGACTTGCCCAGAGTCACAAGGAGCTGCAGTGGGAATCGAACTCAGTTCCCCTGTAGAGGGCAAAAGGCATACAAGGGAGTCTTTTACTAAAACTTAGCTCGAGTTATCTGCAACAAGGCCCATTTTATTCCTATGGGCCTTATTGCAGATAACCTGAGCTAAGCATTAGTAAAAGACCCCCTTAGTGCAGTCGAAGGCATAAAAAAGAGACCTCACCATCAACGTTTTCCAAAGTGAACAGGAAAACAAGTTAAACATAAAAGGAAATTCATGGAGATCCAAATGGTAGAACCGGAGGGAGTATATGCCAAGATGATGTGATATAGAGTTAGGTGTGTGCTTTCCACTGAGGTATTTATACCATTTTGTAAAATAGTTTTTTTTATATTCAATGATTTTTATTAAGAAAACATTCTTGCGTATTCCATGCATATAGTACCAAAAAGTCTCTAACATTGAAAATGCATTATTAATCAACATCAATAGAACAGGTATTTCATATTTAGTCACATTTCTCCCTCCCCCAATTCCCCTCCCCTTGTATCCATCCTTGACTCTCCCCCCCTCCCCTTAAATCTAGTCGACTCCTCCCTCTATACCAACCACCATATCCGGTCCTTGTCCTTTCTTATTCATTGTCTTGAAAGAAAGCCTAACCCATTATTCTCCCATCATCCCCATTCCTACCATCCCCCCTCCCCAACAGCCCCCCCACCCCTCCTAGGATCTTACCCTTATTCCAGCTATCTTATGCACATTCCGTGGTCTTTTAAGAATTAAATAGTTTTTTTTTAAATTTAGCGTTATCCACAGATTTTTTTACTGTTTAGAGTACTATCCATTTAGGGTAAGATGAGGAGTGGCCTAGTGGTTAGGGTGGTGGACTTTGGTCCTGGGGAACTGAGGAAGTGAGTTTGATTCCCACTTCAGGCACAGGCAGCTTCTTGTGACTCCAGGCAAGTCACTTAACCCTCCATTGCCCCATGTAAGATGCATTGAGCCTGCCACGAGTGGGAAAGCACAGGGTACAAATGTAATAAAAAATATAAAGCTAGTGCACAAAACACATTTCTTTGCATTTGCAGTGCATTGTAGCTCATTAATAAGCACATCTTTGAGAGGTTCATACGTTAAAATTACACTGGTAAAAAGTAAAATTTCTAGAGATGTGATTCAGTTCCTAATGTGTAGTTAAATATGGGCATTCTCATCCAGTTCATTCTCAAAGTAGATGGATGCCTCAAAATGCCTTAAAAACATCCAAATTCTGATTTTGGAAAGTCAGGATTTGGAAGTTTCACACTGCAGTTCGTCCAAATAGCAAGGGGGCGTGTTGTGGGTGTGTTTTGGGCAGGACTAGGGAAGGCCTGAAAGTAGGACAGTGATCCACCAGTGATTTTTCAATGGGAAGAAATGTCCCTGTCTAAAAAGGAGGATGCATTTATCTAGACCTGTTTCAGTCACGTCCAAGTTACAAAAAGGTGTTCTGATTGAGTATCTGACCACTGGAGGGATTAAGGCATGACCCCTTTGTTAAATTGTACAGCGCTGCGTAACCCTAGTAGCGCTCTAGAAATGTTAAGTAGTAGTAATGATAATTCATATTAATATTTTTTCTTTTTTTTAAGGAGCCCTTTTACTATGCCCCACTAAAAAGTGTCCTATGCTTGTTCTGTACTTTGACAGCTTTGCCTGGTTGGGATAGATTCCTGAAATGTGTTTAATGTTTTACTGTAGGTCACTGTAATGTTAGATAAGCAAGGCATTATGTGAAACATAGTTCACAAGTAGTGCAGACACACTTGTTTAGGAAACTGTTATTATTGGTGTGCTGTTGCCTAGACCTTTTTTCTCAGCCTAGCTTGGCTCTGTTCTCATTGGTCTTTTTGGCCTCTTGTTCTTTGGGCTTGAGGGAGCCCCCCCTCTCCTGCCAAGGTTCTCTCTCTGACTGACTTGGTAGCTGTCTCCATCTTATTTCTGTCAGCACTTGTCCTCATAGACTCCCTGGAGAGAACTTGGTTTTTTACCTCATACATATCTTGCCAATGAGATATTGCATTTTCAATCTCCCATCTGTGAGCTGTTCTGCCTGTGTAACTGCTTTTTCTACCTAAGCAGTAGAACTGCCCTTTTCCTCAGGTCTCTGATTCCATCCAATGAGGCAGCTTTCAGAATACGAAGGCTCTGTGCTAAGAGGCACCTCTTCTGACTTGTGATTAAACTATTTGTTATTCAATAAAGGACATTTCAGAAATATAAAGAGATTTCAGGGTGTATTGATGTGCTGAGGTTATACATCAATATACTGAGATCTTACAGTAACAGATCTTAGGAGGCTTGAACAATGCTACTTTTAGTGTGTGGGTTTCCCACGTACTCAGGCCACTTTTAGTGAGGTAGTAAAATGGACGATTTTTTCTTTTTTTCCCAATTAGCACATGGCCATTAGCGTGTGAGCCCTTACCACTAGGGTTACCATACGTCCGGATTTCCCCGGACATGTCCTCTTTTTGAGGGCATGTCCGGGGCGTCCGGCGGATTTTGCCCGCGCCCACGTTTGTCCGGATTTCTGGACAAACGTGGGCGCGGGTGCGGGCAGGTGCGTGCGTGCGGTGGGCGCGCGATCGGCGCCGTGGGTCGTGACCTGGTCTCCCATCCCCTCCCCTTCCTTACCATGTTCCCTGGTGGTCTAGTGACGTCTTCGGGGCAGGAAAGAGCCCCCTCTTTCCTGCCCGGAGCGCTGCCTCCCCTGTCTATCATCCTTCTCGGTCTGGCTGGGGATTCAAAATGGCCGCCGAGATTTGAACTCTCGCGAGGCCGCTTCAACTCTCGGTGGCCATTTTGAATCCCCAGCCATACCGAGGAGGATGCAGCAGGCAAGGGCAGGCAGCGCTCCGGGCAGGAAAGAGGGGGCTCTTTCCTGCCCCGAAGAGAAGACGCTACTAGACCACCAGGGCTAGATAGTAAGTGAGGGGGGGAGGGGACTATGTGACGGGGGGGGGGCGTGGCGGAACCCGACCTGAAGGGGGCGTGGCATGAGGCGTGGCGGGGGCGGGGTAGGGGGCGTGACATGTGTCCTCTTTTTCAGAGGACACAAAATGGTAACCCTACTTACCACCACCTATTTACTAGACTGTAAGGGCTCTTGCGCTAATCCCATGCTAATCAGGCAGTGTGTGGCAATGTACCCATGCTACCTGATTAGCGCAGGGCACGTCTACTCTCCGCCCATAAACATGTGCCCTACACTAAAAAATAAAGCCTAGGAGCCCTTTTACTAAGCCACATAAGCGTCTACATGCACCAAAATGGAGTTACCGCCCGATGACCGCGTGGTTCTTGCGGTAATTTAATTTTTGACGCACGTCCGGTATGCACATCTGAAAAATATTTTTTATTTTCCGACGCGTGTAACAGACGCACAAGCAGGTCATTACCGCCCGGATTCTTTACCGCTAGGTCAATGGCTGGTGGCAAGATCTCAGACTCAAAATGGATGCGCGGCAATTTTGATTTTGCTGCACGTCCATTTTCTGCAAAAAAAAGGCCTTTTTCAGAGGCGAGCTGAAAAATGGATTGGCGTGCACCCAAAACTCGCGCCTACACTACCGTAAGCCATTTTTCAGCGCATCTTAGTAAAAAGACCCCCCTCCTTATTGTTTAGCGTAGGATTGGTGCACGGCGATCATTGCACTACCATGGAATGCCTCGGAGCATCCTGTGTCAGTGCTTTTTGACACACGGTAGGCACGTGCTAGTGCCTACTGCCACTTAGTAAAAGGGCCCTGTAATCATATAAATGGCAGTAAATAATGCCCAACAAATGCAGAAAGTTCACTTGGTGCTGTCACTACACTCTCATTTAGGGGTCCTTTTACTAAAGTATGCTAACAGATGTAGCATTCACTAACGATTAGTGCACACTAAATGATAAGAGGCATGCTATATTTCTTTGTTGACTCAACTTCATTTGCTTCTTGTTCATGCCTGATGCTTGTTCAAATTATGCACCATCACTTTTAGATTAATACATAGGGGGCCCTTTTACTAAGATGCGTAGGTGCCTACACGTGTCCAACGTGCGTAAAATTAGCACTACCGCCCAGCTACCACATGCCCTGGACGATAATTCCATTTTTGGCATGCGCCTAAAACACACTGTAGAAAATATTTTCTATCATGGGGCACTTAATCAGCAGTTGGCACATGCTGGACACTTACTGCCCGGTAAGCTTATGAGACCTAACCACAAAGGCAATGGGAGGTGTTAAGATCTCAGGCTGAAAATGGATGCGCGCTGGTTTTCATTTTTCCGCACGTCCGTTTTCTGGCGCTATAAAAAATCCCTTTTTTCTAGGCGCACTCAGGAAATGGATTAGTGTGTGTCTAAAACACACGCCTAGACCAGTACAGACCACTTTTGGGCACGCCTTAGTAAAAGGGGCCCCTAGGTTAGCTCCAAGTTACTTACCTGACCTATTTCTATTCAATGGTCCTTGACTGAAAAATAATTTACTATTTTTCTACTTCTTTAAATGATTTTTTGATGGTTTTCTTGGTTACCAAGCATACAATTTTGGAACTCTCTCTTTGTTATTAAGAATGGAACCCTCTTACTTAAGATTTATAAAATTGTTGAAATCTTACTTATTCAACAAATTTTCAAAACTATAATTTAGTAATGAACATTTTTTTAAATTTTACAATATCTTTGTATAATCAGGGAAGACTGTTTCCTTTTATTTCTTATTGTAATCCACACTGAGCCTTTGGGCGAGGTGCAGAATAGAAGTTCCTGTTTTGTATTTTATTATAATCATAAGTCCACATTTTTCTATAATTGCATATTTAAAACAGTTAGTTCTTAGTCATTTATCCACCATTGTTATTTTGTGCAACAGAACTTTTCAAAGAACTATATATAAATAGGATTTATCTGGCAATCACTGTTTCTTGAAAATAGGGTACAGTCTATACAATTCCACAAAAAAGCTGATGCAATCATGTTTCAAGCCAAAGCTCTGTGTGAGGATATGGCTGTATGCTGTTGTAAAATTTCAAACTATCACAAAAATTCCTTTTTTTTTGTAGAAAAACTTTTTTCTTTCAGAGACAGCACACTTGCATTCTCCCTGATTATTCCAGAGCAAGCCCTATTTAAATATAGTTCTTTGAAAAGTTTTGTTGCACAAAGTAACGCTGGCAGATAAATCATGAAAAATTTTTAAATATGCATTTATATAAAAAAATTGGAACAGGATCAAAACAAGATTAGAGCAATAATATGTGGTCTATTAAATAACTAAAGTTAAAGGAACTACCAATTTACAACCCTACCCCTCTAAAGATAGTTCATTAGTAAAATGTTTTCGAGGACTATCAGAGAGCAAGACAGGTATACATAACTTCTTATGCCAATACTTCCATCAACTCGGGCATTCGGCACACACTCAGACGTATCAACCCCCGCCACCTTCAATACCACACTACAAGCCGTCTCTTCCATAGAATTGGATTTATTTTGGCCTCAGCCAGGAACATCAAAATTGTTACAACTTAAACAAATTACATTACATCTTCTAATAATCATTATGCCAGCATTTCCATGTGCATCTGGCTGCCTGCTATTCTATAATGCAGGGCACCTAACTCCCATAGGGGGTATTTTATTAGGCTGTTGTAGCGTTTTTAGTTGACAGTAGAATTCAGCTGGCAGTAAACGCCAAGACGCCTATTATATTTCTACAGGTGTCTCAGCATTTACTGCCAGCTGATTTCTACCGCCAGCTGAAAATGCTACCGCGCTTAGTAAAAGACTCCCTTAGGGGGTCTTTTACTGAGGTGTGCTCATGTGACCGCACCTCGAATAGTGTGTTCAATTCTTGTCGCCGTATGTCAAAAAAGATATAGTGGAATTAGAAAAGGTGCAGAAAGGGCGACGAAAATGATAAAGGGGATGGGACGACTTCCCTATGAGGAAAGGCTAAAGCGGCTAGGGCTCTTCAGCTTGGAGAAAAGGTGGCTGAGGGGAGATATGATAGAGGTCTATAAAATAATGAGTGGAGTTGAACGGGTAGATGTGAAGCGTCTGTTCACGCTTTCCAAAAATACTAGGACTAGGGGGCATGCGATGAAGCTATAATGTAGTAAATTTAAAACGAATTGGAGAAATTGTTTCTTCACTCAACGTGTAATTAAACCCTGGAATTCATTGCCAGAGAATGTGGTAAAGGCGGTTAGCTTAGCGGAGTTTAAAAAAGGTTTGGACGGCTTCCTAAGGGAAAATCCACTATTTCTGGGATAAGCAGTATAAAATGTTATGTACTTTTTGGGATCTTGCCAGGTATTTGTGATCTGGATTGGCCATTGTTGGAAACAGGATGCTGGGCTTGATGGACCTTTGGTCTGTCCCAGTATGGCAATACTTATGTACTTATATATGTACTTATGTTTTTAGTGTGCGCTAAAAATAGGCATGCGCTAAGACACTCATACGAATACATTGGCATCTATAACATTTAGCGCGTACCTATTTTTAGCACGTGCTAAAAACATGAGCGCGCCTTAGTAAAAGACCCCCTTAGTGTTCACTCCAAAAGGGAATGTGATTATGAAAGGGCATGGGTGTATCAGGGGTGTTCCAAACAATTGCATACATTCATATAGAATAATGTCTCAGTGTACTCAACTTGGGCGCCAGCATTTACACCAAGTTTCAGCAGGCATTAATTAAGATTTATGCGCACAACTTGCTAAGTGTATTCTCTAACATTCTGCGCTTAAATTCTAAGTTGCATAGTTGAAAAGGGGGCATGGCCAAGGGTGGGGCACAGACATTTGTAAAATCTATGTGCTTTGTTATAGAATATACCCACTCTGTACCCATTAGTAAAAGACATTTATCAAAATACATGGGTGGTAACATGGGTTTCAGTGCTGGATTGACTTTCAAGATAAGTACTTTTTAAAGTCTTTTTTTGAATTTTGCTCCTTTTGCACTTTTGGCTGTATTTTTGATAAATGATTTTTTTTTTTTTACATAGTAACATAGTAGATGATGGCAGAAAAAGACCTGCACGGTCCATCCAGTCTGCCCTAGAAATGTGCCACTTTTTTGTTTATACCTTACCTTGATTTTTACCTGTCTTTTTCAGGGCACAGACCGTACAAGTCTGCCCAGCACTATCCCCGCCTCCCACCATCGGCTCTGGCACAGACTGTATAAGTCTGCCCAGCACTATCCCCGCATCCCAACCATCAGCCCCGCCTCCCAGTACTGGCTCTGTTATCCAATCTCGGCTAAGCTCCTGAGGATCCATTCCTTCTGAACAGGATTCCTTTATGTTTATCCCACGCATGTTTGAATTCCGTTACCGTTTTCATCTCTACCACCTCCCGTGGGAGGGCATTCCAAGCATCCACCACTCTCTCCGTGAAAAAATACTTCCTGACATTTTTCTTTACTAATAGTAATAAAAATAATTGTTTAATAAGGTGAAGGAGGAATGACAAATGATTTAAATTATTGATTAAGATCTCAGACTTGCAATAGCTGTGCGCTATAAGAGGTCCTAAGATCATATTAAGTATTGTTATGATGCCATTTTCTTTTTAAAAATGTATATTTGCTAGAGCTGTATAATAAGGATTGGTTTATGCACACATCCCTTGTATTCATTTCTCCCTTTACTTTTGATGCTTATTTGTGACTATTAGGGAGGTTGATTTTTCCTCTTTGGTGTTTTGATTTTTCTAGTTGCCATATTTTTGACCACACACTAATATTCCCAATAGCGCATGGCCACTAGTACATGAGCCCCTACCGCTACCTATTTTGTAGGTGGTAGGGACTCATGTGCTAAACCTGTGCTAATCGGTTAGCACGCAGCAATACCCAGTGCTAACCAATTAGTATAGAACATTCTCACTCTCCACCCCGGACCTGCCCACAACACTATAAAATAAATGTTATTGTTTAGTTCATAGGTAGCATGCGTACATCTAAAAATTGCCGCAGGATGCCTCAGCTCACCCCACAGTAAGCCATTTTCTGCTGCTGCAGCAAGCATGCATTACTGCTTACCGCAGCTTTGTAAAAGGGTCCCTTGCTCTGTACATGATTATGAAGTAATAGGATAGGATTTTAGGAGGGCTGGGAAGGTCAGGGGTCCTTTTACTAAACTGTACTAAAAAGTGGCCTGCAGTAGCCCCGGCATGGGGCTTTCCCGCTTGATGAGGACACTTTTAGTGCAGCCATAAAATGGCCTCATTTTTCATTTTGTCTATTAATGGGCACGTGCTAATTTTCCCATTAGTGCATGGCCATTAGCACATGAGCCCTTACTAACACCTATTTCTAATTGATAAGGGCTCCTGCACTAACCACACACTAATAGCATGTGGTGATGCAGTTTATTTATTTAGTTAGTTAGATTTTGCTCACACCTTTTTCAGTAGTAGCTCAAGGTGAGTTACATTCAGGTACACTGGATGCTTCTCCGTCCCAGGAGGGCTCAGGCTCACAATCTAAGTTTGTATCTGAGGCAATGGAGGGTTAAGTGATTTGCCCAAGATTACAAGGAGCAGCAGTGGGATTTCAACCAATCACCTCTGGATTTTAATTTTGATATTGATAACACTATTTCTATTGTTGGGAAAAATTGCTTATCTCTAATTATGATGTTTATATCTTCAAAGCTTAATAAAAATACTTGAAAGAACAATGAAATGATCCTTTCATGGGGTAATATTTATTTATTTATTTTATTTATTTGTTACAGTTGTACCCCACATTTTCCCACCTATTTGCAGGCTCAATGTGGCTTACATGGTATCAGAGAGGTGTTGATAGACTCCGGAGTAAAACAAATACAAATAATGGTTAAATTGAGTTAGGAAGGGTAGGGACCACATGAAGGAACATGTGGTGGGACCATAAAGAGGACAGCAAGAACAGATGAGATTGTTTGGTGATCAGTACGGACTGTGGTATTATAGTGTCGCGGAGTTCAGGTATTTAAGTTGGGTTGGTGGGGTATGCATTTTGAAACAGGTGGGTTTTTAGTTTTTTCCTGAATTGGAGGTGGTCGTACATGGTTCATGGTTTTTGGTAGTGCGTTCCATAGTTGTGTGCTGATGTAGGAAAACCTGGATACATAGGTTGATCCATGAAGTGGAGGAGTAGCCTAATGCTTAGAGCAATAGGCTGAGAACCAAGGAAGTCAGGGTGCAAATCCCATTGACACTCTTTGGGATCTTGGGCAAGTCATAATCCTCTCTTGCCTGAGGTATAAACGTGAGGAACAATT
The DNA here is from genome assembly GCF_901765095.1 of Microcaecilia unicolor. Classification (NCBI taxonomy): domain Eukaryota; kingdom Metazoa; phylum Chordata; class Amphibia; order Gymnophiona; family Siphonopidae; genus Microcaecilia; species Microcaecilia unicolor. The sequence continues at coordinate 595,009,567 of NC_044032.1, forward strand.
CTATAACTGGGAGCTTGCGCTTACGTGCACCTTGTGTGTGCAAGTAATATCTAAATTGGCATTTACATGCTCAAGTGCAGTAAACACTGTTCTATAAAGTTGCACAAAGTGCTATAGGGCCAGATTCTATATATGGTGCCTGAAAAATCTGCATGGAAAATATTTCCACCTATGCGTAATCTATAAGTGGCACCTAAATTTCGGCACATATATAGAATATGCTAAGTTGGTATCCTAGCGCCTAAATCTACGTGCCTCCATTTACACCAACAAAAACAAGGTGTAAATCCTGGTGCCTAGTTTTAGGCACAGAGGGACATATTCTATATAACAGTGAATGTAAATTTTGGAATGCCTACGGAATGCTCATAACCACACCCTTTTTTGCCTGCATTCATTAAAATGCAGGCGCAGTTCTTTTCAGAATATGCTTAGTGAATTATATACCTAAATTCTCATTATTGTCAGTTAGTGCTCATTATTGCTTGTTAAGTGCAATTAACAATGCTAATTGGCTTGTTAAGCCAATTAAATTATGCACTCTGTTATAGAATCCGCCTGGATTTCAGCACAGAACTCTAGGCACGCTATATAGAATTTAGGGGATAGTGTGTAACAGCAAGGGGCTGTACACATGGGTGGGCATGGGTGGGACATAGGCTTGTCTCCTACTTACACATGCACCTTGTAGAATACTGTACGTTGTGCACACTGCATGGCAGAGTTAAGTGTGCCAACTTATGACAGCCATAGACCTGGCATAAGTGGGTGTGCCTAAATATAGGAATGTTGATCCTCATCTATGCTAGAATTCTGTAATGGAATCTTCTCCAGTCTGTGCAAAATTCTGCAGCACGACTTATTTTCTGCCAAAATCATTTTACCCACACTAGCCACTCCTTAAGTCACTTCACTGGCTCCTTGTCCGCTTCCGCGTACAGTTCAAACCTTTCTTACTGACCTTTAAATGCATCCATTCTGCAGCCCCCCATTACCTCTCCTCATCTCTCCCTACATTCCTCCCCGTAATCTCCGCTCACTGGACAAATCTCTCTCTTGTCGTCCCCCTTCTCCTCCACTGCTAATTCCAGGCTTCGTTCCTTTTCCCTCGTGGCACCTTATGCCTGGAATGGACTTCCTGAGCCTGTACGCCTAGCTCCATCTCTACCTGTTTTCAAATCTATGCTGAAAACCCACCTTTTCACCACTGCTTTTGGCTCCTAACCACTACTCAATTCCCCTATTCTTGTTCCTTCTCACCCAGTACTTTCCTCGCCCTTAATTGTCTTGTCTGTCTGTATTTTTAGATTGTAAGCTGTATTGAGCAAGGACTGTCTCTCTGTGTCAGGTGTTCAGCGCTGCGTGCATCTGGTAGCGCTATACAAATGTTAATAATAATAATAATAATAATAATAATAACTGGTACCTAGCATATGGCATCAAGATGCCTAACTTGAGGCACCAAATTATAGAATCCCCCCCCCCCCCCCAAGTGTAACTCACCTTCAACTACTGAAACGTAACTCATTACACTGGCCTTCCTAAAGAAATAAAAAACCTAGAAGGATTACAGCTCTTGCAGAACACAGCTGCCAAGATGATTTTTTAGGCGTAGTAAATATGATAGAGCTACCCCACTGCTGAATGATTTACACTGGCTGCTGGTGAATGCCAGGATTATTAGCATTCAAATCTTTACATGGTTTGGCTTCAGTTTGTTTTTTAATATAAACCTTCATTGTTCCTCTTCTCAATTGACTTTTAAAATTGAAAAATAACAATATTCTACTTTTTCCTAAAGTTTGTCGTCTTGTGTCTAAAAGACATCGTGAAAGATCATATTCATTTCAGGCTGCTAAATATTGGAGAATTTTCTGTGTGATGAATATTTAATTGAAAACATAGGTTGAGTGATTCTATTTACTTAAGCTTTGTGATGTTGTTGTTGTGGTTTTTTTATGGATCATAAGTACATAAGTACATAAGTAGTGCCATACTGGGAAAGACCAAAGGTCCATCTAGCCCAGCATCCTGTCACCGACAGTGGCCAATCCAGGTCAAAGGCACCTGGCACGCTCCCCAAACGTAAAAACATTCCAGACAAGTTATACCTAAAAATGCGGAATTTTTCCAAGTCCATTTAATAGCGGTCTATGGACTTGTCCTTTAGGAATCTATCTAACCCCTTTTTAAACTCCGTCAAGCTAACCGCCCGTACCACGTTCTCCGGCAACGAATTCCAGAGTCTAATTACACGTTGGGTGAAGAAAAATTTTCTCCGATTCGTTTTAAATTTACCACACTGGAGCTTCAACTCATGCCCTCTAGTCCTAGTATTTTTGGATAGCGTGAACAGTCGCTTCACATCCACCCGATCTACACTATTTTATTGATTTTCTTGTATTTATTTGCTGTAAACAGCTCTGAACCTTTTGTAGGAATTCAACAATATAAAAGTAGATTAGATTACAAATAAATCAAATCCAAATGTGCATATGGGTGGAAAGCACACCCATACTTGTCTCCAGACAGAGGGGCCCTTTTACAAAGGTGTGCCAAAAAGTGGCCTGTGGTAGTGTGGATGCGTGTATTGGACATGCGCTGGACCATTTCTCCACTGCATCTGGAAAAAAGGGTCGGGAAATGGACATGCAGCAAAATGAAAACCAGCGCACGTCTGTTTACGGCCTGATCCCTTAAGGCCACCCATTGACGTAGTAGTAAGGGCTTATATGTTACCTGTGTGGTAACCATCCAGTGTGCACCAACTGACAATTTCAGCCGGGAAGTCTCTGCAGGAGAAAATAGAATATTATTTTCTACTGCAGGTTTTCAGCGGGTGCCAGACTCAGAATTACCGCCAGGTGCACATACTAACTGGGCGGTAATGCCGATTTGACGTGTGCTGCACGTGCCTAGGTCCTTACGCACCTTTGTAAAAGGGCTTGAGAGTTTGTTGCTGGTACTGTTCCTTTAAAGTTGAGTGGGAGTCTTCCACCTAGAGTCCGGCCAGTGGGTGGCACATTTTCTATAGTGAGGGACAGACAAGCTCTGTAGGACTCCAGAGAACATGTCTGTCCCTAGTGATTGAAAATGCAATATTGAAGTTCTATCACCCACTGGCAGCAATGCAGTTGGAGGACTCCTGCTCAGTGGTGTACCAAGAGGGGGGGTGGGGGCAGTCCACTCCAGGTGCACGCCGCTGGGGGGGTGCCACGCGCCTGTCGGCTCCGCTCGTTCTGTACTCCCTCTGCCCCGGAACAGGTTACTTTCTGTTCCGGGGCAGAGGGAGCATGGAACGAGCGAAGCTGACAGGCGCGCGGCACCCCCCCAGCAGATAAAAATGCACCCGGGGGGATGTCCTTTCACCAGGGGGGAGGGTGTGGCCGTTCGCCGGGGGGTGGGGGGTTGCGCTGCACCCGGGGATTTTTAGCCAGTGGCACCCACATTCCCAAGGGGTACGAGAAGAGGTCGAATGGGGTATGGAGAATGGCCTTGTAATCTACTATGTATCGTTTGTAAACAGTCATTTTATTCAACAAAATGATGTACAATGTATGTATGTAGCATTGTAACTTTAAGTATAACTTCTTTGGTAGTATAACTGTGTACAACTGTAACTTTAGTGACATGTTAGTACCGTTAGCGTCTAACAGCAAGATATGTTGATGTCAATAGTCACTAGTGGATATGTGGTTTAGGAAGAGGATGAGAGGGTTTCATTGATCAGTTAAAGGGGTGTGGGAACTTAAAACGGTTAAGAACCCCTGCACTAAGAGTTCAGTATATGACTGATTCTTCCAGGGTAGGGGTTCATTTTATTTATTTGGATTTTGCTCACACCTTTTTCAGTAGTAGCTCAAGGTGAGTTACATTCAGGTACACTGGGTATTTCTGTCCCTGGAGGGTTCACAATCTAATTTTGTACCTGAGGCAAAGAAGGGTTAACAGGGTCTTTTACTAAAGTTTAGCTTGAGTTATCTGCAGCAGGGCCCATAGAAATAACATGGACCCTGCTGCAGATAACTGAGCTAAGCTTTAGTAAAAGACCCCCTCAGTGATTTGCCCATGATCACAAAGAGCAGCAGTGGGATTTAAACCAGCCACCTCTGGATGTCAAGACTGGTACTCTAACCACTAGGCTACTCCTCCACTCCACTTTTAATACTAAATTTACAGTATTTGCTATTTTTATAATGGATCCTAATCCATCACTAACTTCACACGTTATCACTAGTTTGCTGTAAGCTTTTCTAAACATCCTCAAACTGCATCAAAAAAATTGGGGGTGTGCTTTATTCTCACAGCTGAACTGATCATAAAAATTTGCCAGCTTGTGAAAAACTTTCTTCAGAAAGTAAATATGTTTTATGTTGTTGCATTTTCCCACACAGTAGCAGTTTGAGACCTTGCATGACTAATATTTCTTCACCTCAAGGTGTTCAGAGGCACATCATAAGTGCAACTCTTTGTGCTGCTTTTCACAAAATTAAAGTACAAATTCTTATGTACATGGGTCATATGGAGTCACCTTTTGTGACATAGCAAAGCACAGTATTCTTTCCTTTATAACCAAAGACATGACTTAAAATGTATTTGTACATTTCCATGGGAAAGATTTGACCTCGAGTATGAGTTATAAGCCCTCTGACTAACTGAACAAATAGTAATAGGAGGTTGTCCTTACATACCTTAGATTGTCTGTATTTTCACAAAGAAAGATTGCCTGAACTTGGTCTTTTGTACAAGCTGCCAGTTGAGTACTTGGTTCTTTCAAGGGCTTTATCTGCAGTGTTGAAAGCTAGGCTCCACTGATAACAGCTACTTGATAAACATTGGTACCATCATTCCGTATTTGTGAAACTGTCCTATGACTTATCCATCATATTAGCTGAGTGTACTAAGTTAAAAAACAAATCTCATTTACACATAGGGAGGAGATTTTCAACAGGATTTCTCTTGATAAAATTGTGCTTTGCTTCTTTTTAAAATTGCCTATTTGGTATGTGGGTAAGCTTATGTGTGTACAGCCTATATGCACATACATTTACTCAGACTGTCTGTGGAGGGGTTGGAAGGACATTTTCACTTCTGCTTTTATATTTTTTGAAATTCAAGTGTATGCACATAAATTAGCTTTTGTTGGCACCTGAGGCACTTTTTCAACACCCACAATATGAAATAGTCACTCAGTACTGACACATCATCTGCCCACAAAATTGGGCTGACAGAGTGTGACTGTAAGCGATTCTTGCCGTGGGACCAGTTTCCAAGCTCCTCAACCCAGAACAGCATGTAGCTGATAGCATAAATTAGCAATGGCATTTGTGTATGACAAACAGTATAAACATACAGTAGTTTTCCTGAGGTAACTTTCAAAGCGGAAGTACACAGTTACTTTGGCTTTGAAAAGTCAGTCAAGTCCACACAGAGAAAACTACATATGTTCTTTTTACATATATGCACATTTTAAAAATACACTCTCAGTTGTTACATGGTATTTGGATAGAGAAGGTTTTTTTTTTTTTCAGAAGCTATCACGATTTAGCAATGACTTCTGCCAAAGTATCTCCTGAAAAAAAACATCTGGGTTGTGCAGTCCATAGTGAGGGGCATAATCGAATGGCACCAGCGAAATCGATGGCCGGCCATCTTTGGGGCAGGTGCCGTAAGTGGGCAGAGCCAAGCGTTTTTTTTTTTGTTACATTTGTACCCTGTGCTTTCCCACTCATGGCAGGCTCAATGCAGCAGGCAATGGAGGGTCAAGTGACTTGCCCAGAGTCACAAGGAGCTGCCTGTGCCAGGAATCAAACTCAGTTCCTCAATTCCCCAGGACCAAAGTCCACCACCCTAACCACTAGGCCACTCCTCCACTCTATTTTCAAAATATGCTTGGCACCGGCCAAATCGCTTGCCGGGTTTATATGAGATGGCCGGCTCCGTTTTCCAGCCATAATGGAAACCAGACCTGGCCATCTCAAACCCGGCGAAATGCAAGGCATTTGGCCGTGGGAGGAGTCAGCATTTGTAGTGCAATGGTCCCCCTCACATGCCAGGACACCAACCAGGCACCCTAGGGAGCACTTAAAAAATCTTTTTAAACCCCCCCCCCCAAATTAGCTTTCAGATGCATAGCACCCTTCCCTTGTGTGCTGAGCCCCCCAAATTTCCCCCCAAAACCCACTGCCCACAAGTCTACACCATTACCATAGCCCTAAGGGGTGAAGGGGGGCACCTACATGTGGGTACAGTGGGTTTTGGGGGTTTTTGGAGGGCTCTACATTAACCACCACAAGTGTAACAGGTATGGGGGGGGGATGGGTCTGGGTCTACCTGCCTGGAGTGGCCTAGTGGTTAGGGTGGTAGACTTTGGTCCTGAGGAACTGAGTTTAATTCCTACTTCAGGCACAGGCAGCTCCTTGTGACTCTGGGCAAGTCACTTAACTCTCCATTGCCCCATGTAAGCCGCATTGAGCCTGCCATGAGTGGGAAAGCGCAGGGTACAAATGTAAAAAAAAAATAAAGGTTTTTTTTTCAGAAGCTATCACAAGTTAGCAATGACTTCTGCCAAAGTATCTCCTGAAAGAAACATCTGGGTTGTGCAGTCCATAGTGAGGGGCATAATCGAACGGCACCAGCGAAATCGATGGCCGGCCATCTTCGGGGCCGGCGCTGTAAGTAGGCGGAGCCAAGCGTATTTTCAAAATACGCTTGGCACCGGCCAAATCGCTTGCCGGGTTTAGATGAGATGGCTGGCTTCGTTTTCCAGCCATAATGGAAACATACGATTTATGTCGGAAGATCACCGGCGATCCCTTTCGAAAATAAACATGAGTGGTTTGATTTTATTTTTTAATGTAGGATTGATCACTTGAAAACCTTCCTAAAGGAAACAAAGCCTTTTAAAACATGGTATTATGCATGCTTCTTTTTTAAAATGCATGCGGAACTAAACTGTAATGACAATTTCTGTTTGGGGGTTGTATCTGCAAATGGTTTAATTTTGCACATACCTTGATAGGAATGAATATCAAACTTATGCCAAGATATGCTGGAGATGACCTCTGTTTCTCATACTTTCTACTAATAGCTTTGATTTATGCCAGTCTCCAGGATGCTGTGCTTGACCACACTATCCTATTTGTTGGATTTCTGTTGAATGAATACTGCTGGAAGCCTCATCTGTGAGATCATTTTTGGCCCCTGACGCAGGCAAAATGCCAAAAATGGGCTGCATTGGGTCTTTTAATAAAACGTTGGCTTCTGCAATCCTTGCCTCTGGCTTTTGTCTCATCTGTGTGTTACTTCACTGTCTATTCAGTTTACTGCACTCTGGGACCCTTTCATCTGCCTAAGGACCTATATGTATACAGCACTACCACCCAGTTAGTGCATGAGCTGGGAGATAATTCTAAATTTGGTGCACGATGAATCCCATGGTAGAAAAAAAGGCCACTTACCCGGCAGTAAACAGCAATTAGCACGTGCTGCCTGCTTACCATGTGGCTAGCGCGTGAGACCTTACCACTAGGTCAATGGGTGGTGGTAAGGTCTCAGTCCGAAAATGGACATGCGGTGGTTTCAGTTTTAGCGCATGCCTATTTTCCAACCCCTTAAAAAAGGCCCTTTTTTCTAAACATGGTAAAAAATGGCCCAGCGAGAGCCCAAGAAATGTGCTTCAACTACCGCAGGCCACTTTTACCATGGCTTAGTAAAAGGACCCTTTTGTGTTGTTGATTTCATCTGGTCTGCTTGCTTTACATCTTCTTCCTATGTTATCGAGCTGACAGAGTGCGATTGAGAGTGATTCTTGCCCTGGCACAAGTTTCCAGGCTCCTCTACCCAGAACAGCATATAGCAACACTCACTGTGATGTCACAACAGCACACTGAACATTTGTGCATGATCTCTATGGTGTGCCAACAAAAGTGCACAATAAAGAGGTGCTCCCTTGCTCACTCCTTCATACATCAAGAAGAAGAAAATCTCTGCAAAGCATCACAAGAACAAAGGTGGTCAAAGGAAGGAGAAGTCGCCAGAGATCATACAACAAAAGCTTATTGAGGAGTGACCCAACCTGGCCAAGTTTCAACTAAAAATACTGCATCAGGGGTCATCCAGACTTCTATGGCACTCAAAATGACATAAACCAGTCAGAAAACATTTGCCACTCCTTGCAAATCTTCTGTGCCACTACAAAGCAGTTTGAGAACAGAAATTGCTTTGCAGTGGCACAGAGGATTTACAAGGAACGACAAATGTTTTCTGTCTGGATCATGAAATTTTAAATGCCATAGAAGTCTGGATGACCCCCTGATACAGGCTGTTTAGCCTAAACTTGGCCAGGTTGGGTCATTCGTCAATAAAGTTTTGTTTCATGATATTTGGTGATTCTTCCTTCCTTTGATCACCTTCGTTCTTGTGACTGTACTCCTTCATATAGACTTCAGAAGGACTTCTGAAGAATATATTGTAGACCAGTTGAAAACTGAGTAGGTTGCAGTGAGTTTATTACATTTTATTTATTTATTTATTGCATTTGTATCCCACATTTTCCCACCTTTTTGCGGGTTCAGTGTGGCTTACAATATGAGTTGAATATTGGAAATACAATTGTTACAGATAGTTGTGGATAATATTATGCAGGGTTATGCGAAACAATTGGGGTGTCGTTAAGGGATGTAATAATGGAACATAGGCATTGCAACTTTGGAAGGAAACAATGGGAGCTTAGAGGCGATAGAAAGGCATGAAGTCATATGGTATATAACTTTCTGTGAGAAAAGGTATGAGTGATGTGATAATACGGGGATTGGAGTTCCGAGGTGAATGTACGATGCATTAGTGAACAGTAAGTGTGGACTTTATGTGTTTTGTTTCTATCCATAGACTTGTTCGAAAAGATAAGTCTTCAATAATCTGCGGAAGGAAGCTTGCTCGTTGGTTGTTCTTAGGTTGCGCGGCAGTGTATTCCAATACTGCGTGCTCATGTGAGAAAAGGTTGACGCGTGTAATGTTTTGTATTTCACGCCTTTGCTATTGGGGAAGTGGAGGTTAAGGAAGGTCGGGATGATCTTTTGGCATTTCTGGGTGGTAAGTCTATTAACTCAGACATGTAGGATGGGGCTTCACCGTGAATGATTTTATGGACTAATGTGCATACTTTAAAAGTGACGCGTTCCTTGAGTGGAAGCCAGTGCAGTTTTTCTCTTAATGGTTTTGCACTTTCATATTTTGGCTTTCCAAAGATGAGTCTGGCTGCCATATTCTGGGCTGTTTGAAGTTTCCTCAGTGTTTGTTCTTTGCAGCCTGCGTATAGTGAGTTGCAATAATCCAAATGGCTGAGCACAAGGGATTGCACTAGACTGCGAAAGACGGATCTTGGGAAGTACGGTCTCATCCTTTTTAGTTTCCACATGCTGTAAAACATCTTTTTTGTTGTGTTGTTAGCATGAGTTTCAAGCGTTAGGTGGCGGTCGATGGTGATTCCAAGGATTTTTAGCGTTTCTGAGACTTGAAGGTTCAGGTTTGGAGTGTTTATGGTTGTGAATTCTTTTGTGTTGTATTGAGATGTGAGAATCAGGCATTGAGTTTTTTCTGCATTTAATTTTAGTCGAAATGCATCCGCCCATGTGTTCATGATGTGTAGGCTTTGATCAATTTCGTTGAGGATTTTGTTTATGTCCTGTTTGAAGGGGATGTATATTGTCACATCATCAGCGTAGATATATGGGTTAAGGTTATGGTTTGATAGGAGTTTTGCCAAAGGGATCATCATTAAGTTAAAAATGGTTGGTGAGAGAGGTGATCCTTGTGGTACTCCACATTCAGGTATCCATGCCTTAGATGTGGTCGAATTTGATGTGACTTGATATGAACGTTGGGTTAGGAACCCTTCGAACCAATTCAGGACATTACCTCCAATGCCAAAGTATTCGAGTATGTGTAATAGGATTCCGTGGTCAACCATGTCAAAGGCACTTGACATGTCAAATTGAAGGAGGAGTATATTGTTGCCAGTTGCAATTGTCTGTTTGAATTTGGTCATAAGGGTGACTAATACTGTTTCTGTGCTATGATTCGACCGGAATCCTGATTGGGAGTCATGTAGTATTGAGTGTTTGTTTAGATAGTTTGTGAGTTGTTTGGTTACCATTCCTTCTGTTATTTTGGTTATTAAAGGTATGGATGCTACTGGCCTGTAGTTGGTTATTTCACTTGTGCTTTTCTTTGTGTCTTTAGGGATTGGGGTGAGTAAGATTTTTCCTTTTTCTTTTGGGAAAAGTCCATTTTGTAGCATGAAGTTTATGTGGCTCGTTAGGTCTGTTATGAATTGTTGAGGAGCAGATTTCATGAGGTTTTTTGGGCACGTGTCTAGTTTCCAGTTGGATTTTGCATATCTTTTGAGAGTTTCAGATATGAGGTCTTCAGATAGTATTTCGAATTCGGTCCAAGTTTTGTCTGCAGGGTATATTCCTTCTTCTGGGTCTAGACAGTCTAAAATTGTGGCGTACTCAATAGGGCTGGCAGGTATTTTGAGTCGTAGTTGTATAATTTTCTCCTTGAAGTATTTCGCAAGGTTGTCCGCATCTGGTACATCTTTGCCGTTGTTTGTAACTGGTGTGGTGTCTAACAGTTTGTTCACAAGGTTGAAGAGTTTATGTGTGTCTTTGTAGTTTGGTCCTATTATTGTTTTGTAATGTAGTCTTTTGGTCTGTTTTATGGTGTATTTGTATTTTCTCCGAAGTAGTTTCCATGCGTTCAGTGTTTGTTCATTTTTTTTTTTGTTCCATTCTCGTTCTAGTTTTCTGACTTGTGTTTTAAGTTTTTTCAGCTTTTCGGTGAACCATGGATTTGTTTTCTTCCTGCGTGATGTTCTGGTTTGGATTGGGGCGATTTTGTCTAATGTTGTTGTACATAGATCGTCCCATTCTTGGAGGAATTGGATGTTGTCAGCGTTTGTTGGCCATTCGTTCTGGTAGATCTTTTGCCAGAATATTGTGGGGTCTATTTTTTCTCTCGTTGTGTATGTTGTTCGCTCATGTTTATTGATTGTGTTGGTGTGTGTTTTTCGCCAGCAGAGAGAGACATTTGCTTTATGGTGGTCTGACCATAGTGTAGGTGTCCATCTTGTGTCAGTGAGTGTGATGGTTGAATCTGGTTCGAATTTGTTTGTTATGATATCAAGTGTGTGTCCTTTTTCGTGTGTTGGTTGTGTGTTGGGTACTTGCAGATCCCAAAGTTTTAGGAATTCTTTGCATTCTTGTGTGCTTGATGAAGTGTCATCTTCTAGGTGTAGGTTGATGTCTCCTAGTATGAGGATGTTTGAGGCTGATATGCAGGAGTTCGAGATGAAATCCATGAGTTGTGCTTGGGAGTCTTGCCATTTTCCTGGTGGTCTGTAGAATAGGATTGTGTTAAGGTGTCCTATTAGGTTTGGATGATTGATTCTTGTTGATGCAATTTCAAGTTGAGGCGAGGTAGATTCGCCCGTGATTGTGATGGTGAATTCGGGTTTGTAGATAATAGCTATTCCGCCGCCTCTTTTTTTTCCATTTCTTGTCCAGTGGGTTATTTTGTATTCTGGTGGGCATGTTTCTAAAATGGCGGGGTCTGTAGGGCTGTGGAACCAGGTTTCTGTAATAAATAGAAGGTCTAAGTTATCCGTGGTAATCCAGTCTAGTATATCTACTGAGTTGCTTACTGCTGATCTTGCATTCATGTATCCTAGTTGGATTGAATGGTATGGTTCCGTGGGCGGGTTCGATGTGTTTATTTTTATTAGTTGTCTGTTTCTTCGATGATTGGATTTGTTGTCGTTGTTGTTTTCCTTTTTTAGTCGGCGGTATTCATATCCAGAGGTTGTTCCTTTTGGTTGATTATTGTGTCTTTGGTTTGGTGGGTTGTCGGTTGGTTGTAGATAGTATTGTTGTATTGTGGTTGAGTTGTTGTGGATGTTCTGTAGGGTGGACATTGTGTGTATGTGAGTGCTGTGTGATTTGTGGATAATGGGTTTGTTATTATCTGGGTTGTAGGTTGTGTTTGCGTATAAGAGTAGGGAGAGATAATGGATAGTTAGGAGTGTTTTACTGGTATACATATCTATTTCTAGGGTGTTGCGGCAAACATTTAGCTGGTTTAAATCCAAGCGAGTCAAGCTTAAATTCTTGCTCATTTTTTTTTAGTTTGCATTGTTTTTTTATAATAGATAAGTTTATAATTTTTCTGTTTTAGAAATGGCATTGATTCCTGTTAACATAGGACAAGGCAGATATGGTCCATTGGTCCCATTACATAAACCTCGAACACATGAACATGCCCTAGTTTAGATCAATCTTGTCAAAAATCCTGATGTTAGACAACCTAAGATAATGAATCTGATTCTTTTTTTGTTACATTTGTACCCCATGCTTTCCCACTCATGGCAGACTCATTGTGGCTTACATGGGGCAATGGAGGGTTAAGTGACTTGCCCAGAGTCACAAGGAGCTGCCTCTGCCTGAAGTGGGAATTGAACTCAGTTCCTCAGGGCCAAAGTCCACCACCCTAACCACTAGGCCACTCCTCAGCAACGCATGGTCTGTGAGAAATAAAGTTGACATTTTTTATGATTTATTGTAGACTCTTAAACCAGATTACATATGTCTGTGGCAGAATTCTGATTATCTCATGCTGACAATATGATTTTGAGTCAGTTATGTCTACTTTGTCATGTAATCTTTTCTCAATATAGGAATAGGAAACGAAGAGGAGGATTGCTAATTACTGTAAAACATCAGCCAGGTTTCTCTCAGACATCATTTTTTTTACATTTCTTATAGTATTGAATCTCTGTTTCTATCTTCTACTAGTTTTAAAATACTCCTTGTATATAGCACACCAGGGACTCTCTACAGTGACTTTTCACCATTAATTAAAGCTATTGTTGCTCAGAAAGTTTACTCCTATAATACTATTTTGTTAGGTGAATTTAATCCGTTTTTTTACTTAGTGGATAAAAATATGATTATTTATGACTTTAGCCAGACTTTGTGTTGTTTAGGCTGGCAGCAATTTGTTTCAGGACCCACTCATTCTGCAGGATACACTTTGACCATTCTTTCTTTGATGAAAGTTATCTGGGTAAGTCAGTGGTTAGGTCAGTCTATGGTCTGACTATTTTCTTATTTTGTGCTGGTTTCCTAGTTTGACAAGTATATCATCTCCTAATACATGAAGAATTTATAAATATCATGGCCCTGTGGATATGATACAGTTGAAAGCTGCCTGTCTTTACTTATTTAAAGATATCAGCTTGGTGATTCAGTGGATGCTTGGCATTATGCTTTGAAACATCAAATTGTAAAAAGAACTATGTCTGCCCCTTTTTTTCCTTATGAACTTAGACAGACCAAACATTTTTTAAGGAAGAAAGAACGGGCTTGGTGTAAGAAGCTGACTGTTATACATTTAGAAGAATATTGTGTCTGCCTCAGTGATTATCATAAGGCAACTGTAACAGAAAAAAAAAAGATTATTTTAGGAAAGTAATGTCTTCTGCGCTCTCTATTTCTAGAAAACGTTTTGGTTTGTAAGGAAATGAACATCCTGTTTCAGTACGCAAAGTCTGATTTAAGTATCTCTTGCCAGAGGTCTATTGATGCTTTCAGCAGAAAGGTTCAAGGCATAATTCAGTCTAATGATATTATATTTTTTCAGTAGAAGATTTTACAATTGATAAAACAGCTAACCGGATGGAATTTCACCCCTGATGATGGCAAAATGCTTAACAAGTTGAACAAATGATCACTAGTTTGAATTCTTGAGGCAAGAATTATCAGTGACAACAGCAAATCTACTTAATACATTTTTTGACAAGGGTTTAGTCCCTGATGTCTTGAAATAAGGCCCTTTGTTAAAAAATGAGAAATTAGATCCAGTTAGTTTAGAGAACTACTGCCCTATCTCATCATTGAGATTTTTTGCAAAGATATTTGAGAAAGCAGTGTTGTATCAGCTACAGGATTTTTTTTTTAATAAGAACAAGATCTTAGATATGTTTCGGATTGGTTTTAGGCTTATACATTCTATCAAGACTCTTTTAATCTCAGTTTTTGATTGTATTAGAGCTGGCTTTGATCATGGAATACAGTATTTCATGGAAACATTGGATATTGCTGCTCCATTAGATACGGTGAACCATTCTTTATTATTGAGTCATATGAAAGTATTGGGTATCTGGAAAGGTTTAGCCTGGTTTACTTAATTTCTTTCATAGCGATGTTTTCAGGTACAACAGAGGAATGTTTTTTTCAAATGGCCTACGTTACTAGGGTACCACAAGGTTCTGCATTGACTGCTGTACTTTGTAACACATTTATTGTACTAATTTGTCATCTATTATCATGTCTAGGAGTAGATTATAGAATATGTACAGATTATTTAGTGTTTTTTTCCTATTTGTGGTACTGTTGATGGCACACTAAGGTGCTTGCAAGTAATTAATACTTAGATGAAGACTATGTCAGGCTTCTCACGGAAACACAGGGTTTGTGAGCCCTTGGACCACTGCCATGGAGCAGCAGTAGCAGGCAAAACCCATCCCCAAACCAGAGGCAAGGCAGAACAGGACTGGGACCCCGGACTGGAGTTGCAGCAGAGGCAAACAAGCTGGGAAAGGCAGAGCAGGAACAGCTAGACTTCACCTGCACTTGACCGCCATTCCCCAGGAGTTGAGCCCCTGGGTGCAGGCGGCCGGCATGACTTACAGGACAGGGCAGGAACTGAATACCAACAGGAAACACACAACAGAGTCAGGACTAAAAGCTGCCAGGCAGCCACTAAGACAGAAACACAGACAGGTGAGAATCAGGACTGAAAGCTGCCAAGCAGCCACTAAAAAGGAACACAGACACAAGGCAAGGAAATGCAGACCAGAAACAAGACTAGGAACTAAGCAACAAAACCAAAGCTAACTACACACAAACAAACTAGAACCAGGCAAGAAACTCAGACTAGAACTGGACTAGGCAGAAGTGCACAGAGCACACCCACATACCAGGGACCTTAGACGATGCAAAGGCAAACACAGAAGTTCCAGGTGGCTAATAAAGCCCATCAGCAGCTGAAGTTCAGCTGCAGGAATCACAAGGCAGCTATGGGTGCTGTTCAGGCACAAACAAGAAAAGCAAGTCTGGCAGCCTGGAAGATCCGGACCGGACTGGGCTGAAGTCTGGAATGTGTTACAGTTCATAGCAGCCACCGGTTCTGGCCACCAGAGGGTGAGGTGAGCACAGACAAGGAAACAGTCACCACCGTGACAGACTAGGAGATTTAAATTGAGCTTGTCTTAAAATACAAGCTCTCTTTTTATTTGGGTGCCTCCTGCTAACCTTCCAGTATAAGTATATGTTGATCATTTAGAAATCCCTATTGTTAAAGAAATTACATTTTGGGGAACTGTGGTAGGTACTTTATCTTTAAAGTCTCAGATTAAAAGTATGGCTGGTTAGGAAGATTCATAGGTGGTTTTTTACTAAAGCTTAGCTCGAATTATCCACAGAAGGGCCCTTAGGAATAAAATAGACCCTGTTGCAGATAACTCGAGCTAAGCTTTAGTAAAAGAACCCCATGATTTGTTATTTGCCAAAAATTTTAGAATAATTGCACAAAGTATGTGACTCCATTATTAGATTATTGAACTCATTTAATTTGGGAGTTCCTGCTTATATGCTACATGCTTTACAAGTGGCTAGGGCTGGTGTTAGATAATCAGGAGCCCAGGGCAGAAACTAGGGAGGGGGTCCAAAAGCTGGCCTTCAGCCTATACCTCCTTCAGTCTGAGGCAGACTTGGAGCCCCCTATGATATGGGGGCCCAGGGTAATTGCTCTGTTTGCCACCCCCCAATGCTATCCCTGCAAGTGGCACAGAACACTGATGCTTGCTTGATCTCAGGTTTGTCGGGATTTGAACATATTGGGGACAATTCTATATATGCTGTCAAATGTTAGGCACTAGGTCTGCAAAAAAGTGTTCTAATGGATTAAAGGTGCTTAAACCAGTTATAGAATACCATTCAGTGCCGATTTTTTTGGCATCAAATTTTGAGCACCGCTTATAGAATTTTCCCCATTACTCAACTAAAACTCAACGCAGAAATAACACACTGTCTCATCCTCTCATCCCAATACAACACGAACAAATCCACCAACATAAGCACCCCAGACTACACCCTTCCTGTTTCAGACAGCCTGAGAATTCTCGGAGTCACAATAGACCAAAACCTCACACTGGAAAGCCAAGCGAAATCTGTAACGAAGAAAATGTTCCACTCAATGTGGAAACTCAAATGAGTAAAACCTTTCTTCCCAAGGGAAATATTCCGCAACTTGGTACAATCAATGGTACTGAGCCACCTAGACTACTGTAATGGAATCTATGCGGGATGCAAACAAATAATCATAAAGAAACTTCAAACTGCTCAAAACACCGCAGCCAGGTTTATATTTGGCAAGATTTGAAAGTGCCGAACCCCTACGAGAAAAACTGCATTGGCTCCCAATCAAAGAACGTATTGCGTTCAAAATCTGCACTCTGGTTCATAAAATCATCTACGGCAAAGCCCCGGGATACATGTTAAACCTCATAGACCTACCAACCAGAAACACAGCAAGATCAACACGCTCATTCCTAAACCTTCACCACCCAAGCTGCAAAGGTCTCAAATACAAATCAACCTATGCATACAGCTTCTTCTATATAAGCACGCAACTTTGGAACGCACTACCAATCGCCACGAAAACAACGTCTGACCCACCAAACTTCCAGAAATCACTAAAGACTATCTTGTTCAAAAAGGCATACCCAAACGACCCAACTTAAACACCTACATACTGCAACACAACAATACTAATACTCGAACTGGTCTTAACATAACGCTTCCTCCTTTCTGTTCCCTTATGTGTTTGTCACACATGCATTCTATTAAACCATAATATCACTCTGTATTTGTCATACCGGAAAAGCAATCGCCTCATGGTACTATATAAGCCACATTGAGCCTGCAAATAGGTGGGAAAATGTGGGATACAAATGCAACAAATAAATAAAAATAAATATTTGTACAATTGCATTAGCTCCCAATACAGTAATGTGTAAAGTCTAAAGTTCTCACATTGATACACAAGACATTAAATAATTATGCTCTGCTTGCTGTTGCCACTTCTTTAAGGATTTATCAAGCAGCTTGTTGCATTGTTCAAAGGACAAGTTGCTGCTTCATGTGCCTTCCTTTCATCAAGTAAGACCTGAAGAATATCGCTCCTCATAAGTACATAAGTACTACCATACTGGGACATACTGAAGGTCCATCAAGCCCAATATCCTGTTTCTAACAGTGGCTAATCCAGGTCATAAGTACCTGGCAAGATCCCAGAACAGTAAAATAGACTTTATGTTGCTTATCCTAGAAATAAGCAGTGGATTTTCCCAAGTCCATCTTAATAATGGCCTATGGAATTGTAGGAAAGTATCCAAACCTTTATTAAACTGTGCTAAGCTTACTGCTTTTACCACATTCTCTGGCAATGAATTCCAGAGTTTAATCACACGCTGAGTGAAGAAATATTTTCTCTGGTTTCTTTTAAATTTACTACTTAGTAGCTTCATTTTTGTGTTCCCGAGTCCTACTATTTTTGGAAAGAAAAAAACTAGTGATTCACGTCTACACATTCCACTCCACTCAGTATTTGATAGACCTCTATCATATCTCCCCTCAGCTATCTCTTCTCCAAGCTGAAAAGCACTAGCCATTTTAGCCTTTCCTTATAGGGAAATCACCCCATCCTCTTCATCATTTTCATCGCTCTTCTCTGTATCTTTTCTAATTCCACTATATCTTTTCTGAGATGCGGTGATCAGAATTACATACAGTATTCTAGGTGCAGTCGCACCATGAAACAATATAATGGCATTATAACATTCTCATTTTTGTTTTTAATTCCTTTCCTAATAATTCCTAACATTCAATTTGCTTTCTTAGCCACTGCTGCACACTCAGCAGACAGTTTCAAAGTACCATCAACAATGACACCTAGATCCTTTTTGTGGGCGGCGACTCCTAATGTGAAATCTTGCATCACATAGCTATATATAGTTCGGGTTCCTCTTTCCCACATGTATCACTTTGCACTTTAATTAAACATTAACTGCCATTTTGATCTACCAGTCTCGTAAGGTCCTTTTGCAATTTTTCACAATCCTCTTGTGATTTAACAACTTTAAATAACTTTGAGGGGCATAATCAAATGGCGCCGGCCATCTATATGGCCGGCGCCGTAAAGAGCTGTCCCGACCGTATTATCTTAAAAGATGGCCGGCCATCTTTTGTTTCGATAATACAGTTGAGGCTGGCCAAATGTCAGAGATGGCTGGGTTTGAGATGGCCGGCATCGGTTTTCGCCGATAATGGAAACTGAAGCCGGCCATCTCAAACCCGGCCAAATCCAAGGCATTCGGTCGTGGGAGGAGCCAGCATTTGTAGTGCACTGGCCCCCCTCACATGCCAGGACACCAACTGGGCACCCTAGGCGGCACTGCAGTAGACTTCAAAAATTGCTCCCAGGTGCATAGCTCCTTTACCTTGGGTGCTGACCCCCCAAAACCCACTCTGCACAACTCTACACCACTACCATAGCCCTAAGGGGTGAAGGGGGCACCTACATGTGGGTACAGTGGGTTTTGGGGGGGGGGTTGGAGGGCTCCCATTTACCACCACAAGTGTAACAAGTAGGGGGGGATGGGCCTGGGTCCACCTGCCTGAAGTGCTCTGCACCCACAAAAAACTGCTCCAGGGACCTGCATACTGCTGTCAGGGAGCTGGGTATGACATTTCAGGCTGGCATAGAGGATGGCAAAAAAAATGTTTTTTAATTTTGGGGTGGGGGTGGGGTGGGAGGGGGTTGGTGACCACTGGGGGAGTAAGGGGAGGTGATCCTCGATTCCCTCCAGTGGTCATCTGGTCAATTGGGGCACTTTTTTGAGGCTTGGTCCTAAAAATAAATGGACAAAGTGAAGCCGGAGAAATGCTTGTCAGAGCCGGTCATCTTTTTTCCATTATCGGCCAAAGCCCGCCATCTCATAAGCACACCCCCATCCCACCTTCCATACCCTGCGGAAATACCCCCTTTAACTTTGGCTGGCTGTGCGACGGAAAGCAGTTAGAGCCGGCCAAAATCGGCTTTCGATTATACCGATTTGGCCGGGTTCAGGAGATGGCCAACCATCTCCCTATTTGTGTCGGAAGATGGCCGGCGATCTCCTTCGAAAATAAGCAGGTTTGTGTCATTAGCAAATTAAATAACCTCACTAGTTACTTCCATCTCTAGATCAATATTTTACATAGAAGGTGTCAGTATTCAATGTTTTATATAGAAGGTGCCACAATCAGATTTTTCATTCAATTTAGAAAGTAGCTCATATCTTATATATTCAAGAATGATTTCCAGTTACAATTTATGTTTTTATTATTTTTGCTTTATGGTCTAGTCATACATCTGTTTTTATTTATTGTTCTTTTAGTGGACTTAATGTTTGGTTAATTGGTTCTAATTTGTGTATGTATTATTGTGACTCAGTAGAATCGCAGGTTAGTGCAGGATAGAAATGTTTTCAATAAATAAATTAATAATAGTGCTGTTCTTAGTTTCTTTTTTTTTTTTTTGTTCCCTTTACCACAATGCTCAATTTTCATGCATCTAGATTTTATAAGAGGGAACAGGATATCCTAGGTGATCACTACTTGATTCTCCACTTCTATGTAAGAGTCATGATTGCAGTGTTTTTCTGGCACAGTAATGTTCAGAATTTACGCAGCTTCCAGTGGATGAAATGTGCTACCTTATTGTACTTTTCTATATATAAACATTAGCATGCAGGGATGCACAGGCAATACATTTTTGTTTAGCTTAGTTTCCTGTTTCATTTGGATTTTATAAATTTTTGTTTTGCTTAGTTTTGCTTTTATAATTTTTTGTTTCAGGGCAATTTTTTTTAATGGTGACTGAAGTTTCTGCCCAAACAAAGAAGAAAAACCTGCTTGTGGCAAACCACTCCAAACCTCCCTAATCACACCCTGAATCTTCTAACAGCATCACCTGACCCATTCCAATGTCTCCCCCTTGTACCAGGATTAGGTAATTTATTATCCACAAACAATATCGGAAATAGTTGTGCAAAACTAGAATATCAACAAAAACCCACAGCCAGAAAATAAACTGATGTGGCCTCCAGGTCCTAAAACTCCAAAAAAAAATTGAAGGTTGAGAAAAAAAAATACCTCAGAACTACAACACTCAAATTTTCCCATTGCTAATATGAAGCATCTGGTAAAAGCTTAATCAATCATTGGTCATGAAAAAAAACCAAAACTTTACCTTACTGATTATCAAAAGTCCAAAATCACAAAATTTCAAAAATGTTCAACAAGACCAGGAATACAAAATCAGTTATTAAAGAGAGGAGCATCTTTCAAGCCAACACACCTTCTGCAGAGCATAAATTGAAATTTGAAGTCTCCAAAAATCACTCGAGCAAATACTTATCCACAGGAAATTGAAGTATAATGTTCTTCACAATAAAAGGATTACTTGAGAAATCCCAGCAGAGGCTTTGTTTTGCTTTCAAGCTGCATCAGGGGGAAACATCACCTCTCCAAATGATCAGTGCTTCAAAATGGTTACGGCTGGCTAAAAACGCCAACTTTTTAAGCATTATGTCATGGTTATAATCTACCTACTACAAAACTGTGAGCTGGCACCTGCCAAAACTTTTAGCTTTCCTCAAACTTTTGAGACTAGATAATTTGCTATTTTGTACACCATCATTTTTCTGCTTTATTTTACTTCTAGATTTTTGTGATATGTGCATTGGAATCCTCTCTAATTAGGAATTACTTAGGATAGCCATTAAGGGCCCCTATTACCAAGCTGTGGTAGCATCGGCATGTGGATTTTCCACCCGCTGAGGCCCTTTTTACCGCAGCGGGTAAAAGGCAAAAAAAAAGAGGATATGGCTTTGTAGTAAGTACACATTTGCTGTGTGGCCATTTCCGGGGGGAGCCCTTACTGCCACCTATTTATAAGCCCCCGGTGCCCCCCCCCAAATATCACGCCAGAAATGGCACATGGTGGGGTGGCACTACCGCCAGCTCCAGGCCAGTAGTAGTGCTAAAATGATGCACGACAAAGCGGCGGGGTGTTGTAAAAATTGGTCCTAAGTATTTTCTTCACTTTTTCTTTTTATTTGTGAATTTCTTTGACTAATCACATTTTCTGTAACAAGCTGTTTGCTTGTGACTATATTTTAAAACTTGAGAAATATAAAGTAAAACAAGTAAAAAGAAAGAAAATTACAGAAAATGTCTGTGGTTAATTTATTTGCATATATTTGAGTTTTCAAAAGTGTGTACGTAAATGCAAATCCCCTATCCAACACTACCCTGCTCAGTCTAGGTAAAGTTACATGTGTAAGGACAGCATAAATCCAACATTATTCAGTTATCAGGGAGACATTTTTATTAAAAAAAAAATAAAACAAAACTGTAAGCACTGTTTTACTAGTACAAATGCTTTTGGGAAAATTGTCCTCAGTGGTCCAAATTACTTGTTTACAGGTTTTTCCACTTTTAATGTACCCTGAAAAAGCTTTTATTATTAATTTTTTATATGTTTGGCAGGTTTCTTCTCACATTCGCTTCTGGCTTTCCTTATATTAATGTTTCACATCATATTTTCCAGTGCTCATTCTCTTTTCTCTTTTCCTCATGAGGACCTGATTTCTATTATTTAAAGGATGTTGTTTTGGTTTTAATAGCCATTTTCAAAGCACCCTTTATTTCAGAAGATTTTATGTTTACTAAGATGCGCTACCACAAACTACCCAAAAGAAATGAATGAAAACAGTAATAATGCAACATAAAGATTCCTTCATATAATATGCGAGGGATCATGAGATTAGAGGACAGCACTACAACATATAAAAGCTGAAACACACAACCCAGATTTATCAATCATCAGTCCTATGAATCAATATCTCATGTGTCCAGATGTTAGATGTATAACTCAAAAAATGGTAATTTTGAAACCAAAGTTTCCATAGGGTAAAGGTTGAGGAAATGAACAAATGCCTTTAGTGGTATAAACTTGGGAAAGAGTTCAACAGGAGATGATTTTGCAATCCATGCTGGACCCTGATGAAGAAAACGAAACTCAGTACCTGGTCGGGTTTTCATACAGTGTTGGATATTGCATCATCACTTTGTTCAGAGCTTATGGCACAAAGCTAAATATTTTTAATCTTATATTTTGCATATGACATGTGCTTCTACATTACATTAAAATTAACAGTTATATGCTGCATATACCCAACATCTAGTTCAGTGTGGCTTACAGTTAAAAGAAAATAGAGCAATCCCCTAAAACTTACAATATATAAAAACAAAAACAGATAAAACACATTTTTGAAACAATCATGTTTTTAATAATTTTTGAAAAGACCCGTAATTGGTCTCAGGCTGAATGTAGACTGGCAACATGTTCCACTATTTTGCGGCTTGAAACAAAAACGTAAATGAAAATACTGTTTTATAATAGATCCGTAAAGGAGAGGGGACTTGAAGAGATAGAAAATATGTAAAAGTTTAGATATAGTTCTTCTCTAACCTAATAATCAAAGATACCATATATTGAGGTGCCTGATCATACAGAATTAAAAAGACAAAACAACATAACAAAGACTGAACGAGCTTCTGCCATTAGATTTAAACCACTTTAGAGTTTCTCTATCTTACCAAGACAACCTTACCAAGACATTTATGCATACATACAATAACAGATAACATAAGCCAGAGAAATACCAATAATTTAAAAAGTTTATTTAAATTTAATTAATTAAAAACAAAAATGCAGGTTGCAGATAAGTGCCCATCCTCGTGCTATAAATCTGCCATGGGAAACCTGTAGTCTTTCTATGGCTTATATTGTTTTTTTCATTGGGTTTATGCATGAAGACATTAACTAAACAGAATTATTTGATAGACGACACAAGAATATCCAAAACACCTTAAAAATTCTTAGGTAACACAGGCAATTTTGTAAAAATATACCAACCATGCAGTAAAGACAATAAAAACCTTACTTCCTCAACCACTGGGAAGGCTCTAGGTCTGATACAAAATTAAAGGGTCCTTTTACCATACTGTGGTAAAAAGAGGACTTAACATGGATAAAATGGCCAAATTTTCCCTTTATTTCTATTAATGGCCATGCACTAATTTTCCCATTAGAACTTGGCCATTAGTGCGTGAACCCCTACTGCCACCTATTTAGTAGATGGTAAGTGCTCATGCATTAACCATGCACAGAGCTAACTGATTAGCACAGAAATTATCTACTCTCTGCCTCCAGACCTGCCCCGGCAGCAATGCCAAAATTACTATGGGAGGCCTGAGTGCGCCCCCGGTAAAGCATTTTAAGCTGTGCTAAGCACATGTTAGTGCTTACTGCTGCTTAGTAAAAGGCCTCCCAAGACTCTAAAACCAGGAAAAATAGAAGTTAAATTCTTGCTGGAAATATAACCAGTGTGTGTTTTGATTATAGAAACTAATAGAGTACATTAGTCCTCCGGGCAGAGATAAATGGAGAGGGTTAATTGAATTATATTTGAATTCAAAGGAGTGAAAGAAATGTGTCTGGACTGTAAAATACAATTTTAATCTGATTGTAATATTATATAAATTTGGTGGCTTGTTCAAACAACACTTTAAAGGGCCCTTTTACTAAGCTGCGATAAAAAGGGCCCTGCGGTAGCGGCAGCAGCCATTTTTGCCACGTGCTGAGGCCCTTTTTACTGCAGCAGGTAAAGAGGGTGCAAAAATACATGGCCATGTGGTAAGAGTGCTCTTACCATGTGGCAATGCAGGGGGGAGCACTTATTGCCACCCACTGAGGTGGCGATAAGGGCTCCCGCGCTAACCTGGCGGTAACCAGGTAAAGCATGACTCTTCCTGATTACCACCAGGTAACTGCCATGCAAAAAAATCAAGCCCTATTTTTCCAAGCACAGGAAATGGTGCACACTGGGGTTGGAACTACCACTGGCGTAAAAGGCTCCTTTAAAGAATAAATTATTATTAGTAATAAGGCAAAATAAAAGAAATTTACATTAAACAGCAGATTAATGCCTATGTTTACTAAGGTACACTAAGGGCGCGTTAGCATTTTTGACACGCATAAATGGTTTACACATGTTAAATGCTAATGCGCCCATATAAATGTATAGGCACGTTAGCGTTTAATGCATCTTAAATTTAAAGGTGCGTTAGAACTGCTAACGTACCTTGGTAAACAGGGGTTTACTAAAGCCTTTGTGTGAACTTGCTGCAATATCTCATTTTTGTTAATGGAACATTTAGACCATAAAATATTCGGTGGCTAATAAATAAATAAATAAATAAATATATGCAGGCATTTGTGGTAGAACTTTAAAATGCCCAGCCATTGAATTACAGCTGTCATTTATTGAGACAAAATCCTAAAAATACATATTTAAAAATGAATACAGTGTGAGCAATACAATTCTGCTGCAAATCTTTACTGCATTTGAAATGTCAGCATTTATTAGGATATCATGTTTCGATTTAAATTTAGCTGTACACCAATTTCATATAAATCTGGAAAATTTGGTGTTTGAGCTCACCAGTTGATAGTTCAGTGAGTGTGGAGTACAAAGCTGGTGCCATAGTTTAGGGCTAAATGTAATCTACTATCCAAACTCTTCCCTATGCCATATATTTATGAGCTAAATCCTGTAACATAACTCGAGGCTCAGAATCCAACAGCAGAAATAATTATTACACTCACATAGTCCCCGGAATACATTCTGATGTGGGTCTTCACCTTCAGTACAGATCAAACTGTTGTTCAGAATGAAACATGACAAATCAATCAGATTAGTACTTATTCTTTCAGGAACATCTGAATACCAAAAAATCAGGCAAGCACCATCCAATCATAATGCAGCCTTTTTATCAATCACATTGAACTCCTCTGAAACAATGAAATAGAAAGGAACACCTGTTTTAAAAATTATTTTTAGAGATACACATGTGTACGTAATCATTATTCATATGAGAACAAGCAGAGTCACCACATAAAACAAACAGATTTAGTCTCAGCATCTTGCTACTGTATTCTATGTTTATTCAAGATAGGCAAGACAGCCAACCACTGAAGAATGCATAATCTACTGAACAGAAAGCAATGTTAATAATTTACATTTGACCTTTAGAGCCTTTTTTTATTCAAATTTTTCTCCATAGGTTGAGTGCCTCCGTTTGCTGGCCAAGGTTATACTGATTTTCTTATGACCTGACTTTAAGCTGAAAATTAGCCGTGAAGCCCTGTTTTACATAGAGGCTCAATATGAGAGATGGAATGCCCAAGTTGGAATGTTCATGTTTACCTGGTATTTATAAAACATTCTGCTGAATCCAAAGCCTTTTGAGAAACACATGTAAGCATGTTAGCAAATACAGCAGGAGCAGCAATTCTATAAAAATGCAAGTAGAAAAAAAGGGACTCTTTTACTAAGCTGCGTAGGTGCCTTTCCAGCTTATTTTTGAACAAGAAGGCCGGCCATCTTCCGACACAAATCGGGAGATGACTGGCCATCTCCTGAAGCCGGCGAAATCGGTATAATTGAAAGCCGATTTTTGCCGGCTTCAACTGCTTTCCGTCGCAGGGCCGGCCAAAGTTCAAGGCGGTGTTTCGGAAGGGTATGGAAGGCAGGACGGGGGCATGGTTATGAGATGGCTGGCTTCGGCCGATAATGGAAAAAAGAAGGCCGGCTCTGAGGAGCATTTTGCCGGCTTCACATGGTCCATTTATTTTGTGGACCAAGTCTCAAAAAAGTGCCCCAACTGAGCAGATGACTATTGGAGGGAATCGGGGATGACCTCCCCTTACTCCCCCAGTGGTCACCAACCCCCTCCCACCCCTCCAAAAAAATTAAAAATCATTTTTTTGCCAGCCTCTATGCCAGCCTGAAATGTCATACCCAGCTCCATGACAACAGTATGCAGGTCCCTGGAGCAGTTTTTAGTGGGTGCAGTGCACTGCAGGCAGGTGGACCCAGGTCCATCCCCCCCCTACCTGTTACACTTGTGGTGGTATGTGCTGAGCCCTCCAACCTCCCCCCAAAACAACCACTGTACCCACATGTAGGTGCCCCCCTTCACCCCTTAGGGCTTTGGTAGTCTGTACAGTTGTGGGGAGTGGGATTTGGGGGGGCTCAGCACCCAAGGTAAGGGAGGTATGCACCTGGGAGCAATTTTTCAAGTCCACTGCAGTGCCCCCTAGGGTGCCTAGTTGGTGTCCTGGCATGTCAGAGGGATTAGTGCACTACAAATGCTGGCCCCTCCCATGACTAAATGCCTTGGATTTGGCTGGGTTTGAGATGGCCGGCCTCGGTTTCCATTATCAGCGAAAACCGATGACGGCCATCTCAAACCCGGCCATCTCTGATGTTTGGCCGGCCCGAACTGTATTATCGAAACGAAAGATGGCCGTCCATCTTTTTCGATAATACGGTTCGGGACCGCTGTTTGCGGCGCCGGCCATATATATGGCCAGCACCATTCGATTATGCCCCTCCACGTGCACCCAATGTGCGCCAAATTGGAGTTACCGCCCAGTTACCGTGTGGGCCTTGTAGTAATTTCAATTTTGGCGTGCGTCTGCTATGTGCATCTGAAAAATATTTTTTATTTTCTGACGTGCATAGACCATTACTGCACAGTTACCGTATGAGACCTTACCGTTAGGTCAATGCTTGTGGTAAGGTCTCACACAAAACGGACGTGTGGCAGTTTTCATTTAGCCGCACATCCATTTTCAGCAAAAAAAGGGCATCTTTTTGTAGGTACGCTAAAAAATAATTCTGTGCACACCCAAAACACGCGTCTACACTACCGCAGGCCATTTTTCAGCGCACCTTAGTAAAAGGACCCCAAAGAGCATCATCCCTCGGCAGTTTCCACATGTAAGTTCTAGCAATTATTTGTGGAAGTGTTAACTTTGTATACTACATATACATATTGGCACCACTGTTCCCTATATGCTGGGTGGGAGTCCTCCAACTGCATTGCTTCCAGTGGGGGGCAGTGCTTTAATATTGTGTCTTCCATCACTAAGGGTAGGCAGGTTCTCTGGAGTCCTCCAGAACTTGCCGGTATCTCACTATTGAAAATGTGATAGTGAAACAGCACCCTCTACTGGCAGGACAATGGGTGGAGCACTCCCACTTAGCTTAGTGTTTTGCATTATATGAATATTGGCCTGATTTCAGAATACTAGGGGTAATTTTGTTAAAAAAAAAAAAGATTTTGTACGTAAACCCTATTTTATGTGTGTGTTAAAAGTCTCATTAAAATATCCTACAGATTACAAGGTAAAAATATGTATGGTCACAGGAATGCAGATACTTTTAGGTGACTCAGATGTGGGCATGTTTGGGAGATACATTTATCTATTATTTTGGATTTTGCTCATACCTTTTTCAGTAGTACCTCAAGGTGAGTTACATTCAGGTACACTTGAGTACTTCTCTTAAGGTCCACTTTATAGAAGTCCTTTAACCTACAGATTCTATATATGGAGGCCAACATTCAGACCACGGGAGTTAGCCAGGCTAACTCCCATGGTCGGCACTAGAACAGAATATTCAATGCCAGGCCATATCTGGTGACTGGCATTGAATATATGGTTTACTTTTGGCTGGTTAGACTTTGACTGGCCAAGCCAATATTCAGCACTGGACAGTCAAAGTGGAGGAGTGGCCTAGTGGTTAGAGTGGTGGACTTTGGTCCTGGGGAACTGGGTTCGATTCCCACTTCAGGCACAGGCAGCTCCTTGTGACTCTGGGCTAGTCACTTAACCCTCTATTGCCCCAGGTACAAATAAGTACCTGTATATAATACATAAGCCACATTGAGCATGCCATGAGTGGGGAAGTGTGGGGTACAAATGTAATTAAAAAAAAGTAAACTGGCCAAAGATAGGACTGCCTTGCACGTAGCCAAATATGGCCACTAAAGTTAAGTGGCAATGTGCTGGAAATTGGCAGATAGCTTTTATAACCGTCTAGCCACTAACTGGCAATATTCTACAGATATGGCTGGATAGCCAGCTATGTGGCATTTAACTGACCAAGTGCTGATCCTGGCTCGTTAAATCCTTTGAATATCAGGGGGATGGTGTCCAAAGTTGTGTACTCAAATTTGGGCACACTCCCAAGTTGATCTTAATTGAGTAAAAACTGTTAACTAGCAATAACTGGGTGCTAACAACTAATTATTGAAATTAATTGGCTCTAATAATGATTTTCGTGCACATCTGGCTAAGCACTTTTCTGTAAAGATCCATGTGCAAACA
This sequence comes from Microcaecilia unicolor, assembly GCF_901765095.1. Taxonomy (NCBI): domain Eukaryota; kingdom Metazoa; phylum Chordata; class Amphibia; order Gymnophiona; family Siphonopidae; genus Microcaecilia; species Microcaecilia unicolor. Next base: position 595,038,034 of record NC_044032.1, read on the forward strand.
TTTTAGTGTGCAACTGAAAAGGGAGTGTGGCCATGGGAGGGGCATGTTTTGGGTTAGGGGCATTCACGAAAGATGCATGCAGATTACAGAATTCAAGGGATTTATTCCAGCTTCACCTCTTCTTTTTTTTTTTTGTTCCTTGCAGACAAGAAGAGAAGGAGAGATAAGAGAAGATACTGGGATTAGAGAGTAGGGTGCTGTTCTTTGCTCTGCACAACCCTCCAGACTCATCCCTTTCCCTACTCTCCTTAAATGGTGGGATTGGGGGTGGGGAAAGGAGGGACTGTATTAGGGAGCAGAGTGGCACTTCTTGTTTTGTGTTCTGTGCTCTGTTTGTTCCAGGCTCGTTTTCTGCTGTTTCTTGCACATTACCTTGGAAAGAAGGAGATAGCCTGATACTTGTAGCACTGGCCAATAGATAGATTCATTGGTTTACAGCCATGTGTGCTCATGTAGTGATCCCCTGCTATATAGGGCTGGAGCTAACTCCCATGGTTGGCACTAAAATGATATTCAATGCCAGGCCCTTAGGTAAAAAGAAACTTGCTGTTGAATCTGCCTTGGGAATGAAGCCCATGGCAGCCAACCTACTTGCTCTCTCTCTAACCCTAGCACTAATATCAGGAGCCAAATCAAGACTATTACCTTATGCTCTGAAATGCACCAGAAAACATTGAACTGAAGCATTTGTAAGGTGAGGGAATTATCTCTCTGGCAGGTTTTATAATAAATGGTTTGTTCCAGTCGTGGTTGTGTAGGAAGTTGCTGTATATTTGGCTATGAGAAGATTATAAATAAACCATAAACTAGTGATTGGTTGCTGACAAATATTCACTGCCAAATCCTCAGAATCTATTTGCAGCATTAACAAATGTTTCATAAAATTGAACTTGCACACATGCCTACAAATGTAGGTTAATAAGGATCATAGGCAATATTTAGTCATAGGCACTCAAAAAATAATTTTTGTATGTAAAAGTCTATTTTAACCTTGCAAATGAAGAAGTAGTCTTTCAAACAATCATGAATTTGATATTGCCATATGATATTTTGATAACATTGCAGTTATTGGCAGGAACACATGAAATGTTGGCTCTATCACAGGAGATGTCACTGAGAAAGTCATTGCAGAAAACCTTGAAGCCAAAACTTCTCAGAGTTCAGATGCTTTTTGGAAATGACACAATGTTGTACTACATTTTTGCCATGCCTGTCTACCTACACTAAAATCAATAAATATATTTTGGAAAGAGTAGAAAAGCACTTTGGAACGTAATGTACCTATTATTAGCAGCTCAAAAATAACCAGTTTTGGGTGTTAATCCATTTTGATGCCAGCTTGCTTAAAGGTGAGTTAGCAATATTTCCTTTTATGGTATAGAAGCTGCATTTGCAAATTTGACTAAGGATAGTGATGAGAAACCTATTGTATTTGCATCTCATATGCTTACTAAGAGTGAGAAAAGCCAAGCTCAGACAGAGAAAGATGTTGAGATGAATTTTTGACATGAAGTCTAAGTCCAACTTTGGACGTTTTGCTAAAATTCAAGTAGGGAATATAGAGGGGCATAATCAAATGGGGGTGCCCATCTCTAGGGACGGCCCCGTAAAGAAGCGTACATGACCGTATTATCGAAACAAGATGGGCGGCCATCTTTCGTTTCGATAATATGGTCGGGGACAGCCAAATCTCAACATTTGGGCCGCCCTTAGAGATGGTTGCCATTGGTTTTCACCTATAATGGAAACTAAGGGCGGCCATTTCAAACCCGGCCAAATCCAAGCCATTTGGTCGTGGGAGGAGCCAGCATTTGTAGTGCACTGGTCCCCCTCACATGCCAGGACACGAACCTGGCACCCTAGGGGGCACTGCAGTGGACTTCACAAATTGCTCCCAGGTACAAAGCTCCCTTACTTTGGGTGCTGAGCCCCCCAACCCCCCCAACCCCCCCCAAAACCCACTACCCACAACTGTACAACACTACCATAGCCCTTAAAGGGCACCTACATGTGGGTACAGTGGGTTTCGGGTGGGTTTTGAAGGGCTCAAGTGTAACAGGTAGGGAGGGGATGGGCCTGGGTCCGCCTGCCTGAAGTGCACTGCAGTACCCACTAAAAACTGCTCCAGGGACCTGCATAGAGCTGTGATGGAGCTGGGTATGACATTTGAGGCTGGCATAGAGGCTGGCAAAAAATGTTTTTACATTCTTTTTTTTGGGCGGGAGGGGTTTGGTGACCACTGGGGGAGTAAGGGCAGGTCATCCCCAATTCCCTCCGGTGGTCATCTGGTCAGTTCGGGCACCTTTTCAAGGCTTGGTCGTCAACAAAAAGGGACCAAGTAAAGTCGGCCAAATGCTCGTCAGGGCCGCCCTTCTTTTTTCCATTATCGTCCGAGGATGGCCATGTGTTAACTACACCCCATCCCGCCTTCAGTACACTGCCGACACGCACCCTTGAACTTTGGCTGTCCCTGTGACGGAAAGCAGTTAAGGCCGGCCAAAATTGGCTGATTTGGCCGGCCCTGAGAGAAGGCCGCCCATCTCCCGATTTGTGTCGGAAGATAGGCGCCCTTCTCTTTCGAAAATAAGCAGGATAGTCATTTTCAAAACAGAAAAACGTCTCTTTTTTCGAGAATGCCTGTTTGCTAGATGTTTTTATGCTCTGTGTGTTTATCTTTTTGGTCCATTAAAATAAAAAAGTCCAAATGAAAAACACACAAAATCAAGCCATTGGGATGTAGGAAGAGCCAGCATTCTTAGTAGACTGGCCACACAGACATCCCAGGACATCTCACCTTTGCTTCCTTATCTTGTCTGTTGAGCCCCCCAAAACTCACTACCCCCAACTGTACACCATTAAAATAGCCCTTATGGGTGGAGGAAGCACCTATATGTGGGTACAGTAGGCTTCTGGTGAGTTTTAGAGGACTCACAGTTTCCACTACAAGTGGTAGGGGGAGGTATGGCCTGGGTCCATCTGTCTGCAGTGCACAGCACCCTATCTGAGACTGGCATAGAGGCTAGTAAGTAATGTTTTTAATCATATTTACATTTTTTGGGGTAGGAGGGGGTTAGTGACCACTGGAGGAGTAAGGGGAGGTCATCCCTGATTCCCTCCAGTGGTTATCTGGTAATTTAGGGCACTTTGTTTTATGGCTTATTCATTAATAAACTAAGTTGTACTAAATGCTCTTCAATAGGCTACAAGACTTATTTGTGCCTTCTCTGAAAAAAATAAATATATTATGAGTTAAATAAAAGACCTCATCAGCCAAGGGTACCGACTAAGTGGACATGCCAAATAGGCTACAATCATGGGCCAGCCACCACCAACCGAAAAACCTACAGAGTGGAATAATTAAACCAGTCTGTAGTAAAAAAAACGGGGTAGGGTGCTTTTGAGGATTAATTCTGGGACTTTGAGGAGACTGTTCACATATCATATCATTCTTTGCCAAGAACTTATGGAGATGCCTTTGGGAAGTGGTACTTCAGTTTTTTGATTACAAAGCTAAGTATTTCTTTGGCTACATGATACGTTTTTTTACAACAAGTCTAATTCCCTTTGAATTAAACCTTTTTCATTCTTCTGTGCTGGCTTCTGTTTCCTCTGTCTGTCCTTTCTGAGCTAGCTCTCTCTCTCTGTGCTGGCTGCTTCCAGCAGCATGACTCTAATTGCTTCCCTATACAGCAGCTGTGTGGGTTAAGCCTCTCTGGGTTTCAGTGTGCTGGCTGCCTGTGTCTGGTAGTTGTGACTTCATCAGACAGGGCCTTGATAAGGAAGTGGTGTTCTTCCCTTCAGGGCCTTTGCAACGTTTGCGTTGGCTTTAGGTAGGGGTGGTGCAGTGTGCACTTCTGACTTTGTGTCTAGCTTCCCTGCTTGCATTTGCTAAAGGTCCAGGTTAGTATGGGTGCAATGTGCACTTTTGACTTGTGTTTACCTTTCCTGCTTTTCCCTTGTGGCTCCCTTGCTTTCCCTTTTGGTGCTTAGGAGCACCTTTGGTAGTTTAGTGCGATGGAGCACTGCTTTAGCTTGGTGCTTAGGCGCACCTGTGATAGTTTATGTGTTTAGCTTCCCTGCTTTCTCCTTGTGGCTTCCCTGCTTTCCCTGTTAGTGCTTGGTAGCACTTCTGGTTGTGTAGTGCTTAGTAGCACTGCTGTTAGAGTAGTGCTTAGTAGCACTTCTGTTACTTTAGTGCTTAGGAGCACTTTTGTTAGTTTAGTGCTTAGGAGCACTTTTGTTGTGTTACTGTTAGGAGCACTTCTGTTGGTTTACTGTTAGGAGCACTTCTTTTGTTTTAGTGTTAGGAGCACTTCTGTTAGTTCAGTACCTAGGAGCACTCCTGTTTCAAGCATGTTCTAGTATCCTGGTCCCTGTGTTATCCTATATCCGGTAAGTCCTGCCGGCCGCTCAAACTCAGGAGCTCAACTCCTGGGGGGTCAGTGGCTAAGTGCAGGCGAAGCTGTGTGGACCAGTCCGGTGTACTCCAGTCCAGAGTGTTCCGGTCCTATGTGCTCCAGTCCGGTGTCTTTCAGTCCAGTACGAAGCAGTCCGGTGTGTTCCAGTCCGGTGTGTTCCAGTCCAGTATGGACCAGTCCGGTGTACTCCATTCCAGTGTGTTCCAGTCATTCCAGTCCAGTGTGTTCCAGTCCAGTGCAGACCAGTCCGGTGTATTCCAGTCCAGTGTGTTCCGGTCCAGTGTGTTCCAGTCGTTCCAGTCTGGTGTGTTCCAGTCCAGTGCGGACCAGTCCGGTGTACTCCAGTCCAGTGTGTTCCAGTTCAGTGCGGACCAGTGCGGTGCCCTCCAGTCCAGGGGGTTCCAGTCCGTGTGTTCCGGCTCACTGGGCGGTCCTTGCCCGTGCCGGTGTGCTAGCCTAGTGTTGGTTGGTGGGTTTTGCCTGCTGCTGTCACTCCTCGTCAGCAGCCCAAGGACTCATGTTTGCTCCAGATCCCATTCCTGCGGGCTCTGAACCTGAGAACCTGACACGCAGCTTAGTAAACATGCCCCCTAAAAAAAAATGTTTGACTATCGGGCTCATTTTCAAAAGAGAAAAACGTCTAAAAAGTGAAAAAGTGACACAAATCTGCATTTAGGCGTTTTTCTCACAAAAATGTCCAAATCAGTATTTTCAAAACCTATTTTTAGATGTTTTTCTCTGACGTTCTTCAGAAGTACATCCAAATCTCAAGGGGGTGTTTCAGGGGCATGTTCAGGGCGGGACTTGGGGGTTCCTAAGACTTGACATTTTTCAGCCATAATGGAACAAAACAAAAATGTCCAGGACTAAAATTTAAACATTTTGAGCTAGAACTGCTTTTATTACGAATAAGGCACAAAAAGGTGCCCTAAATGACCAGATGACCACTTGAAGGAATCAGGAATGCCCCCCCCCCCTTATTCCCCCTGTGGTCACTAGCCCCCTCCCACCCCCCAAAAATGTGATGAAAAACATTATTTGTCATCTTTTGTGCCACCCTCAGATGTTATACTCAGGTCCATCAGAATAGCATGCAGGTCCCTGGAGTAGTCTAGTAGTGGGTGCAGTGCATTGCAGACAGGTGGGCCCAGCCTCCTACTTCTCCCTACCAGTTACAATTCTGGAGGAAATTGTGAGCCCTCCAAAACTCACCAGAAACCCACTGTATCCACCTATAGGTGCCCCCTTCATCCGTAAGGGCTATGGTAGTTGTGTACAGTTAGGGGTAGTGGGTTTTGGGGGGCTCAGCAGACAAAGTAAGGGAGCAATGGTGAGATATGTACCTGGGAGCATTTTATGAAATCCACTGTAGTGCCCCCTAAGGTGCCCTATTGCTGTCTACTAAAAATGCTGGCTCCTCCTACCTCCCAATGGCTTGATTTTGGACATTTTGCTCTTGGAAGTTTTTTTTTTTACAAAATGGACCCCCCCCCCCCCTCCAAATCACAAAACATCCAAAATACAAAAAGTCCATAGTATTTTCGAAAATGATCTTTCCTGTTCGGAATTTGGACGTTTTGTGTAAAATGTCCAAATTCAGATTTAGACATCATATCGAAAATGCCCCTCTATATGGTTTAAATGTTTTCATGTGAGAAACACGTCTATCTGCCACTTATGGATGTTTTTTTCTTTTGATTATGAGCCCTTAGAGCTCTTCAGCATGCAGAAGAGATGGCTGAAGGGGGATGTGATAGATGTCTACAAAATCCTGAGTGGAGTAGAACAATTAACATAATGTAACATATATTTTACATACCATATGAAATCATTAGATTAGAACAGTTTACAAAGTAGTACAATCAAAAATACCTTACTACATTACATTGAAAAATAAAATGTTATATTCTATATAACAAAGAACAATATGTCTAAAATTATAAATAGTTAATAAACAACCAACATTTCAACTGTTTATGAAATTTTAAATAATCCTGTTCTAATCTAAGTTCAGTTGACATTGAGTCAGGGGTGTGCTGGTAAATTGCTAACAGGGGGCTCTCTCTCACCAGCAAAGTAAAAGAGAATTCAGGAGGGGCCCAAGCCCACATTTTGCGATCCATTTGTTAAAGTAGCCATGGAGAACCGGCTCCCAAAATTCTTAATAACTTAACAAACGGCTCTCGGGAGCCTGTGAGAGCCTGCTCCAGCACACCACTGCATTGAGTTCTATAATATTACTGCTGCAAAGCTAAATAACTTCTTACAAGAGTAGCTGAGTTTCAAAGAAGAAGAGAGAACAATACAGCCAGTAGGGCCCCCACCCCGGTGGGACAGCACTTCACAGAACCAGGACACTGTACCAGTGATTTCACAGTGAGAATACTGAAAGGTAACTTTAAAACCATACAAGAACGTAAGACCTTTGAAGTCAGAATGATTGAATATTTTAACACCCAACAGAAAGGACTTAACAAGGACCTGGGGTTCCTAGCCCATTATAAACCATAAAGCTGTATGTCTCTGTTGATCACCCCACCCCTCACCTATCCACACCCATCCTGTTAGAATATCAATGATATGCTTTGATGTCCCCATGCATACCTCCGACCCACCCCCATCCTCCCACCCTGTCAGACTGTCATAGTAATGCTTGAAGGTTTTCACTTATATACACTGTCAGCTAGCACATTTGCTTATTTCCGATCTGACGAAGAAGGGCAACCTTCGAAAGCTAATCAAGAAATGTATTAAGTTATGTCCAATAAAAAAGGTATCATCTTATTTTCTTTTCCATGTTTTATTTTGTTTGATTTCTATTGATAAAGAAGAAGAGAGAAGCAGGAAAAGAAAGCATATTCCTCTGAATTGGCCTGCTAGAGTGACGACAAGTAGGAAAAGATAATTATAGTAATCAATTTTAGAAGTAATCATAGCATGAATGAACTACTTTTTGCAAGTCATCCCAATGAAAATAACAAATCTGATATAACAATCACAATTTACAAAATATAAAAGAAGTTAACCTCCCTATTTATAAAGCCATGGCAGTGGCTGCCGCACGGCATTGCCGACGCAACCCATAGTGAATGGGCTGTATCGGCAGTACCGCACTGCCAGTTGCTAGTGCATCTTTGTAAACAGGGGCCTAAATGTTTAATTTGAGAATCCCATTTCAATTCAGAATCCAAACTCCCAAACTTCAAACAATAGATTGAAATTAATTGATTTACCATCAGGATAATGCACAGGGAGACTGGAAGATTTCCTTCTCTCCCAAAGCAACGTAATCTTTTTAGACTTTAGTATAAGAAAGTGTCTGGTTATCCAATTTGAATTAAAAAAAAACTTATAATTACATAAAGGTCCTGAATTGTTGTAAATGAAATAAGACAGGCTCAATGAACTAAAGAAAACCTTATATAATATAGGAGACATAGATGAACCCTGAGGTACACCACAACCAGGAAGCCAGGTTAGAGAACATTTCCCTTTCTTGATGATTTTGTAACTTTTATTTATTAATTTATTTTAAAAAGGCAGAAAATCAATCTAGAACGTTCCTTATTGAATTTAATTTAGACAGCAAAAGGTCATATTAACATAGTAGATGATGGCAGATAAAGACTTGCATGGCCCATTCAGTCTGCTCAATAAGATAAACACATACCATGTGTTGTAATATAACTTATATATTCTTGATCTTGATCTGTCCTTGAAATTTGCAGGGCACATAACATAGAAGTCTGAGGGGCGCTTTTACTAAGCCGTGTAGGCACCTATGCGCACCCAACATGCTTCAATTTGGAATTACTGCCCAGAAAACAAATGGCCCAGGTGGAAATTTCATTTTTTACGCGCATCCACTATGCACGCCGGACAGTATGTTTATTTTACGGCGCATGGGCAGTAATCGACATTTGAATGTGTGTTGATCATTACCGTCTGGTTAATGTATGAGACCTTACTGCTAAGTGAATGGGTGGCAGTAAGGTCTCAGACCCAAAATGGATGCATGCCAATTTCATTTTGCCACACATCCATTTTCAGCCCAAAAAAAGAGGCATTTTTTACAGGTGCACTGAAAAATTGTTCTGCGCGCGTCCAAAACATGTCTAAACTAGCACAGGCCATTTTTCAATGCACCTTAGTAAAAGGACCCCTAAATGGCACAGAACATATTCCCCAACTCCTGGAGTTGCTATTGAAGCCAACTCCAGTCCACTCCAGAAGTGTCTAGCCATAAATGGGGCACAGACTGGCTATATCGTCCGACCTAGCTGGTTAGGCATGGATATTCAACACTAAATTGGCTATGTTGAGTGGTCAAAACAGTCCGCTTAAACATTTAGCACTGAGTATCGGCATAACCAGTTAACTTTTTAGCGTCCAAAGTAAACCATGATATTTAATGCCGGTTACTAGAAACAGTCTGGCATTGAATATTCGGGTTTAACGCTGGTGGCGGAGATTAAATATGATGCCCGCCATCAGCTGAATAATGGGGCCCCATGTCCTTAATTGCCAGTAGAGGATTTGTGCTTAGCGAGCATCATCCTGGCACCTAATTTTAGGCAACCTTTTGAGAATCACTACATGAATTAATAGGCTGGCTAAAAGAAAATAAGCATTCTAGCTTTGTTCCTTTTTATCACACTGACATCTTGGTCCATGCATGCTTAGAGCATTTTTTCTGCCCAAATCCAGATTTTGCTGGCATCAAGTAAGCAGCTTTGATTGTCAGAAAAGGGATTATGATGTTCATGAAAATAGAAATGAGGCAGCTAATGTAGGAGAAAATGCTTCATCAGATGATGGGCATTTTGCTTCCAAATAGCCCCCTTTCAGTTTCCTAAATGGTTTCTATTTCAGCTTTGAATGACTAATTTTTAAATTTGCTGGCTGGCCAGGATAGCTATTTGTCATGGCCTCCTTTCCAATCTCCAAATGATCTCCTTTTATTCTCTGTTATTGCTTTTTATTCTGACATGTTAAGGACTGCATGACAAATGAGTAGGAATGAGGGTTGTTGTAGTTAAAAAGAAACATATCTTAGGCATAATAATATAAAAAGGAGTAATTCATTCACTGACACTGAAAATCCAGGCACTCACTGGCTCCCAAAAGTTAACTGAGTACTAGAGATATTCAGAGCGGGATCCTTGATAGTTATCTTGACAAGTTAGGACTGTTATTTATTCAGCTCTATTTGCCCAATGGTGCTGAATATTGCTGGTGCCTGGATAACTTCACTTCAGGGACCTCCGCTGCTCTACCCGGATAATGCTGTGGCAGTCTGCCCAGATATTCAGAGGCACTATCCGGGTAAGTGCTGCTGAATATCAAGGTTTGGGCTGGGCAGCATGATTTAGCCAGGTAGGAGACTCTCTTGCCTAGTTAAATCATTTTGTTAGCAAGGTCTTCTTTTTTTAAAGATGCATTCTTCATCAAATGACCTTTCAAAGATATGTAAGAACAGCAGAATGGACTATTTTTGAGGCAGACAGTTGCCTGCTAAATCAGTGACACAGTTAAACATAGAAATCAGAGAGAAATGAAGGCAGATTAGGACTGCATGGCCTATCCAGTCTACCCATCCATGCCATTTACCAGGGCTGCCGAGGGGGGGGGGGGCAAAATTCCCTGGGCCCAGGCCTCCAAGGGGGGCCCAGCACCAGGGTCTCTCTCTCTCTCTCCTGCTTCTGATGGACCCGAGTGATAGCGTAACAGGAGCAGGAGAGAGAAAACTCCGGCGCTGGGCCCCCCTTGGAGGTTGGGGAGGACCCAGAGGAGCAGACACTGCAGGTCTTCCTCCAGCGCTTCTCTTTTGCTCAGATGAAGTGGTTGCTTTTCCTCTCAGGCACACATGCTTGGTTTTGAAGCCGAGCATATCCTAAGAGAAAAAGCCCCAGGGGCAGGCAATCGGCAGAAGAGCAGTGCTAGAGGAAGACGTTTTCTGCTGGTGGGGCCTCGTTATCCCCACCAGCCAAGGTAGTTGAATTGCAGCGGTGACGATTGTGGTGGTGGTGGTGGTGGGTGGCAGCGGACGACGATAGTGGGGGAGGCGGCGGCCCTGCTCTGGGCCCGGATCAGTCTCTCGGTGGCCCTGCCATTTACTATCCCATCCTCTCCGTTTCAGATCTTATGGACTTGTCCCAAACTTGCATGAATTCAGATACAGTCTTCGTCTCCACCACCTCCACTGGGAGGCCATTCCATCAATTTACCACCTTTTCTATGAAGAAGTATTTCTTCAGGTTACTCCTGAATATCCCCTTTCACCCCCCTCTCTGGGCAAGTCACTTAACCCTCCATTGCCCCATGTAAGCCGCATTGAGCCTGCCATGAGTGGGAAAGCGCGGGATACAAATGTAACAAAATAAATAAATAAATAAATAAATCCTATGCCCTTTCATTCTAGAGCTTCCTTTCAACTGAGACTTGCCAACTGTGCACATATGCCATGGTGGTATTTAAATGCCTCTATCATATCTCTACCCCCTCCCCTCCCTTTCTTCCAAAGTATACATATTGAGATCTTTAAGCCTATTCTCACATGCTTTATGATGAGGCCCATTGACCATTTTAGAAGCTGCCTTCTGGGCTGACTCTATCCTGTTTATCTTTTTGAAGGTATGTACTCCAGAATTGTACACAATACTTTAAATGAAGTCTCACCAGAGTCTTATATAGAGGCAATTTCTCCTCCTATTTCCTGCTGGTCATTCCTCTCCATATGCACCCAAGAATTTGTCTAGCTTTCACCATTCCCTTTTCTACCTGATTAGTCACCTTAAGATCCTCACTAGAGGTGGACTCACCATTGGAACAATAGGGCAGTGCCCGATGACCCACAGCAGTAGGGAGCCCACTCTCCCCTAGCTTCTAACTAATTTAATCACTTTTGATAGGTGGTTAGGGGCCTATGGCCCTTATTGCCCGAGGGACCAGAGAACTGTCAGTCTGCCCCAATCATTACATAAGATCACACCCAAGTCCTGCTCTTCTTTTGTGTGCAAAAGTACTTTACCTCCTAAACTATACTGCTCTTTTGAAGTTTTTATAGCCCAAATACATAGCCCTGCATTTTTTTAGCATTAAATTTTAGCTGCCAAATTCTGGACCATTCTTCAAGCTCTGCTAGGTGTCTCCTCCTGTAATAAACACCATCAAGGGTGTTTACCCTAATGAAGATTTTAGTGTCATTGACAAAGAGGCAAATCTTACCAGCAGCCCATTGGCAATATCATTTACAAAAATGTTAAAAAAAACTGGCCCAAGAACCAATCCTAGCGGCACACCACTGGTAAATCACTTTCCTCAGAGTGAGCTATATTTACCACTGCCCTCTGTTTCCTTCCACTCAACCACTTCCTAACCCACTCAATCACTTCAGGGCTCATACTGTCATAAAGGCCACCATTGGAATTCTCCGAGCCATCATTCCAAAATTTTGTCTGTGATAAAACCTGGCATTATTCACCAGGCATTTAACATCTCTTGACCCAATGCTGAAGGATCCAAATCAGGTTCACTGCTCTCCTTTCTCTCCCTGTTCCCTTCTCTCCTTTTCTTTCTTTTCTTCACTATCTCTTCCTTGACTCTTCCCACCCTTTGATCATTTACTGTGTGCTCATTCTTTCTGTGTATATGACATGACTCTTTCCTATCCAACATTGTAGTTCTTTTCTAACTATATTTTAAGTTTTGTAAATTGCATAGATCTGCAAGTTAGATTGGGCGGTATATTAAATATTAATAAACTATAAACTCTATGCAGAACCATGTCAAAGGTTTTGCTAAAATCTAAGTACACCACATCTAACTCTCTTCCTCTAATCACAAAAAATAATCAGATTTGTCCAACAAGACCTGCCTCTGCCTCAGGTCCTGCAATCCATAGGATTCAAAAAAAAAAATCACTGTAGTCTGTTTTAAAGTTATTTCCATTACTGGTAATTTACTTAGCACTGGCCAGCAGTTCCCAACCTCCTCCTTACTTCTGCTTTTGTGGAGAGGGAACACATCCATTTTTCTACAGCCCTCTAGGACCAGCCCGTATCCAGAGAAGCATTGAAAAGGTTAGACATCGGAGCCACTAAAAGTTCCCTATGTTCCTTCAATACCCTCGCATGTATGCCATCCAGCCCTATCACTTTGTTTATTTTAGCTAGCTTCTCACAAACACAGTCTTCTGAAATTGTTCAGGGTCTACCACACTTCCATTCCTATTTGTATTTGTCTTCTGCAGTCCTACTCCCAGCCCTTCATCTGTGAATACAGTGCAGAAATATTTGTTAAGCAATTCCACATTACCCTTATCAGCTTCTACGTATTCCTCCCCTTCACATTTGAGTCCCAAAATGCCACTTTTGCACTTCCTCCTATTTCTAATTTATCCCCCAATTTTACTATATTGGATATTACTTTCTTTGATTTCTATCTTTGCTTTCCTTACTAATCTACCAACTTCTCCTAGGTTTTCCAGATATTGTCACCTATCTTCCTCTTTCTGTGATCTCATGTAGTTTATGAAGGCAAACCTCGTTTTCCTTACCTTTTCAGCTACTGTTTTTGAGAACCAAAGAGGCCTTGTTTTCTTCTTACTTTTATTTGCTTTCCTTACAAAAAGGTTTGGTGCCCTTAAAATAGCTCCTTTCAGTTTTGTCTACTACTTTCCTACTTCTTCCAGATGTTCTCATCCAACTAACTCTGAGGTAATCTTCCATCTCAACAAAGTTTTTTTTTTCAAGTCTAGAACCTTCATTTTTGAATGAACCCTCTCCATTCCTGTCTTAATATTGAACCACATCATCTGGTGATCACTGGATACCAAATGATAACCCACTGTAACATCAGAAATACTCTTTCATTCAAAAGCACTAAGCCCAATAGAGCCCCATCCTGTGTGGGTTCCATACCAACTGCTGGAACAGTTCTCCCTATAGATAATTTAGGATCTTCATACTTCTAGAATACCCTGTATAAGGGATACCCCAATCAATATCTGGTATATTAAAATAATCTTTTAGTAGTACTGTATATTTAAAATAATTTTTGCTAAAACTCAGATATTGTTCTTATCCAATGAATCTACCTGCCACTAAATCTAAATCAGCCTCTTCCATCACAGTTGGTCATTGCAGTGGAAAATGCCAATATGAAGTTAATTTAATGGAATCAAAATCGCATTGGGATCTAAGTTGCTTGGATATAAAATGAATGATTATTTTCCCTTAGCCCAGATGACCATAATAATGGCTATTGTCATTTGTTCACGATAATACTGACAATCTGAGTTGCCTGTAAGAATCACACAGTTTAGGTCACTGGGAACACAGCTTAATGGTATTTTCTTTTAAACTAACAACAATACAATTTTGAATTTGTTGTTCAGTTTATCACAAAATGGGACTAAAATCCCATAATGCTTTGGATTAGGAACTGAAAAACTAGGATGTGAGCTAGGATGGTATGGGCAGTATAGTAGTATAAGGTATATCCTTAAGAAGGTTGCTAGAGCAGAATGGGTTATATCCACTTCTTGTAATCTGGATCACTGTGGTTACCCTGACTGAATAGCTGCCATATTCGTTTTTACTACTTTGGGATCTTTTCAAGAAAAGAAGGAGAATTACTAGTAGCATACCTTGGCCATGACCTTGGTTAAAGTATTGTCTGCATGTGTGTCATTAATAACCACAGTGTTGAGACTTAAGTAACCACAGTTGAAAGATCTGTTTAATTTTAGGGCAGAAGAGTTAACCGCTCTTTGTCAGTACTAACATTAAGTCCAACTAAAATAATGCAATATAATTTGTTAATTGGATAACTCTCTAGTCTTCTACAGCAATGATTTAATTAAAATGAGATTTGAAAAATGAATCATCAAATTATTCTATTCATTTCCTGAAAAGAACATCCCCCAAATCAATTAGGCAAATTAATTAAAAAGAAAGTTCATATTTTTGATGCAATAAGGTTGGGATATTCCCTTACAAATTAAAAGCCATGGAGAAAACCAATATATATCTGCACTTTGAAGTTTATGCAGATAGGCTTATTTTGAAACAGAAAAACATCCAAAAAGTGGCACAAAGTGGCAGGTGGACATTTTTTGCTGTCCAAAACATCCAAATTGCTATTTTTGAAAAACATTTTAAGACGTTTTTCTATGCAGTTCATCTGCAGTGCATCCAAATCGCAATGGGTCATGTCAGAGGTGTGTTGGGGTGGAATTTGAGCATTCCCAGAACTTGGACATTTTTCTGCCATAACGAATAAAGCAAAAACATCCAGACATTTTGGTCTAGACCTGTTTCCATCATAACTAAGTCACAAAAAGGTGCCCTAAACGACCAGATGACCACTGGAGGGATTAAGGCATGACACCCCTCCCCTTACTTCCCCATTGACACCCTCCCAATGCCCAAAGATGTGAAAGAAACAGTACATACCAGTCTCTGTGACAGCTTCAGATGTTATGGCCAGTCCTATTTTTTTTATTTATTGCACTTGTATCCCACATTTTCCCACCTATTTGCAGGCTCAATGTGGCTTACAAAGACCTGTTATAGCATCGCCATATCAGGTTAAAAAATACAATTGGTGTTACAAAGAAGTCAAGGAAGATAAGAGGGTTTGGTCAAGCAGTGAAAAGATCTATTCTGAATAAGTTGGGTAGGTGTTGTGTTATAGTTAGTTCAGGGATCTCGTGGTAGGCTTTGTTAAAGAGGTAAGTCTTCAGGGATTTGTGGAACAACAACAAGCAGGTCACTGGAATAGCATAGTGGTCTGTGCAATGATTTGTAGAGAAGTGGACCCAGGCCCATATCCCACTCTAACTGTTACACTTGTGGTGGATATGAGCTATTGAAGTGGTGTACAGTTGGGTACAGAAGGTTTTTGGTGGGTTTTGGAGGGCCCACCATACAATATAAAGGAGTAACGTTGAGATGTGTACCTGGGACCTTTTATGTTAAGTCCACTGCACCACCCCCTAGCCTGCCCCAATACTCTTCTGGGATGTCTGTGGTCCCAATGACTTGTTTTTGTGCATTTTTCCCTTGGACATTTTTTTTCCCAAAATGGTCACAAAAGTAAAACGCACTGACTACAAACCCCCTAATTCTATAAAAGTAGCCCTACAATTGCGTGTGCAATTTTCAGTTCTGGCCCAATTTGCGTATGCAATTTAATTAAATAATGAGCCAGTTAGTGCCAATAACTGCCATTTTAACAAGCAATTATTGGAACTAATTAGATTTGATTGGAACTTATGCATGTAAATTTAGGTGCAGGATCCGTGCCTACATTTTTTCAGCACTGATTTTTTTTAGGCGCCATATATAGAATTTAACCCAAAATGTCTACAAAACGTCTAGGAAATGGCCATTTTCAAAACAAAAAGATACACGTTCTTCTGGTTTGAACATAGCCATGTTCACCACTTGATTTTTGGACGTTTTCAGCAAAATGTCCAAAATCGGATTTAGACATCATATTGAAAATGTCCCTTATAGGATTTGCATATTTTGTTTTGTTTCCCTACCCCCAAGTCCAGTATCTCTCTTTCCCTTCCTTACCCCCCAATAATCCAGCATCTTCTTTTTCCTTCCCTATCTACAACAGTTCATTTCCATTTCCCTACCTCTCCAACAGTCCATCTCCCTTTTCTCTCCCTACCCCCAACAGTCCAGCATCTCCATTTTTCCTTCCTACCACCTCCCCAAACAATCCAGCATCTCCCCTTCCTCTCCCTCTCTTTATGGTATCTCCCCCTTTTCACTTCCTTTTGTTGGCCTGCTGTCACCACCACCACCTCCCTTCCCCTTGCAGAGACAAATAGTAAAGTGGATACAGCACAACATAAGCGAGGGGGCCTAAAAGAATAGTCTCAAGATCCTATTTTGTCATGTTCACCCCAGCCCCTCCAAGATGAATTTTTGCATTGGAGGCCCGGCATGGATGCTTAATGTACTTTTCTGTTCACCTCTGGAAGGGGGCAGGTGGTGGCAGCAGCAACAGTAGTGAAAATCGTCAGAAAAAGAGAAAAGAGGGGCGGTAAGATGCACACTCCTGTCCTGTTTCCACCCTAGGCAGATGCCTAGTTTTCAGTATCTCCAGACCAGGCTAGCAGTGAAGTATCCATTGAACATGACAAGAGACAGATAAAATGACCCAAGAAACAAAGTTTACTTACTCAAAAATCATCCAATGTTTTAACTGTCATTTTCCTCTACAGTATATATTTCCCACTTAGATGGATTTTGTGGTCCTAGATACCCTTTGCCATGCTATCTGATCAATTGTTTTTCTCCTGCAGGCATCATAGGCTTTGACTGGTAGCAGTTGCTGTGAGCATATTTCTCCAGTATTGAAGAGACTGCATTGGATGCCTATTGAATATAGGATTCAATTTAAGATTCTTTGTTTAGTATTTAAAATACTGATTCAACAGGTATCAAAGATCTTGTCTGCAAAACTTCATATTTATTAGCCCATTCAATCGTTGAGATCAGAAGGTCAATTGCTGCTTGATGTTACTAAGAGATTAAGTCCCTGTAGAGAGTCACTGCGGGGAGTGACTGGGAAGTTCCCGGGTGGGAGGAAGCCCAGCCCAAGGGGAGTAGCTTTGGAATAAAATGCAGAGAGAAAGTGTACTGAACGGAAGAGTGACAAAGGGGAAAGAGACTAGGAGGCAGATGCACTAAACCTTAATGAGCCTTTAACGACCCTCCAACGAGGAAATTTTGATCCGTTGCATGCATCAAAGGGCTTTTAACGAGGAAGCTAGCAGCTAATGAAAACGGAATGCAGATGAGCAATTTGTGTACAAACCCCATTGAAACGAGATGCACTAACCTTTTCTGATTGCCTTTACGCAGGAAAAAGGCAGGAAATCTAATGAGAGGTCTGTACCTCTTGGTAGGACAGCTCTGTGCCAGGAACAATCGTAAAGTGAAAAAACAAACAAACTCTGAGCCAATCCCAGCGCATTAGCAGAGCTAAAAGCGCTGTGATTGGTCAAAAGGAAACTGAAAGGCACAATCCATAAACAGAAGCCTCTACCAGCCCCAAGGAGTTCAAAAATATTTCTTAAATAAGCTTTCAAAATGTCCCCATGGAAGAGAAATCCACAAGTCCTGATCTCCCACCGCTGCTTCGGCTCCTGCCACAATAGTACTATCCCCCAAAAAAAAAAAAACCCACTGCGTGTGCGCAACCCCATTCATCTCAGTGGAAAAGAAAGTGCCATTTCAACAGAAAATGATAGCAGCCAGCTCCCCCTCGTTAGCAGCTTCCAGCCCAAAGGGATGGAAGCCCGGGCTGACAAAAAAAAAAAGAAAAACATGAGGGGAATGAAAAGGGGACTCGCTCGTCAAGCGACTTCTCAGAGTTTGTGCAAATGCCCAGAACCAAAACAAGCCAAAGCCGCTGTGTCTACGTTTCCCGAGACGCGCACACACACACACACACACACACGCACGCGTCTCTCTCCTCCTGGGCCTGCCCCCGTCTGATGTCAGTAACCTACGCAGGTTACTGACGTCAGACGGGGGCAGGCCCAGGAGGAGAGAGACGCGCGACCGAAGCTGTTCGAAGACAGGCATCAGCTTTTCTTCTTGCCCATGCAGCACCTTCGGACAGAGGAGAGAGGCGCTGCACGGGCCTGGTAAGAGGGAGGGGGGCCCGGTGGAGGAGGGGAATGGCGGCGACGACCCCAAGAGGGGGCGGGACACAGGGTGGAGGATGTCGGGAGTTGGAGCTGAGGGGAGACAGAGTAGTGAGGAAGGGAGGGGGGCCGGGGCTGCTAACGCTATGTTTTGCTTTTTAATTTATAATGCAGGGGGAAGCGGGGGTGGGGGGGGGAATGGCGACCTCAGGCGGGGGGGGGGGGGCAAGGACGGCCATACAGGACGCTCCTGACGAGCGCCTTTTCCCCCTCCCGACCCTTTTTTTAATTTTTGTTTTGATTTGGGAGCCATGTGCTTGTGTTTTGACTGTTTGTGGCATGCGCAGAGCAGCTAACATAACGCTTGGCTGCTCTGCGCATGATTTAGGGGCAGATTACCGACGTGTATTGTGATTCTTTGATACATTGTACTTTTCAATACTGATCCGATCATGTGTGACTTGTTGTTTTGGTGCATTCTTCGTTTTTTAAAAATCGTTAGGGACTTTAACGATTTAGATTTTTTAACGTTTGCTTGAAGCATCTGCCTCTCAGAGGAGATAAAGTTAAGTTTTTGCCCTGTAGAGAGACTATTTTTTTCTTTTGGGTTTTTATGTTTGCTGCTGTGGGTCTTTGGTTGCCTGCAAGCCCCTGCCACGTGACTCAAGGAAGGAGAAGGGGGATCCCATTTAAAAGACGTGAATCTATTGGCTAAAGAATAGGAGAGTTGCTGTTAAGAAAAACAGTAATTGTGAAGGAGAGCTTTGGGTGGGCAGTGAAGACACCCTGCCCAGGAGCACAGGATAGGAGCCAGGGAGTGCCCATCCCGTAGCCAGGGTGAGCCAACACAAAGTTCATCCTGGGTGGAGGTCAAACCATGAGGGTCTGGACCTGAGATACAGAAAGAAGTCAAGCCTTTGGGGCAGTATCTTGGGTATAGGCATGGACTGGAGCTGTACAGAGTGTAAATAACCCTGTTTAAGAGTGCCTTGTAACATATACCCTAAGGGAGCAGAATACAGGAGTTCTGCTGGGGGAATAACAGAGGAAGATTTACTTAAGGATTGTACTGTTTGATGAAGAGTTCTTACAGTTGGATGTTCCTGTGGTTTGAAGTTGAAGAATAAATTGTTTGATGTTTTAAATTGCTGACTGTGGAGTGGCAATTTGGATTAAAAGGTGAACAGCTGTCTTCCCACAGGCAGCCTACCTTAACTGCCAGCCTTATTTTGCGTTCCTGGAGGAGAAGGGGGCCATCCCACTGGCTAACACTTCTTTCCCCAGGTGGAGGCACCGCGCACCAAGTGAGTGAGTTAGGGTCCGACAGAGTCTGCCCTTCACAGGGGCTCCAGCCCACTTGGATCCTGGACTCAGAAATGTCCAGGCAAAGGGGTGTTAAAGACATAAAACCTATCCTATGGGGATGGGCAATATGCATCAATCACCACTTGTTAAACACTCCTGAAATCCCCACTTACTATAAATCTCCATGTTTTACAACACAGTGAGGCCTGGTCTAACACATCCAAAAACTTGAACTGTGATCTCCTTTAGCCAAAAAGGAGAAACACAATGGCCAATATGCTTTTCAGGATAAGAATAGTTTTAGAGCAGAAAGTTACTGGATAGTTTTCTTGATATTGATTATCCTATCTTGGCTTTTCTCTCCAATAAGCTGAAAATAATACAAGTTGAATTTGCTATTATGGCATAGTAAAAACTATATATCAAAGCAAATTTAATTCAGTAAAAAAACAGGCAAAGAAATACAAGATTATGCATAGTGAGCTTTGTTTGGTACATATAATGCTGTAGACAGGGCATTTCTAGTCCCTTCCCAGTGGTAGTTGACAGGTTAAATCAATGAAGGAATTATCTATAAAATGAGCACACTTTGTCACATTGCTAAGGAAGAGAAAATATTTGCCTGCTTATCTTTTTTAATGAAGTCCCACAGAAAGGCACTTGGCAAAGCAATACGGCAAAGTATACAGATGTTCAGTCTTGACATTGTTGACAGCATGGAATATGAATTAAATGTTGGTGTACTGCTCAGTGATCAAATTCATATTTTTTCTGACTTTGATGACAGCAAGTGCAGATAAATGAATAATTTCTTTTTTTATTTTTTTGGGGGGGAATTTGCTGAGCATGGACAGAATATAATGATGATTCAGTTCTGTACAGCATAACCTGGAGAGAAAGAAGCAGTAATTAAAATAACATCAAGCAAAATGTATAAAGAACAAAATTACAGAGCATATTCAAAAGCATGGATTAATCAGACAAAGTCATCATGGATTTAGTGAAGGGAAATCTTGCCTCACCAATCTACTACATTTCTTTGAAGGGGTGAACTAACACATGGATAAAGTTGAGCCGGTTGCTATTGTGTATCTGGATTTTCAGAAGGCGTTTGACAAAGTACCTCATGAAAGACTCCAGAGGAAATTGGAGAGTCATGGGATAGGAGGTAGTGTTCTATTGTGGATTAAAACTGGTTAAAAGATAGAAAACAGAGAGTAGGATTAGATGGTCAGTATTCTCAATGGAGAAGGGCAGTTAGTGGGGTTCCCCAGGGGTCTGTGCTGGGACCGCTGCTTTTTAGCACATTTATAAATGACCTAGAGATGGGAGTAACTAGTGAGGTGATAAAATTTACTGATGTCACAAAGTTATTCAAAGTAGTTAAATTGCGTGAGGATTGTGAAAAATTACAAGAGGACCTTACGAGACTGGGCGTCTAAATGACAGATGACTTTTAATGTGAGCAAGTGCAAAGTGATGCATGTGGGAAAGAGGAACCCGAATTATAGCTACGTCATGCAAGGTTTCATGTTAGGAGTCACAGACCAAGACATGGGATTTAGGTGTCGTCGTTGATGATACGTTGAAACCTTCTGCTCAGTTCCTGCTGCGGCAAAGAAAGCAAATAGAATGTTAAGTATTATTAGGAAAGGAATGGAAAACAAAAATGAGGATGTTATAATGCCTTTGTATCGGTCCATGGTGCGACCGCACCTCGAATATTGTATTCAATTCTGGTCGCCGCATCTCAAAAAAGATGTGGAGGGCATAATCGAAAGGGGCGCCCAGGTTTTCCTGAGGATGTCCTCAAAGGACGTCCTGGCGATGGGGCGGGGAAACCTGTATTATCTAAACAAGATGGGCGTCCATCTTTCATTTTCATAATACGGTCGGGGACGCCCAAATCTTGAAATTTAGGTCATCCCTAGAGATGGTCGTCCTTCAACCAGGTCATTTCTGATTTTCGGCGATAATGGAAACTAAGGACGCCCATCTCAGAAATGACCAAATGCAAGCCACTTGGTCATGGGAGGAGCCAGCAATCGTAGTGCACTGGTCCCCCTGACATGCCAGGACACCATCCGGGCACCCTAAGGGGTACTGCACTGGACTTCAGAAAAAGCTCCCAGGTACATAGCTCCCTTACCTTGTGTGCTGAGCCCTCCAACCCCCCAAAACCCACTTCCCACAACTGTACACCACTACCATAGCCCTTAGGGGTGAAGGGGGGCACCTTGATTTGGGTACAGTGGGTTTCTGGTGGGTTTTGAAGGGCTCACATTTACCACCACAAATGTAACAGGTAGGGGGGGATGGGCCTGCGTTCACCTGCCTGAAGTGTAGTGCACCCACTAAAACTGCTCCAGGGACCTGCATACTGCTGTCATGGAGCTGGGTATGATATTTGAGGCTGGCATAGAGGCTGGCAAAAAATATTTAAAAAACATTTTTTGAGGATGGGAGGGGGTTAGTGACCACTGGGGGAGTAAGGGGAGGTCATCCCCAATTCCCTCCAGTGGTCATCTGGTCAGTTTGGGCACCTTTTTGTGGCTTGGTCGTAAGAAAAAAAGGACCAGGTAAAGTCGTCCAAGTGTTGCCCTTTTTTTCCATTATGGGTCGAGGACGCCCATGTGTTAGGCATGCCCAAGTCCCGCCTTCGCTATGCCTCCGACATGCCCCTGGGAACTTTGGTCACCTCCGCAATGGAAAGCAGTTGGGGATGCCTAAAATTGGCTTTCCATTATACCGATTTGGTTGACCCTTTGAGAAGGACGCCCATCTTGCGATTTGTGTCGAAAGTTGGGTGTCCTTTTTCAAAAATAAGCCTGATAGTGGAATTAGAAAAAGTGCAGAGAAGGGCGACAAAAATGATAAAGGGGATGGGACGACTTCCCTATGAGGAAAGGCTAAAGTGGCTAGGGCTCTTCAGCTTGGTGAAAAGGCATCTGAGGGGAGATGTGATAGAGGTCTATAAAATAATGAGTGGAGTTGAATGGCTAGATGTGAAGCGTCTGTTTACACTTTCCAAAAATACTAGGACTAGGGGGCATGTGATGAAGCTACAATGTAGTAAATTTAAAACGAATGAGGGAAAATTTTTCTTCACTCATCGTGTAATTAAACTCTGGAATTTGTTGCCAGAGAATGTGGTAAAGGTGGTTAGCTTAGAGGAGTTTAAAAAAGGTTTGGACATCTTCCTAAAGGAAAAGTCCATACACCATTATTAAATGAACTTGAGGAAAATCCACTATGTCTGGGATAAGCAGTATAAAATGTTTTGTACTTTTTTGGGATCTTGCCAGGTATTTGTTACCTGGAGTGGCCACTGTTGGAAACAGGATGCTGGGCTTGGTGGACCTTTAGTCTTTCCCAGTATGGCAATACTTATGTACTTAGTTTTATTTGATACAGCAGATATTATATTCTAGTTAGCATTAGTAAAGGGTGTTACAAAGTTTGTTTCTGAAACACAGCTTAGAACTTGACTTTAATTTAGGGTATTAAAACACAAACAAAATAGACATGTTATCTTTAAACAGAAAAGCCCTTTGGTCTCTTACTAAACCCAGGAGCCATTTTATTAAGCCGTGTAGGCACCTATGTGCGCCCAACGCGCATCAGTTTTGAGTTACCGCCTGGCTACCATGTGGCCTTGCGGTAATTTCATTTTTGATGTGCGTCTGCTACATGCGCTGGAAAATAATTTTTGTTTTCTGGCGCAGGGCAAAAAACCAGCGGTAATCATCATTCTATGCATGTACATGATTACTACACGGTTACCGCGCGAGACCTTACCGCTAAGTCAATGGCTAATGGTAAGGTCTCAGACCCAATATGGATGCACACCAATTTTTATGTTGCCACACGTCCACTTTTGGAAAAAATATAAAAAAGGACTTTTTTTTACAGGTGCGCTAAAAAATGGATCTGCAAGCACACAAAACACGCGCCTACACTAGCGCAGCCCATTTTTTGGTGCACCTTAGTAAAAGGGCCCTCCCAGTCTTTAAATCAGAAATGGAATTATCCAGGTCCTTGAATCTCTGAGCATTAATGTATTTTTGGAATGTGCAGGCAGTGAGAATGAGGATCTCTAGAGGGATACTGAGATCACTTCTCTATGAACTGAATTTATCCATTTACCTGCATAATATTTTAAAAACAAAACATGCATGCAGTCAGCAGAAGTATACTTCTGGGTTTGGACAAATTTCTGGAAGAAAAGTCCATAAACCATTATTAAAGATGACCTGGGGAAAGTCACTGCTCATCCTAGAGTCTAGGTAGCAGGGCCGTGCCAAGGGTCTGTGGCGCCCACCTGCAGGAGATCAGTTGGCGCCCCCCCCCCCGCAGATGAACAGTTGGCGTGCGCGCGCCCCCTCCCCCCCGTGATGTCAGAAGAAGGCGGAACACTGAGTGAAGGGAAGACTAGTAGAGACGTCGGGAGTGCCGCCTCCTTCACTGACGCTGCGGCGCCTTCGCTGCCGGACGGAGGTAAATTTCAAAGGGATCTTGTTGGGGGGGAGAAGAGGGCGGGCAGTTGGGACGCGAGAGGGCGAGGTAAGCATGGCGGGGCGCCCCCCAGAGGACGGCGCCCTCCTGCCGTGCTTACCTCGTTTACCGTGTTGGCACGGCCCTGCTAGGTAGCAAGTAATTTTGCTATTTTTTGGGATCCTGCCAGATATCGGTGATCTGGATTGGCCAGTGTTGGAAACAAGATGCCGGGCTAGATGGCCCATTGGTCTGACCCAATGTGGCAATTCTTATATTTTTGTACCTACTACCTATTGATTTTACTTACCAGTGTAAGATGCAGATCTTTTTTTTTAGGGGGTACTTGGAAGTACTGGGTTCCAGCACCTTTTCCTGTGCCTGCTACATCTGACCAATTTCCCCAAGTATTAACGAAAGATCCCAGGCTCTGCATACTAATGCTAACTTTTCATAGATTCTGTAACTGGTTACACGGGGTCTGGCTACTGCAGGGTAGGTCCTTTAGTGATCAGCCCACACCTGAAGGATAGCCTGGCATTTGAATAGAAAAAAATGCACTGGTAAGATGGTATGTCTGATCCATAAATCTCTGCATGTTCTACCCCCTCATTCTTTTGTCAGGAAATCAAGGTTTTATTCCCCAGCATGCTTTTGCTGTGTATGCCAGCAATTAAATAATATCTCAAACAAATAGTCCACCAATATATTTAACACAGGGCATAGAACAACCAGAAATACACATATACCAAAGTGATTATAATCTTTTCAAACTTACTTAATTCTACTATATAATTGTGAAGACCATCAAAAGGTAAATATGTGCACATATTTTACACCATAGATCTTCATCGGCCAATGTTTCAGTTATATATACTGGTCAATATTCAAAGTGATTTAAGCTACATTTAGGTTCCTTCATTTAATGAACTGACCCTGCCACATAGGGAGGTCAGACACAAATGGACGGCAACAGCCTGCCATTTGATTGGTGCAAATGTTTAGGTCAACAGGGAGGGGGAAGGGAAGCATAACATAGTAACATAGTAGATGACGGCAGAAAAAGACCTGCATGGTCCATCTAGTCTGCCCAACAAGATAAACTCATATGTGTATACCTTACCTTGATTTGTACCTGCCTTTTTCAGGGCACAGACCGTACAAGTCTGCCCAGCAGTATTTCCCGCCTCCCAACCACCAGTCCCGCCTCCCATCTCCAGCTCTGGCACAGACCGTATAAGTCTGCCCTCCACTATCCTCGCCTCCCAACTACCAACCTCTCTTCCCCTACCTGCAGGTAGGAAAGAAGGACTTGGAGGGGTCATAGGTAGGTCTAAGCAAGGATAAGAAAATGGGAAGTACAGAGAGGTAGCTACAATACACCCTGCACACAGCTATTGATATATGAAGTTCAGCTTTTTTTTCCTGCAGGAATTGCTATGTGGAATGCTCTCCCTGGTCAGCTTTGCCACTTTAGTAGCTTAATGAAGACTATTTGTTATAGCATTTTTCTGACCATGAATGGACATGTGTCTCTTGTGGAATACTGCTGAAATTTTATACTGTCTATTTTAAAATGTATTATGTGTTTTGTATTTTATTATGACTGTTTTTATGGAACTTACCTAGATATAGGCGGTCTATACGTTTTTTAAATAAATAAATAATGCTTGGAATGCCAATCCTGCATATCCACTCATGCATGTGCATGCCACGCTGGGGCGGATTTCTTGACAGAAAAATGATTGTGCCATGAAGAATACGCTAGATATTAACCTATTGTCCTGTGCAATTGCAGGCAGATCCCTCTATATTTTAATTAACCTGTTAAGTAGATTCCTATAATCTATATAAGTTAATGATAAACAGTTTAACAAATTTCATTGTCCTTTGTCTTTTCATCAGTTAATCAAAGCATCTGGTCTCCACAGCTTCAACTACAAGAACATCTTCGCAGGCTAGAAACTCCATATGTTACATATACCGGCTGTATTCACATTTTCAACAATGCTGTCATACTCTTGACACTTATGTCCTCACCTGCAAGCAGCAAATAGTAGCTAAGTCCTAGGTTTCATCAAAATAAAGTGCGAGTGCTGAAGTTGCTCAAGAATCCATTACGCTTATTTGTTTACTGGTCAGCTGCTGCAATATGCTAGACAGATTTGGGTACAATAGGATATAGTGAAGGTCTACTAATAGCTCCTCAGCTTAACAAAGCTTTGGAAAATGTTTTAGGAGTTTCTCTACCAGCCAACAGGCCTAATCGCATGGTTGAAAAAGGGGTAGCAGGGGCTTAAGTAACCTTATGCTCCTCATGATGCCCTCAAATGGTAGCATTATAACATAAGAATAGCCATACTGGGTCAGACCAATGATCTATCTAGCCCAGTACCCTGTTTCCAACAGTAGCCAACCCAGGTTACAAATACCTGGCAGAAACCCAAATAGCAGCAACATTCCATGCTATCACTTCAGGGACAAGCAGTGCCTTCCCCATATCTGTCTCAGTAGGAGACTATCCTGCTTATATTTGAACGAGAAAAACGCCCAAGTTCCGACCTAAATCGGGAGATGGACGTTTATCTCACAAAAACGAATAACGCAGTATAATCGAAAGCCGAACTTGGACGTTTTCAACTGCACTCCATCGCGGAAGCGTACAAAGTTGACGGGGGCCTGTCGGATGCGTGGTGAAGGCGGGACTGGGGCATGGTTATCACCCGAACAGAGATGGGCGCCTTTCGCCGATAATGGAAAAAAAGTATGCGTTTGTAGCTAGAATTTAGGGCACTTTTCCTGGACCCTGTTTTTTCATGAATAAGGCCCCAAAAAGTGCCCTAAATGACCAGATTACCACCGGAGGGAATCGGGGATGACCTCCCCTGACTCCCCCAGTGGTCACTAACCCCCTCCTACCACAAAAAATGATGTTTGACAACTTTTTATTTTCACCCTCAAATGTCATACCCACCTCCCTGGCAGCAGTATGCAGGTCCCTGGAGCAGTTGTTAGGGGGTGCAGTGGACTTCAGGCAGGTGGACCCAGGCCCATCCCCCCCTACCTGTTACAATTGTGCTGCTTAATGCTTAGTCGTCCAACCCCCCCAAACCCACTGTACCCACATGTAGGTGCCCCCCTTCACCCCTTAGGGCTATAGTAATGGTGTAGACTTGTGGGCAGTGGGATTTGAGGGGGATTTGGGGGGCTCAACACAGAAGGGAAGGGTGCTATGCACCTGGGAGCTCTTTCACTTTTTTTTTGTTTTCGTAAAAGTGCCCCCTAGGGTGGCCGGTTGGTGTCCTGGCATGTGAGGGGGACCAGTGCACTACGAATCCTGGCCCCTCCCACGAACAAATGCCTTGGATTTATTCGTTTTTGAGCTAGGCGCTTTCATTTTCCATTATCGCTGAAAAACAAAAACGCCCAGCTCACAAATTGTCGAATAAAACATTGATGTCTATTTTTTGCGAAAAATACGGTTCGGTCCGCCCCTTCACTGACCCGTTCTCGGAGATAAACGCCCATGGAGATAGACGTTTTCGTTCGATTATGCCCCTCTATGGATTTTCCCTCCAGGAACTTGTCCAAACCTTTTTTAAACCAAAATATGCTAACCACTGCTATCATTTTAGAATATTAAAGAGATATTGCCATTCCACCCTGTCAAAGGCTTCCTTGGCATGAGGTGAGAGCATGATGACAGGGTGGTCTTTTGTTTTGGCTATCTCTAATAGATTAAAAAATAATCTGGAGTTGTCTGTGATAAGCCTTCCGGGCATAAAGCCGACTTGGTGAGGAGAAATGATCCTACCTATGATTTTGATTCATTTTGCAAGAATTTTCTTGCAAATCTTCTAGACCATATTAAGCAGAGTTAGGCCTGCAATTTTGTATTAATTGAATGTCCCTATTGGGTTTGGGAAGTACTGTTATAATGGCACCATAGAACCAACCTTTGGTGATTGTATCAGGTGATAAATAGTTAAATAGGTGTTTAAAATAAGGTCATTATTTTGATTTTTCATTGTAGGAATTTTTCTCTTAAGGTAGTTATCTAGTAAATTGCTGCTCTTATTACCTTCTACGAAGTATTTGGTTTTTGTTACAAAGATTTCATGATGTGCCTGTTCGCTAACTAATTCATATGTATGCATACTTTAATTGATAAAGTGAGTTTAGTGTAACTGTTTTGTTACTTTGAAGTAGCTGTTGTTCACATTCCTTAATCTGTTTTTCTAGTTTATCGAGTTGAGAATATTTTTTCTTTGTTTTTGTATGCTGAGACTGAAATAAATTCACCGTGCAGGGATGGATGCCTTAAAAGCTTTCCAAACAATGAGAGGATCTGAGTTGGACTGTGTATTAATATGAACACATTCCTGTATGAAATTCTGGGTACAATTCTGCGTTTCACCCTTGGTTAAGGGTCTCATGTTAAGTCTCCATATAGGAGATCTGGAAGGTGGGAGGAGGGATGATGGCTGTGAATTTAGAGTAAGAGTAACAGGGGGTATGATCAGGTATCACAATGGGGTGTATTTTGGAATTTAAAACAGAAGTAATTTGGGAGGAAGAAACCAAGAAGAAATCTATCCTGGAGAAAGAGTGGTGTAGAGCAGAACAAAAAGGTGGAATCTCTGAGGTCTGGATAAAGTGATCTTCATGGGTCTGTTAAATTAAATTGAGTCATATGAGATTTTAGGATAATGTTAGTTTTTGAAGGTTTTAGTGGAGATGAAAAGTGTCCATAAACCAAATAATCAAGGGGTGTGTTAAAATCCTCTGCCATATATATAGAGAGTGGGTCTCAATCTGAGAGTTTGTGAAAAAGGCTTATGAAAATTTCAGATTAGTCTGAATTTGGGGTGTAGACATTTACTAATAGAAATTGTTGAGAATGTATCTGCAATTTAAGTATGAGCCATCTGCCTTCTTCAGCTCTAAATTATCAATAATATTAACCTGAAGATCTTTGTGAAATATTATGGAGATACCACATTTCCTTCCAATAGATGGAGCATGTACAGATTGTAAGATCTATGGGACAGAGGGGAAATTTGTTTCTAGATTAGGGATTTGTGTTTCCTGTAAGAAAAATATGGATGATTTTAGCTTTTTCAAGTGAGAAAAATTTTTTTTTTCCTTTTCATGGGATGTCTGAGACCATTAACATTCCAAGTAATTATATGTAAAGCGGCATTTACATTTGTGTGGGATGGCATGAGAGGAGTAAAAAGAATAAATATGTGATATGTATGTTAAAGGAGTTTGTGGGAATTAATAATGCACAATTGAACAAGACCTGACTCTGACGCATCATGAGAAAAAAACGGCATAGAGACCAGCAACAAGCAGCTCAGCCTATGGAGGTACAACAATAACAGTAGTGCTAACAACCTAGACTGGGACACCCAACACAGTGACCCCAATCTATAGAGAATTTTATAGGCATTCTTCTTAAAAGCAGGGAAAAATAAGTCAAGAAAAACAGTGATGGTGACATAGGCGGTCGGTGGCCCAGCTGTTTGGGGAGGCTAAAGGGGGCGGGTTAGGGGTGGGGCCAGGGGTGGAGCTTAAATCCATAATTGTCTGATAACACACAGAAAAAATAAATAAATAAAAATAAAAGTCACAATTAATACCTTTTATTAAATTTAGATATTAGATATGTATCATATGTCAAAGAATAAAGTGGTTGCTCAAAGCATATTCTAACCACAATCGCTCAACTGCAAAACACTATGCACAACTTTATGCAAAAACACTCTCAGAACCTTACTGTACCATAAATATTACACTGGGCAGAACCTAATACACCAATATACCACCCATACGGAAAATTCAGACCGTCAACAATATGAAACAAGGGATCATATCATCACAAATCTCATGTAGAGCCACAAAACACCCTAATTTATGTTTAATGTGGGATAAAATACCATAAATAAGTAAATAAATATAAACTTTTAATGTTGAGCACCTGATTCTCAAAGTAGACATATTCCAAACACTATAATGAAAATAAAATGATCTTTTCTACCTTTGTTGTCTGGTGACTTTGTTTTTCTGATCATGCTGTCCCAGTATCCGATTCTGCTGCTATCTGTCCTCTTAACTCTGTTTCCAGGGCTTCCTTTCCATTTATTTCTTTACTTTCTGCCTTTCTTCTTCTTTTCTTGTCCTACATCCATAAGTAAAAGCTGGGTCCTCCGCAGACTTGACTGTCCAGTGGATCCAGCTTCTGCCTATTTTCTTCATCCGTGTGCAGTTTTTCTCTCTTCCTTTTCCCTCATCTCATTTCCTTCCTCACTCTTCCCTCCCGTCCATCCATGTCCAGCAACTCTCCTCTCCCCTGCCTCCCTCCAGCCATCCATACCCACCCAGCGATTCTCTCCTCTCCCCTGCCCTCCTCCAGCCATCCACACCCACCCAGCGATTCTCTCCTCTCCCCTGCCCCCTCCAGCCATCCACACCCACCCAGCAATTCTCTCCTCTTCCCTGCCCCCCTCCAGCCACCCACACCCACCCAGCGATTCTCTCCTCTCCCCTGCCCCCTCCAGCCATCCACATCCACCCAGCGATTCATTTCGCTCCCCTGACCCTCCTCCAGCCATCCATACCCACCCTCAACAATTCTACTCGCTCCCCTGCCTCTGTCACAGCAGCCGCAGTGAAAGCCCTTCTCTAGCCTTCTAAGCCTTCCCTTCATTTCCATCAGTGTCCCGCCTTCGCGGAAAGAGGAAATGACATCAGAAGAAGGCAGGACACTGACGGGAACAAAGGGAAGGCTTACAAGTGAAATATTCAGATCCTTTTCTCAATAGAGAAACCTCAAACTTGTAAATTTCCACCAATCTCTTTTCACTCATATTTTCTCATTTACCACATAATCAGGCACTCTTTTATAATTTCAATTCTTTCTATCAATCCTTACACACGGAGCTCAAAGCTGCATGTCCTCTCAGTCCAAATCTTCAGTTGCTCTCTTCTCTCTGTTCCCGGGCAGATTTCTAACAGGAGCTGCTCATCCAATCAGAGAGCTCTATTTGAATGCAGATTAACATACAGACACTCTAATGGGAATTTTTAGTCAAAAACACTAGATAAACCCTTCGTTTTTGGATTAAACTTCACATTTTTGATCAGAACCATGCCCTAACATTAAGGCTGTAAACATTTCCAACAATTTTTACCCATAAATATGCAAATGAGAACCTCCCCAAAATGGACTAATTTGCATATGGCTTGAGCAAATTTGAGTAGATAGCATACCAATCCCACTTCCTAGCACCTAAATTCTGTAAATAGATTTTTAAAACTTATTTTTAGCACTTTTAAAATCTCAGGTGTCAGTGCAAGTCTCTGGTATGAACTGCTCATGCAGGAAGTCATCCTCATTAAGTATCTCCCTGGCAACCCAGGACACCTCCAGCCAACCCCCTGCTCTTCCAGCAGTAAGGTAAACAAATTAAACCATAAACCAATTTCTACAACTGGTTACACAAGGCTAGAGATGGGCTTTCACTGCAGCTGCTGCTGCGAGGATGGAGGTAAATCAACAATTTAAACCCCCCAGAGCAACAGGACTCCAGGGAGAAACAGCTGATCCATCCTGCTGCAGCAGGGGAGGCATGGAGGGGCATAATCGAACAGAAATGCCTATCTCCATGGGCGTTTATCTCCGAGAACGGGTCCGTGAAGGGGCGGGCCGAACCGTATTTTCGAAAAAATGGACGTTTTTGAGCTGGGCATTTGTTTTTTTAGCGATAATGGAAACTAAAAATGCCCAGCTCAAAAACGTCCTAATCCGAGCCATTTGGTCATGGGAGGGGCCAGGATTCGTAGTACACTGGCCCCCCTGATATGCCAGGACACCAACTGGGCACCCTAGGTCAGTGCGGTGGACTTCAGAAAAAGCTCCCACATGCATAGCTCCCTTACCAAGGGTGATGAACACCCAACCCCCCTCCCCCAAAACCCACTATCCACAAATGTACAACACTACCATAGCTCTTAGAGGTGAAGGGGGCACCTACATGTGGGTACAGTGGGTTTTGGAGACCTCCCATTTACCAGCACAAGTGTTACAGGTGGGGGGGGGGGATGGGCCTGGGGCCACCTGGCTGAAGTGCACTGCGGTACCCACTAAAAGAGCTCCAGGGACCTGCATACACGCAGGCCTCTAGGACTTGTTGCTGCTGTATAACATTGGCACACCAGGAAAGGGAACTAAAACTGGCTTACAAAAATGGCCACTACCGCATGGACTACAACAGGAAACACAACAGGGCACACTCTGACCCAGTAGGCAGGGGGAAAAGCATCATGGGAGAAGAGCCTACCAACTACCAACATCGTGCGACTGTAACACAAGCTAATGAAATCACGGAGCCCAATACCCTACACCCACCACAATGCAATGCTGATGTGACCCTGTAGTGCACCTGAGAGCCACATCTGACCCAGGGAAAGGCTGTGACAGGATCAAACACATTCTCCTGTCATGGAGGTGGGTACGGCATTTGAGACTGGCATACAGGCTGGAAAAAAAGTTTGTAAAGTGGGGGTTTTTTGGTGGGAGGGGGTTAGTGACCACTGGGGGAGTCCAGAGAGGTCATCCCCGATTCCCTCCAGTGGTCATCTGGGCAGTTGGGGCACTTTTTTGGGACTTATTTGTGAAAAAAAAGGGTCCAAAAAAAGTGACCCAAAATCGTGGTAAAAACGCCCTTTTTTCGATTATCAGCTAAAGACGCCCATCTCTCCTTGGCTGATAACCACGCCCCAGTTCCCCCTCCACCACGCGATGGATGCAGTTGGAAACGCCCAAAATCGGCTTTTGATTATACCGATTTGGGCGCCTTTGCGAGATAAACGGCTATCTCCCAATTTAGGTCGCACTATAGGCGTTTTTCTCTTTCGAAAATAAGCAGGATAGCCTCCCCAAGCCTCTTATACCGGGCGCCTATGGATGGTGAGTTACATTCTATAAAAAATAGAAAGGTAATACTGCCAAAATTATATGTAACAAGAATA
Organism: Microcaecilia unicolor; assembly: GCF_901765095.1. Taxonomy (NCBI): domain Eukaryota; kingdom Metazoa; phylum Chordata; class Amphibia; order Gymnophiona; family Siphonopidae; genus Microcaecilia; species Microcaecilia unicolor. The sequence goes on from NC_044032.1 coordinate 595,070,962, forward strand.
GTGTTTAACAAAACACAGCATATTATAAGACTGCATGCAAAGAGGAGAGGAGATTATTGGGCTCATTTTCAAAAGAGAAAAATGTCCAAAAAGTGGTATAAATCTGGATTTGGATGTTTTTCTCACAAAAATGTCCAAATTGGTATTTTCAAAACCAATGTTTAGATGTTTTTCTATGAAGTCTGTCAGAAGTGTGTTCAAATCAAAAGGGGGCATGTCAGGGGCATGTTAAGGGTGGGATTTGGGCATTACTAATATATACATTTTTCAACCATAATGGAACAGAACAAATCTAAGACTAACACTAAGACATTTTGAGCTAGACCTGTTTTTATAACGAATAAGGTACAAAAAGGTGCCCTAAATGACCAGATGACCACTGTACCCACATATAGGTGCCCCCTTCACCCGTAAGGACTATGGTAGTGGTGTAGAGTTGGTTGTAGTGGGGTTTGGGGGGCTCAGCAGACAAGATAAGGGAGCAATGGTGAGATATGTACCTGGGTGCATTTTATGAAGTCCACTGTAGTGCATCCTAGGGTGCCCTATTGCTTTCCTGGGATGTCAGGGGGACCGGTCTGCTAAAAATGCTGGTTCCTGCTACATCCCAATGGCTTGATTTTTTTGTGTTTTGCATTTGGATGTTTTTTTGTTTGAAAATGGACCAAAAAACAAAATGTCCAAATCACAAAACCTTGTATTTTTGAAAACAAAAGATAGATGTTTTTCTTTTTTGAAAATGACCTTCTTTCTTGTTCAGATTTTGGACGTTTTCTGCAAAACATCCAACATCAGACTTAGATGTCATATTGAAAATGCCCCTCCAAGTGATCAAACAGATAATATGATCATGTAAAGGAAATAACATAGCATGCAGCAAGCTTACATCATACCACTTGATTTAGATTGGTCCATGAAAGCAATAAGTTGCTCTGGAAATTCAAAGAAATGGTATAATCGAAAAATAATATGGGCGCCCTTAGACATTCCATTATCGAGGTTGCAAATGCCCAAATCAGGGGCACCCAAAGTATAGGAAAAAGGGCGCCATTAGACATTCCATTATCGCAGTTGAAAACGCCCAAATCAGGGACGCCCAAAGTATACGAAAAATACAGCAGTTTTGTGAGAAACGCATCCTTGTTACTTTACTTTATACTTCTCAATGTTCCTTATATTTTCCCCGTACCTGGATGTCCGCAACTATATGCACTGTACTTGCGAAACATGCACCTATGGGAAATATAAGGAACATACATATTTTATTGTGTATATATGAAGTTCGCACACTTGATAATGATCCATATAAGGAAAACTCTGCACGTAGGCCCCGCAGGCGTGATGACAGTCCATGAACATCCATGCGTCATGGCCATCCATGTGTGGAGCCATTATAGAAGCCAAGACTGGGATGGTCGTCCATATATGGAGCTGTACATGTAAAGACGATCATCACGCTTCTAGTGAAGATTCCAGAAATTCTGCAATATTTAATTGATCAGTGCCCCCTCCCCCCCAGAACTCTCCTAGAGTCTTTTCCTTGAGTAGAAATATGCTGAACTCTAGTCAATATATAGATACAAACTAAACATATAAACACAGGGGTACTGGTTCCAAATCTTCGCAATAAATCCTATATATATATAGAACTCAGCTCTCCAAAAAGTCAAAGTATATCTAATATGAGGAGGAAATCGCCTCAAGAAAAAGCCCCTCCCAACATTACTTAATATATGGGACAAAGGCTGTGCTTCATCATCATGGGCGTTTCAATCAAACCAACTCCTCTTATTATTATGGATAATCCTTTAAAGTAGTTTTGCTAAATGTTCAGACAAAGCCACTGTGCCAAATATGCTGTATATAACAGTTCAACTTAACTTTGGCGAATTTCAGGCTTTCTCCTTTCTGACCGTGGTTTAACTGTGGTCAACGGTCCCGTTTCACATTTCGCTGCTTCAGGACCACAGCCATATATTCACCCGGTTTTTTATAGCATATCCTATGCAAAAGGAAAAAACATTATTAATCCTTAAATCCTATTTGGTAAAATAATCTTTTTACTTCTACCTTGGCTTACTCTCCGTTCAATCTTGCCGACGGTAGCATGAAGGGCAAAGACTTTCTAAACATGGCGGTCTTATAAATGTTCATTCTGACGTCACACGCTCCCATCGCTATCCAATCCTAAGCGTTTCAGTTGCAGAGAACCAGCCCACTTTCTTAAAGGAAACCATCCATTTATATTCAATACTTTCTCATAGAAAATGCATCCATTCTATCTTTCCATTTAAACCCCCTGGACTCATTGAATTCAGTCGAAAGATCCATTGCTGTTCTTTTCGTAAAAGCCATCGACTGGCTTCTTCCCCCTGCTTGTGCCAGTCTACTTGTTGTAAAACTACACATCTAAGTGTGGTGAACTCATGTGACATCTCATTACAATGTATTGCCAGCGGCGAAGTAGTCTTCTTAGTGGAGATGACACTTTTATGTTCTATAAGGCGGACATACAATTTTCTGCTGGTTTGACCCACATAAATCTTCTTACATGGGCACTGAATACAATAGACAACGCCTTTAGATTTGCAAGTAGTATTTACATATAAAGTGTACTTTCTTCCTGACATAGGGTTTACAAATTCTTTCTCCTCTAACATGATCGAACACATCAGACATTCTCCACATTTCCTGTGTCCATTAAAGCTGATGTCTCTCTGCGGCTCAGGTCTTGGCATATATAAAAGCTCTTTTAAGTTATTCCCTCTGCTATATGCCATTCTCACTGTTGATTCCTCAAACTGAGGCAAAGTTTGTACAATATTCCAATGTCTTCTAATAATATTTGAAACCGTATATGCTTGTGAAGTATATTTTAAGACATATGTGTATATATTCTCATCTTGATCATTTTCTCTTTCTGCTGTCTGTAATAGCAGCTGTCTATCAATATATTTTGCTCTTTTATATGCTTGTCTAACAACTTTTAAAGGATACCCTCGTTCAAGGAGATTATTTTGTAATAATCGAGCTTGACTACGAAATTCACTTTCTTTAGAACAAATCCTCCGGAATCTTAGAAATTGTGCAAAGGGTAAATTGTCCCTTAGAGACTTTGGATGACAACTTGTATATTCCAACAGTGTATTTCTATCTGTGCTCTTTTTGAACACTGAAGTCTCAAAATGATCGACTTGTTTTTGTACCTTTACATCTAAAAACGTAATCTGATCATAATCTACGTTCATGGTGAATTTGATGTTAGCATGACAAGCATTTAAGTACACCACAAATTGATCTAGTGTTGTACGATCACCTGCCCACAAGAGGAACACGTCATCAATAAAGCGTGTCCAGATTTTTATCTTATCTTTGAAAACACTTCCATATACATGTCTATCCTCAAATTCTCTCATGAATAAATTAGCTATTGAGGGGGCCATAGTCGCCCCCATGGCTACTCCGGATACTTGCTGAAAGATTTTATCACCATAGCTAAAATAGTTATGTTCCATTGCTATGGAGGCCAATTCTATGATGAACGAAATTAAACGTTCACCATATGCAGCCGTTTGATTTAAAAATCCTTTCATTACAGCTAAGGCCTCTTTCTGTGGAATCACAGTATACAAGGAAACGACATCAAGGGTTACTAATTGTATATCTGTTAGAGGTCCCAACCATTCATTTGCGAGGGCCAAAATATTCATAAAGTGTGTAGAATCTCTTATGTATGATCTTCCCTCTTGAACCATAGGTCTTAAATAAGTATCCACATATGTAGACAGTGGTTCTAACACAGAACCTCTCCCTGAGACTATTGGACGCCCAGGCGGATTTATCAAAGTTTTGTGTATTTTAGGCAATGTATATAGCAAGGGGATTTTAGTGGTCTTCGAATTCAAATACTGAAATTCTTTCTGTGTGATTAAGCTCAAAGCATATGCTTCTCCTGTGGTTTCTAAAATCCTTCTTTTCAGACTATCCGTAGGATCTACAGACAGTTCTTTATAATCAATCTGATTGCTTAATTGCCTGAGTATTTCAGTATCATATGCTAGACGATCCTGAACCACTACCGCGCCCCCTTTATCTGCCCTCCTAATAATAATATTTGAATTTTGGGCTAGCGTATTAAGAGCTTCTCTCTCACCCTTAGTTAGATTGATATGAGAACAAAATGGACGCTCTTCCATAGCATTCAGATCTCTCAATACAACTTGTTTAAAAGTCTGTAATGTCGAATTCAATGATCCTGGAGGAATCCAAGTAGATTTCAATTTTACTCTAGAACTGTCGGGAATTCCAGTTCTTGCCTGTTCTGAAAAAAATATTCTAATTTGCAATTTTCTCATAAATTTCTCTAATTCAACTCTGCTTTGAAAACTATCATGCCTCTGTGTAGGAACAAACGATAGTCCTTTCGATAATACTGCAATTTCTAAATTTGTCAATTGGCTAGAGGATAAATTTATAACATTCACCTTTGTTATGTCTGTGACCGCGTTCGCGGGTATGTTTGTTGATATCCCGATGTTTCTATTGGGTCTGTTCTCTGTCCACCCCTTCGTCCTCTTCTTGATCGTGTATTCCATCCTTTTCCTCGCCGTCCTCTTGCTCTGCCTCTGACTAAAAAAGCTCCCTCAGTACCAGAGGAGCTCGTTTCAGAGCGATCTTCTTCTTCATCACCTTCAAAGGGAGGCCGCTGCTCTGTCTGTTTGTCCTTAATCAGCCAGGGATATATTGTTTGATTATTGTAATCTTTTTCATCCCTTTGAAACTTCTTTATCTTAGTTGCTTGAAGAGATTGTCTAAACATTTCAATTTTTGTTTTAAGTTCTTCATGTTGTTTACTAAAGACATCAATGGTGCTTTGATTTTTAAGAGTCTCAAGTAAACCTTGAATTTCTGTGGTGATAGCGGCTGCAACTGATTTTGTTTTATCTATTATCAAGACCATTAGGTCCAACGAACATTTATTTAAAATGCCAGCCCATTGTTCCAGAAATTCTCCATCTTCCGTGAACATTTTAGGAGGTTTAATAATTCTTAATCCCCGTGGGATAATCTCTTTTTTGCAATATTCTATGAGCGTGGCCCCATGTAACTCGGCTCTAGTTAGCCGTTTCATTAATGTGTTTATTCCTGCCCACGAAACCGATAGGGCTATGGATGGATCAATCTGCATTAAAGACGGTGCCCATGTAAGAAGATTTATGTGGGTCAAACCAGCAGAAAATTGTATGTCCGCCTTATAGAACATAAAAGTGTCATCTCCACTAAGAAGACTACTTCGCCGCTGGCAATACATTGTAATGAGATGTCACATGAGTTCACCACACTTAGATGTGTAGTTTTACAACAAGTAGACTGGCACAAGCAGGGGGAAGAAGCCAGTCGATGGCTTTTACGAAAAGAACAGCAATGGATCTTTCGACTGAATTCAATGAGTCCAGGGGGTTTAAATGGAAAGATAGAATGGATGCATTTTCTATGAGAAAGTATTGAATATAAATGGATGGTTTCCTTTAAGAAAGTGGGCTGGTTCTCTGCAACTGAAACGCTTAGGATTGGATAGCGATGGGAGCGTGTGACGTCAGAATGAACATTTATAAGACCGCCATGTTTAGAAAGTCTTTGCCCTTCATGCTACCGTCGGCAAGATTGAACGGAGAGTAAGCCAAGGTAGAAGTAAAAAGATTATTTTACCAGATAGGATTTAAGGATTAATAATGTTTTTTCCTTTTGCATAGGATATGCTATAAAAAACCGGGTGAATATATGGCTGTGGTCCTGAAGCAGCGAAATGTGAAACGGGACCGTTGACCACAGTTAAACCACGGTCAGAAAGGAGAAAGCCTGAAATTCGCCAAAGTTAAGTTGAACTGTTATATACAGCATATTTGGCACAGTGGCTTTGTCTGAACATTTAGCAAAACTACTTTAAAGGATTATCCATAATAATAAGAGGAGTTGGTTTGATTGAAACGCCCATGATGATGAAGCACAGCCTTTGTCCCATATATTAAGTAATGTTGGGAGGGGCTTTTTCTTGAGGCGATTTCCTCCTCATATTAGATATACTTTGACTTTTTGGAGAGCTGAGTTCTATATATATATAGAACTCTAGTCAATGACAGAGCTTCCAATGGAATCTTCAAAACTTGCATAAAATATTTCTTCACCATATCTACAGGAGACACCAAAGGGGATCTAGGGAAGTTTAATAACCATAGATTGTTCCTTCGGAGTTGATTTTACAGATATTCAACTTTTTGATGTAGATTTAATTTATCCTTCACAAGAGAAAACTTATCTCCTGTTCTCAACTTACTTTAAGGTCCAGTTCACCCAACTTAGCAGAGCGCTCATTGCACTCATGAGCCAGTGTAACAACAGTTTCAGAAACAGTTTTCAAATCATCAGAAATTCTAGTTGAAAACCTCAGCAAAGAACATAGTAGATGACGGCAGAGAAAGACCTGTACGGTCCATCCAGTCTGCCCAACAAGATAAACTCATATGTGCTACTTTATGTGTATACCTGACCTTGAATTATATCTGCCATTTTCAGGGCACAGACTGTAGAAGTCTGCCCAGCACTAGCCCCGCCTCCCAACCACCAGCCCCGCCTCCCACCACCGGCTCTGCCACCCAATCTCGGCTAAGCTCCTGAGGATCCATTCCTTCTGAACAGGATTCCTTCATGTTTATCCCACTCATTTTTGAATTCCGTTACCGTTTTCTTTTCCAACACCTCCCGCGGGAGGGCATTCCAAGCATCCACTACTCTCTCCGTGAAAAAATACTTCCTGACATTTTTCTTGAGTCTGCCCCCCTTCAATCTCATTTCATGTCCTCTCGTTCTACCACCTTTGCATCTCCGGAAAAGGTTCATTTGCGGATTAATACCTTTCAAATATTTGAACGTCTGTATCATATCACCCCTGTTTCTCCTTTCCTCCAGAGTATACATGTTTAGGTCAGCAAGTCTCTCCTCATACGTCTTGTAACGCAAATCCCATACCATTCTCGCAGCTTTTCTTTGCACCGCTTCAATTCTTTTTACATACTTAGCAAGATACGGCCTCCAAAACTGAACACAATACTCAAGGTGGGGCCTCACCAACGACTTATACAGGGGCATTAAAACCTCCTTTCTTCTGCTGGTCACACCTCTCTCTATACAGCCTAGCAACCTTCTAGCTATGGTCACCGCCTTGTCACACTGTTTCGTCACATTCAGATCCTCAGATACTATCACCCCAAGATCCCTCTCCCCGTCTGTACATATCAGACTCTCACTGCCTAACACATACGTGTCCCGTGGATTTCTGCTCCCTAAGTGCATCACTTTGCATTTCTTCACATTGAATTTTAATTGCCAAACCTTAGACCATTCTTCTAGTTCTGCAGATCCTTTTTCATGTTTTCCACTCCCTCCTGGGTGTCCACTCTGTTACAAATCTTAGTATCATCCGCAAAAAGGCAAACTTTACCTTCTAACCCTTCGGCAATGTCACTCACAAATATATTGAACAGAATCAGACCCAGCACCGATCCCTGAGGCACTCCACTACTCACCTTTCCCTCATCCGAGTGAATTCCATTAACCACCACCCTCTGGCGTATGTCCGTCAACCAGTTCCTAATCCAGTTCACCACGTCGGGTCCTATCTTCAGCCCATCAAGTTTATTCAAGATCCTCCTGTGGGGAACCGTGTCAAAAGCTTTGCTGAAATCTATAGCACGTCCATGATTCAATTCTCTGGTCACCCAGTCAAAGAATTCAATGAGATTCGTTTGGCACGATTTACCTTTGGTAAAACCATGTTGTCTCGGATCTTGCAACTTATTGGCTTCCAGGAAATTCACTATCCTTTCTTTCAGCATCGCTTCCATTACTTTTCCAATATCCGAAGTGATGCTTAACTGCCTGTAGTTTCCAGCTTCTTCCTTATCACCACTTTTGTGAAGAGGGACCACATCCGCTCTTCTCAAATCCAAAAGAACCTCTCCCGTGTCCAAGGATTTATTAAACAAATCTTTAAGAGGACCCGCCAGAACCTCTCTGTGCTCCCTCAATATCCTCGGGTGGATCCCTTCCGGTCCCATGGCTTTCTCCACCTTTAGATTTTCAAGTTGTTCATACACACACTCTTCCGTGAACGGTGCTATATCCACTCCATTCTCATATGTACTTTTGCCAGTCAATCGTGGTCCTTCTCCAGGATTTTCTTCTGTGAAAACAGAAAGTATCTATTTAGCAAATTTGCTTTTTCTTCATCATTATCTACATAGCAGTTCACAGCGTCTTTTAGTCTCACAATTCCCTCTTTTCACTAATATACCTGAAGAAATTTTTGTCACCCCTCCTTACATTTCTAGCCATTTGTTCTTCCGCTTGAAGAAGAATTGATCTCATAAACAGCATTCCAAAGAGGCTCTAAGGCAGCTGGTCTTACCAATCCTTGCACCCCAATCAAGGAAGCAGGAGATTTTACAGTACCTCTCTGATGTTCCGCTATCAACTTGGACAGCTTCTCTTGGACACTTCCCTGCTTCAGGATAGCTCCATCCTGAGAAGAGGAAATCACTAAGGGTGGACCCCCTCCCCCCAACTGCAACAATGAAGAAGCCCTCTCAGGAGAATCTGCCACTTGTTGCTCCACCTTGGCTTCTGTGTTTCTGGGTGGAAGGGGAGCTGTATGTTTGATGTGGCTAAGTAATGCCCCATTCACACTGCCATTGGCTGCTCCAATCACTGGCTAAACAGAAGAGGGGAAGGGGGTAGACAAAGCAGTCACCTGAAATATATCCCTGTCGAAGCAGGGGTCCTGGTGGAGGTGGCGGGGGTACACCCTGAACCTTTCCTTCTGTTTGGCCATCAGAGCAAAATTTACCACTCTGCAAGCTAAAAATCACTGGGTAAGTCAGAGCATCCTGCATATACTTCCTAGACAGACGCCATCTTGGATCATTAACAGACAGATTTATAAAACCCCAAGTATGTGATGATATTTGTGGGCCCATATTTGAGGCAACAACATGCTCAGGGAAATGTCTGGATCAACACTGGACTTCTTTCTCCTGGAAAGTCTGGATTCCATCTATTGGACAGCAGGAAAGTGTGTCCTGATTGGGCCAATACAGTCATCTGAGGACAATAGACCGAGGTCCAGTCACAATTTTTGGAAGACAAAGAAATCAGAATTTGCTTGGCACTGGGCCAGAGTGGATGCTCTGTGAATAACTCTGGATAAACACTGTCTCATAGTTATAGGAAAGTAAGCTAAGGATCATAGCTGCCTATCAGTGTTAAGGACTAATTGCCAAGGCTAGCTGAAAGAAAAACTGTCACCTTAATCCTGATAAGCTCGCTAGTCACAGCTGGAGCTGGGAGCAGGACCCTGCATCTTCCAGAGGTCAGCTACAAAGCAAGAGTCTTATATTAAGAAGCTGGGGTTTATTCCTGCAGTTTGTGGGTTCAGATCATTTTCATTTCTATTGCCATAGAGTGTTTTAGATTCATGGGCATAGTTATTAGTTGGATATCTATTGGCTTTTGTATTCTCAGGTATAATTCTCAGCACTAACAGATATATATCTATATTTACATACAGTGGGGGAAATAAGTATTTGATCCCTTGCTGATTTTGTAAGTTTGCCCACTGACAAAGACATGAGCAGCCCATAATTGAAGGGTAGGTTATTGGTAACAGTGAGAGATAGCACATCACAAATTAAATCCGGAAAATCACATTGTGGAAAGTTTATGAATTTATTTGCATTCTGCAGAGGGAAATAAGTATTTGATCCCCCACCAACCAGTAAGAGATCTGGCCCCTACAGACCAGGTAGATGCTCCAAATCAACTCGTTACCTGCATGACAGACAGCTGTCGGCAATGGTCACCTGTATGAAAGACACCTGTCCACAGACTCAGTGAATCAGTCAGACTCTAACCTCTACAAAATGGCCAAGAGCAAGGAGCTGTCTAAGGATGTCAGGGACAAGATCATACACCTGCACAAGGCTGGAATGGGCTACAAAACCATCAGTAAGACGCTGGGCGAGAAGGAGACAACTGTTGGTGCCATAGTAAGAAAATGGAAGAAGTACAAAATGACTGTCAATCGACAAAGATCTGGGGCTCCACGCAAAATCTCACCTCGTGGGGTATCCTTGATCATGAGGAAGGTTAGAAATCAGCCTACAACTACAAGGGGGGAACTTGTCAATGATCTCAAGGCAGCTGGGACCACTGTCACCACGAAAACCATTGGTAACACATTACGACATAACGGATTGCAATCCTGCAGTGCCCGCAAGGTCCCCCTGCTCCGGAAGGCACATGTGACGGCCCGTCTGAAGTTTGCCAGTGAACACCTGGATGATGCCGAGAGTGATTGGGAGAAGGTGCTGTGGTCAGATGAGACAAAAATTGAGCTCTTTGGCATGAACTCAACTCGCCGTGTTTGGAGGAAGAGAAATGCTGCCTATGACCCAAAGAACACCGTCCCCACTGTCAAGCATGGAGGTGGAAATGTTATGTTTTGGGGGTGTTTCTCTGCTAAGGGCACAGGACTACTTCACCGCATCAATGGGAGCATGGATGGGGCCATGTACCGTACAATTCTGAGTGACAACCTCCTTCCCTCCGCCAGGGCCTTAAAAATGGGTCGTGGCTGGGTCTTCCAGCACGACAATGACCCAAAACATACAGCCAAGGCAACAAAGGAGTGGCTCAGGAAGAAGCACATTAGGGTCATGGAGTGGCCTAGCCAGTCACCAGACCTTAATCCCATTGAAAACTTATGGAGGGAGCTGAAGATGCGAGTTGCCAAGCGACAGCCCAGAACTCTTAATGATTTAGAGATGATCTGCAAAGAGGAGTGGACCAAAATTCCTCCTGACATGTGTGCAAACCTCATCATCAACTACAGAAGACGTCTGACCGCTGTGCTTGCCAACAAGGGTTTTGCCACCAAGTATTAGGTCTTGTTTGCCAGAGGGATTAAATACTTATTTCCCTCTGCAGAATGCAAATAAATTCATATACTTTCCACAATGTGATTTTCCGGATTTAATTTGTGATGTGCTATCTCTCACTGTTACCAATAACCTACCCTTCAATTATGGGCTGCTCATGTCTTTGTCAGTGGGCAAACTTACAAAATCAGCAAGGGATCAAATACTTATTTCCCCCACTGTATATCTATTTTGTGTACTTCTCAGTGATATATTTATCCTTTGTGCTATTATGTGTGTTTGCTTACCCTCTCATTAAGTATTATTGTTATTATTATCCAGTGCTTTTTTTTTTTAGAAAAAAGTTGCCAGTACTCATTATGGGTGGGGTCACCACATATGGCTCCACCCCTATGATAGCCACACCCACATTAGCCACACACCCCTTACACCAGCCATAGCGCATATAAACAGACATCTATGAAAATATTATACTAGTATAGGAGAAAAAAATAATGTGATTTTTTTTCATTATAAATCATTTCTGTAAACTATTACAGCTCCAGTATACCCAGTACAAAATAAGACAGCAGATGTAAATTCTCAAATTGGACATATTCCAAACACTAAAATGAAAATAAAATGATTTTTTCTATCTTTGTTGTCTGGTGACTTTGTTTTTCTATCCATATTGGTCCCAGTCTCTGATTCTGATGCACTCTATCTGTTCTCTTAACTCCGTTTCCAGGGCATCATTTCCATTTATTTCTTTACTTTCCTCCTTTCTTCTTCATTTCTTGCCCTACATCCATAAGCAAAAGCTGTATACTCCTCCATGGAATTGACTGGAGGAGGTATAGCGTGAATCCAGCTTTTGCCTATTTTCTCCATCCATGTGCAGTTTTTCTCCACTCTTCCCTTTCCCTCATCTCCATCCATGTGCATCTTCTTCTTTTTTTCTTTCCTCCCCTCCATCCATGTCCAGCACTTCTCCTTCCCTCCATCCATGTCCAGCATTTCTCCTCTCTTCCCTCCCCTGTATTCATATAAAGCAATAATTATCTCTCCCCTCTCCTCCATCAAAGTCCAGCATTTCACTTCTCTCCCCCCAAACCCCTCCATCCATTCATGTCCAGCAATTCTCCTCTCTCTCCTGCTCTCCTCTCCATCCATTTCCAGCATTTCTCCTCTCTTCCCTGCCCTCCCCTCCCATCCATGTGCATCTCCTTTCTGTCTTCCCTTCCCTTCATCCATGTCCAGCATGTCTCCTCTCTCCCCTGCCCTCCCCTCCCATGTCCAGCGATTCTCCTCTGTCCCCTGTTAGTGTAGCTTAGTAAAAGATGTCCTTTAAAAAAAAAAAACTTACAGTTTCATGTTAGGAAGATATAATTCTGTAGTATATTCTAAGGAAAAGTGCTGATCCTGGGACTTAAGCAGATCATCATATTTAGGGACAGGTTAAAAATTCAGAGTGTTTATATTTCCCTTTCTGTTAGTGGCATAAGTAGTTGTCAATTAGAAAACATTGGACTTGATCATCTTTCATTTTGACTATACGTACAAGTAGATTGTGACTTTGACCAGTTAATGCCTAAAGTAATCAAATAACAAGGTGCAGAAATACAATAGTACTTTATGAAATCCGAACCTAATGGCACCAGAAAATCACAACTTTTGGAGGAGTTCTCTACAGAAAAGAAAACAAAAAGAATTTAGAGTTTGTATAATTCCTAGTGCTGTTATTTTTCTTTTGAAGGTTCTTTACAGTTATTTGTTAACGAAAAATTGAAATAAAGGCATTCAAAAAAATTAGTAGTGTTTAAATATAACCATAATAGGAGTATATTACAGAAAAATCATTACCTGATCCATGCATTGCCTTTTCAGTTTTCCACTGTGCCCCCAGGTGAGAAACAGATTGTATGCAAGTCAGCTAATGAAAATGCATGCAGCTTGGGTCTCAGTTGTCATGACAACTGATAATTGCTGGTTGATGTTCTCAATTCATTTGTAAACTAAACTGGTATTTTTGATCAGTTCCATAGTTTGCTTACAGAACTTGCCATTTAATTGTTTGAAAGTGAATAGCACAGCAAGATGTATATCTACAGATACTTGGAAACAGGGCTCTCTAATATAAGATAACCCACTCCTGTCTTTTTATGAAGTACATTTCATAACTATTAAAATTCTTTCTTTGATAATACTCTTCTGGTTTTGGGTGTCATGATGGCAGGAGTGCTATAGAATCACCCTTACCTTTGCTTCTGAGTTGGTTAGGGATGGCTAAGGTTAAGTTGAGGATGGACAAGTATGAAATACCTCAACTTATGAAGTACTCCAACTCATATCAGGACAGCTGGACTTGAAATGTGGTCTGGCCAGTTCTAACCTAATTTATTTATTTATTTTTTTTACATTTGTACCCCGCGCTTTCCCACTCATGGCAGGCTCAATGCAGCTTACATGGGGCAATGGAGGGTTAAGTGACTTGACCAGAGTCACAAGGAGCTGCCTGTGCCGGGAATTGAACTCAGTTCCTCAGTTCCCCAGGACCAAAGTCCACCACCCTAACCACTAGGCCACTCCTCCACTCCATTTGAATGAGAACACCGATTTTTGTTGTTTTAGAGGTCCTTTAACTAAGCTTTGAATATCGGGCAGATAGTTTATAAAATAGTATCAACTACGCATGTTTTTTTAACAAATTTGGGGATGAGCATTTATAGCAGCTGTATGCCTGCAGTGATTGTACCTATAATATTGACTTGTTTTTGACTGATTATGCTACTACTCTATATGGAAAAGTTGGTTCTTACTTTCTTTATAGAAAAGACTCCAAATAAGCATATTCTTGGTGCCTGAAAATAGGCACCCCTCAGAGAATTACCCTCCACAAGCTTACTTTAGGTATTGTAAGGGTAATTCTATAATAGTGCGCCTATTTTAGGCACCTAGGGCCAAATTCTATAAATGATGTCTTAAAAATCTATGCCAAAAAACCATATGGTTAGCATGATTCTATAAACGACGCCTAAAGTGCCATTCTTGCAACTAAAATTTAGACGCATCTATTTAGACCATCTAAAACCATTCTTAAATACCAGTCCCTAAGTTAGGCGCAGATCAGGTGTATTCTATAATAGTACGCATAGTTTTTTGAAATGGCCACAACCCGCCCATTCCATGCCCATGGCTGTACATCTTTTTGACTGTGCACATTAGAATTTACATGCACTGTATTATAGAATATGCCTAGAAAGTTGTGTGTATAAATTCTAATTAAAGTCAATTAGTGCCGCTAATTGGTTGTTAAGCACCAATTATCAATGCTGATTGGCTTGTCAATCATGTGGCCAAATTAGGATGCACAACTTAAGACACCAGATGTAGAATTTGAGGGTTATAGTATAAAGGTAAACTAGGAACCTACTTTCCTTTAGAGAATGCTAGTGTAATAGATGAAGCATGCACTAATAATTTAGGCATGAGCACTTATATCAATCATACAACTACTGCAAGTGCTTGTGTCTAACTTACAGTATTCTATAAGTTACACATGCAAATGAGATTCCTGCCCATGCTCTGCCCAGGTTCTGTCCATGTGTATGCCTACCTGTAAAAAAATGTGTAATGTAAGATATGCGCATATTTACAGAAAAGCACTTAGGTGGAATTTTGGAATTTATGTGCGTTTATTTATTTATTATTATTTCTGCATATAATCAGCTTGCAAGTGTTACCACCTTCTTTATAAAGAAAAAAGAGGTAGGGGGTAGACCCATTGTCCACCCAAACAGTAGGCTTATTGAAGAAACAAATCCAAAAGTACAAGGTTGTACAGCAATTCAATTTCAAAGACTCTACGCAGTCCTGCGTTTTGGTGGTAACACACCTTCTTCAGGAGTCTATTAAAATAATTTGTGTACAAACATAGACATAAATATAAAAAAATATATATTAAAATATAACTTAACATATATATTAATCATCAAATAAAATGTAAACAGATAAAAAATATATTTAAATATGTATGTATAGATCAATCAAATCATCAAATAAAGCATAAATGAATCAATGAAATATATCAAAAAATACATACATAAATTGTCACATATAAATATATTAAAGTGTATATGCTAAAATCATAATCATAAGAATATATATATATAAACAGAATGATGTAACATAATATTAAACCCCACAGGATAATGCAGAAATGGATCAAAACATACCAGCCACTGATGATAAAAACACATAAATTGGCTAGAGAATCTAAATTACAGCATCTAATAAGAAATAAAAAAAAATAACAACAAATCAAAATAGTACACAAATGAAACAGAACAGCCACTGATAATAAAAAACATGAGCTGACTAAAGAGACCAAAGTACAGCATTAAAAAAAAGTAGAAAGTTGTCAAAAATACTACTGGTATAGCCTTAAAGCAGATAATAATAATGATAACATAAATAATGGAGCTTCAATGAAAATTAAACAATGAAATATCCAATATTTACAATGAATAAAGCAATGAGCCTAAAATGATTTATATGAAAAAATGTGTGACAATTGCAACTATAATGAAAAAATGAATGTAGGTGTGCTACCAACAATGTGAATAGAATAAAATTACACAAAAATGACGTGCATAAAAATAAGAAAGTGGCAAGAGCCCACGCTGATGCATAATTTCAAAATTAAGTTCTATTACTGATAATATACTAGTCAAAAATCAATACAACAAGGGTTTGGCACAGCGGCAAATTCAGAAACAAAGTGCATTACTGTGAATTCATGTATGCATCTTTTAAAAGAAAAACTAATGAATTGCTATTCACTATCAACAGGAGCACAGTAGAAAAATCCGTGGTGGAAGCGAGTAGATATATAGTTTATAAATATTTTATTTTAACGTTGAAATGTTAACTATAAAAGAATACAAAATAAACCCTTTAAAACAAACACAACTTAAAGGATACTGTTGCACTAAGACATAAATGTAAAATGTTACAAAGAGAACTATATTTATTTATTTATTTATTTGTAACATTTGTATCCCACATTTTCCCAACTATTTGTAGGCTCAATGTGGCTTACTGAAACTCAATGAAAACTAGACAGCCGCCACAGAGCCAAGTACATGTCAACAACGGACATGCATGAGCCGCTAGAAAATGATAATCTTAAATAAAAGAGTTAATAAATTGACAAACTGCCGTTGAAAATGGTGCAAAAAGATAACAACTGGTGGTAAAGGATAAAAAAAACCCTTTCAAAATCGTAGAACTTCACCACTCTAAAATACAATCTTCATCCAAGTGCGAGGTGGTAATACGAACTGTACTGTGCGACTTACTAACACTTTGTAGATAAGATACAACTTGTGCCTTGAAGATTGGAGTGTGTAGGGGCTTCTACACACTCCAATCTGAATAAGGGAGTTTATATGCTCCGCAAGTTAAGTGTCTTTTGCATATATTTACATATATTTGCACTTTCCAGCATGTTAAGTTTAATGAATTGCAACTTTAGGGTGGAGGTGGTTTCAGTCGATGATTAAACCTATGCACGCTAATAGAGTCACCAAGGGAGTGATGTGAATATTCGTGCAAAAATATATGAGACTCCACCTTGTTGTTAATCGCAAATGTTCTGAATGATTTTCTCCTCTCTATATATTGTAGTATCCCAGAAATAAGCAGTGGACCAAGTCAATTTTAATAATAAATCTTTCTTGGTCGGCCTTCCACATAAAAGTAAAAGGAATAGTTGTACTTGAAAGCACCAGATTTACAGCTGGTTAAGTTTCTGGAAATTTACTGAGGCTGCATAGTTTGTTTTATCTTTATTTAGTTTTAACAGATTACCACTAATCCATCTTTCCACCATGAAGAACCCCTTAGTTTGTATAAAATAAGTGGAATCCAAGTCATAGTAACATAGTAAATAACGGCAGATAAAGACCTGTATGGCCCATCCAATCTGCCCAACAAGATAAACTCATTTTACATGGTATGCGATACTTTATATGTATACCCGAGTTTGATTTGTCCTTGCCATTCTCAGGGCACAGACAGTAGAAGTCTGCCCAGCACTGTTCTTGTACTAAAATTTCTGAAGCCCCTTAAAATTTACATTCCAGCCCACCCATCTCTATTTAGTCATAGACCGTAGAAGTTTACCCTGCACTGGTTTTGCTTCCCAATTACCGGTGTTGCCTCCCAATCTCCGATAAGATTCCATGGGTCCATTCCTTCTAAACAGGATTCCTTTGTGTTCATCCCATGCATGTTTGAATTCCATTACCTTTTTCATCCTTTCCTCCAAGGTAAGTCTCTCCTCATACGTTTTGCAATGCAAATCCCATACCATTTTTGTAGCTTTTCTTTGCACTGCTTCCAGTCTTTTTACACCTTTAGCAAGATACGGCATCTAAAACTGAACACAATACTCCAAGTGGGTCCTCATCAATGACTTGTAGAGGGGAATCAACACCTCCTTTCTTCTGCTGGTTATACCTCTCTCTATGGAGCCTAGCATCCTTCTGGCCATTGCTGCCGCCTTGCCGCATTGTTTCGTAACCTTCAGATCCTCGAACACCAACACCCCAGTCGAGCTTACTAATCTCTCTTCTCCTATCTGGCAACTCTTTTTCGGGATTTTGCATCCTATGTGCATCACTCTGCACTTCTTGGCATTAAATTTTAACTTCAATCACAAAAATAGTCCAATGTTTCTTAACACTAACTTTTAATGGGTAATAATGTATACATATATATTATCCACAAACTAATTTGATTACCTAGGAACTCACTCATACAAACCTTTCACACTGTCATCCACTCCGGTGCCTATACTACTACTGTAAATCATTTCTATAGCGCTACCAGTCGTACGCAGCGCTTCACATGCTATGCATATACATCAGCATTTCAATGGGACCTTGCAGTGTTTGTATAAACGGTTCAAGTTCAGTAAGCATGACAGATTTTCAATGTTTTATAAAATGTCCTTTGCTTATGACAAATGTATGTTATGGTTTGAAAAAGAAGTATAATGTGGCTTAGGTAGGGATCATTGAATTGTTATACATTTTTGGAGTTGTTCCTCCTGATGAAGGACACTACGAAATGTGGTCTCGCATCGAGGAGCTAAAGTGAAGTCATTTTGTATTTTTCATTGGTTTCCTATGGAAGCTCTCTTCAAGCTGCGCAGTGCCACAGAAGGAGCCCATTATGACATCTAGCATGTGAAAAATTAACTACATTGCAAGATTTATCATTTATAAGTGGAGGTTTCAAGTTCGTGTGAAATAACGGAAGTTTGGCTCTTTATTAAGAACAATTTTGAGCAAGTCCCCTGTTGGCAATATACTGAACTGTTGGGCACTAATCTGATATAAGCAAAGGACATTTTATAAAACATTGAAAATCTGTCATGCTTACTGAACTTGAACTGTTTATACAAACACAGCAAGGTCCCATTGAAATGCTGATGTATATGCATAGCATGCAGTTGGTATAGGCACTGGAGTGGATCACGGTGTGAAAGGCTTGTATGAGTGAGTTCCTAGGCAATCAAATTTGTTTGTGGATAATATATGTGTATACATTATTACCCATTAAAAGTTAGTGTTAAGAAACATTGGAGTACCTTTGTGATTGAAGTTTGTAAGAATCGTACTCTAATATAAGCAATTTTCCCCTGAGTGAAATAGATTAAATTTTATCTGCCAGCCTCTTGACCATTCTTCTAACGTTTGGAGATCCCTTCTCATTGTTTCTACTCCCTCCAAAATATCCAGTCTGTTGGCTATCACATGTCATCCGAAAAAAGGCAAACCTGTCCTTCCAACCCTTCAGCAATATCTCCCACAAATATATTAAACAGAATTGGCCCCAGCACCGACACCTGAGGAACTCCACTGTTCACCTTCCTTTCCTCTGAGCAGATACCATTTACCACCACACTCTTCCACCTGTCGTTCAATCAGTTTCCTATCGAGTTCACCACTTTTGGTCCTAAGTTCAGCCATTTCAGCTTATTCACAAGTCTTCTGTGGGGGGCTGTATCAAAGACTTTGCTGAAATCCAAGTAGATTACATCTAGTGCACATCCTTCATCCAGTTCTTTAGTCCTCCAGTCAAAGAAGTCAATAAGATTAATTTGCCAGGATTTTCCTTTGGTAATGCCATGTTGCCTTGGGTCCTGTAACCTGTTGGCTTCTAGAAAGTTAACTTTCCTTTCTTTCAGTAGCAACACCATTATTTTTCCTACCACCGACGTGAGACTTACCGGTCTGTGGTTTCCCACTTCTTCCCTTTTGTGAAGAGGGACAACATCCACTCATCTCCAATCCCGTGGAACCTCTCTCGTCTGCATTTCCATTTTTACCATTAATGGCCAGGTGCAATGTAGCTCTGCTAACTGATCAGCACTGGGCATGTCTACTCTCTGCCCCCCAAACATGTCCCCAGTGCTAAAAAATATTTTTTAGTGCTGGAGAAGCGTGTGAAGATGTCTGAACTACTGCAGGGTGCCTGAGTGTATCCCGCAGTAGTGCATTTTGATGCTTACCGCTGCTTAGCAAAAGGACCCCAAAGTTAGCAGCTTTAACTCTTATCATAGAGCTACAATTAAGTAAGAAAGTTGTTTGCTCCCAAGGGCCAAAGCAGTGTATCAACACATCATGAATTGTTTAAATTATGATTATATTTTTTTCTGTTTAATTGATGTTAATAAAATCTTTGCAATTGGAACATTTTTCTAGGGGCTTTTCATAAGTAATTATGACAGAACTTGAGAAATCATAATTGAAGTGTTATTCCCGTTGCATCTTCTGCAGAGCTTATGCCAATATTTGTTAAAAATGAGATTAGCAGTGTAATACACCTGTTGTATCTATCCATCTATCTAAACATGTTCCAGGAAACTGAAGATGCCGGGCCAGATATTCAAAATGATTTAACCTGGCAAGAGAGGCTCCTGTCCGATTAAATTGTGCTGACTGGATCAAGAAGGAATATTCAGCAGCATTTAACTAGGCAGTGCCACTAAATATACCTTGTAACTGCCACAACACTATCCAGGCATGCTGAGGTCATCCAGGAACAGACTTTGGGTGGAGCTGGGAGTTATCCCCATGATTCTGTAAAACTTGCCAAAAAGTGCATGTGCAAAGTTAGGTGCATTCCCAATATGTGTATGCAATTTAATAGAATAACAAGCCAATTAGTGCCACTAATTGGCTTTTTAACAAGCAATTACTGGCACTAATTAGATTTAATTGGAACTTACCTGTGTAAACTTAGGTGCGAAATCTGCGCCTAAAATTTACATGCAGATCAAAAAAGGGGACACTAAAATGGGAGGGTCATGGGCATTTTGGGGTGGATCGGGGGCGTGGTTTTGAGTTACACATGTTGCTGTTTAATGAACAAACTGCATGTTTGTTTCACCAGATTCTCTATAGTGTAACTTCTGAACTCCTAATTAATATTGTTTCAGTTCCTCTAAATAGATAAACTTATTCTTTGTTCCCCTTCTTTTAAAAATGTACATTTTTTTTTTAGTATGGTTAAGACCACATTTTCAGTTATGAGTGTGTCTCTATAGAATTCTTTCCCTTGTTACGTTAGGTTGAAACAGAACTATTTGAAATTTAGTTAGGTAGACCGTAGAACCAATGCTGGGTAGATTTCTACAGTCTACGCCTTGGTCACTGATTAGATATGGATGGGCTGGAGTGTAAATTTTAAGGGGCTTCGACATTAGCTTCAGAACTTTTAGTACAAGAACAGTGCTGGGCAGACTTCTACGGTCTGTGTCCTGAGAATGGCAAGGACAAATGAAACTCGGCAGAAGACATTTAATGTGAGCAAGTGCAAAGTGATGCACGTGGGAAAGAGGAACCCGATTTATAGCTACATCATGCAAGGTTCCATGTTAGGAGTCACGGACCAAGAAAGGGATCTAGGTGTCGTCGTTGATGATACACTGAAACCTTCCGCTCAGTGTGCTGCTGCAGCTAAGAAAGCAAATAGAATGTTAGGTATTATTAGGAAAGGAATGGAAAACAAAAATGAGGATGTTATAATGCCTTTGTATCGCTCCATGGTGCAACCACACCTTGAATATTGTGTTCAATTCTGGTCGCCGCATCTCAAAAAAGATATAGTGGAATTAGAAATGGTGCAGAGAAGGGCAACGAAAATGATAAAGGAGATGGGACGACTTCCCTATGAGGAAAGGCTAAAGTGGCTAGGGCTCTTCTGCTTGGATAAAAGGTGGCTGAGGGTAGATATGATAGAGGTCTATAAAATAATGAGTGGAGTTGAACGGGTAGATGTGAAGCATCTGTTTATGCTTTCCAAAAATACTAGGACTAGGGGGCATGCGACGAAGCTACAATGTAGTAAATTTAAAATGAATTGGAGAAAATGTTTCTTAATTCAATGTGTAATTAAACTCTGGAATTTGCTGCCAGAGAATGTGGTAAAGGCAGTTAGCCTAGCGGAGTTTAAAAAAGGTTTGGACGGCTTCCTAAAGAAAAAGTCCATAGACCATTATTAAATGGACTTGGGGAAAATCCACTATTTCTGGGATAAGCAGTATAGAATGTTTTGTACTTTTTTGGGATCTTTCCAGGTATTTGTGACCTGGATTGGCCACTGTTAGAAACAGGATGCTGGGCTTGATGGATCTTTGGTCTTTCCCAGTATGGCAATACTTATGTACTTATATTCACCATGTAAAATGAGTTTATCTTGTTGGGCAGACTAGGTGGACCGTTCAGGTCTTTATCTGCCGTCACTATGTTACTATGTTACTATCACCTTGTACTGAATAGAGACTTTTCCTGGTAACTTTGAAGCTAATTAGTATCTGCCTTTTTACTGATAACACTCTATAGGTACAGTTCATAATTAAAGTGTTAAAATAAGTGAAAAAAATGCTTATGGCTGGATAGATTCCAAGACAGTAATTATTCATGACTAGCTGTTGAAGGCACCTTCTCGCCATGAAATTAGTCACAACATAAGCAATTAAGCTTCACAGTCATTTATTAACTTTAACTGCTGTCATAATTCTTTTTTTCTCCCCCAGTTCTTAGTATATTTGTCATTGTTCTTTCCATTTGCAGCATAAAAATGTTACACTTTTGCATGAATATTTGTTCATTTAAATCACCCCACATTCTTTTAAGTTGAGGCTAGCCATTCATTTTGTGGAGTCACATTTTCTTTAAGACCTGGCTTATATTGCTTAACTCTTAGAGCTATTCATGGGTGACCTTTTAGTGACTTTCTGAAAATTAAAAGTTTGTTATTGAGCTCTGTGGGAAGGAAAGAAGCTTGGCTCCTTAATACCAAAAAAGATGACGCTGGCTCTGCCTCCATATCCTCAAAACGCTGACTCATCCAAAGAATACAGGGACATTGGTGTCAGAAGTTTATCCCACTCACTCCTACTTAGATGGCTCAACTGATAAAATGGTACTGTTTGACACTAACTCAGTTCACAGGGTAAAGTGAGGAATAACCTCTGTATAATCCAACACCATGAAGGTCTGGTGGGGGAAAAGATCTCAGATGACTGTGGTACCCTTGCAGATGCCAAATAATGTAATGTCACGGCATCCAAACCACAGTTCACAGTTTCTATCATCGGTCATAAAAACATCCAACCAAACCAATAGACAATTTTTTATGAAATAAGTTTTATTTATTTATTAGGATTTATTTTCCGCCTTTTTGAAGGAATTCACTCCAGGCGGTGTACAGTAAGAATAGATCAAACATGAGCAACAGGCAATTACAGCAGTAAAAATATTCAAGTAACAATACAAAGTATCAACAACACACAAACAGTGGATCCAAAAGAGTCCTCTCACAAGTGATGTTTTCTTAAACAAGGTCTTTATTTCAAATCAATAAAAGCAACCCGACACGAATCATGTTTTGGCCGTAAAGGCCTGCGTCAGGGGTCTATTGATTTCCAATACAGAAAATATTTTTGTAGATCAAACTGACAAATAGTTAACTTCCTGATAACTGAGATAATCACATACAGAGTGCTACTGCACAACCTTCTCTGCTAACCGGGTATGCCGAAGTGGATAACCGAAAAGGAAATACTGTATGATTATGAAAGAAGATCCAAGCAAAGTGATCTGCAGCATGTGCAGAGCAATTTCATGACCCCCACTTTAAACAACCACTTAAAACACAAACATCCTGAGGAATTTAAATCTATGTTGGTGAAGCATTAAAGAAATTTGATTTTAAACAAAAAACAGTGCATGATAGATAGCCCAGAGGCCCGAAAGATTCACAAAACTATCGGTAAAATGATACCGTAGATGTCCAGCCTTTCTCTATTGTTGAGAACATTAGCTTCCAGAACTTTGTAGAGGCTTTAGAACCTAAATTTAAATTGCCATCGAGGAAGTATTTTTCAGAAAAGGTCATCCCGTCATTGAATGAATGGATAAATGGTAACGTTCAAGTAGGTATTGTTAAGGCAAACAAAATATCTTTCACGACAGACTGTTGGACATTGGAAAACACAACTGAATCATTTATTGCTCACTGGATTAGCAATAATTTTCAGCAATAGTTTGCTGTCTTGCATTGTGAGTATTTTCATGGTAGTCACACTGGAACTTGTCTAGCAGCAACTCTATTGGAAATGCTCACAAAGTGGAACATTGAGACAAGCCGAGTTCATGTTGTCTTATGAGACAATGGGGCCAGCATAACTAAAGCTCTGAAAGACGCTGGGGTCCGTGTTTTGCTCATATGCGCCAATTATGTATTCAAGATTCCTTATTCTCACAGCCTTCTGTCACATTGTTAATCCATACTTCCATAAAACTGGTTGGACACTTTAAACATTCTTCTAGAGCCACATCTCATCTACATGCCATTCAGCTTGAATCGGGTCTGCCTCAGCATGAGCTACTAGCTAATGTGGTGACTAGATAGAATTCAGCATTTTATACGTTGGAATGTATGCTTGAACAAAAAAGGGCTGTACTACTTTTCACTTCTGAAGTAGATGATGTCAATGTGCAGCAGTGGTCATTGATGAGCAGTGTGATATCTTTGTTGAAGCCGTTCGAACAACTAACTCACAAAATAAGCAAGTCGTCATCTACGCTTTCTATAGTTTTGCCAGCTGTAAGGTCTTTGCTCCTATATCTGAATAACCTGTCTGATGATGGAACTAAGAAAATGCTGTTAGAAGCAGTGAAATCTGTGAATGATCACTGTTTATGGCTTTTTGAAGATTACTTTCTTATTGTTGTTACTTGCATCAACTCAAAGTTTAAGTTACAGACAGTAACTAATGACCTAAACTGAACAGAGACAATATTGAAATTTTTCTCATTTGTTCATGAACTTGTTACTGAACATTCTTCCAAATCACTGCATGTGTCAGATAAGCAGGACAACCAGGATTTGACTGAAAACAAAGTTGCTGAACCTCCCATGCAGCCCAGTACATTTTGACTTCTGGGCTGCATGGGAATGCTTTAATTTTCAAGTGTGCTATGATAGCACAAGTTCAATCCCTTCTGAGATTGAAACTGAAATCAACAAATTCATTGCAGAACCCTGCTTACTAAGAACTGAAGATCCAATTCTGTGGTAGGTTTACAAGCGGTGTTACTGGCTCTTGACTAATATCCTATTTGGGAACATCCAAGATTGTGATTCAACAGAGGTCCCTGTTATTTGGTTTACCAACAGAATTGTTTATATACTTCACAAAGTTCACAGATTTCTTTGGACTTGGCAGAAACACCACCCATGTCGGGTCCTCCTTTTTTACAATAAAGAACAATTTTTTAAACTGCACACCATTATGTGTGTTTTTTGTTGTCTCCGCTGTTTTGGGTGTGTGGAAACAACATGAACACATTTATCCAAACTTAAGCATATGTGCTACAGCTTTTTTGGCCATTCCCCTAACCAGTGAAAGGCTCTTCAGTAATGCTGGGACAACTTTTTCTGAAAGAAGAACTTGTTTGACTCATGAGAATTTGGAACATTTAGTTTTTATGAAAGGAAACGGGCAAATTTTCAATAACTTCCTAATGGGTAAGGCAAGACTTCCCTCAGCTGAACCCATGCTGACTGTGTCCTATTAAATCATGTTTGTCTGCGTGTTCTGTAATTTTATTCTTTATAATAGTTTCCACTATTTTGCCCGACACTGACGTCAGGCTTACCGGTCTACAATTTTCTGGATCACTCCTAGAACCCTTTTAAAAAATTGGTGTCACATTGGCCACCCTCCAATCTTCAGGTACTTGGAACCAGGTTCTCTCAGTGGCACTTGATAATATTGCCCCTATGAAAACATTGAAACAAAGGATGAAACAATCTCAACCGTGGTATCACCCCGGTTTAAAATTATGTAAACAGCAAATGCGTAGAGCTGAACGATTATGGTGTAAGGGAAAAACAGAATTAAAGGATAAATGTAAACAATGCCAACGTTATTACATAACGCAGCTAAAGATAGCAAAGACTACTTATTTTTCTAAACAAATACAGGAGGCTTCAAATTCATCTAAACTGTTATTTCGCATTATGAAACATTTAACATCAAAACCAGGTATAAATAGAGAGAAATTATATATAGAATCAGAAATATTAGCAAAATATTTCATTTCTAAAATTGATAAGATCTCAGTTTGCCAAGGCTATAAATGTAGAGGAGATACCTATTAGTACTTCATCCTTATCAGGAGCATGGCATCAATTTGAGATTCCATCATTAATATCTTTTCAAAAATTAATGTCACATATCTCACCTACTTATAGTTTGCTAGATCCGATACCATCAAATTGGTAAAAAGTTCATCATTAGAACTACAAACTCATTTATATTTAATTATAACAAAATGTCTTACAGAGGGGATAGTTCCAACAGTTCTTAAAGAGGCCTTAGTAAAGCCTAGCTTAAAAAAAAACTTTCCTTCGATCCATATTCTCCAGGTAATTATCGTCCGGTATCTAATCTTTTATCCAAAATATTAGAAACAATTGTGTTTACTCAGTTACAGTCTTATATAGAAACTAAGAATATATTACATCCAAGACAATCGGGTTTTAGGAAAGGACACAGCACAGAGACAGTTATGACTTCTTTTTTAAGTGAAATACATACTAGATTGGAGCAGGGTTATATTGCATTAATTATTTCACTTGATTTATCAGCAGTATTTGATCTAATAGATCATGATCTATTTCTTAATCGTCTGAAGGAAGTTGGCATCTCAGGTACAATCTATGATTGGTTTACTTCTTTCCTTACAAATCGGTCGTTTAAAGTAGTACAAAATAGTTCCATTTCGAAAGGTTATCCTGTTTCTTGTGGGGTACCACAAGGATCGATTTTTATCACCAATTTTGTTTAATATATATATATTAGCCCTCTTGCACTACTTATCCAGTCTTTGGGTACTAGTTTTTATTCGTATGCGGATGATTTCCTTTTGATCCATTATGAAACCACTAGACATTGAGTTAACACAAATTCAAAATTGTCTTGATGAGGTGGCTAGCTAGCTTAAAATACATCATTTAATATTAAATCCAGATAAGACTGTTACATCCTGGATTACAGGTCGTGAAACAATCCCTTCTGTAATACCTATATTATTTGATAAACAGATACCAACGGTGCAATCTTTTAGATATTTAGGAGTCATTATTGACTCAGCTTTATCATTTAACGAGCAAATATCTGAGATAGTCTAGAAATCATTTTATCATCTGCGAAAACTGCGTTCAGTTAGAAATTCAATTGATAAAGATTCGCTATGTACTTTAACATATGCATATATTATGACACGTCTGGACTACTGTAAGTAATATCATCTATGCAGGCCTTACTAAGATCAATATAAAACGGCTACAAATGATACAGAATACTGCAGCTCGTATTATTTGTAGGGCTTCAAAATATGATAGGATTTCACCTCTCCTATATCATCTTCACTGGCTTCCAGTTGAAGCCAGAATAAAATTTAAGACTCTTACTTTGACACATAAAGCCTTACATTTACTGACTCCATCATATGTAGCCAATCTTACCTTACCATATTCTCCTACACGAACACTTCGATCGCTTACAGATAATGGATTAGTAATTCCATCACCACAAAAGGCTAGATGGGAATCTACTAGAAACTCAGCTTTCTTCTTTTTAGCTCCTTCTCTTTGGAACTGTCTTCCTAAAACTATTAGATTGGAAGAGTCCTATGTTCAGTTTCGTAAACTTTTGAAAACATATCTGTTTCAGAAAACGTTCGATAATAATCTGGGATGAAAGGGGAAAAACAGACAGAACGAATATGTAGTAACTAAACATATGCTTGATTATATTGTTGGTTATGAATGGTTGTCCATTGTTGATATATCTTTTAGTATGGATGTTTTAGTTTGCTGTGCTGCTCTATCAAATTAATGGATTTCCTATATGTTTTTTTTAATGTAATATTTTATGTTAAGATGTAAACCGTTCTGTTTTGTGAATGCAATAAGAAACGGTATAGTAAATTATAAATAAACGATAAATGATACTACGAACGATTTTAATGACAGGTTGCATATTACTAACAGTAGATCAGCAATTTCATGCTTGAGTTCTTTGAGTTCTCTTGGATGTATGCAATCTGGTCCAGATGATTTACTACTCTTTAATTTGTCATTTTGGCTCAGTACATCTTCCAGGTTCACCGAGATTTCTTTCAGTTCCTCCACATCATCACCCCCAAAAACCACCTCCGGCACAGATCTCCCACATCCTCCTCCGTAAAGACAGAAGCAAAGAATTTGTAAGAGATCTGCCTGTACCGGAAATGATCCCCAAGGGTGATGATACAGAGGAACTGGTTAATTGTACTAGAGTCAAAGACAGACCTAGGTCCTTTTTGGATGGCCAGGAGCTTCAATTAATGAAATTCTCCACCTCCAGTAATGTTGAAGGTCTGCTCTGCATTCTGTTTAATCCAGTTCCTGAGTTCTTATCAGTGGCAGGCAAGGTGTGGAAGCTGAAGGGCTTATTCCATTCCCCTATGGCACTTCAAACACCACACTGAAGAATCATCTCTGAAAAACAGAAAAGTCAGAAGTGTAGGGGAGTGAGAAAGATAATGAACAGACTTTTTCCCAGTGTGTCTCTAATGATAGCAGAAAATACACCAGTTGTGAATCTCTAATATAATCTGCTTTGAATTTCTAATATAATCAAGAAGTTAGATAAATCACTCTCAAGATCTTCAATCCTGGGAGAATAGTTCAGTCATGTTCTGGAAAATAAGACATTTTTTAAAATTGATTTACCTGTTTTGTTTTTCTTCAGTATGTGGCACCAAACAGTACTATATTTTTGGTTTCAGCTTTGGTGGGGCATATTATTATGGAAAATGTATGGCTATAGATGACTGCTTGTAATGCACAAAGAGTCTGGCTCTTAGACAGCCAGCAACAGTCCAGCAGAATCCCTGGCTTACTTGTATATTACCATATACTCTAATGTCGAATTTGATAGTTCAAATGATTAGGAAATACTGGCCAATTTTGACCATTCATAGACAATTCTCTGAGTTGCCTATGTTTGCGTTTACTTGAGGTAGGAATTTGGAGGAGAGGCTCTCCAAGAGAGAGCCGAGATACCATGTGATGGGGGCTGGTGGGGCACGGGTCAGGCACCGTGCGTGCGAATGGTGTGTGTATTGCCAATATGCTTTACAAGTCAGAAAAGTCAATGTATTTCACTCGTGTCAGCGAGTGTTTAAATTGCAGACTTACACTGATTGCAATATGGCCCAATGTGTGTACAGCATTCAGTGCCCTTGTGGGTTGTGGTATATTGGGCAAACAACACGAAAAGTTAAAGTACGGACAGCTCAACATCTAAGTAATTTACATTTAAAACGCATGGAAGCCCCTCTCATGTCTCATTGGTCACAAGTGGGTCATCAGGTACAGGACCTGAGATTTGTAGTATTGTGTCAGGTCATAGCCTTTAGAGGAGGTACTATTTCCCTTATGTTATCGAGGAAGGAACAACGGATGATTTTTAGCTGGAATTCGGTAGCACCCCACAGCTTAAATAAAGACATTGATTGGTTATCAGTGTAGAGATGGGAGGAATGTAGGTTTAAAAGGACAGACCTGACTGGCTCCATACGCATGCACTGGTGTTTTGGGTGCCTGGACGCCTTGTTATGAGTTCCCCACAGCCCGAAGTGCCAGTAAGGAGTGTTATTCACTATATTTATGTACTAGTGTTATTATAGATATGGGGGATATTGTATGTGGGGATGCATGTTTGAGTTGTGTAGATACAAAGACATCTGCTCTGTATTTAGATTACAGACCCCTGATGATGCAATAGTTGCGAAACACGACTCATGTAGGGTCTGGGTGAGATGGGAGCTACATGTTACAGTGGTGGCTTTAATTCAGAGACAGAGCGATACAGGAATATATGGAGCAGTTGAACAAGTTTGTCCACACTTTCTGGTTATTCCTGGAATTCAAAGTTGTTAGCTGAAAGTGTGGAATTCTTTGGCAAGAATTGGAGCTACTCAAGTATTGAAGTCAAGCTTTGGATTTGAACTGGATGATATAACTATCGGAGCATGGACTGTACAGTAGCCTTTGGGACTGTGCCAGCATTTGAGAAGTTCACCCAACTATCTGGCTTTCAGCAAGTAGAGGATTGCTACAAGTATACTGGACATGAAATTGGGGTGGTAATCCAGAGGTGTATGGGACAAACTGTATTATGTAATATTTATGATTTTAGGGATGATAGAGGTATGATGTAGTGATGTGTGGTATGGTATGAGTATGCGTGTGTTGATATAGGTGGGTAGATATATATTATGATTATTATCATTATATAGATTATGGGTAAAATATAATAAAGATTTTGTATTGGTGGAATTTTGTATTTATTTATGGTTGCGTATATATGATATACATGTGTATACTAGGAGATGATCCCCATATTCGCACATCAGATGTTCATGAAGCAGGTTTAGTAATTAATATAAACATTTATATTCTGCTTTACAGTAAAGTAATATAAACATTTATATTCTGCTTCATTGTGAAGTTCAAGGCAGACTCCAAAAATGCATAGCAAGAATACATCACTATACATAATAAATTCAGCTACTGGTATTTTATTTATTTATATGGGACATTTATAGCCCACATTATCCTGAAAAAAGCTTGTGTTCAATGTGGTATATAACACAAGCCAAACAAATCCACCCGCTCAAAAGGAATATAGGACCAAAATTTAGTGAAATAACTCATAAATATTATAAAATGAAAGGGAAGGTATCTGGATTGGTGCTGAATATCTGCGTCTAATTGGCTATCTGCTAATTGGGATATTCAGCAAGAGATACCAGCTATCTCCCATTGAATATCTGAAGTTAGATGCTTAAATGCTATTTAACTGGCCAGGAGCTGTTCTGGCTGGTTAAATAGTGTTGAATATCGGGGGGAAAAGCGAAGATACTTACCTGTAGCAGGTATTCTCCGAGGACAGCAGGCTAATTGTTCTCACATGTGGGTCGACGTCCGCGTCGGCCCAGGAATCGGCATTTTGCAAGCAAAATATAAACAAAGTTTTGACCGAGTCTTCTGGTGCGCATGCGGACTGACTTCCTGCCTGCCGCGCGAGCGTGCCTTCTCAGTTTAATCAAAAAGCAAATAAAGAAATAAATAACAACTCCAAAGATGAGTTGGGCGGGTTTTTGAGAACAATCAGCCTGCTGTCCTCAGAGAATATCTGCTACAGGTAAGTATCTTCACTTTCTCCGAGGACAAGCAGGCTACTTGTTCTCACATGTGGGGTATCCCTAGCAACAAGGCTCACTCAAAACAATGAACATTGGTCAACTGGGCCTCGCAACAGTGAGGACATAACATAGATTGACCTGAAACCATAAACAACTGAGAGTGCAGCCTGAAACAGAACAAAAATGGGTCTAGGGGGGTGGAGCTGGATTCTAAACCCACGAACAGATTCTGTAGCACTGACTGCCCAAACCGACTGTTGTGTTGGGTATTCTGCTGATAGCAGTAGTGAGATGTGAATGTGTGGACTGATGACCACATTGCAGCCTTG
This sequence comes from Microcaecilia unicolor, assembly GCF_901765095.1. Classification (NCBI taxonomy): domain Eukaryota; kingdom Metazoa; phylum Chordata; class Amphibia; order Gymnophiona; family Siphonopidae; genus Microcaecilia; species Microcaecilia unicolor. Next base: position 595,102,105 of record NC_044032.1, read on the forward strand.
CAAATCTTTTCAATGAAGGCTGACTTTAAGTGAGCCACTGACGCAGCCATGGCTCTAACATTGTGAGTCGTGACATAGCCCTCCAGAGCAGTGGCATAGCCAGAAGGCAATTTTTGGGTGGGCCAACAGTTTGGATGGATGGGCACTAGAGAAACACCTGCCACCTGATATGCCCTGCCCATGCCCCTACTCCTACCGCACACCTACCCCACTCCCAATAACTTCAATGGGAGTAGCAGTGCTGGCCTCAGTGGCTGCAGGCCACATTGAGAGCTAGGGGAAATATAAGAGGGTGCACTCTTCATCCTCCACTGAGCCACGGTCCTCTAACACACATATGCTTTCCCCTAATATGCCCTAAATATTACAGTGGGGCCCTAAAATATCAATACATCTATCAAGAAAACTGAACAAACCAAAGTACTATAGAATACTACATAGAAAATTGATGCTAACAGGATACTTTGGTCACACACACAAAACACAAATGCCAAATATAGAATAAGTGACCACAAACCATAAACAAATTAAATCAAAATCTCAAGAGGCCAGACCTTGCATTTAGCACAGCACAGAGAAATACAAAGAGATGCATTTGCTCCTATACTATGCAAAATGTGATAGTACATGCAAGAGACAGTGTTAAGGGAGGTACAACTAGGGCAACTGCGTTTGGCCCCCTAGCCAGAGAGAACCCCCAGCTGGAAGCTGAAGAAGGTGCAGCCTGTTAGTAAGCTTTTGTGTCCCCTCCCAAATTTCTGCCTTGGGCCCCAGCTCACTCTCTCCAGCCCATTCCCCGCCTCTCACTCACTCTCTCCACCTCCCCTCACAGGCAGGGGCAAGGACATTGATGCCCAGCCCAACCACCATTAGCTTCTCCTCCTGACCACTGCTGTGGCGGCCTTGAGGAATCGCGAGCTTCCATGCTCTGCTCTTTCCTGCCTCTCTCTCTCCACCACCCCTGCGTCCCCCTTTGCAGCATCTCCCATCTCCCATATTCATCCCCTTCCATCCAGTGTCTCCCTTTCCCTCCAGCATCTTTATGTTCCCTTTTCCTTCCAGTGTCTCCCCTCCCCCTTCCATCCAGCATCTTGTCCTCTCTCCCTCTTTACGGCATCTCCCATCACTCTTGTTCATCCCCTTCCATCCAATGTTTTCCCTTTCCTCCAGCATCTTCCTCTCTTTCTCCCTGCCATTGCCTTCCTCTCTCTCTCTATCTTCTTCCATTTAATGTCTCTCCCTTCCATCTAGAATCTCCTCTCTCACTCCCCCTTCCTTGCTACAGCCATCCAGGATTTCTTGTACTCCGCCTCGCCTCTCGCTCACTCTCTCCAGCCCATTCCCCGCCTCTCACTCACTCTCTCCACCCCCCCTGACAGGCAGGGGCAAGGACATTGATGCCCAGCCCAACCACCACTAGCTTCTCCTCCTGGCCACTGCTGTGGTGGCCTTGAGGAATCGCGAGCTTCCATGCTGTGCTCTGCCCTGCCCTTCCCTGCCTCTCTCTCTCCACCACCCCTGCGTCCCATCGTGGCTGCAAAAAAAAAAATGAAAAATGTGTGCGGGGCTGTGTAACCCTGCATGCTACCCTCGGTCCCTGCAGCATTATTTTCTTCACCCGTCACCGGCAGCGCTGCCATTTATTCACACAGGCAGCTCTGCTCCCCTTTGACACATCCATCCAGCCCGGTTGGGGTGGTTGGCTTAGCGGAGTTTTAAAAAGGTTGGACGGCTTTCTGGAGGAAAAGGACATAGAATGTTATTGAATGGAAGTAGGAATAATCCACTATTTCTGGGATGGGCGGGACAAAATGCTTGTTCTTTTGGCTGCTGTCAGAGACAGGGTGCTGGGCTCGATGGACCCTTGGTCTGTCCCACCATGGCGATGCTTATGTTTTTTGTCTTTTTGGTGGAGGGGAAGGATAAGAGGGAATCCCATAGGACTCATCAGAAGGAAAATACCTGGGATTTTCCTCTTCCTCCCATGAACGCTCATCTTCAGTAACAGACAAGACATCCCTCAGAGCAGTCTGAAACTGAGCCTGCCTCAACGCCGAGGAACAATGTCCTCGATGGTGGTGCCGAGAAGTTGACGCCTGTCTGGACTGTGATGAAGCATCCTCCACCGACGTCGAAGGGGAATCGACCTGGGTGGCAGCTGACACCGATGCCGCAGGCGGCACTGAGGTCAAGAACCTCACCACAGGCGAAGGGCCAGATGCCGCTGCAGCAGACGATACGGAAGGCACAAGCACCCCTGAAACCGAAGCAGACTGGTGCAGCAATCCTTCCAGAAGCTCTGGAAGCAGGTCCCTGATGCGCTCGTCAAGAGCCGCCGTCAGACAAGGCTGCGGGGTTGGTAAAGGAGCCGGTGGCAGAATCTGTCGATGCTCGGGAGCAGGTACCGGGCTGCCAGAAGACTGACGCATCGGCACCTCCTGAATGGAGGGCACCGACACTTCTCGGGTGCCAATTCCCTCGACGCCCCAGAGCTCCCAGCACCGTGTGTCGAAGGAGAACGATGACGGTGCTTCTTCGCCTTCGCTCGACGCCCGTCATCGAGACTCCTCGGTACCGATGAGGAGGACGTGGAATCCTCATGCGTCCTCAGGGCCTGGTCTGACGAAGGTGGGTCCTGGGGGGCCTGCATAACATGAGGCTTCGAGGCAGGTGGAGACCTACTCGATGCCTCACTGCTCTCAGCGTGAATTGGTATTTCAGCAGCCATTACCTCTGCTCCTGATGTCGATGCTTCCCTCGATTCCGATGTCGACGCCGCTGACCTCGGCACCGATGTTGACGTCGAAGGACCAGACCAAGCCCCAAAAAGCTTTTCTCGTTGGGCTTCTCGATGTGCTTGGGTCCGTTTCTTCATACAAAGACACAGACTACAAGCTGCTAGGCTATGGTTGGGCCCAAGGCACTGGATACACCAGGCGTGGGTATTGGTACCTGAGATGGTCCGGTTGCACCGAGTACAACGTTTGAAGCCGCTGGGTGTCTTCAATGACATGGAAGGAAAAACGGCTTCGGCGAAATCAAAAGACGCGATTGTGCTGGTTAAAAGAAAAAAAGGGCACAAAAAATAAGGGAATAACCCGACCGTGTAGCCTAAGCTGGCCGCGTCGAAAAAAACAAAGGAAACTTTAAAAAGTGAAAAAAATCTAAAAGACACTACGGATTATTTTTTTTTTGGAAAACTGCACAAAAGTAAAATAAAGAACAAAATAGCGAAAAATTTGCAAACACTCTTTTCCTGGGCCTGAGAGGAACGGAGATAGAAACCTATCGCACCTCAGCGCGGAAAAAAAGAAAACTGAGGAGGTACGCTCACGCGGCGGGCAGGAAGTCAGTCTGCGCATGTGCGGTGTGTGCTGCACGCGCGCCAGAAGACTCTGGCAAAACTTTGTTTATATTTTGCTTGCAAAATGCCAATTCCTGGGCCGACGCGGATGTCGACCCAAATGTGAGAAAAAGCAGCCTGCTTGTCCTCAGAGAATATATTTATTCCAGACCTCACATCCAGAAAATGGATGTGTTTTTAAAATGTGCAAGGGAACACATATGTAAAAACTAGGCTTCTCTGGATTGTGCCTGCTTTTATTTGATCTTTGTACAGGGGTTTCCAGGAGCACATGTACCTTTTTTGGACATTTAACATTAGTGCCCTGTTATGAAATCACCGTGTATGTGTTTTTGATGGAAAGTTTTCTAAGTTCCAAGTGGACACACATGTTCTCATGACTTAATAGTGTTAGTTTTTGTACTTTTTGGGGGCAAAGCTTTAATCTAGTCCTAAATGTCAGACTACTCCCTAAATAATTTGTAATAACAGTTTGTAGCAGGGCTATAAGAACAAAAACTTTGAAAAAAAACATCGATCCAAGAATTAAATGTTAAATATAATTTATCACAAGTTGTCTGGAAAGATCACGCTGCCAGAACAATTAAAAGTACTGCCCTTCCTAACCTTGTTTCTGAAGGGTATGATTTTAATAACTGATTATGTGGATAGTGGAGTAGCATGGCATACTTTAAATGATAGCTCTGCACATCATTTTAAACTGCAGCTGAGTTTTTGTGGAAGGAGAAGTTACATCCACATTATGACAATTAATGATATTTTAAGTTACCCTTAATGACTTTATAATGATTTACTACATTTCTTAAAATAGTGATAATAATCCTGAATTACTGAGTGGGTCTTCTGAAAGTGCATATGGAATGTACGTTTATACCAAATGAATTTGCTAAGAATAATGTAATCAGGCTGGATAGCACCTTAAATTATAATGCTGAGAAACCCAAATACCACAGCTTCATTATTCATAATGGGCTCATATTTCAATAACAGTATTAAAAATTAAATATTACTTTAATTTGCTTTTGTTAAAACAAAAGATCCAGAATAGAATACTCTCAGAAGAATGATCTTCAGCAGTATAGATTAGCTATTTTTTTTTGTATAATCATCTGAATAGCTTCCAAAACCTTTACTGGGTGGTACCCAGTCAGCATTAGCTTATTGGCATCAACATGCTTCCTGTCCTCTAGTGCGTGCTAAATGCTAAGAAGCCCATAAGTATATAAGGGGTTTCTTAGCATTTAGTGCACACTTAGCTTTAGTAATAGATCCCCTTCGATTCCACAGTGTATAATAGAATTAGGTGTTATTAGAGTAACCTTATTTTACTCTAAGGTCCCTGTATACTAAGGTGCATTAGTGTTTTTAGTGAGCCTACACTTAGCACGTGCTAACCATGTAGGCGCCTATAAGGATATTGTAGGCACATACATGGTTAACGCACGCAAATGGTTAGCCTGCGTTAACAATGTTAACGCACCTGTAACGATGCTTAGTAAACAGGGCCCTTAATATGTTAGGATACCAAGAGGCATATTTTCAAAGCACATAGACTTTCAAAGTTACGTGGAGGGACATTTTTGATATGATATCTAAGTTTTGATATGATATCAAAACTTTTGATGTTTTGCTAAAGTCTATCTTTTTTTTTTTTTTTCAAAAATGGCAATTTGCTAGATGTTTTTGTGCCCTGTGTGATTATCTTTTAGGCCTGTTTTTTAAACTAAAAAAATGCACAAAATCAGTTGGGATGTAGGAGGAGACAGCATTCTTAGTAAACTGGCCACACAGACATCCCAGGAGAGCAGGGGGCATCCTAGGAGGCACTGCAGTTATTATTATTATTTTTATTTATTGCACTTGTATCCCACATTTTCCCACCTCTTTGCAGGCGCAATGTGACTTACAAAACATCATGGATAATGGAAATGAAAAGAGAATAGGCATTTGGTGTTACAGAAGGATGTTGGATTGCATGGTAATGGAATACATGATAGTAATATAATAGAAGGCATTATTAACATTTCTGGAATTATATAAGAGTTTTACATGATTTGATCTTTGTGGCATATCTTGCCGAAGAGATGGGTCTTTAGTAGTTGACTTTAAGTAAATGCTTCCAAGTATACATCTCACTTTTGCTCCCTTATTTTGTCTGCTGAGTCCCCCAAAACCTACTACCTCCAACTATTCACCACTACAATAGCCCTTATGGGTGAAGGGGACACCTATATGTGAGTAGAATGGGTTTCTGGTAAGTTTTGGAGAGCTCACAGTTTCCACCACAAGTATAACAGGTAGAGGAAGGTATGGGCCTGGGTTCATCTGTCTACTGTGCACTGAATCCACCATTAGACTACTTCAGGGACCTGCATGCTGGTGTAAAGGACTTGAGTATAACATCTGAGGCTGCTAAGTAATGTTTTTAATGGTACCTGGTCAAAATGGCCCTGACAAAAAAAAAAGCTCCCAACATAATAGTCCTTCACATAACAGCCACTGTCAAAATGGTATGCCCACAATATAACCCTTGACAAGTTAGCAGCAAGTTCCATTTACCACCACCCTCTATCTCCTACCATTCAATCAATTTTTTACCCAATCAGTTGCTCTAGGTCCCACACCGAGGGCACTCAATTTATTTATCAGTCGCCTGTGCGGAACTGTGTCAAAGGCTTTGCTGAAATCCAAGTATACCACATCAAGCGCCCCTCCCACATCCAACTGTTTGGTCACCCAGTCTAAGAAGACAGTCAGATTCGTCTGACACGACCTGCCACTAGTGAAGCCATGCTGCCTCGGGTCCCGCATTCCATGTAGTTCAAGAAATGTCACAATCCTCCTCTTTAGAAGTGTTTCCATTAGCTTACTCACCACCGAGATCAGATTGACAGGTCTGTAATTCCTTACCTCCTCCTTACTTCCACTGTTGTGCAAAGGAACCACATCCGCCATTCTCCAGTCCACCGGGACCTCTCCAGTTTCTAAGGAAGCATTGAAGAGGTCCGTCAGTGGAGCCGACAGAACTCCGAGTTCCTTAGGCACCCTCGGGTGTATCCCATCAGGCCCCATCGCTCTGTCTACTTTTAGTTTGGCAAGCTCCTCACGAACACAGTCCTCTGTAAACGGGTCTTAGTCTACCATACATCCATCCCCTTTAGCCTTTGTTTCCTGCAGCCCTACCCCCGGTTTTTCATTTGTGAACACAGAGCTAAAATAATCGTTAAGCAGTTCAGCTTTATCCTTATCATCTTCCACATATTTCTCTCCCTCAGCTTTGAGCCTCACAATGCTATTATGGCACTTCCTCTTGTCACTCATTGTCTGGGTATAGATAGCACTACCATGTAATGGGGCTTCCCCCCACCTATAGTTTCCAGTTTTCTGTGATTGACTTCTTGTAAGCTTTCCCTATTGGTTGTTAGCTCTGAGCTAGGGCCAGCCCTCCCTCTCTGCCCCTGTAGGCTGTGTGAGAGATCCTAGTTCTCCTTGCAGTTGCATACCATGGTGATCAGCAGCTATTCTGGGGGCTGATCCCTCCTTAATCTACTATAAATCCATCAAGATTTTTTACCATCTCCCCAAGTCATTCCCCTTTTATTTCTCCCCCTTATTCTCATTTGAGTGTTATAGCTTTTCCTCTTAGCTGGGCTGAGATTCTGGCTATCTCCTTGTCTCTGGAGCGGTTAGATACAGACTATTGCAGAAGGCAACAATTTTCTTCTAAGCAACTGAACTGTAAATTGGATTTTCTTTGTTTATTTTGAGTACTATAATGAAGAAGATTTGCTTAAGAATTGGGAGTCTTCTGGTAAAGATTTTACTTGGGGGATGGTTTAAACTGGCTGTTTAAGCTACACTATACTTTGCCTAGAACAGTACAATGTCAGTATTAGAAAAAGAAGAATCAATTCACCACTGGATAAAAGATGCAAAAAAGGAAGACCAGAAAGACCTGATTCCTAAGTGAGGATCCTTTATTTGCACGTGCAAATTGCAAATAACCCTCCTAAAAAGAATCATCATAATGTGTAAAAGTAGGTGTTATGTTTCTCTGAATATATACTACCATGACGTTTTATAATAGCAATTTTCAATGTATACAACATGCTTTATAGGCAGAAAATGTTTCACACATGTACATGTTACCAGGGCATAATTTTGGTGGAGCAGGGATAGAGTTGTGATGTATATTGTGTGATCCACCAGCTGGAGCAAGACCCCAAGGGTCATGGATGTTAGGAATTAAGCAGTTGCTATACCCAGTTAAAGCTCAAAGTCCCAAAGAATAGCAGAAATAAAGGTTAAACTAAGACCTTACCTGAGAGATGTTCCATCTGCATCCAACAAAAATCCCTTTAGCCAAACACGACAGGAATTTGTGGGAGGGGTAGCTGGAAACAGGATATGAGAAAGAGACTTAGCAGGCAGCCTGGAAGGGACTGCATGTACTGGGAGATGCAATGCAGGAGCTGCTTTCTCCCAGGTGGGAAAGCTACAAATCTAATCTCTATAGTAGCTCCAGGAAAGGGGTGTGGCTAGAAAAATTCTAGCATGGCTAACAGCCACTATAAAGAGGAGCTGCCAGGGAGAAAAGAGAGGAGAGAGAGAACAACTACTACTACTACTTATCATTTCTAAAGCGCTACTAGACGTACGCAGCGCTGTACACTTGAACATGAAGAGACAGTCCCTGCTCGACAGAGTTTACAATCTAATTACGACAGAGCTAAAAATCCCTGGGTTATAGATAGTCCCAAAAGGAATAAAAGGCCAGAGGCAGGTAAAAGCCAAGGTTATCAGACTAAGGAAAAATCTGGAAGCGAAAAAGCCTAGGAAGGTTGTACTTAGTAGCCTAAAAGGGATTCGGAACTGTCCTGGATTATAAAGGGGGTTTAGAACTACCCTTGTCTGGGAAATGGCCCTGGATTGTAAAGGGGGGTTGGAATCTGGGAATAGGATTGGTATTGCCCTGGGTGGTGAGTAGGGTTTGGAATTGCCTTGAAGTATAAAAGGGGTTTGAAATTGCTCTGGGTTGTAAAAGGGGTTTGAGAACTGCCCTTGGTTGGAAAAAGGAGGAATGCTGTTTGGGTAACTGTTCTTGGGTGTAAAGTACAACCTAGAGGTAACCCAACTAGAAGCTTGGGAGTAGTAAGTTTAGACAGGTGTAATAGAGGAAGAAAATGTGTTTAAAATAAAATTGTATGTTGTGTAAGGTATGTTCTACAAGCTTGTAACAAGGAGTATGGGTCTAGTTAACTTTCTGTTATATAATTGTGGGAAAACAAGAAATACTTTTGTTGAATTATGTTACTCTCTGAAAGGTGAAAGGAGTAGCATTGTTTAAGTGAATGGAAAGTTGTTATACTCAGAAAAATTGGTATTTTATTTATGTAAACCTTGTGAGGGCTTAATTAGTTGCTAGGCAACCACCTAGGCTAGGGGGAGTGGCAGATACCTGAGAGGTTAAAGTAATGACTGTGGTAGCTCAGCCACAGTAGAAATCAGTTCCCTCAGGGCCAGTCCTCTCTGCTACAGAAAGGCAGACCCCATTCAGGCAGTCCTTGGCTTTGGTGGAAGCATTAGGACCAAGAAAAGGAAACCAGGACGTTCCCTAGTGGTGACAATGAGGGGCATAATCGAACGTCGCCGGCAAAATAGTTCGCCGGCGATCTATTTTGGTGGCGGCACAACAGCTGACCGGAACCGTATTATCGAAAAAGATGGCCGGCCATATTTTTTTACGATAATACGATTTAACCCAGCCAAATGCCAGAGTTCGCCGGGTTTGAGATCACCGGTTTTGTTTTTCAGCAATAATGGAAAAAAATGCCGGCCATCTCAAACCCAGCGAAATCCAAGGCATTTGATCATGGGAGAGGCCAGCATTTTTAGTGCACTGGTCCCCCTGACATGCCAGGACACCAACCAGGTACCCTAGGGGGCACTTCTAAAAATGTTTAAAAAATACAAAAAAAGCTCCCAGGTGCATAGCTCCCTTACCTTGGGTGCTGAGCCCCCCAAATCCCCCCCAAACCCACTCCCCACAACTCTGCACCATTACCATAGCCCTTATGGGTGAAGTGGGGCACCTACATGTGGGTACAGTGGGTTTTGGGGGTTTGGAGGGCTTAACATTTACCACCACAAGTGTAACAGGTAGGGGGGAGATGGACGTGTGTCTGCCTGCCTGAAGTGGACTGCACCCATTAAAAACTGCTCCAGGGACTTGCATACTGCTGTCAGGGAGCTGGGTATGACATTTGAGGCTGGCATACAGGCTGGTAAAAAAAGGTTTTGATTTGAATTTTTTTAGTGTGGGAGGGGGTTGGTGACCACTGGGGGAGTGTGGGGTCATCCCCCATTCCCTCCGGTGGTCATCTGGTCAGTTGGGGCACTTTTTTGAGGTTTGGTCATGAAAATAAAAGGACCAAATAAACCCGGCGAAATACTGCTTAACGCCGCTTTTTTTTCCAATTTTCCGCGAAAGCTGGCCATCTGGTAGTCATGCCCATGCCCGCCCATGTCCCGCTTTCACTATGCCGCCGACACGCCCCCTTGAACTTTCACTGGCAAGGCAACGGGAAAGCGGTGATGCTGTCAAAAAAGCCGCTTTTGATTATACCGATTTCACCGCTTTTGAGAGATCGCCGGCCATCTCCTGATTTATGTCGGGAAATGGCCGGCGATCACTTTCAAAAATAAGCCTGAATATGTACTTTCCCCCGATATTCAGCACTATTTAACCGTTCAGAATGGCTGCTGATTGGTTTAACCGGCTATCTGCCAATATTCAGCAGGGGATAACCAATTATCCCCTACTGAATATTCCTGGTTAGTGGCTAGCTGGTTAAATCGGCCAATATAACCGGCTATCCGATTTTTAAACAGGTTTTTGCGGCCATATTTGGACGCATGAAAACCTGCTATATCTTTGGCCGGTTTAAAGGTAACTGGCAAAGTCTGACTATTGGCTTTGCCAGTTACCTTTAAACCGGATATTCAATGCCGGTCACTGGAAATGGCCCAGAATTGAATATCTGGGCATAGCGCTGATTGCGGGAATTAGACGGTCTAACTTGCAGTGGTATGAATATTGTCCCCTTTATAAATAGCAACAAATGTACATACAGTACATATACATATTTACTCTTGCCTTGGAGCAGCTGTAAATTTATGTGAGAAGATTAGTGCCCTACTGGGTAGTTCTGGGAGCTTGTTTTAGAAAGGTGCTACTAGATGTATGCAGTGCTGTACACATTATATGCAGGTATTTTTTCTTTCCCTTGAGGGCTCACAATGTATGCTTTTTGTACCTGGGGCAATGGAGCAGGGGCGTATCTAAACTGCGGCGGTAGGGGGGGCCAGGGCCAGAGTGAGGGGGCACATTATAGCCCCCCCCTCGCCGCTGCTGCCGCCGCCATTGCCGACCCCCCTCTCCCCAGCCGCTGCCATTGCCAACCTCCCCCCGCCGTTGCTGTCGCCTACCTTCGCTGGCGGGGGACCCCAACCCCCGCCAGCCGAGGTCCGCTTCCTCCTGCCGGCTGCCTTTAAAAGAATTCCTTCAGCTGGCGGGGGACCCCCAACCCCCGCCAGCCAAGCCGAGGTCCTTTCATTTCTTCCACTGCAGTCTGCAAAGCTGGCGCCGAAAGTTTCTTCTGAGTCTGACGTCGCTGCACGTTGTACATGCAGGACGTCAGACTCAGAAACAGAATATACTGTTTCTGAGTCTGACGTCCTGCACGTACAACGTGCAGCGACGTCAGACTCAGAAGAAACTTTCAGCGCCAGCTTCGCAGACTGCAGTGGAAGAAATGAAAGGACCTCAGCTTGGCTGGCGGGGGTTGGGGGTCCCCCGCCAGCTGAAGGAATTCTTTTAAAGGCAGCCGGCAGCGGCAGGAGGAAGCGGACCTCGGCTGGCGGGGGTTGGCAGCGGTAGGGGGGCCAGGGTGAAATTTGCGGGGGCCCAGGCCCCTGTGGCCCCACGCAGATATGCCCCTGCAATGGAGGGTTAAGTGACTTGCTCAAGGTCACAAGGAGCTGCAATGGGAATCAATCCCAGGTTGCTAGGATCAAAGCCTGCTGCACTAATCATTGAGCCGTGCTCTGTCTTTATAAAATGTACAATCTTAAACTGTATTGATAAGTACATTATACGTATGGCTGACAAAAACAGCTAAATCCATATGTGTATACACAAATATGTTATAGAGGACCTCAGAACAAGGGAGCATCTTACAGCTCTAAACTATGCTGTGATCATGACTCCTTTCCTATAACACTGGACATTATAATTTTAGTTTCCATAACGGGATTGGACATTTTTTTTATAGATTTCTGGATGCTGATCACAGAAATGACATAAATAAATGTTCTTTAATGTATGCTTTTCTAGAAATTTGTTAAGACACATGTGCGTCAACAAGACATCACTAGTAAATGAATGCTGTTCAGTTTATTAAATATTTTATTACATCAATTAGCCCTATTTTTGTCACTTCTAGGAGAAGTTGATGAATAGCTAGTTATTGCATGACCTGATGGTTAATTAAACTGAAAATGTTGAGGAAATATATGAATCAGGCTGACACTTTCTGCTATATTTGCAGTGAGATCTGTTTGAAGGCACAAAGAATCGTCATCATGGTGGAAAGTCTTTCAATCTTTTTTTTCTTTTTAGCTTTTTTTTTTTTTTTTTTTTTGCAAATTTTAGAAATGCAAATAAAACTTGGTACTTTTTAAAAATAAATGCAGATAAGGTTAATACTTATAACTGCGCTATTGGTTTTGCTTTCAATTAATTAATTCAAAAGATATCTGTTCCCCATATGCTTAAGTATGTCCACTCTTCTTTAATTATGCATGATATAGCTATATTCATTATAAAGTGTTTCCCTCTTGTGATCTCTGAATATGAAATCTATCTATCTATCTATCTATCTATCTATCTATCTATCTATCTATCTATCTATCTATCTATCTATCCATTAAAATGATATTCCAATGCAGTGGAAAAACAAGCTTCAGGAATGCTAATGTAATCTGCTTTAAAACACATATCTGGCACTACAAAAATATCTTTATTTTTGTAGTGCCAGAGTGTACCTGGCGGTAAACTGCCCGGTTACCGCCGAGATGGCGCGGGAGCCCTTACTGCCACCTCAATGGGTGGCGGTAAGGGCTCCATCTGAAATGGCCACGGGGCAGGCGCTTTACTTGCCACATGGCCATTTCCTACAGGACAGAGAGACTTCCCTTTTACCCACCTCGAATATTGTGTTCAATTCTGGTCACCGCATCTCAAAAAAGATATAGTGGAATTAGAAAAGGTACAGAGAAGGATGACAAAAATGATAAAGGGGGTGGGACGACTTCCCTATGAGGAAAGGCTGAAGCATCTAGGGCTCTTCAGCTTGGAGAAAAAATGGCTGAGGGGAGATATGATAGAGGTCTATAAAATAATGAGTGGAGTGGAACGGGTAGACGTGAAGCGTTTGTTTAGTCTTTCCAAAAATACTAGGACTAGGGGGCATGCGATGAAGCTACAAAGTAGTACATTTAAAACGAATCAGAGAAATGTTTTCTTCACTCAACATGTAATTAAATTCTGGAATTCGTTGCCAGAGAATGTGGTAAAGGCGGTTAGCTTAGCGGAGTTTAAAACCGGTTTGGACGGCTTCCTAAAGGAAAAGTCCATAGACCATTAATAAATTGACTTGGGGAAAATCCACTGCTTGTTTCTGGGATAAGCAGCATAAAATGTATTGAGCTTTTTTGGGATCTTGCCAGGCATTTGTGACCTGGATTGGCCACTGTTGGATACAGGATGCTGGGCTTGATGGACCTTTGGTCTGTCCCAGTGTGGCAATACTTATGCACTTCTGTAATGTACAGGAGGTGAATATCTCTCCAAAGGACTAAGATAGAATGTAAGAGAAGACACTGCAGTTACTAATAAGATATAATTGGCATAACAATAAACTCCAATGCCAAATTCATCTATAAGATAAAACAGAGGGCAGAGAAAAATATTAAAGTGCAAGTTAGACAATGCAGACCCCTGCGGAACCTCACAAGTCAAAAGCATATTGAGGGGATCCAAAAACACCGTCAGCACAGGATAACCCTTATCTAATGAACAATGAATCTCATTCATCTGTTCAGTCTTATTTGTTTCAGTACTATGCCCTATACAAAAACCCAGTTGAAAGGGTAGGAGCCCCAACTTCGCAACACGCTGTCTAAGCTGTACCAGAACTACCTATCACTTTAGAGACACACCCCAAGTTAGAAAATAGCCAATAACTAACAGGGGATAACAAATCCTGCGCCTCTGACTTTAATCTAAAGCTGAAGAACTAAGCCTTCTGAAAGATTATGGTTAGGGTTACCATATGGCTCCAGAAAAAGGAGGACGGATTTGTTGGAATAATGTATTGTATTTTACATGCATTGCCTGTCACCAATTTTTTCTCTGTGATTACTCTGTGACCTCTGATGTAAATTGCTTAGAGAGGTCACACCCATGCAACTTCCTGTGGGGGTTAGGCACAGCACATGGAGCTCATGTTCTCTCCTAACCTGAGAGAATCTATGGTGGTGTGAGCATCCATTACCATCTAAGCACATGGAAAGAGCTGATAATCCAAATGTATAGTATTATGTATATATAAGCCTGTCTGAATATAATCTAACAACAAACTGTGAGTAAACAGATGTTTTGTTACTTCAACTTTAAAGTGACTCAGCAGTGAATTATTCAGGGGTGTATGAGAGAGATGAAGAAAGAAATTAACATTTCTAAAGCTGAAGCTGTGTGTATAAAATCTGCTAATTATTTACTACAAATAATCCAACAAAAGGGTTATGGGCCCAGGGCCAGGAATTGAAAAGAAGAGAAATATTACCAGGCAGTAAAAAAGCCACATTTTTCTCTTAAGTTTTAAAAGAAAGATTCAGTCTGTCTCTCTCTCCCCCCACACACCAAACAGCAGGCAAGGCTAAGAAAATGGCTGAGGGAGGAAATTCACCATTTTTCTACTCTCTCAAGGTGCCTAAATTAACTGAATTTAATTATCAGCAGTGGGAACTAAGATTCATATGTCTCCTTCAAGCAAAGAAACTAAATATATGCTTAGACCAAAACAGAACAGCTGAAAATATGGCTGAATGGGACAATGCAAACTATTATGTGAAGTGCATGTTTTTGGAAGCTCTCTCAGAGAAACAAGCCATATTAGTGGAGGGAAAAGATACACCAAAGGACATTTTATATAAACTGAGAACTATGTATGCAACTACATATGCAAAACAGCAACCAATTTGGTTAGCAGAGTTGAATGAAACCAAATTAAGGGATAAAAGTAAATGTAATGATCACATTATGCATCTTATGTCTTCATTTCAAAAGCTAGAACTTTCTGGAATTCCCATGTGTGATGCATTGAAAAGAGCATTTCTTTTTACCTCACTATCAAAGAAGTTTGATGTTTTTAGGTCTGTAAATGAAGCCATTGAAGGGCAATCTTTTGAACAGGCAGCATCAAAACTAAGGCAGGAATGCATAATAAATGATTCTGAGGAGATGTGTTCTCAAAGCAAGTCAGAGAGAAATGAAACAAATTTCTTGGCAAAGAACAGAGGAAGGCGGAGCTATGGGAAAACTCCACCCAAGGGCAAGCTGATTTGCTATTCATGTGGAAAGGAGGGACATGTATCTAAATGGTGTAAGGAAACACAAAACACCCCCTCTAGCTCACCTAAGCCAATGGAACTAAAGAATTTTCCAAGCAGAAAATGTATGAAGGACAAAAATAAACATAAGGGCTTTCTAATGGCAGAAAAATCTTTGACTATGGTAAATAATAATTCAAATGAAAGTACTTGGATTTTGGATTCGGGGAGCACATGCCATTTAACCAATTCTAAGGATTTCTTTCAGGAAATGTGTCCAGAAGAAGGTATTCTTAATACTGCAAATGCAGGGACTGCTAAGATCCAAGCAAAAGGCATTGGATTCTTAAAATGCAAAGTGTCTAATGAAGTTAAAGAAATTCCTGTAAGTGATGTCTTGTATATTCCCCAAGCAGTTTGCAATATGCTTAGTGTATCTACATTAGATAAGAAGGGATTTGTGATTCATTTTGAAAACAGTAAGTGCACAATCTCTAAAAATGATGAAGTGTATGCTGAAGCTTTTATGCATAATGATGTTTATAAACTGAGCATTTCAGGTGAAGCCTCACATCTGGCGCAAGTAAGGAAGAATGATGGTAAATGTAGTCTGGAAATCTGGCACCGCCACCTGGGACATCGTGATTTTAAGGTGATCCAGGATCTTCACAGTGGGCAACTAGCCACCGGCATTCAGATAAGTGCAGATGCTGGTAAAATGGAGAAATGCATAGACTGTGTTACTCAAAAAGGTGTGAGACCCTCATTTCCTGCATACACAGGAAATAGGAGTAATAAAGTGCTGGACTTAATACACAGTGACTTATGTGGACCGTTTAATATCCCATCATTGGGAAATAACAGATTTGTGCTAATATTCTTGGATGATTTCTCTAGATACTGTGTGGCCTATTTGCTGAAAGAAAAAAGTCAAGTCACAGACATGCTGAAGAAATACGTAGCCATGGTGAGCAATAAATTTGAAAGAAAACCAAAGGTTCTTCAGACCGACAATGGTGGTGAGTTCACTTCACAAAGCATGCGCACATTTCTAGAACAAGAAGGCATTCAGCATATCACAACAGTAGCTTATACACCAGAGCAAAATTCTGTTGCAGAGAGAAAATTTAGGTCACTTGTGGAAATGACCAGATGTATGCTGTCAGATAGCAATCTCCCTAAAAGACTATGGGGGGAAGCCATTCTCACAGCAGTGTACCTACAAAACAGAATGCCAACTAAAGGCGCTGAGCGCACACCACATGAGACATGGCATGATAGGAAGCCAAACCTGTCACACATAAGAACATTTGGAAGTACAGCATATGCTCATGTACCAAAGCAAAGAAGGCATAAGCTGGATTCCACAACAGAAAGGGGCATTTTAGTTGGCTATGCTCCAGGACACAAAGGATATAGAATTTTGAATCTGAAAACTGGCATTGTTGGCATAAGACATGTTACATATTTTGATGAAAACAAAAGGGTTGATAAAGGCTGGATTATCCCAGATGAGCCTTATCATCCAGAATATGAAACTAGAACCATAATAGACATGCCAGTGCATATAAATGCCATACCAAGGCAGATGTCTGAAAGCAACTCATCTGTATCTAACGAGGAACAGGCAGAGGAAGCAGACACAGAAAGGATCATCGCAGGAGACAGTACAGTTGGAGAAGGGGAATCAATTGGAGAAGGACTCTCAGATTTAGAGGATGCGGAAAGGTCAGACCAACCTGTTGTCAGACGCTCATCCAGGGAAAACAAAGGTGTTCCACCCCCAAGACTGTCTTACCTAACAAAGTCAGCAGAAGCTCAAGAGCCCTTAACATGGGATGAGATTGAGAAAATGCCAGCAGAAGAAGCTGCTGAATGGCGTAAAGCTGCACAAGAAGAAATTGATGCATTGGATAAAAATAATACTTGGATTCTTACAAAATTACCTCCTGGCAAGAAAGCTATAGGATGCAAATGGGTATTCAAGTTAAAAAGGAATGCACAAGGAAAAGTGGAAAGGTATAAAGCCAGATTAGTCGCAAAGGGATATCTTCAAAAATATGGAGAAGATTTTGATGAAGTGTTTGCACCTGTAGTGAAACACACGACAATAAGAACACTTCTGAGCATTGCAGTCTCAAAAGGCATGCAAGTCAACCACATTGATGTGAAAACAGCATTTCTTCATGGAGATATAACTGAAGACTTGTACATGGAACAGCCAACAGGTTTCATAAATACAAAACAAAGACAGCTAGTGTGTAAATTAAACAAAGGTCTTTATGGATTAAAGCAAAGTGCAAAATGTTGGAATGACAAATTGCATGAAATATTGACAAATTTAGGATTTAAGCAAGGTGAAGCAGATAAATGCTTGTACACTAGGTGCAGAAATGGACAATATGCATACATTTTAGCTTTTGTTGATGATCTGCTCATTGCAAGCGAAAGTGAGCAAGAGTACAAGGACATTGTAAAATATTTAAACCTGAATGTTGAGATAAAAGAACTTGGTAATGTGTCATACTATCTTGGTATAGAAATTGAGAAACAAAATGATGGTTCTTATCTTCTAAGCCAGAAGCAGAAAATAAATGAGCTTATTGAAAGTTTAGGTATGCAAGATGCCCAAGTTGTAAGCACTCCCATGATCACTGATTTTCTGAAGGATGAAACAGTAAGAGAACCTTTACCAGATAACATCCAATATAGATCAGCCATAGGTAAGCTTTTATATCTAACTACCACATACAGGGCTGATATAGCAAATGCAGTAGGAATTTTGAGCAGAAGGGTCAGCTCACCTACCAAATCAGATTGGACTGCAGTTAAAAGGATGGTAAGGTATTTAAAAGGTACCATTGATTGTAAATTAAAGATTTCAGCCAATAGTAATCCAAAACTAATATGTTACTGTGATTCAGATTGGGCAGGGGATCATTCTGATTATAAATCCACAAGTGGATATGTGTTTATGTATGGAAATGTACAAATTTCTTGGGCCAGTCATAAACAAAGTATTGTGAGTCTGTCTTCTACAGAAGCTGAATATGTGGCCGTATCGGAAGCATGCAGAGAACTGATGTGGATTGAAAAACTTTTGCTGGATTTTGGAATAGCTGAAAAGAGACCAATCCAGATAATGGAAGATAATCAGAGCTGCATCAGACTGTCACAGAATGACAAGGTTCAGTCACGCACCAAGCACATCGCAACGAAATACCACAACGTGCGAGAGCTGGCGAAAGAAGGGGTCATCAGTCTACTCTATTGTCACACCAGTGAAATGACAGCTGACATCATGACCAAACCGTTACCCAGAGAACGTTTTGAGAATCTGCGTATAAAGCTTGGACTTTGTGTGAATTAATAATTGCATGACAGTTATGCATGAGAAGGGGTTTGTTGGAATAATGTATTGTATTTTACATGCATTGCCTGTCACCAATTTTTTCTCTGTGATTACTCTGTGACCTCTGATGTAAATTGCTTAGAGAGGTCACACCCATGCAACTTCCTGTGGGGGTTAGGCACAGCACATGGAGCTCATGTTCTCTCCTAACCTGAGAGAATCTATGGTGGTGTGAGCATCCATTACCATCTAAGCACATGGAAAGAGCTGATAATCCAAATGTATAGTATTATGTATATATAAGCCTGTCTGAATATAATCTAACAACAAACTGTGAGTAAACAGATGTTTTGTTACTTCAACTTTAAAGTGACTCAGCAGTGAATTATTCAGGGGTGTATGAGAGAGATGAAGAAAGAAATTAACATTTCTAAAGCTGAAGCTGTGTGTATAAAATCTGCTAATTATTTACTACAAATAATCCAACAGGATTAAGCCAGCCGGGTTTTACTTGCATTGCTTAAAGCAATGGAAGTAAAACCCGGCTGGCTCAATCCGTCCTCCTTTTTCTGGAGCCATATGGTAACCCTAGTTATGGTTCACCATAAACAATAACATAAGGTAAGAGTCCATGCTAAGAAATCTTTAATCACTCTGGAGGAATTGGCTCCAACACACAGTAAGTAACATGCATGGAAGAAAGCAATTTTTCAAGAGAGGTTAAAGTACAAATTTGAAACTCCTGCCAAGTCTCTACCAAACGTGACTCAGGCTTATCCACAATGCCTAAATGCCCAGAGGACAGCAGTTGCCCATACACTCGAGCTAAGGGTTGTATATTAGGTGTTAAAAAGTGGGGAAAACAAGCCCACAAATCAACCACCTTTTTAACTAACCAATCTCCCAATGCCTCCTTCGATGGAGCTGATGACTTTTCTATTCTATCCAGCTCAGTAAGTTCATGCAACAGCACAAAAACAAAAAATGAAAGAAGTTTGAAATGGACCCAATACTCTGACAATGAGAAAAGTTCTGCCAATACTGGGAATATATGATTAGTAAAGTGAACCAATGTGTTCTGTGTCAATTACAGACTGCTTAGTTGATATTTAGGGAGACCACAATAGAGCAGTGGCATAGTTACAGGTGGGCCTGGGTAGGCACATCTGCTGCCTGTGTTGGTCTGTATCCTGCCCTCACTGACATCACTTCCCGTTTCCTCTCTGATCCTCATTAGCAAGAATACTAGAAAGTTTCCTTTAAAAATATATTATTCAGATCAGAGTATTTTTAGAGGAACCTGGACATAAGCACTAAAATGCTTTTAGATCTCTCACACCCTGCCTTGTCTCTTGGAGGAATTTTAGGGGTGAATAGGGGATGAGCTGGAGAAAATGGTAGGGTGTAACTGGAGAGGAACATTTTAGGGACGATGGAAAGAAAACAGGAGAGAGCACAAGAGTGGAGGCAAGAAAGCAGAAGGATGGGAAGAAGGGTGATAAGCAGGTTAAGGAAGAGGGAATGAACTGGAGAAAAAGAGAGTAAGCTTTCAGAGGAGATGGAAAGGAAACTGGACAGAGCACAAGAGCGGAGGGAAAGCAGAAGGATGGGAAGAAGGGTGATAAGCAGGTTAAGGAAGAGGGAATGAACTGGAGTAAGCTTTCAGAGGGATGGAAAGGAAACTGGACAGAGCACAAGAGCGGAGGGAAAGCAGAAGGATGGGAAGAAGGGTGATAAGCAGGTTAAGGAAGAGGGAATGAACTGGAGAAAAAGAGAGTAAGCTTTCAGAGGAGATGGAAAGGAAACTGGACAGAGCACAAGAGCGGAGGGAAAGCAGAAGGATGGGAAGAAGGGTGATAAGCAGGTTAAGGAAGAGGGAATGAACTGGAGAAAAAGAGAGTAAGCTTTCAGAGGAGATGGAAAGGAAACTGGACAGAGCACAAAGCGGAGGGAAAGCAGAAGGGTGGGAGGAGGGGTGATCATGCACCACAGGAACTGCATCTTATTTTTTAAGTTTGGCAGTTTACTTAAAGAAGGAGAAGCTGAGCTGACAAGTCCACAATTACTGTCCTCAAGCTTGGTCCACTGACACTGGATAACTTTCTGCCACAGCCCGGCAGGCCCACCCTTGTGGAAGAAGGAAGTTACCTCAGAAGGGGGGTGGACCACAAAAGAGACAAGTTCCAGTGTCAGCAGCATTAGCTAATGTAGCTGTTGGTGCTACCTGCCTGCACGGAGGAAACAGGACGAGGTGTTGCAGAGACTAGAATGGAGTGCCTAGCGTGGGAGGGGGTTATAGAGATAGGATGACCATCGCAGTCGGGAGAGAGAGGTGCAGGCATGGGGTGTGCCATGTGGGAGGCTAGCAGTGAGCCCCTCACTGCTGTGGACTCTTGGGCACTGCCTGGTTGCCCGAATAGTCAGTCCACCCCTGACACAGCTATTGATTTCCTAAAATGGTGCAATCGAATGAGACATTTGTAAAGATGAGACCTCAGTCACCACCACATTTGCAATTTTAATACTCAACTAGTTAGCTAATTCTCCCAAAGAATATTAATGCATGTTACACTAATACTTCCTCCCCCTTCCCTCCTCCTCCTTCTCCTCCTCTTTCAGCTTGTTCCTCTCACATTCACACTTTGATCCTGTCTGAGCTTTCAAACATATACAGTTTACTTCCATCCACTCGGACACACTGCTCACCTGATCTCTCTTCACTTACATAGTAACATAGTAGATGACAGCAGAAAAAGACCTGCATGGTCCATCCAGTCTGCCCAACAAGATAACTCATATTTGCTGCTTTTTGTGTATACCCTACTTTGATTTGTACCTGTGCTCTTCAGGGCACAGACCGTATAAGTCTGCCCAGCACTATCCCCGCCTCCCAACCACCAGCCCCTCCTCTTTTCCTCCCTAACCACTATTTTCTACCCCTACTCTTAAACCTTTCCCTCACCCTTCTTCTCCTCTGCCTAACAGATGCTACACTGCCTGTGCCTGCTGTCAAGCCTCTTAAGACTTGTTAACTGTAAAGTCTCAATATCTTGAAGTATAGCCTTGGCACATCAGAACACACCTGAAGTCTCTTTATTTTCTGAAATTTCTTTTATTGAATAAATACAGATAATTTACTCGCAGTCAGATGTTCAGAAATGGGCACAGAGACTCTGTAATTCTGAGAGCTGTATCAGTGGTTGGAGGTAGAAATCTGAAGAGAGGCAGTTTTATTGCAGAGGTGAGAAATAGTTGAACAGGTAGAAGTAGCTCAGAGCTGGCTGACTGGAGAGTGCAATATCTCATTAGGAAGATATATTCAAGGTAAAAAAACAAGTTTGTTCCAAGGAGTGAAGCAGGACAAGTGCTGTCTGAAGCAAGATAGAGAATGCCTCATGGTGAGAGAGACAGGGGGGTCAAGAAGGCTCACACAGGCCAGGGGAGGAGGAGGTAAAGACCAATGGGGACAGAGCCTGCCACCAGCTGGCAAGGGTGGTCCTAGAGGATGGCCCTCGATTGGAGGGAAAGGTTATTCCTGGCTGACCTTTCAGGACAGAGATAGTAAGGATGACCAGGAAATGATAGCAGGAAGATAAAGGAGCCAAGCTTGGCTGAGAAAGAGAGAAGGTCCGGGCAGCAGCACAAACCAATGGTAACAGTTCTTGTACAGACAGGCAGGTGTGGCTGCATTGCCTGTGAACTACATTACAAACAATGCATTGCTCACGTATCTTTGCAGTGAGAACTGAAGCAATGAAAATCCTTAGAAGTGAGAATAACAGCAAAAGCATTAAACACATTTTAGGATCACATTATAAACTAGTGCGAGGCTGTCAGAGGACAGAACACCTGCAACCCCTTCTTTTGTATAAAGTGCACCAACAGAGGGGAGGAGACAGACCAGTGTGCTCCCTGTAAATTTTAATGGACAGGCAGCCAGGGCTAAAACTGAGCTATGGAACTGCAAAGTGGGAAGGGAAAGCTCTACATTCCATTTGGCTGCATTAATCAAGGAGGCAGGAAGGGTTGAATCATCTATGGTTGCTGTTGGGAGACTCTGAAGCAGAATTGAGTGAGCTCCGAAAGAGAAGAGCAGCAACCGGCTCCCGTGCCACATGGGGCATTATAGGGGCAGGGAGAGAAATCCTGCACAGTATTTCCTGCAGTTAGAATCCAGGACAGGAGGTTGCCAAACATGCCACAGCTGGACATCTGGTAACTTTACTTTTGGGGGGAAGCCACAGAAACACAAATCTTGGAGAAGCTGTAGCAGCAGATGCAGGGCTTTGTCCAAAAAATGGGGTGAGAGCAGAACAAATGTGCATGACACACAGTTGAATATACAACTGAGTAGCTTGCAGTCAGCACCAAACATAAACACTGGTCTGCTACTTGATTAACTACCTGATGAATTAGTCATTTCCTCTCTGTTCTTGATGCATCAGCTTGCAGATTCCAGCAACTCCTTTTGACACTGCAGTGCACCACTTTTCCTCCTAATGCTGCCTGCGTACTTGTGCCATTCGTAACATAGTAGATGACTGCAGAAAAAGACCTGCACGATCCATCCAGTCTGCCCAACAAGACAACTCATGTGTGCTACTTTTTGTGTATACCCTACTTTGATTTGTACCTGTCCTCTTCAGGGCACAGACCGTATAAGTCTGCCCAGCACTATCCCCGCCTCCCAACCACCAGCCCCGCCTCCCAACCACCGGCTCTGGCACAGACCATAAGTCTGCCCAGCACTATCCCCGTCTCCCACCACCGGCTCTGGCACAGACCGTATAAGTCTGCCCAGCACTATCCCTGCCTCCCAACCTCCACTCCCGCCTCCCACCACTGGCTCTGGCACAGACCGTATAAGTCTGCCCCGCACTATCCCCGCCTCCCAACCTCCAGCCCCGCTTCCCACTACCGGCTCTGCTATCCAATCTCGGTTAAGCTCCTGAGGATCCATTCCTTCTGAACACGATTCCTTTATATTTATCCCACGCATGTTTGAATTCCGTTACCGTTTTCATCTCCACCACCTCCCGCGGGAGAGCATTCCAAGCATCCACCACTCTCTCCATGAAGAAATACTTCCTGACATTTTTCTTGAGTCTGCCCCCCTTCAATCTCATTTCATGTCCTCTTGTTCTACCGCCTTCGTATCTCCGGAAAAGGTTCGTTTGCGGATTAATACCTTTCAAATATTTGAACGTCTATATCATATCACCCCTGTTTCTCCTTTCCTCCAGGGTATACATGTTCAGGTCAGCAAGTCTCTCCTCATACGTCTTGTTACGCAAATCCCATACCATTCTCGTAGCTTTTCTTTGCACTGCTTTGATTCTTTTTACATCCTTAGCAAGATACGGCCTCCAAAACTGAACACAATACTCCAGATGGGGCCTCACCAACGACTTATACAGGGGCATCAACGCTCCCTTTCTTCTGCTGGTCACACCTCTCTCTATACAGCCCAACAACCTTCTAGATACAGCCACCGCCTTGTCACACTGTTTCGTCGCCTTCAAATAGTCAGATACTATCACCCCAAGATCCGTCTCCCCGTCTGTACCTATCAGACTCTCGCCACCTAACACATACGTATCCTGTGGATTTCTATTCCCTAAGTGCATCACTTTGCATTTCTTGGCATTGAATTTTAATTAACTATTTAACTATAGGGATTTTTTTCAAAACCAGAGTCAGTTTTAACACATAGCTACTAAAGACTCCAGAAGTTCTGGAGTCTTTAGTAGCTATATATTGAATTTTAATTGCCAGACCTTAGACCATTCTTCTAGCTTCTTCAGATCCTTTTTCATGTTTTCCACTCCCTCCGGGGTGTCCACTCTGTTACAGATCTTAGTATCATCCGCAAATAGGCAAACTTTACCTTCTAACCCTTCGGCAATGTCACTCACAAATATATTGAACAGAATCGGCCCCAGCACCGATCCCTGAGGCACACCACTACTCACCTTTCCCTCCTCCGAGCGAATTCCATTCACCACCACCCTCTGGCGTCTGTCCGTCAACCAGTTCCTAATCCAGTTCACCACTTTAGGTCCTATCTTCAGCCCATCCAATTTATTTAAAAGCCTCCTGTGGGGAACCGTGTCAAAAGCTTTGCTGAAATCTAAGTAGATTACGTCCATAGCTCATCCCTGATTCAATTCTCCTATCACCCAATCTAAAAACTCAAAAAACTCAACCAACCCAGATAAAAGGAAGAGCAGCCTGTTTAGGGGAAAATGCCCCCTCCCAAGCTGTACCTGCCTCACAGTAGCTGCAGTTGTGAGGTCTTGGAAGTCACATGGCAGGAAATGATGTGCGCATACCGCAGGGGCTGTTCATTGGAAGAATCAGAGCTGCAATGCTTATAGACAAGCAGAAAAAAAATAAGAGCTGCTGAACCCAGCCAACTGCTGAGGCTCACACGATGCCCTCCTCAGCAGCATCAAACTTCATGTTCTGGATGGTAAGGTGCCTACAAATCAGACCCCTGACTGGCCACTATTGATGGGGGCCTGAGATGGGAATGGGGGGGGGGGGGTATCTAGGCCCTCCGAGGTCCTCTGTAGCTATGCCACTAAATGTGTGTGTCCAACATCTTGACATTTGGGTGCGGGAATGGTGCTATTTCATAACAGTGGGGGAGATTCTATATTTGGTGCCTGGAAAATCTGCACGGAAATTATTTTCACCTAAGTGTATTCTATAAGATTTAGGCATGGTATATAGAATTTTCTTAGTTGATATCCCAGTGCCTAAAACTATGCGTATTCATTTACACCAATGAAAACATGGCATAAATCCCTTTGCATAAATTTAAGCGGACTGGGCCACATTCTATAACAATGTGTGTAAATTTGAGAATGCCCACTGTAAGGTCTCCCCCACCGGGAGACCCTTGGAAAAGTCTCCTGCACCGGGAGACTCTTAAGTCCCTCGGTCCTTTAGCTGAGCTGGATGCTGTAATCCACTGCTAAAGAGCACACGGCAATCCACAAGGTCAGATCATTATTTATTTATTTGTTACACTTGTACCCCACATTTTCTCACCTATTTGCAGGCTCAATGTGTTATTGTAATCCCTTTGTGTCAACTGCTCCTCCAAAGGTAGTTCCCACCACAGCATTTCTCAAGAAGCATAGCAGTTCAACAGCATAGTATTCAAAACAAAACAAAAAAACCCAAAAGGTTCCAAAATCTCAGCAGCTCATATAAAGCAGTTATGCAAAGCAATTCTTCAAACAAAGTAGCTCAAAAAGGCTCAAACTCCCAGCAATTCATGTATAGCAGGTATGCAAAGTAATACTCCAAACACGGTAGCTCCAGAAAGGGTTCAAACCCTCCCCAGCAGTTCATGTCAGCAGTTAGGCAAAACAATTCCCCAAACACAGCAGTTCAGAAAGGGTTCAAACTCCCAGCAGTTCATGTATAGCAGTTATGCAAAGTAATTCTCCAAACACGGTAGATCAAAAAGGGTTCAAACTCCCCAGCAGTTCATGTAAGCAGTTATGCAAAACAATTCCCCAAACACAGCAGTTCAGAAAGGGTTCAAACTCCCAGCAGTTCGTGTATAGCAGTTATGCCCAAAACCACCACTCTTCCTCTCTCCCTTTCAAAAGAAATCAACCTAGGGAGAGTGGCAAGGGTCCCTCCCCAACATGACCAGCATTATACCCTGACCACCATCCATATCACCCTTCCATGGTAAACCTGTTCTCTCAGCTCCCCTCGTGGGATAGCCACCTTTTCCCTTCTTTTACCAGGCTCTCCTCCCGAGCATCCCTCTCCTGTTTCACCTCCTTTCCTTCCAGTTTAGTCAGAGCAGCAATCTCCATCGGCCCCTCTTGCTCTAGTTCCTCCTCCTCCTCCCTTGCCAGTCCATAGGTTCCTCCCCACACCCATTGCTCAGCTGCTCTCCATTTGCTTTATTGGACAGGTTCAGAACTCCTTCCCTCATCCTGGCTCTCTGGGACAGGTTTTTCCAACTCCCTTCTCTTGTCCTTCTCCTGACCTCCTCTGGGGGCTGTTGGGGATTGAAGTCCCTGTTTCTACCACGGGACCTACTCAGGGGCTGCTGGGAATTGTAGTCTTTTCCTTTTCTCCAATCCCCTAGGGGAAAAGACACCTTCCTTTCTCTACCCAGTCTCCCTCCCTCTCAAGCCTCCACGTTCCTCCATGTGCCTTCATTCTCCCTCTCACCTTCATATTCCTCACAACACAAAACACCTAATTCCCAACCCATAACCATGCCCCTTTTTGGATGTGCACATTAGAATTTAGATGCAGTGAGTTACAGCATACACTTCGTGAGTTATGAGCGTAAATTCAAATTATTGCCAATTAGTGCTCATTATTTCTTGTTATGTTAATAATGCTGATTGGCTTGTTAAGTCAATTAAGTTATGTGCATTATTATGGAATATGCTTAGATTTAGGCAAGGAACGTTAGGTGCGATATATAGAATCCGGCAGAATTTGTACAATTTTTTGGAATGCCCCTGCCTTGCCTCTGGCCATATCCCCTTTTTAGTTGCATACTAATGGATTTGAATTCCTGGAGTTATGGCACACAGGAAGATGCACATGCAGATTCCAACTACTGCCAATTAACTTCAATAATTAATTAACATCAATTTATTGCAAGTTAATGCCTTGTTAGCTAATTAATTTGTGCATGCATCTTCAATCCTTACACAATTTTTGGCGCATGTTTTTTCTGCAATATATATAAAATCCGGGAATAACTGACTAAAAGTGGGTGGATAGCTGAGTTAGCTAGAGGCTGACTACCTGACAGAAACCCCAGTGCAGGATTTAAGCTACTGATTGCACCACAAGGTCTCAGTCCTCCTTCCTATAATCTAGTATTTATCAGTGATTGCTTGTCTAAGAATAAGAATATAATTCTGCCAGTTGGAGAAAAAAAAACCTACTGCATATTGATGATTTGGGAATTTTGTTTCTCTGGCATCAACGCACTTTTTAAAACCTGGGTTATGTAATTATGCCAAACTAACATAAATGACATTAACAAAATAAGCCAGCATGAATTCTACAGCTAAGGCACAATAGGTGTGTGGGATAAGAACATTTGAAATAGTGAAGAATAACCTAATTGCAATGACTTTACAGGCAAGCTAAATATTTGAAGAAGGAGCCTGTCCTGCTTATAATCGAACGAGAATAACGCCCAAGTTCCGACCTAAATCGGGAGATGGGCGTTCTTCTCACAAAAACAAATAAAGCGGTATAATCGAAAGCCGAACGTTGGACGCTTTCAACTGCACTCCGTCGCGGATGCGGACAAAGTTGACGGGGGCGTATCGAAGGCGTGTCGAAGGCGGAACTGGGGCGTGGTTATCGGGCGAACAGAGATGGGCGCCCTTCGCCGATAATGGAACAGTTTTGAGCTAGAATTTAGGACACTTTTCCTGGACCCTGTTTTTTGACGAATAAGGCCCCCAAAAGTGCCCTAAATGACCAGATGACCCCCAGAGGGAGTCGGGGATGACCTCCCCTGACTCCCCCAGTGGTCACTAACCCCCTCCCACCACAACAAATGATGTTTTACAACTTTTTACTTTCACCCTCAAATGTCATACCCTCCTCCCAAGCAGCAGTATGCAGGTCCCTGGAGCAGTTGTTAGGGGGTGCAGTGGACGTCAGGCAGGTGGACCCAGGCCCATCCCCCCCCCTACCTGTTACAATTGTGCTGCTTAATGCTACTAGTCGTCCAACCCCCCCAAACCCACTGTACCCACATGTAGGTGCCCCCCTTCACCTCTTAGGGCTATAGTAATGATGTAGACTTGTGGGCAGTGGGTTTTGAGGGGGATTTGGGGGGCTCAACACCCAAGGGAAGGGTGCTATGCACCTGGGAGCTCTTTTACCTTTTATTTGGTTTTTGTAAAAGTGCCCCCTAGGGTGCCCGGTTGGTGTCCTGCCATGTGAGGGGGACCAGTGCACTATGAATCCTGGCCCCTCCCACGAACAAATGCCTTGGATTTATTCGTTTTTGAGCTGGGCGATTTCATTTTCCATTATCGCTGAAAAGCAAAAACGCCCAGCTCACACCTTGACGAATAAAACATGGGCGTCTTTTTCTTTTAAAAAATACGATCCGCCCCGCCCCTTCACGGACCCGTTCTCGGAGATAAACGCCCATGGAGATAGGCGTTTCTGTTCCATTATGCCCCTCTGTGTGGTTCCAAACCTCATGTACTATATTTTTTATTTAAATGGTATGCTGTTACCAACAGAGTGTTTTTCCAATTACAATGTTCTAACAGATAGTTAAACCCAGTTTTTCATTATCAGTAAAGACTCCAACTCTTAATCCAATCATTCTTTAATACAGTTCATCATATGATGAGGACATCAAAACATTTACAATTGAGATGTGCTGGAACAAGAGTTCTGTCACTACAGATGGAGTCCATTCTGTGACCATCCCCCTTCACAGGGAGGAAAGGCCGGGATATCAGCTACACGCTGACTGGTAATATGTAAATACTATTATGGGTGAAAACACCATGAATTACTGAGGCTTGTGAGCACAATCTGCAGAATTACTGATTCAGCTTGGAGAACTTTTTAAGCTTCTCAGACACACAGTTTTTTTTTTCTCTTCAAAATTCACAAACACATTCAATGGGAGGATGAATCAGCTCCTCACCTAGTATGGATAGGTGCAGACACAGACAATGCAGGAGAAGTTTGCAAGTGTGTTGTTTAGAAGCCTCTGCATAATCCCCTGGCTTTCAGACTCAAAGTTCAGTTCTATCTCAAATGTCCTATATTTGCAGTAATGTTCCCGACTTGAGAGAAAAGTAGGGGTGCCTGGGATAACCACCTGAGGTAGGAAAAATGGGAGCGGGCATGCCTCACTTCTGGTGGAACTTGCATTACGTTGATGAATAGACACTGTTGCAGGATGAGACAGAGGGTAACTAAGGAGATGATGTGAAGATGATTCAGGATTGAAAGTGATCAGTGCGAAGATTATCACGTGCTGATGCCTGGAAGCAAATAGATGTGATAAGTACTTTGTTCTGGTTGCAAATATAGATTTAAGATAGATTGAACTGTGAGTTGAAAGTCCTGATATCATGTGGATACTTTGTTTTGTGCTGTGCTGACCATCTGAAGAAAAACATCCTGAATTGTACAGACCTAGTTCACAAGTTTATGAAGTGTTTTCAAATTACTGTTAGTAAAGCAAGTTGAAATTTTTGTAACTGAGATTGCTGATTAATCTTTTGAGTGAAAGTGCCCAAAGAAAGCGTAGCCTTGGCCTTCTGGATTTATTCCAGCCCTGGCATATGCCCAGCTTGAGTGATCCAGCAAGTGGGATCTGTGCTTGTGCAGAAGTATTTTGTTTGTATGGCCCCAGTCCTGGGTGGTGATGGAGTGGATCCATGGGGAACTGAGCAGGAGGTGTGCCTCGGTGTTACGTAAGAATGATAGTCTTACTCATGAATGAATTTTTTTTCTAATAATTAATCTCATAGAAAAAATGTGATTGGATTTGGTAAAGCCTTATCTAGACAATGGTATCCAACTGGACCCCATATTTTTGAAAGTGTGCAAACTGGAGAAGGGCTACTAAAGGGCTCATTTTCAAAAGAGAAGGACGTCCATCCTTAGACATAAATTGGAAGATGGACGTCCTTCTCCCAGGGATGTCCAAATCAGTGTAATCGAAACCCGATTTAGGACGTCTCCAACTGCACTCCGTCACAAGGACGGCCAAAGTTCAAGGGGGAGTGTCAGAGGCGTAGCGAAGTCGGGACTTGGGCGTGCCTAACACTTAGACGTCCTTCACCCATAATCGAAAAAAACAAGGACATCTCTGACGATCACTTTTTCACCCGGAAGTGTTTTTCTTACGACTAAGGCACAAAAAGATGCCCAAAATGACCAGATGACCACCGGAGAGAATCAGGGATGACCTCTCGTTACTCTCCCAGTGGTCACTAACCCCCTCCCACCCTCAAAAAACATCTTTCAAAATATGTTGTGCCAGCCTCAGATGTCATACTTAGGTCAATGACAGTGCATGCAGGTCCCTGGAGCAGTTTTAGTGGGTACTGTTGTGCACTTCAGACAGGTGGACCCAGGCCCATACCCCCCTACCTGTTACATTTGTGGAGGAAACAGCGAGCTCTCCAAAACCCACCACAAACCCACTGTACCCACATCTAGGGCTATGGTAGTGGCGTTCCTAGGCTGGCTGACACCCGGGGCGGATCGCCGATGCGCCCCCCCGGGTGCAGCGCGGTCTCCCCCCGGCGAAATTACACCCCCCTGGGTGCAGCGTGACCCCCCCCGGGTGCATTTTTACCTGCTGGGGGGGGGGGGGGTGCCGTGCGCCTGTTGGCCGAGTCCACTCGTTCCCTGCTGCTCCCTCTGCCCCGGAACAGGAAGTAACCTGTTCTGCGCAGAGGGAGCAGCAGGGAAGGAACGAGCGGACTCAGCCAACAGGCGCGCAGCACCCCCCCAGCAGCGTGCACTCAGGGTGGACCGCCCCCACCGCCCCCCCCTTGGTACGCCACTGGGTGTACAGTTGTGGGTAGTGGGCTTTGGGGGGGCTCAGCACACAAGGTAAGGGAGCTATGTACTTGGGAGCATTTTATGAAGTCCACTGCAGTGCCTCCTGGGGTGCCCGGTTGGTGTCCTGGCATGTCAGGGGGACCAGTGCACTACAAATGCTGGCTCCTCGCATGACCAAATGGCTTGCATTTGGTCGTTTTTGACATGGATGTCTTTGGTTTCGAAAATCGCTGAAAGTCAGAAACGTCCATGTCTAGGGACGTCCAAATCTAGGGACGTCCCAATTTAAGGATCTGGACGTCCCTGATGGTATTTTCAAAACAAAAGATGGACGTCCATCTTGTTTTGAAAATATGGGTTTCCCCGCCTCTGGATTTCACCATTTTGCAAGAAATCCAAATCGCAACTTGGACGCCCCTTTTGAAAATGCCCCTTCATGTCACCAAAAACACTATGAAATTTGTGTTAGAGATATCAACCTATATACCTAGAGGAGATAGATGAAACATATGAAAAAGATTTAAAAGTATAAATGGACAGGAAATAAACATTTTTAATTGGAAAGGATGTAGAACTAGGTTGGGTAGACTCTGGAGGATATTAGAAAGGTAGATGCATAGGGGCTCATTTTCTCCGAAAAATGTCCAAGTCACTTAGACAAGTCACTTCACTCTCCAATGTATCAAATACAATTTTACCTCTAGTGAAGGGATCAACAAACTGTTCTTGAATGTATAACTTGCTTTGAGCCCAGATTTAGAAAGGGGTTTCGAAGCCGCATGATTTTATTTTGGTTCTAGTTTATTGGGTTTTTACTTTTGCATTGTTTTGATTTTGGTTGTCAAGTGTTGGTTTTTCTTATTTATTGTATAATGTGAATTTTTGAATTTTGTGTGTTTTAATTGTACTGTGTCTAGGACATTAAAATGGTAGTGAATAGGCAGATTATGTATGTCTAAATAAATAATTAAATAAGTATCTAAAGTCAAAACATCAGAGATATCATTAATTGCACAGAAATAGAGAAAACCTGAGCCATATGGTATTATACCAGAAAATAAATTGGGCAGACTGCATTGGTCTGGGGATCATTATCTGTTATATTACTTTCTGTTAATATATAGATTATCATTTCTAATTGTTATGTGAGTCAGATTGAACCTGTGTTCTACTTGGGCTAATGCGTGATATAAATGTCATAATAAAATATTCTTTGTTTCTGTCAAAAGTTTCTGGAACCATAGTATTTTTATAATGGTAATTCTTAGAAATATAATTCATGTATTTTTTTTTACTCAGTGCTCCAATAAAGTGTACTTGTACATGCCAAATGACATCTTATACACCTGATCATTGAAAATTTGACATACACAACATCAATAAAATACTGTCTTTTTTACCACTTGAATGATATCTTCTACAAGACCTGAAGACATTTTAGCAGGACTTGACATGTTTTGTATATCTGAGCTAAACTACCGAAAATGAGTTTCAAACCTGTCAAATTCAGTAACATATGTACAAGACACTCTTTTAGTGTCTATGTTCTGAATTTCACTCTTATTCTCCAGAGAGCTGAGTGTAACTTTCAGAAATGATTTTACCTGTCACCTTTAACAACTATCAGCTAACTGGAACTATATCTCAATATGATGGAACTTTGTTTCAAGTTGTAAAGATGCTTTGAAATGATATATATATAGTTACTGAAGTACTGGTTTGCAATTCCACTAAAGCAACAAGATATATGGAGGGTAGCTTTATAACAGGGTACCATGGGTAGGTGCCTACAGAGGCACTTACATAGCTACTATTTTATAAAGGCAAGTAAGTACCTAGTTATTTTTATAAAATACTAGAGTATGTGGCAGATAACATGTTTTGAATAAAGGCATGATCATTTACTCTTGCACAAGAGCTAGTTTAAATGAAGGCATCTACTTTATGCGTGTAGATTAAGGTACAAGCTGAAGTAAAAACGCTAGTGTGTGTATATCACAGGTCAAAAACCAGCACGACCTAACCAACTTTCGGAAATCACTGAAAACCTGCCTCTTCAACAAGGCATACCGCAACGATCCTTCATATGAACTTTATCGCATTACCACTTTATCTATTATTCCGAATATGATCTATTTATACCTGTTTGCTTAATTTTAATTTTGTTATTCATGTTCTCTATGTAATACCACTTACATCTCTCACTCTGGAATGGCGATTGCCATGACGGAACAATGTAAGCCACATTGAGCCTGCAAATAGGTGGGAAAATGTGGGATACAAATGCAACAGGTAAATAAATAAATAAATTACTGTAGGACATGCTGAGGCATTGCGTGGTAAATCTGCAATCTGCGCATGAAAACTGTGTGCTAAAAACATTTGTATTTTCTGCAAAGGAAGAGTGTCTGGGGGGGGGGGGGGGCAGAGAGTGGGCATATCAATGTGAATCAGTTAGTGCAGCTATATTATCATCTGCTAACTGCTTAGTGTAGGATCAGCACATGATCCCTTACCACCTACCAAAAAAAAGGGAAGTGGATGAGTAGCCTAGTGGTTAAAGCACCAGTCTTTACATTCAGAAGTGCCTGGTTCAAATCCTACTAGTGTTCCTTGTGACCTTGGGAAGTCACTAAGGTGCCCTTTTTTCTACGGCATGCTGAAAACTGGCCTGTGCTGGTGTAGGTGCAGTGCACCTGGAAAGATTGCCTTTTTTATGGTCGAAAATGGAAGTGTGGCAAAAATTAAAACCAGCACGCATCCATTTTTAGCCTGAGACCTTACTGCCACCCACTGACGAGCACTTGGGTGAGATAACTTGGTCCATTTTTTCTTACGACCTAGCCTCAAAAAGGTGCCTGAACTGACCAGATGACCACTGGAGGGAATCAGGGATGACCTCCCCTTACTCCCCCAATGGTCACTAACCCCCTCCCACCCTAAAAAAAAATTAAAATATTTTCCCAGCCTCTATGCCAGCCTCAAATATCATACCCAGCTCCATGACAGCAGTATGCAGGTCCCAGGAGCAGTTTTAGGAGGTACCACAGTGCACTTCAGGTAGGCGGACCCAAGCCCATCCCTCCCTTCCTGTTACACTTGTGGTGGTAAATTGTGGTGGTAAATGTGAGCCCTCCAAAACCCACCATAAACCTACTGTACTTACATCTAGGTGTCCCCCTTCATCCCTAAGGGCTGCGGTAGTGGTGTATAGTTGTGGGGAGTGGGTTTTGGGGGGGGGTTGTGAGGCACAGCACACAAGGTAAGGGAGCTATGCACCTGGGAGCTTTTTCTGAAGTCCACTGCGGTGCCCCCTAGGGTGTCCGGTTGGTGTTCTGGCACGTGAGGCCGACCAGTGCACTATGAAAGCTGGCTCAACCCACGACCAAGTGGCCTGGATTTGGTCGTTTCTGAGATGGGCGTCCTCGGTTTCCATTATTGCCGAAAACTGGGGATGACCATCTCTAAGGACGACCATCTCTAAGGTCGACCTAAATTTTGAGATTTGTGCGTTCCCAACCGTATTATCGAAACAAAAGATGGACGTCCATCTTGTTTCGATAATACGGGTTTCACTGCCCCTTCGCGGGGACTTCCTGCGAGGACCTCCTCAGGAAAACCTGGGCGCCCCGTTCGATTATGCCCCTCCACGTTATTCAAAGTCATTAAATAACGGGAGGATTGTGAAAAATTACAAGAGGACCTTACGAGACTGGAAGACTGGGCATCTAAATGGAAGATGACGTTTAATGTGAGCAAGTGGAAAGGGATGCATGTGGGAAAGAGGAACCCGAATTATAGCTACGTAATGCAAGGTTCCATGTTAGGAGTCACAGAGCAAGAAAGCGATCTAAGTGTTGTCATTGATGGCACGTTGAAGCCTTCTGCTCAGTGTGCTACTGCGACTAAGAAAGCAAATAGAATGTTAGGTATTATTAGGAAAGGAATGGAAAACAAAAATGAGAATGTTATAATGCCTTTGTATCACTCCATGGTGTGACCGCACCTCAAATGTTGTGTTCAATTCTGGTTGCCGCATCTAAAAATAAAAAGATATAGTGGAATTAGAAAAGGTGTAGAGAAGGGCGACAAAATTGATAAAGGGGATGGCACTGTTACAAGAAATGATTTATCTTGGGGAAAAGAGCTCTAGAGCACTCGCTACTGTTTATAATTTAAGAGCAGGCACTGTATTTATAAGTTTTAGGATATTAATTTCTCCACCAATCACCAAAGGTGATAATTGCAATAAATTAAATAAATTAAGTATATATAAAAGATACCATATACTCAGAACACAAAGAGACCGTATTTTTAGCTTCAAAAATGTTGATTTAATATACAAATCATGTAAACCAAATGAGAGGTAGGTCTTACAGATCTTTACAGGTAATCTGTGCTTAAGTAAAGTAAAGTAGCAGGTCTAGATCAAAAGTTATGTTACTTACAAGTCCTTGTTACATAGTATGAACAGCATGAGGTAAGCACATGTTTACAGAAGAGGTCCTCATAGCAGGCAGGTGGGCTACAGGTCCCAGGAAGAGAAGAACCTGTGTTGCAGTTGAAGGGACGCATCTGCTTGTCTGGAACAGCTTCTATCTTTTATACTCTTGCAAGCTGCAGGAAGACATGCCATGTGTATCTCTGTCCTGGTTTCCTGGTTTGCACACGACCCTTGGGCATTTGCAAAGCATTGTGGTATCTTGGTCTCATGTCTTATGACATCACAAGACTTGCTGTCTGGATTTTGCTGACAAATGGTTTATTGTAGTGCAGGGTTTTCTGCTTGAATTTATTCTGATAAGATTTGTCTGGGGCAGCCAGCAGGTGTCCTTTGTCTTTAGTAGCTGTATTTCATACCTTTACCACCTGCTTGTCTCCTTGCCTCTACTGGTTACCTTTGATGTTTGTTGTGTTGATCAGAGGAAGAGAGTCAATTTAACCTTGAGGCAGTCTCTTACTTGAGAAGTCTTTTGTTAAAGAGGGAGGGAAAGGGGGGGGTGAGGTCCTTGCAGCAGTGCCTTTGTCTTTTAAATGTTTTTTTTTAATGTTCCCCAAAGGGAGAGGGAAGAGGGCTTTTGGAATGAAAGCCAGTTCTGCTGCAGTGTCAAATATATATTTTTAAAAGCTGCACAAATATATTGGTGTATATATATGTATCTGATCCAACACAACATCATGCCACACATTTAATTCTGATGATTGGCTTATACCATAACAGGACAACTTCTCTTTGAGGAAAGGCTAAAGTGGCTAGGGCTCTTCAGCTTGGAGAAAAGGCGGCTGAGGGGAGATATGATAGACTTCTATAATATAATGAGTGGAGTGGAACGGGTAGATGTGAAGCGTCTGTTTATGCTTTCCAAAAATACTAGGACTAGGGGGCATGCGATGAAGCTACAATGTAGTAAATGTAAAACGAATCGGAGAAAATCTTTCCTCACTCAACGTGTAAATAAACTCTGGAATTTGCTGCCAGAGAATGTGGTAAAGGAGGTTAGCTTAGCGGAGTTTAAAAAAAAGGTTTGGACGGCTTCCTAAAGGAAAAATGTATAGACTATTATTAAATGGACTTGGGGGAAAATCCACTATTTCTGGGATAAGCAGTACAAAATGTTTTGTACTTTTTGGAATCTTGCCAGGTATTTGTGACCTGGATTGGCCACTGTTGGAAACGGGATGCTGGGCTTGATGGACCTTTGGTCTTTCCCAGTATGGCAATACTTATGTACTTACAACCTAAATGTAGCAGGTTTGAGGGAGAAGTTTGGGCACAGATGTGAAGCAAGCAGAATGTGAGGCTTTTTTCTAAATAGCTCCAAAATAGGTGCCTATTTGAGCTTCTATCCTATGTGACCTGTTATAAAATGACCCTCTAATAAGGCATTTTTCAAAAATTTTTCTCATGGATAAACAGCTATTTAGTTGTGTAAAAAATTGTGTTTTAATAGATTTTCCACTATGGATACTGCAAGACCTTCTGGCTTTAATATTTGGGTCAGACTTAAAGTGCCATAGAGCTATTAACCTCCTATCCAACATAATGCTTCTTTATTCTCTATTGTACGTGTGCTTTGATCTCTAAATAATGGATGCTTTGCAGATATCTCAGCTTACTTGTGCTGTACTTCTGTTCCACAGGATGGGGTACAGTGTGGCTCTCACCTTTAGCTACCTTTTAATGCAGCAATAAGATCCTCCACACTTGTTTTTGTTACATCTTTTTTAAGTAGCTCTGGACAGTAGAAGGTTTTCCTGTTTTTAATGGCTCAGAATACGAAATTATCTGGAGGAAAGGAAACATGCTAGAACAAATTTCTGTTACTGCAGGTCTACACATCCCATATATAAACTGAGGTCCCAATTTGTAAACACCATTAAAGTGAAATTAAACTGAGTTTCTATATAATCTGCAATCTGTTCCATACTGTATTCATATAATTTTACAAACCTCAAGTAAATGTCATCTAACGTTCTATTTCTCCAAATGAATATGATTAAAGAAAGGAAATGCAATCTGGCTCCTCATTAGATCCCTGGAGGTTATTTTAGAAGTCTTGTATGATATTTGCATGTACAAATAGCATATTTACACATGCTATTAATGTACCTAGCCCCCCCCTGTTTTACGAAGCCATGCTAACGGCTCTCGAGCAGCTATGCTGGCACAGTCCACTCAAAGTGAATGGGCTGTGTCGGCAGCCACTAGTGCGGCTTAGTAAGCAGGGAGGTAAGTTTCAAAAGCACAGTTTTGAATGTGTGTTGTAGTAGTGGTTTAAGCAAGGCCAAAAAGTATGCTTCTATTTCGTGAATTGGCAACATCAATACACACATTTACTCTAAAACAAAAATCTATTACACACCAGGGAATTTTGCATTTAAAATTTCAAAATTATGAAGAATTATGTAAAAGCAAAAGCTTTTTATTTCTTGCATAATTGATTAAATAACAGTGTAGAATGAACTTACAGATACAAGTACTTTTGCAACTATAGCATAAACTTGAAGGCTAAAATGAATTAACATTGGCATTTGCAAGCTTCATTCGCCACTTCACAGACAAACCCAAATCCAATGACACACATGAGGCAATTATATTTCTCAAACTGGTAAGAAATTGGCCACAGCTTTATTTACTAAGCATCAACTTTACAAACTTAACCTTTTTCAAACATAATATCATAAACTGTTTTCACCAACCATGTAGCTAGATGATAACATACTAGCTTCACCATTTAACCTCCTCCTGTCATACCTTCCCCATTACCCACCCCATGACCCGTGGTACTACAGGGTCGTGCCCCATCTGGTGGCGGTGACACACATAAGACCAACATTGCTAGGTCTAACTTAGGCTCTATGATTTGAAATTCTGCCCAAATTTACAGAAATAGACTTAATACCATGCAACCAAGCTGCAACCCCCACAACTTTCCCGATTCCAAAGCACCTGTGTAAACCTGACTGCCAAGGGCTCCCCCTCCACACCCAACTTCGACATCAATAAACATTATAATGCTGGATCAGGCTCATCTCCATGGATATACTTCTGGGTCTTTGTAGTGCAGCTTATTATTTAAGGCTCAATGAACCCCACACATGGCTCTGCTCCCTATTACAGGGAGAATTCTCAAAAGCACAAACCTCCCTCACAGGAGTTGCACCAAATGCCTCAAGCGTCATCAGTATCGGTAAGGCACTCTGAATTGGCGCAGAGGGGTTAGCAGCCTGCTTAGTTTTCCCCTTTCTCATTGCTGAGCACCATACAGCAGACTCTCAAGAGCTGTTCGGAGAGCTCTTATTCATCTGCTGAAGCTGCCTTCTTGGCTCCCAAAACTGCCCCGCCTAGCAGTTTTTTCTTATTCGTTTGGGCTTCCACCTCAGGGGGTGGGGTTGGGGGGATAGTTATTAAGGTGCATTACAACAGGAATGCATGCTATTTACTCCTATTGAGAAGGAGCTAAGTGAACCTGCAAATGTGACAGTTAGTATGCAGAATTATGCAATCCCTGCCCATTCCCCACCCATGGCCCACTTAGTTCCCACCTCCTCACATATGTAGTTAATGCACACTGTGTATGCTAACCACCATTATCATAGTAACTGTTGGCGTACTTGTGCAGTTAACATATGCTAATTTTCTTACTTTAGTAAAGCACACTTAGTAAAAGGGTCTCTTAGTATAGATAAGAGATTGTGTATTATGAAATCTACATTTCATTTTTAGATACTCTGAGGCAAACCACTATCTACCCAAGTAAAATACTTTGAAAATTGTCCTCTTACAGTAACTTTTTGTCTTATTACACAAGTTTCTGTTGTCCTTTATTAGGAAAGCTGCATTCTTTGTATCCCATTTAAACATGATGGGTAGAACACTATAAATTCATTTTTTTCAAAAACCAGGGGTAATAACCACTTTAATCTGATAGAATAATGGGCACCCATAAGGAATACAGCTGGAAGGTCAATTTTTATTTTGTACTTAATCTCAGCTTTATGATTTTTCATAGTTCAACTATCAATCCCAATTTTTAGGGCATGAGATGTTAAACAATATATTGCTTTTCTTTTAATTTTATTATGCATCCGCACATCTGACCATGCTGTTTAAGGAGGTAGTTCCATAAGACTTTGTTGCATGTAAAACAGAATCTTAATGCAGAACTAGGACCTGATGAAATTGCCAGTGAGTATACATGCATGGAGGTGGGGGTAATTCTAGAAAGAGAGCACCAAGATTTAGGTGCCAAGAACATGTGCAAATAACCACAATACCGTCATTTTTATGTGTATGTGCACCAATCCACATTTGTGCATCAGCATTGAATTTCCAGGGCCATGCCGGTACGAGCTGGCTGCCAGATCTTACACGGGTCACAGCTCATATTCCGCTGGGACTTGCATAAGTTACTTATATGGGCCTCTACTGAATATCAGTTGAGATCCGCATAATGGGGAGCAGGCTCTCACTCCCTTTTGAGTCCCCCTCCCTTCCCCCAGAGTCTGTTTCCCCTTCCTTCCTCTCGAAGACAAGAAGAGATTTTGACCATACCCTTCCCACCCTCCACCCCCTATTGGCTTCCTGGGGCCTACCTTTGATAGCCCTGGTGGTAGAGAGGGGTCATAAGGGCTGGTTCAATGCCCATTCACTTCTATCTATCATGGCTTTGGCTTCAAAATGGTCACCACAAACCCTAGTGACAAGCTTGCAGCACTAT
This sequence comes from Microcaecilia unicolor, assembly GCF_901765095.1. Classification (NCBI taxonomy): domain Eukaryota; kingdom Metazoa; phylum Chordata; class Amphibia; order Gymnophiona; family Siphonopidae; genus Microcaecilia; species Microcaecilia unicolor. The sequence goes on from NC_044032.1 coordinate 595,142,273, forward strand.
TGAATACCATAAGACTGCCATTTGAGGTCGCAGTGGCCATTTTAAGTCTGTAGCCATGGTGGGCAGAAGAAAGTGGACATCGTCCCTGCCCTTAGGATCCACTAGACAGCCAGGACCATCAAAGGTGGGCCTGGGGTCTACAAGAGGTGGGGAGAGTGTCTGGTTAGGGGCTCTTCTTATCTTCAGGGAAAAGGAAGGATGCATCAGAAACTCCTTAGGCTGCTACCTGGAAGTTATCCAGTGCCTGTATAGCTAACCAGGCAAAGATGAGACTGCTTTTTATGCAGTCTTTATCTTCCTGGTTCACTATCCAGCTCATTTTCGAAAGTGATTGCCGGCCATCTTCCGACACAAATCGGGAGATGGCCGGCGATCTCGCAAAAGTGGCCAAATCGGTATAATCGAAAGCCGCTATTTTGACACCATCGCCGCTTTCCTGTCACAGAGCCGGCGAAAGTTCAAGGGGGCGTGTTGGCAGGGACGTGAAGGCGGGACATGGGCGGGCATGGGCGGGGTTACAAAATGGCCGGCTTTAGCCCATAATGGAAAAAAAAACCTGGCGATGAAGAGCATTTGGCCGCTTTTACTTGGTCCCTTTTTTTTCAGGTCCAAGCTTCAAAAAGGTGGCCGAACTGACCACATGAGCACCGGAAGGAATCGGGGATGACCTCTCCGTACTCCCCCAGTGGTCACAACACCCTCCCAGCATAAAAAACAGATTACAAATACTTTTTTGCCAGCCTCAAATGCCGTACCCACCTCCATGACAGCAGAATGTGTTCTGTCCTCCGACAGCCTTTGCCTGCTTGTGATGTGGCTCTGGTGTGAGTGTGGCACCTTTTCTGTTATTTGCACTGCAAAGTCACATCAGCAATGCATTGTGGTGGGTATAGGTATTGGTAGTTGGTAGGCTCTGCTTTTCCCCCCTGCTTACTGGGTCAGAGTGTGCCCCGTTTTGATTCCTGTTGTAGTCCATGCGGTAGTGGCCATTTTTGTTAGACAGTTTTAGATCCCTTTCCTGTGTTACCCACGTCAGAGAACGTAGTTCTTACCTTGAATGGTGCTGAAAGAGGGCATTGTACACCATTGTGCCAGCTCTGACCTACTGCTAATCTTAGTACCAGGGGGACTCTTTGCCAGTGGGGCACAACCTCTGATCTGCAGTTAACTGTGAGTAAACGTGGTTATTTCAAGAAAGGACTTTTTCAGAGAGATTAGTCTTCAGGTGTGAACTGCTGTGCCAAAGTTATACAGCAGCAATAAGTCCTAGAGGCTGTATGCAGGTCCCTGGAGCAGTTTTAGTGGGTGCAGTACATTTGTGAGTAGTGGGTTTTTTTTTGGGGGGGGGGGGTTGGGGGGCTCAGCTCCCAAAGTAAGGGAGCTATGCACATGGGAGCTTTTCTGAAGTCCACCGCAGTGACCCCTAGGGAGCCCGGTTGGTGTCATGGCATGTCAGGGGGGCCAGTGCACTAAAGATGCTGGCTCCTCCCACGGCCCAATGCCTTGAATTTGGCCTGGGTTTGAGATGGCCGACATAACTTTCCATTACCGCTAAAAAACGAAGCTGGCCATCTCAAACCCCGGCCAAATCCAATGCATTTGGCTGGCCAGAACCGTATTATCGAAACAAAAGATGGCCGGCCATCTTTTTCGAAAATATGGGTCTGGCCAGCTGTTTGCGGCGCCGCCAAAATACATCGCCGGCCATGTATTTAGCCAGCGCCATTCGATTATTCCCCTCTATGTGGGCATAGGCACTAAGGGGGTCTTTTACTAAAGCTTAGCTTGAGTTATCTGTAGCAGGGCCCATAGGAATAAAATGAGCCCTGCTGCAGATAACTCAAGCTAAAGACCCCCTAAATGTTTCAGGGACTGGTATAAATGCCAGCTTCTCCCCAACTGTGTCTCTTTTATGCCCTCTCTTGCCTGGTTTCAGTTTGGTCAGTTAGTGGCAATATTCAGTGTTACTGCCCAGTTAAGTGCCACTAAATATCAGCGGCCAACCCACTGGCTATGATTTAAGTGGGCAGGAGCCTCTTCTGCCTGCTTAAATCCCTTTGAATTGACCCCATAGATTATAGAATCCTATAATCTATGTGTAGTATAGCAATCTAGGCACGATCATTTACCCTAGTTCCATTATATCAGTGGCATAGCCACAGGGAGGGAGAAGGGAGCCTTGTGGGCCTGGATCTCCCCCACTTTTGACTGAGGCCCCCTCAAAACTGAAGTACCCTTTGACTGGCTGGTGGGGATGCCCAATCTCCACCAAATGAGATCTGCTGGCAGAACTGCCCCAGTGCTGCCTCAGTAGGAAAAGAAGTCTGCAGTCTTCCTTCCTGCCACTGGCATTGGGACTCCTTGCACATGCTCACATTATGTGCAAACTGAGTATGCACGAGGAGTGCCAATGTTGGTGGAAGGAAAGAAGGCTGTCGACTTATTTCCTACTGAGGCAGCACTGGGACAATTCCAGTAGCGGATCTCATTGGCTGGCAGGCACTGAAAATCCCAGCCAGCAAAGGTAAGGAATATGGTGGGGAGGAGGGGAATAAAATATGTTTCCCCCACCACTCTACCCCTTGGCCCCCTAAAAATCCAATGCTGGCTACGCCCCTGTATTACATATCTTTTAATTATCTTTCTCCATGACTGACAGTCTGGGCCGTGCCTAAGGTCTCTGGCGCCCCCCTGCAGACTATCAGTTGGCGCCCCCCCCCCCCCGTAAAAATGATCGCTTACCACTTGCCACACTAACAGGAATTGTCAGCAATATTCTTAGAAACAAATTGCTATACATTGAAAAATAAGATAGGAGATGTAAATTCTCAAAGTGGACATATTCCAAACACTAAAATGAAAATAAAATGATTTTTTTCTACCTTTGTTGTCTGGTAACTTTCTTTTTCTGATCATGCTGGCCCAGTATCTGATTCTGCTGCTATCTGTCCTCTTAACTCCGTTTCCAGGGCTTCCTTTCCATTTATTTCTTTCCTTTCCTCTTCATTTCTGGTCCTCAGCTTCTGCCTATTTTCTTCATCCATGTGCAGTTTTTCTCCTCGCTTCCCTTTCCCTCATTTCATCTCCTTCATCTCTCTTCCCTCCCCTCTATGTCCAGCAATTTCCCCTCTCTCCCTGAGCCCTGTCCTCCCATCCATGCCCATCCATGCTCCTCTGTCCCCTGCCCACCTCCATCCATCCATATTAAGCAATTTCTCCTCTGTCCCTGGGCCTTGCAATCCCATCCATGTCCATCCATGCTCCTCTGTCCCCTGCCCACCTCCATCCATCCATATTAAGCAATTTCTCCTCTCTCCTTGAGCCCTGCAATCCCATCCATGTCCATCCATGCTCCTCTGTCCCCTGCCCACCTCCATCTATCCATATTAAGCAATTTCTCCTCTCTCCCTGAGCCCTGCAATCCCATCCATGTCCATCCATGCTCTTCTGTCCCCTGCCCCCTCCATTCATTCCTATCCAGCAATTCCCCTCTCTCCCTGAGCCTTGTCCTCCCATCCATGTCCATCCATGCTCCTCTGTCCCCTGCCCCCTCCATTCATCCCTATCCAGCAATTCCCCTCTCTTCCTGAGCCCTGCCCTCCCATCCATGTTCCTCTGTCCCCTGCCCCCTCCATTCATCCCTATCCAGCAATTCCCCTCTCTCTATTCCATGAACCCTGCTCTTGCATCCATGCTCCTCTCTCCCCTGCAATCCCGCTCGCATGTCCCAACTGTCCGCCCTCTTCTCCCCCCCCAACATCCTTTTCCTTTTTCTTTTCTTTTAAATTTACCTCCTTCCGGCAGCACAGGCGCAGCGTCAGTGAAGGAGGCGGCGCTCCCGACTGTCTAGCCTTCCCTACTCGCTCAGTGTCCCGCCTTCTTCTGACGTCATTTCTTGATGTCAGAAGAAGGCGGGACACTGAGCGAAGGGAAGGCTAGACAAGTCAGGAGCGCCGCCTCCTTCACTGACTCTGCGCTGCCGGATGGAGGTAAATTTAAGAGAAAAAAAAGGAAAGGGATCTTGCGGGAGAGATGAGGGTGGGCAGTTGGGCAATGGGAGCGGGAGGGCGAGGTAAGCATGGTGCATCGGCGCCCCCCAGAGGACGGCGCCCCCTGCCATGCTTACCCCGCTTACCGTGTTGGCACGGCCCTGTGACATAGAACCATGGGAAGGTTCAAAAAACATAGATCAAGACTTCTACTTTCATTTTTAACTGTTTCAACTGCCAGACGACTAAGATCTTGTCCTTAATTACTTCAGCATTAACTTGTTTAGTTTCTTCCACAAGTTTCTCAACAGTATCAACCCTACTTCTAATACAAGACAATCTTGCATCTTGGTTTTGGGCCAACCTTATATTTTTTGCCACAGTTTCAATATCCTTCACAGAAATATTAATAGAATCTTCAATCTTACCAAAACAGTCCATATCAACTTCAGGGTAATATTAGGCAGCCTAGGAAATGAAGGAAGAGGAGCTGTACCCCGGGTGGGGGGAGGGGAGGGTCACATGTGATAATACCAACTCCACATCTCTCCTATTCAGTTCTGCATCAGTTACATTTTTACAGTGGAAAACGAACAGCAAGAAGTGCTATACTTTTCCACTTTGTAGGAGGACAAATTACATCATCACACACATTGAAATTTAAACTGCTAGGCATAATTTAAATTAATAACAAGGCAATTAAGCAATTTATAACATGGGACTCAAAAGAGCAATAAAAATGTTCAAATAAGCTGCAACCGTCATAAATTTCATTACATTACAAAAACAAAACAAAACATGTTTTCCTTTCCTTCACTTTAAATCTCATGGTGGAAAAAAGGGTTTTCAAGATTACATTTCAAAGTCTTTCACTATAGTATATGGTTAAATTGAAACCTTAATCTTGACAGTCACTTTGAATTGAATAAATAACTCTCCTGCTTCTTTAAGGACTTTCTGCTATTTTATGTTTCCATGGTAATGGTTTCCTGTCCTGTAAGAACTGAACATCAAATATATTAGAAATTCAAAACAATCTAGGAATTTAAGATACTTGAAGTTAAAATGAACAGACATTTTGAAACACAGAAAAGAGAACTCAAGAGAGCCCAAAGTTGTTCTTTTAACAGTATAGAATCCATACATTTCCAGTGGTTCCTGCAGAGCTGGCTCACGTAACTGTGGCACCTTGAGCCAACTTTTGCATCTGTGCCCCCCACCCATGCATCTGTGCTACTCCATCCACCTTTTCCACCCACCCATGATCCAACAACTTTCCCTCCACTTCTTCTCCTCACCCAGTCCATGATCCAGTATCTCCATTTCTCTTTTGAGTCCCTTCCCACTGGTGATAAAGAGCACCAAAATCACAGTCGGGCATCTTTCCCTCTCTCTTCCCTCCCCACATCTTGTGGATACTTAAATGCAGACAGAGAGGGAGGAGAGAGAAGAGAGGAGAGGGAAGACTCTTTGAGCAGGGACCGTCCCTCTATGTTAAATTGTACAGCGCTGCGTAACTGTAGTAGCGCTTTAGAAATGTTAAGTAGTAGAGGGGAAGTTATGCCAGATCGGGATTTTGGCACCCTTTAGCATTGGCACCCTGAGCCAGTTCCTCACCTGAGCCAGTCCTTCACCTGCCTGTCACCTTCTGTTCACTCTAACACAAACTCCCCAGCCCTTTTCCCCTTTCCCCTTCACACTATAATTGGAATGCACTTCAATATTCATTAGATAAGAAAACAAGAAGGCAGCAGGCCCACGATAAATAAATAAATATCAACCGTGAAACAAAAGACAAAGAGCAGACCTTGATGATATATTACTATGCTAATATGTCTCACGGTAGGCTCTTTTAAGCTGCAGTAAATATACACTAGTGCTTAGTGCAACTTAGTAAAAGGAGTCCAAAACGAGCAATTATAGCAATGCAAGAAAAATGTAAATGAATATTGAAGTGGAACAAAAGACAAAGAGCAGACCTTGATGATGACAATGCAGTATTTAATAAGTAATATTGATGCTCCCAGGATTCACACCCTGAAATGCCCGACATGGCCATGTTTCGCCTAGAACACTGGCTGCATCAGGGGCATAAAATAGTGTGTATGATCCACTTCAATATTCATTTACATTTTTCTTGCAGTGCTATGATTGCTCATTTTGGGCTCCTTTTACTAAGTTGCACTAAGCACTAGTGTATATTTACTGCAGCTTAAAAGAACCTACCGTGCTCGATAAGTAAACCAGCCATAGTGACAATGGAGTCACTCTGGGACTTGACATTCACTCTTCTTTGCAATTTTTGATATCTAAAAATACTTTGGAAATTAAGGTTTTGTCTGAGGCAGTCCTGATCCAGGAACAAATAAATACTCAACAGTTTTCTGAAGTCAAACACATTCAGGAAAATTTGTGTAAATTGGAAAATTTAAGTCAAGTCTTAATTAAGGAAAGGAATTTTTCTTTACGCAGAATAGAATATTTGGGAAATCAATCTAGGAAACTTAATTTGAGACTAACTAATTTTCCAAGATCTCCATTGATTTCACCTGTGGATATGGTTAAAAAATATATGATTGAGGTATTGGGAATGCTGAATGACTCACTGCCTCCCATAGTTCGTGTCTATTATCTTTAAAATACAAGATATGGTTCTGGTGCTTATCAACCACAAATGGGAGATGGTATGAATTTAACATTTTTTTTGGAATCCTCATTGGAAGTTATTACCCAAAGAAGTACTGCTGTGGATAGAGATGCTGTATTGAAACTTTCCTTCAGCCATTTGGATTCGCTGTTCTTTGGATCTAAAATAAGAATTTACCCAGATTTATCTAGAGAGACGCAGAAAAGGCGTAAAGCCTTTTTGGTATTGAGGCAGTGGACTTTGGCCTTAGGGGCCAATTTCATGTTAAAATTTCCATGTATATGTCAAATATTATTTCAATCAAAAAATTTTCAGTTGTTTGATTCTAGGCAGTTAGAAGAATTTTTGGTTTCTAAAGAAGAAGTGAATGTGAGTGTGAATGTTAACTAACAGATGTACACTGTATGATAGATAGGAAGAAAGAAATAGGTCAGTAGCAATTCCCGTGTTAATTTGTTAAAGTATATATTAATGTAATATTGTTTTATTTCTTTTCTTGGATCTGTATTACCTACATTATGGACAATGGATTTAAGGGAATTTCAACTAAATGTTATAGAGATTATAATTGGATGAAGGTTATTACAAATTACTATATTCATCTCTGTTTGAATTGTATAAATATAAAACTAATAAAAAAAAGAGCCTACCGTGGGACATATTAGCATAGTAATATAGTAAGTAAACACAATCCCCCGATATCTAAAACCATTTAACTGGCCAGGAACAGCTCATGGCCAGTTAAATGGCACTTAAGTGATTATCTGGCAATATTCAATGGGAGATCGCTGGTTATCTCCCGGTTAGTGCTTAGCAGATAACTGCTTATATCGCATTTTATTTATTTATTTTAGCGCATTTATATCCCACATTTTCCCACAAGCGCAGGCACAATGTGGCTTACAACAGTGCATGAAACAATACAATAGGAAAGATAAAGCATAGGATGACAGAATAGACAGAGAAAACATTGAAGGGGTAAAATGTTCGGCAGGAGCCAGTGGATCAGAGTCCCCCCACCAACCAACAGCAGGAGAGTCAAATGGCCGGGCTTGGTAGGGAGTAGGATTTTGAAAATAGGAACGTCTTTAGAAACCTTTTGAAGAGATGATCCCCTTTAATTGCTTTGGCAGGTCATTCCAAGATTTTGCACTGGTAAACGGGCAAGTCGAAGCAAACATACGCTTGTATCTAACTTTCCTACTGCTGGGATAGTGAAGACAGAGGAAGTTGCGCAATGACAACAGAGCATTCCTAGGGGGTAGATCAACCAGGTTGAGCATGTACACTGGGGCCTCACCAAAAATGATCTTATGCGTTAAGGAACAGAACTTGAACTTGATGCGATCTTTGACAGGGAGCCAGTGCAGAGCGAAACGCAATGGCTGTGCATGGGCAAAGCGCGATTTGCCTAGAATTAGTCTGGCAGCCGTGTTCTGGGCTGTCTGGAGCTTTTTTAGTAAGTAATCATGGCAGCCAGCGTATATCCCACTGCAGTAGTCCAAGTGAGAAAGGATGGGCCAGTGAACAAGAGTACGGAAAAGGTCTCTAGACAAGGAAAGTTCTAATTTGCTTTAATCGCCACATAGCAAAAAACATTCTCTTCGCGACAACCTTCACTTGATCGTCCATTATCAGGTGGCTGTCTAGCTTGACCCCAAGGATTTTCAGGCTATTTAGGATGGGAAGCTTAAAGGCATTGACATTGAGAGTGGTGGGAATGACTTCATTGTGCTGGGACGAAAGCAGAAGACAATGTATTTTTTCTTCATTGATCTTGAATTGAAATACATTTTCCCAAGAGGTTAAGATGGAAAAGCTAGCCTTGATCTTCTCATGGATTTCTGTCAAAGCAGAGTTAAAAGGGATGTAGATGGTTACATCGTCTGCATAAATAAATGGGTGAAGATCCAGTTTTGCAAGCGCTTCCGCCAGAGGGGTCAGCATCAGGTTGATATAACTGGCTATCCGCTAATATTCAGTACATTGCTGGCTAAGTTTGGTGGCCAAATTTGGCTGCCAAAATAGCAGGCCTATCTTTGGCCAGTTTCAGCTTAACCGGCTAGCGCTGAAAATCAGCTTGGCCGGTTAAGTTGCAACTGACCAAAAAACACCTGGATATTCAATGCTACACCATTCAAAATGGCACTGAGACAGAAAATCTTCACAAACTTCTGATGAATATATTTACCCAAAGGGGATGCCCAAGTTCATGTATTAATGAAGTCTACCAGAAGACAAAAACTGCATGTAGAGATGTTCTCTTACAGGGCAATAAAAAGGAGAACAACCCTGATATTGTGTGCACATAGAGATTTTCTCACTTGACTTAACAAAATATGAAAGACCATTAGAAAAAAAAATTGGTATATACTAGAAGGACATGAATGCATTAAAAAAAAATTAACTATTGCTTATTCTCAAGATAAAAGAATTTAAAAGGGAGATTAGTTCCATCTATACTACCAGATTTGCAAGTACTAGATCACAAACCCCAAGGATATTACAATTGTGGGAACTGTACAGTATGTCCTGAGGCCTTAGTTGTTACAGAATTTGTATATCCTACAACTAAACAGAGGTTTCAGACTGTAATACCTCACATGTTATTTATGTTTTACAATGTCCCTGTAGTATGCTTTATGTGGGTAAAACAAAGAGGAAAAATCAAGACAAGGATGATAGAACACAAGAGCTGTAATAATAGAGCTATTGTGACAGCACCATTAGTTGAATATTGTCTCCATAAAAGCCATGCTTTTGGTGAATTAAGATTCTGTGTTCTTAAAGCACTCAGTATTAACGGGAGAGGATGCAACTCTGACAAATGGTTATTAAGAGAGGAACAACTCTACATATTTGAATTAAATACAATGACCCTTTCTATAGGAATATTGTTTCACGTTTGCTCACTATCACCTCCTAGTACACCCCTGATACACAGTAACACTGTTTCAATACAAACGTTTTTTTTAATAATTTTTATTAATTGTTTTTTATATAAGTTTTACTGATGCTGAAAACACCCCCTGCTTACATCATCCCTCTCCCAGCACAATCTCACCATGCAGCAGAGCTCACACTAGCACTAAGAACAGCTCAACCTTTTTCTGTTCTGACACACCTGGACAATATTCATGTGTGTGACACAAATTCAAATTCACAGTTGAACAAAAAAAAAAAAATCCTTCTAAATATTTCATGGTTGACAGTAATGTGAATTTGCTTACCATTGAATTCTATATAAAAATATGTATGTAACACATTAGTCCCATGTTGTCATACAAAACAAATATATATTCAAATTCTAGTGTCACCTCAGCAATAGTAGCACAAAATCCATCTACTGATAGATACTGTGACGCAATACAAAACCCCGCACATACACAAACAGAACCTATGGATAGTAGACCTGCAACATTTCCAGTTATTATTAAGGGTAGTCAGGAAGCAGAAATAAGAACTCTGCTTTTTTTTTCCCCAGCTTGTAGACATGAATAGTGATTAAGGAAGGAGATTTGCATATCAAGGAGGCAGTGCATGCAAATCTCTCTTATGTATATTCAGTGGCGTACCTAGGGTAGTTGACACCCGGGGCTGGTCATTTTTTAACACCCCCCTCCAAAATCCAGTACTAGGCATACCGAGAATACAAAACACTCAGGACCTATAGAGCAATTCTACCATACCATAAGCAGTCATTTCTACAAGTCACACAAGGAAAAGGAAAGTATCTTAAACACTACAGTGAGCACTAGAACATCAATTCACCTATTGTAAAATTAAACCAGACAGAATAGTACAGATCGTCGATCCTGCACAGTCAATTGCAACTGAAAGCCATGTCTTTTTCACAAACAGATACACCCAAATCCACTATAGAATAAGTAATCATAAACTTTCTATTTAGACAAAAATTAAACTGAACCCCCAAGATGCCAGACTCTGCATACAATGCAACACCACAGAAACAGAAAATGTCCCCTAGTACTGTGCAAAATATAGACAGCAGATGTAAATTGAAAACACTAACAAATACCAATCACCACTTTACAAATTAACAAATAGAAATAAAACAAATATAGAAAATAAAATACCACTTTATTAGACTAATACATTTAGCTTTCAAAGGCCAAAACCTCCTTCCTCAGTATAGTGCTGTTACAGTATCCTACCCTGACCTAAGGAAGGGGGTTTTGTTCTCCAAAGGTTAGTAAAAATGTATTAAAATTAGTTCAATAAAAAGATTACCTTATTTACATGTTCTATTTATAAACATTTATTAACACATCTACAATACTACTTTATCCTAAAGCAAAAAATAAAAATATATATTTTATTTACAGTTTGTTGTCTCTAGTTTCTGCTTTCCTCATCTTCTTTTCACTGTCTTCCTTCCATCCAGCATCTGTCTTCGCTCTCTCTCTGCTGTCCCCTCCATCCAATGTCTGCCCTCTCTCCCTGCCCCTTCTATCCACTGTCTGCCCTCTCTCTCCCTTCCATCCAAATCTGCTCTCTTTCTCTGCCCCTTCCATCCACCATCTGCCCGTCTGCTCTCTCTCTCTCCCCCTTCCATCCACTGTCTGCCCTTCCTTTCCCTTCCATCCACTGTCTGCCCTTTCTCTCTGCCCCTTCAATCCACCATTTGCCTTCCCTCTCCCATCCATCCAGGGTCTGCCCTCCCTCTCGCTCCCCCTTCCATTCAGGGCCTGCCCTCCTTTTTGCTCCCCCTTCCATCCAGGATCTGTCCCCTCTCTCTCTCTGCCCCCACTTTTTGGACCCCAGTTTCAGCCCCACTATCCCACCAGTCCCGAGCTTCAGCCCCCAGCCACTTCTCTATGTCCCTTTTTCAGCCCCCAGTCTCCAGTTTCAACCCAGCCCTTTTCTCCCACCAGTCCCGAGCTTCAGCCCCCAGTCTCCAGTTACAACTCAGCCTTTTTTTCCCACTAGTCCCGAGCTTCAGCCCCAGCCACTTCTCCCTGCCCTTTTCAGCCCCCAGTTCCAGTACTAGCCCCCTTATCCCACCTACCCTCATTTTCAACCCCCAGTTCCAGTCCCCTTCATCCACATGTCTTGCATTAGGGCCCCCCTTTTCAGCTCCAGACCCATTCTCCCACCTGCCCCAGGCATGGCCCCATTCTCCCTCCTGCCCCCTTCTCAGACATCAGTTCCAGCTCCAGGCCCCTTCTCCCATATGAGCTCCCCCTCCCATACCCAGTCCCCTTCTCCCACCTGAGCCCTCCCCCAGACCCAGTCCCAGCCCCCTTCTCCCACCTGAGCCCCCCCAGACCCAGTCCCCTTCTCCCATCTGAGCCCCCCCAGTCCCCATCTCCTTCTCCCATCTTAGCCTCCCCTCCTCGACCCAGTCCCCACTTGCCCACCAGCTCCGTCGACAGACAACCCTCTTCTCCTGCCACCCGGCACCCATCCTTAAAAAAAAAATCTGTGAAGCACCTTGCGTCTGCTCTGCTGTAAATGAAGCAAATCGCCTCATCATGTCGGCCCTTCCCTCACTGTGTCCCACCCTCTGATGCAACTTCCTATTTCCGCGAGGGCGGGACACAGTGACACAGTGAGGGAAGGGCCGACGCGATGAGGCGACTTGCTTATTTTACAGCAGAGCAGACGCGAGGCGCTTCATTGATTTTTTTAAGACTGGGAGAAGAGAGTTGTCTATCAATTGAGCTGGTGGGCAGGTGGGGACTTTAGCACCAGCGGAGCACCCCCCCACACCTGCTAACACCCGGGGCGGACCACCCCCACCGCCCCGCCCTTAGTACACCACTGTGTATATTCATTGTGGATATCCTGAAAACCTTGAGTAACCCTGGTCTATACCAGTTTTTTTGTGACTCACCTCCCACCTCTTAGGGACACACTGGTTGAAAATCACTGACTTAGAACAAGCCCTATTATAGCCCCACTCTGCAGCAGTGCCGTTTGTTACATCTAGTTTTCTTAAACTGTTTTAAGACATACATATTCTATTACAGAGGCACACTGTTTCTGCTGCTGCTTATAATACACCCAAAGAACACTTTCACGATGTAGTTTTTGTTTACATCACTTTTTCTTTTACATGTATACAATCCCTTCACATACATAATGTTCTAGGCATTGCTCACTGTATTCCCCAGAACATCCTTCCAGCAGTACTATCTGCCTATGCACTTGCATTTCACGCATGCTGGTCCTCTTACTTGTAAACTTAGAAGGGCCCCCATATGTATATACTGTAGCCATTTTTTCCTATATATTTTCACTCTAGATATATGGCAAAGATTTAGGATGTGTATGTACAGCTAGTCTTCTCTTTATCATTTTTACTCTGTTTTAGCAGACCAAAAAGGGTTGTGAGCTTATGAAGATTTTCTGTCTCGATGCTATTTTGAATGGTGTAGCAGTATTTTGTTGGATCCCGGCTAAGGATTGTGAACACATTTCCCCCAATTTTAAAACCATTTAACTGGCCAGGAATGACTCCTGACCGGTTAAATGGAACGTAACCAGCTCTCTGGAAATATTCAGCAGGAGGTAACTGGTTGTCTCTTTCTGAATACTGATGGTTAGCACTTAGGGTCAGATTCTATATATGGCACCTGAAAATTCCACACAGAATACATTTCTGCCTAAGCGTATTTTGTAAGCAGCATCTCTATATGTAGGCGCAGTAAATAGAATACACTTTGTTGATATCAGAGTGCTTAAAACTAAGCATATCCATTTACACCAATGGAAACATGCAGTACATGCTGGTGTATAGATTTATCCTCTTCTGTCCCAATCATCATAATATCTAGTAAATACACAGTCCAACATCCAACATCCAACAATCTATACTTCATTTACATTTCATTTTTTTCTTAACGGGGATCTTCAGAATATTATCAGCCTCACCATATGGGGGCAGCGTCCCCTATATTAATGGCGCTGAATAGATCTTCATTGATTCACCCGTGACATACAATGCTTTTATTTAACTAATTTTCTTCTTTTTTTTTTTTTCTTTTATCTAAAAATTACTTATTGCTTTTAAGATACATAATAATGCTACTTAGCTTTGGCAGCGATCTTTCAACCAAATCAAACCTCCGCCGACTTGGCCAGGTTTCGTAAGACTTCTTCAGGGAAGAGGTTTGCATCTCCAAACATGCTCCTGCATCTGTCAAAAAATGGCCGCAGATGCAGGAGCATGTTTAGAGATGCAAACCTCTTCCCTGAAAAAGTCTTACGAAACCTGGCCAAGTCGGCGGAGGTTTGATTTGGTTGAAAGATCGCTGCCAAAGCTAAGTAGCATTATTATGTATCTTAAAAGCAATAAGTAATTTTTAGATAAAAGAAGAAAAAAAAAGAAGAAAATTAGTTAAATAAAAGCATTGTATGTCACAGGTGAATCAATGAAGATCTATTCAGCGCCATTAATATAGGGGACGCTGCCTCTGTATGGTGAGGCTGATAATATTCTGAAGATCCCCGTTAAGAAAAAAATGAAATGTAAATGAAGTATAGATTGTTGGATGTTGGATGTTGGACTGTGTATTTACTAGATATTATGATGATTGGGACAGAAGAGGATAATTTGTGAGTAAAGTCCCCACATCAGTAAGAATTGGTCTTTTTAATTGGGTGTATTAATTTAAGCACTCAAAGGCATATTCTATATCAGTGCGTATAAATTTTGGAATGCTCATGAAATGCCCATTTCCCTGGCCATAACTATACCCCTTTTTGGCTGCATGCATTAGAATTTAGGCACAGTGCATTACAGAATACTCTTAGTGAGTTGCGTACACAAATTTTAATTATGGCTAATTGGTGCTCATTGTTGCATGTTAAGACCTGTTATCGATGCTGATTAGCATGTTAAGCCAATTAAGTTACACATATTCTTATAGAATACGCCTGGATTTCGGTACTAGGCGTGATATATAGAATTCAGGGTTAATGGATAATCAGTTATATCGCGTAATATAATTGACTATCTGCTAATATTCAGCACGTCATCAGCTAAGTTTGGTGGTCAAATTAGGCTGCCAAAAAGGCTGGAATATCTTTGGCTGGTGTAAACTTAACCGACCACTGCTGAATATTGGCTTGTCTGTTTAAATTTAAACTGGTCAAAAAATACCCGGATATTCAATGCTGGTCACTGGAAATGGCCTGGCATTGAAAATCTCGGCTGACTGCTGACTGTGGGAGTTAGCCAGGCTCCCTCCCGCAGTCTGAATATTGGGCCCATTGTGTTTCAGCAAGTGACTGACGCAGGAACTTCCTGAAACATGGCTGTGTTGGGTCAACAATAAAATGTATAACCAGAGTGTGGCTCCAGTGACATCATTATCCCCCCAACTCTCTCCTCTTTTTGCTGATCCTTGCAGCATTAACATTACTAATACAGTCATCAATAAGGAGATTATAATAGGCTGGGTCATTTTAGTAATCTGGGTCACGTCCAGGGCGTTTTTTGAGCCAGTACATGCTGGTATACCATAACCACACTTTTTTCCCTGCTGCACTTTTTTTTTTAAAGCTTCTGCTGGCTTTGTATCGCTCCATAGTGCGACCGCACCTCAAATATTGTGTTCAGTTCTGGTTGCCGTATCTCAAAAAAGATATAGTGGAATTATAAAAGGTGCAGAGAAGGGCAACGAAAATGATAAAGGGGATGGGACGACTTCCCTATGAGGAGAGGCTAAAGCGGCTAGGGCTCTTCAACTTGGAGAAAATGTGGCTGAGGGGAGATATGATAGAAGTCTATAAAATAATGAGTGGAGTTGAATGGGCAGATGTGAAGCATTTGTTCACGCTTTCCAAGAATACTAGGACTAGGGGGCATGCGATGAAGCTACAATGTAGTAAATTTAAAACGAATCGGAGAAAATGTTTCTTCACTCAACATGTAATTAAACTCTGGAATTCGTTGCCAGAGAATGTGGTAAAGGTGGTTAGCTTAGTGGAGTATAAAAAAGGTTTAGACGGCTTCCTAAAGGAAAAGTCCATAGACCGTTATTAAATGGACTTGGGGAAAATCCACTTCTTATTTCTAGGATAAGCAGCATAAAATGTTTTGTACTGTTTTGGAATCTTGCCAGGTATTTGTGATCTGGATTGGCCACTGTTGGAAAAAGGATGCTGGGCTTGATGGACCTTTGGTCTTTCCCAGTATGGCAATATTTATGTATTTATGAATTAGGTAACTTTGCATCTCTGTAGAACAGCCATTCCCAACCTAGTCCCATCGTGTTCTCAGGATATCTACAATAATTATGCATGAGATAAATTTGCATGCACTTCCTCAACTGAATGCAAATCTAACTCATGAATATTCTGTGTGGATATCCTGAAAACCCTGTGGTTCTTGGTGTTTCCTGAGGACTGGGTTGGGGATGGCTGCTATAGATGGACTTGGCTAAATGTTAGTGCCTGCCATAGCTTGAGCACAGATGCCAAGTTACTCAGTTCCTGAGAGGAGATTTTTTGGCCAATTGTGGTTTAAACTGACATCCCAAAGCAATTAATGTTTTGTATTGTATTATATTGTACACCTTGAGGGGCATATTCGAAAGGGACGTCCAAGTTTTTCTGAGGACGTCCTCGCAGGACATCTCCGTGAAGGGGAGGGGAAACCCGTATTATCGAAACAAGATGGACATCCATCTTTTGTTTCGATAATACGGTCGGGGATGCACAAATCTGGAAATTTAGGTCGACGTTAGAGATGGTCATCCTTAGACTTGGTCATTTCTGATTTTTGGTGATAATGGAAACTGAGGACGCCCATGTCAGAAATGACCAAATCCAAGACCTTTGGTCATGGGAGGAGCCAGCATTCGTAGTGCACTGGTCCCCCTGACATTGCCAGGACACGAACTGGGCACCCTAGGGGGCACTGCATTTGACTTCAGAAATCACTCCCAGAAATTGCTACCGTGTGTGCTGAGCCCCCCAAACCCCCCAAAACCCACTACCCACAACTGTACACCACTACCATAGCCCTTATGGGTGAAGGAGGACACCTAGATGTGGGTACAGTGGGTTTCTGGGGGGTTTTGGAGGGCTCACATTTATCACCACAAGTGTAACAGGTAGGGGGGGATGGGCCTGGGTCCGCCTATCTGAAGTGCACTGTATTCACTAAAACTGCTCCAGGGACCTGCATACTGCTGCGATGGACCTGAGTATGACATTTGAGGCTGGCACAAAATATTTTAAAGATATTTTTTGAGGGGGGGGGGGGTTAGTGACCACTGGGGGAGTAAGGGGAGGTCATCCCCAATTCCCTCCGATGGTCATTGGTCAGTTTGGGCACCTTTTCATGGCTTGGTTGTAACAAAAAAGGACCAAGTAAAGTCATCCAAGTGCTCATCAGGGACGCCCTTCTTTTTTCGATTATGGGTAGAGGACGCCCATTTGTTAGGCACGCCCAAGTCCCGCCTTTGCTACGCCTCTGACATTCCCCCAGGAACTTTGGTCATCCCCTTGACGGAAAGCAGTTGGGGACGCCCAAAATCGGCTTTCGATTATGTCGATTTGGGCGACCCTGTGAGAAGGATGCCCATCTTGCAATTTGTGTCAAATGATGGGCGTCCTTCTCTTTCCAAAATAAGCCTGCTTGTATTCCACCTTTAACCTTAAGGATGCAAGGCGGATTACAAATAAAATAGAACTTCATATTCAAAGGAGTTTACTACAATCTTCCTTATTAAAAAGCCAAATAAAATTTACAAATCACTGATTTAAAAATAAGTAAGTTTTGAGTGCCTTTCAAAAAAGAAGATAAGATGATATCTGAAGAATCTGGTAGGGAACATTATTCCAGATTTTGAAACTTTGATAAACAAAAGATCTCTCTCAAATAGACTTTTTGCTTATCTTTTCCATTGATGGTAAATCTAAGTTAATTCTCTGTACACTTCTCAAATTTTACCTATTAATAGGAAATATTAAGAGCTGCACTATATTTTTGGAATTATGTCCATAAAAGCTTTTATAAATCATACAGACTATTTTTTAATGAAGATGTGACTCCACTTTGAGCCTTTGTAATTTGTTCAGAAGCAGGTTGCTTAATGAAACTTTCCTAAAATAAAAATTAGCCTTGCAGATGTATTTTGCTATAGTTGCAACAGTTGCAATTTCCTACATAATTTTAATGTCATAGAACAGTACAAGGAATTGCAGTAGTCCGAATGAGGGATTAGAATAGCCTGAGCTATAGTTCTAAAACTTGTAGGGTTTAAAGATAATCTTATAACTCTTAAATGGGGTAGATTAAAAAAAGAACTTCTTTACAAGCTTATTGATCTGAAATTCAAAAGTCATTTTTGAATCTAGGGTCCCCACCTAGGACTTTAGATTTACTTTCATATTTGAGTGATTCCCCTGAGGACAAAATGATATTACTTGGAGGAATGGTTTAAAAATTTCTGAACCATAGTCATGGCCAAGAGGTCTAAAAATTTCTGAACCATAGTCATGGCCAAGAGGTCTCCCTCCTGAAATTAGGTAACATGGCAGCTCTGATTTACAGAACTGAGTCTATGTGGGAAATTCACTTTTACTATCAGTAGAGTTGCAAAGTTACTTAGTTTCAGGAGAGATACATTTTGGCTAATCTTGGTTTAAATTTATTTCCCAAATCAGTGTGGTATTTTTAGTCCTGATTCTACCCACTGAAATCAATGCTGCGGGTCCCATAATACACCAGGAAATCCAGGACTGGCCTAAAATCTCTCTCATGGAATTGTGTAACTTGGTACCACTGGGTTTGAAATACCCCTCACCTTCGCCAAAGATTCCTAAATGCATGGTTTTAAGCTGCATTTCTAAGCTACCTGCTTACAAGACTCCGTCTCCTGGTATTCTGCTCCAAGTTACACCTTCCTTGCTTTAGTGTTTCCTGCTTTCAAGACTCTATCACCTTTCCATTTATTTGCCATCCTGTGCCCGGTTGGCATCTACTAGAGGTTGTGCCTTCTTTTTCATTGATGTGACAACTTGGAATGTATTACCTCTTGCCCTTCATGCTGAATTATTGCTCCCAAAGTTTGTCCTTGCTGAAGATCCATCTTTTTATTTTGGCATTTTGTGCTTTGCCTTGAGATGGCAGTGTATTGAATCACTGATAGGATCTTCTCTGACAAATTGTATACCTGTTGGGTTCTCCTCATTCTTTTTCATCTTCTGATTTGTTGATTATTTCTACATTGTAAACTAGATTGACCTATTTTGTAAAGGCAATATACTAAATCTTAATAAACTATAAACCATCCAGCTCCTGGTATCCCTATCCAGGGCTATAGTTTTACTTCCCTGCAAAAGGACTGGGAGCAAAGGAGGATTTCCTCTGCCCTGACACTATACTATTGATATCCCTAGTAAGTTCCAGGGTGATCAGATGCCTCTGTGGTGGGGGATGGATTGATACACTGTCTAATATCTGTGTTGGGGGGATTGATGGGGCGCTGAGGTATAGGTTTCATTAGGGTTTCAAGTTGTGATTGGAGGGTTGAAATAGTTTACCATAAGCTGATTTTTGTTTGAGACAGCAGTTGCTGTCACCTCTTAATTAAAAAAAAATAACCTTAAAATAAACATTTATAAAAATAAAATGAAGCAAAAATCATGAAAAATAAATTTAAAAGGCTGCAAAATGAGATAGGAAATTAAAGAAAACAAAAGAGACAGCTGAGGGGAGACATGATAGAGGTATATAAAATATTGAGTGGAGTGGAACAGGTGGATGTGAAGCATCTGTTCTCGCTTTCCAAAAATACTAGGACTGGGGGGCATGCGATGAAACTACAGTTTAGCAAATTTAAAACAAATCGGAGACATTTTTTCTTCACCCAACGCATAATTAAACTCTGGAATTCGTTGCCAGAGAACGTGGTGAAGGCAGTTAGCTTGGCAGAGTTTAAAAAGGGGTTAGACGGTTTCCTAAAGGACAAGTCCATAAACCACTACTAAATGGACTTGGGAAAAATCCACAATTCCAGGAATAACATGCATAGAATGTTTGTATGTTTGGGAAGCTTGCCAGGTGCCCTTGGCCTGGATTGGCCGCTGTCATGGACAGGATGCTGGGCTCAATGGACCCTTGGTCTTTTCCCAGTGTGACATTACTTATGTACTTATGTACACCTCTAGTGGTAAGTTACTACAAGGTTTGTTTACAACAATATTCTTAAATAAAAACAAATTTATGATTTATTTGGATTTAGCTCACACTTTTTCAATAGTAGCTCAAGGTGAGTTTTATTCAGATGTAATAGATAACTCACTTTCCCCTGAGGGCTTACAATCTAAATGGCCCTTTTACTGAAGTGCGGTAAAATCTTCGAACTCGAGACTTCCTCGTGCACTAAGGGCCAGATTCTATATATGGCACCTAAAAAATCCATGCTCCCTCTAAAATGTATGAATAAATAAACAAAACACTGTTAGCACAGAGAAAAAGGGAAATTATCGCAACATGCATTAATTCATTTTACAGTAAATTTTTCCTCATATGTTAAGTGTGCATTAGGGCTGACACCCTTTAGTAAAAGGGCCCATACATTTGTACCTCAATTGATGGATGGTTAAATGACTTGCTGAAAATCACAGTTGTGGTTCTTTCCTTTGAAACTAACCTTATTTTGTACAATAACATGCAGTATGCAGTTATAATTAGTTCTAACTAGTTCAGAAAAAATTTGGTCTTTCAGCAACACTGTATTAAAGGACAGAGAAAATACATACTAAGCAATATTTCAGACAGTAAAATACAAATAACATTTTGGGACAGATGGATGGTAGTAAAGTGGCATTCTTAATGGTATTAAATATTGGTCTGCTACAGTACTGCTGACATAGCATTTTCAAAGTTCACTTGGATCTTGTAGCACTCTGAAAAATAGCATATGAGCACAAGACTTTTCCATACTTTTTCAAAATGTAAAAGTTCTTTTAGATAACATTTTTTCTAAACTTGATTTCTATCTTAATCCTGTTGAGATGACATTGTTGCTTCTTTGAGTCAGGAGTGACCCCCACTCACTCCTGCCTATGCTAGTTCCAATCTCAAAATAGCTGCCATGACCAGGGCCGCCGAAAGACTAGGCCAGGCCTGGGGCAAGGCCACCCCACCTCCGCCCCCGCCTCTGCCGCCCCCTATTGCTCCCCCTGCTGCTGCCACCCCCTGTCACTCCCACCGCCGCTGCCACCTCTGCAGTCCATGGTCTCACTTGCCTGCCTCCACAGCTCCGGGCCCCCTGCATTCAAGGCGGCAGTCGCAGATTGCCTTTCTTCTGGCCTTCCCTCCCTATGTCCCGCCCTCATCTGATGTAACTTCTGGTTTCCACAAGGGCGGGACACAGGGAGGGAAGGCCCGAAGGGAGGCGATCTGTGGCTGCTGCTTCGAATGCAGGGGGCCCGGAGTCGAGGAGATAGGCAGGTAAGACCAGGGACTGCAGCGCCGGCGGCCTGACTCTGGCGCCGGGCCCCCCTTGTAAGCCCGGGCACAGGGAATTTTGTCCCCCCCTGCCCCCCTCTTGGCGGCCCTGGCCATGACCACCTGCAGCAGCTTCATGAGTTGCTGTGGGAAGATGTGGCAGCCATTTTGATTGCAAAACTAGCATGGGCAGGAGCAAGTGAGGGTCACTCCTGCCACACAGAGGACCACCGGAGCTTTTAAGGTAGGTCTGGGGAGGGTCTGTGGGTGGGGGAAGGGGAGGATGTGATTTGGAAGAAGCATCTATTAGCCAGCCAGCATAGGGTTACCATATGGCTCCAGAAAAAGGAGGACGGATTGAGCCAGCCGGGTTTTACTTCCATTGCTTTCAATGGAAGTAATTGAGCCAGCCGGGTTTTACTTCCATTGTTTTTGAAGCAATGGAAGTAAAACCCGGCTGGCTCAATCCATCCTCCTTTTTCTGGAGCCATATGGTAACCCTATGCATATAGAAAGTAAACTCCTTCATCATGTTGGTGCAAATTGGGATAATGCTGACCTTGACTGACTGAGTATACAAATGGGGGGTAATTTATTATTGCTTGTTCTCTACTCCTAGAAAAAGACTCTAATAAAAACTGCACGCAGATATACACATGTAAATTGTACACATACAGCTTTTCCAGGATATAGTTTGAGGGGAGCTGGAGATGCGATGGATGCACTCACATGGCAATCCTATAACAGGAGCCTGGTAGAAGCCTATTCTATAATGAAACATAAATGCCTAGTTTCCATTGTAGAACACTAGTGTAACAGGTGAACACTAGAGGGGAACCTGTACAAAGTGGCAGTAACCCTAACACGGGCTCAGTGGTGTACCAAGGGGGGGGGGCGGTCCACCCCGGGTGCACGCCGGTGGGGGGGGGGGGGGGTGCTGCGCGCCTGTCGGCTCTTCGTTTTCATGCTCCCTCTGCCCCGGAACAAGTTACTTTCTGTTCCGGGGCAGAGGGAGCATGAAAATGAAGAGCTGGCAGGCGCGCGGCACCCCCCCCCCCCCCAGCGGCGTGCACCCGGGGGTTTCACCTGGGGATCGGGGTTTTTTTCGCCGGGGGGGGGGGGGGGCGTCGTGCTGTTCCTGGGGGGGGGGGCGCTGCGCATCGGCGATCCGCCACAGGTGTTAGCCCCCGTAGGAACGCCACTGCACGGGCTTACTGCTTGCTAATCCATAACTACTGCCGGGCTACCACAGAGCCTGGTGATAGTTCCCACCCCCAGCACGTGCCACTTCTAGCACTACAAAAATATTTTTTAGTGCCGGTGTTTACCCAGTGGTAATCAGGCAGTGCTGCGCACTGCCCGGTTACTGCCGGGTTAGCTCAGGAGCCCTTACCACCACCTCAATGGGTGATGGTAAATAAGTACATAAGTATTGCCACACTAGGACAGACCAAAGGTCCATCAAGCCCGGCATTTTATTTCAAACAGTGGACAATCCAGGTCACAAATACCTAGCAAGATCCCGAAAAAGTTCAATACATTTTATGCTGCTTATCCCAGAAATAAGCAGTGAATTTTTCCCCCAAGTGGAGGAGTGGCCTAGTGGTTAGAGTGGTGGACTTTGGTCTTGGTGAACTGGGTTCTACTCCCACTGCAGGCACAGGCAGCTCCTTGTGACTCTGGGCAAGTCACTTAACCCTCCAATGCCCCAGGTACAAATAAGTATTTAAGCTGCATTGAGCGTGCCAGGGAACAAATAATGGTCTATGGACTTTTCCTTTAGGAATCCATCCAGACCTTTTTTAAACCCTTCTAAGCTAACCGCCTTTACCACATTCTCTGGTAACAAATTCCAGAGTTTAATTACACGCTGAGTGAAGAAACCTTTTCTCCGATTTATATTAAATGTACTACTTTGTAGCTTCATTACATGCCCCCTAGTCCTAGTATTTTTTAAAAGAGAAAACAAATGATTCACATCTACCCGTTCCACTGCTCTCATTATTTTATAGACCTCTATCATATCTCCCCTCAGTTGTCTTTTCTCCAAGCTGAAAAACGCTAGCCGCTTCAGCCTTTCCTCATAGTGAAGTAGTCTCATTCCCTTTATCGTTTTCATCGCCCTTCTCTGTACCTTTTCTAATTCCACTGTATTTTTTTTTTTGAGATGCGGTTATCAGAATTGAACACAATATGCTCCTCCCGAAATGGCCATACAGCAAGCGGTTCACTTGCTGCACGGCCATTTCTTTAAAAAGACAGCCTTTTACCTGCTTTGGTAAAAGGGGGCTTCAGTGTACATCAAAGACATGCGCTGAAGCTAGCGCAGGACCCCTATTACCGCAGCTTGGTAAAAGGACCCGTAGAACTGTTATAAGTATTAGTTACCTAAATGTCAGAGATATGTGCGTAATTTACAGTATTCAGTTATATGCATATGTGGAAGTCTTTACACTTGTGTTAGGAAGCTGTGAACTAAGTATTAACGTGTGACTGTAATGCAAGGTTTCTGTGTTGGCCCCAGGACAAGATTGTTTTTTAATATCAGCATCTTTTTTTTTATTTACCGGACTTGATGTTTTGTTAGATCAAGACAATGTTACACTAGTTTTTATTCAGCGAATTCAAAAGTTCTTTCTGCTGATACTTGCTTTGCTTGCACATGCATCCTGCTGTCTCTAGATGAGATGTCAGCAAGGCTTCATTATGGAAAAAACAAACAGCAGTCAAGAAGTAAATAGCAACTTTACCTCATGTAATGAGCCTCGCAGAGACAGATTGTTTTATGTTAGGATATGACTTTTTTCTGACAGCAAGGAAACAAATGTGCTTGTCTGAACACTTTGCCTTACTATTTTCATCTGTTAGCTAACTCTAAATACTCCATTTACTGCACCAGTCACAGACCAAGAAATAACGCCTACATAAACCAGAATATGCTTCATAAATACATACCATTTTTTACTATTCTTTTTATCACGTTTTCTCCGTTTGTTTTATGTCCTTTTCCTCTTGCTATATACGCCAATCAGTTCAACAAGTTAGAAGACATGATGATCCTTTTGGAAACATGTACCATGAGCTAGTAGGTCTCGACTGATTTGTGATACCTAGGATTCTTCCCTCACCCTCAAGAGCTGTAATTATCACAGCCTTGGCGATATCTCCATCTCATGTCAGGTCCAAAGTCATAACATTATAATAGTAGTAGGCCCAATATTTAATAGGGCTTAACCAGGCTGGAGAGGCTCCTGCCTGGTAAAACCATGCTGAGTGGGCTAGGAAGGGATACTCAGGGTCACTGAACTGATAAAGCAAAAAGTCTGTCCTAACACTATCTGCTGAGCTACTTGGGCGTCAGCCTGAATATTGGTCCAGGTAACTTTCAGATTTTGGTGCCACCCAGATATTCAGTGTTGATGCCCAGACATGGCCTAGTATTAAATATCCAGGCTGAATTCAACCTGTGGTTGTCAGTATTTTTTCACAGAGAGGGTGGTGGATGCTTGGAATGCCCTCCCGCGGGAGGTGGTGGAGAGGAAAACGGTAACGGAATTCAAACATGCGTGGGATAAAAACATAAAGGAATCCTGTTCAGAAGGAAGGGATCCTCAGGAGCTTAGCCTTGAATGGGTGGCAGAGACGGTTGGCAGGCGGGGCTACTGCTGGGCAGATTTATACGGTCTGTGCCAGGGCTGGTGGTTGGGAGGCGGGGCTAGTACTGGGCAGACTTATACGGTCTGTGCCCTGAAAAAGACAGGTACAAATCAAGGTAAGGTATACACAAAAAACTAGCACATATGAGTTTATCTTGTTGGGCAGACTGGAAAACTCTTTTTATTGGAAAAAACTAAAACAAATAACATACAAATCAAAAACAAGCCCCTAGCTATACACGGTCCTCCTATCTATGTACACCCCCTCCCCCTCCTCAATAGTACAGTGGAAACTGTTTATTAGAAAGACCAAAGAAAAAAACCGGACATGCAGATCAAACCCCAGGCTCCTAGCTAGACATGGTCTGCCTATCTATGTACACCCCCTCCTCAATAATACAATGGATCAACCCCCCCCGACCCCCCCGACCCCCCACAACCCCTTCAGACAACTGGCACACAATCCCCTGGGAAGCATGTCCCCTCATGGCGGCTTAAGCCTCACGTGTCTCCACCACCTCGAAGCCACCCCCACCCCTTTTTCCACCCTTCCCACTTCGCCGCTTCCTGCACCGCCCTTACCACATCCCAGCTGACTACCTCCGCCGGCCGGACCTCCTGGTACAGGGACACCCTGCAGCGCGCCATCCAGAGGCAGTACCGCAATATCACCGAAATCAGAAAGCGTGTTACCGGATCCCCGCGTCCCTCTCCACCCTCTGGGCCATACACCCAGTCCGCATAGCTGTAGTTGCGGAAACTGGGGATCTGCAGCAACGAGGAAACCCGGTCAGAGACCTGGACTGTAAATGGGCACCTCACCAGGAAATGCTCCATCGTCTCTTCAGTTCCAGCACATTCCTCCCGTGGGCACCCTCTATCCCGCACATTGCGATATTTCAAATTTCCTCGGACGTACAGTCTACCGTGAAAGGACAGCCACGCCAGGTCTTTATACTTCACCGGGATGCGGTTCGAAGCAATCAACCGTAACCCCTGCTGCATCCGTGGGGCCGGCGCGTCCCTCAGCGCCAGAGGAGCTGAGAACACCTGCGCCCGTACTCTGTCCATCCAGACCCCCCGTTGTCCTGCCTTCACCTCCCCCACCGTCAGCCCCCACACCCTCACCAATTTCACTAGGGTCTTGCAATAACTCACCCCCCCCGGAGCACCCCTTCGCAGTGCCACTACCCTCCCCCCCTCCCGCCATAGGTCCCAATATCTCGGCCACCACTGCAGGACACTCCTAGCCCACCCCGGTGGCTCCCGCCCTACCGCCCTCCCCAGATTGAACTGCAGGAACAAAGCGCTGAAAAACAGGACTGGGTTTATCATGCCCACCCCCCCCTCCCTCCTAGACAGATAGGTAACATTCCGTTTTACCGGATTCGTCCTGTTGCCCCAGAGCAGCCGGAAGAACACCCCATACAAGGCCGCGTACCGGCTCTCCGGCAGCAGGCAGATGTAACTGACGAACAGAAACAAAGGAACTAAGTGTGCCTTGATGAGCTGTACCCGCTCCCCCATGGTCATTTTCCACCCCTTCCATCTATCCACCCTCCCCTTCACTTCTTGGAGACACCTATCCCAGTTGTAGAGCCTATAATCCCCCTTCTCGAAGTATATTCCCAAGACCCGTATACGTTCCACAGCTGTAGGAAACCTACCTCCCAACTCAAATTGCAGCCCCTGATCCCCAACCCACAGGCTATTGGACTTTTGAAAATTGACCTGCGACGCTGTTGCCTGCGAGTATTCCTGGATCAGGTTCTGCAATCTACCTCCCTCCCTCTGGTCCGCTACCCACACTGTAACGTCATCTGCATACGCCACGACCCTTAACTGGTTATTGTCCCCCACCTCCACCCCTTCCAGCCCCTCCGCCCCCCCCTTCTCCAGCCGTCTTATAAAAGGGTCGATGGCGTATGCATACAACAGCGGGCTGAGTGGGCACCCCTGTCGGACCCCTGCCCCTACCTCAAACCCCTGCCCTCTCCACCCGTTAACCAGGGGAAAACACCCCGCATGCCGATAGAGTAGCTGTAATTGCTCTATCCAACCCTTCGGAAACCCATAGCGCTCCAGAATGCTCCATAGGACACCCCACTGCACTCTATCAAACGCTTTTTCCTGGTCGAGTGTTACCAACAGCCTACGCTGCAGCTTCCAAGACCCCTCTCCCTTTAACCCCACATGCTTGCGAGGCTGCTAGCAAATCCCCAGACACCTGCCTCATTCTCTGGAATAGCATTCGCGCGAAGATTTTTCGATCCGTATTAAGCAGTGCTATAGGCCGCCAGTTGGCCAGCATCGCCGGGTCCTTCCCCTTACTTAGTAGGATAAGAGCCGCCTCTGTCAAGGAACTAGGCAAGGAACCCTCCAACTGGGCTGCCCCCCATACCCTCACCAGGATCGGCACCAGCTGCTCCTTAAAGGCCTGGTAGAACTCAGTTGTTAGCCCATCCGGCCCCGGCGAGGTCTTCCTGTGGAGCGCCCCGATGGCTTCCTCCACCTCCTGTTCTGTCCACGGGTTCAAGAGGGCCTGAAGCTGGGGTCCCCCGTGACCTATCCCCGGGGTTCCTTCCACATAACACTCCATCTGCTCCATATCAATCTGCTGGGCTGAAAGGAACGCTGCAAAGTGGTCCCTCACTGCCCCCAGAATCCCCTCCTTGGTGTCCTGCAGGACCCCCTGTGCATCCTGCACCCCCTCCATCACCCTGCGCGCCCTCCGCTCCCGGCAGCATGCGAAGGGGTCCGGGCTACACATTTTCCCGAAGTCCCGCTCATACACCAAGGAGGTGTAGCGGTTGTACTGTACCTGCTCCAGGAGTGCTTGGAGATCATGTATTTCTTCCTCCCTCCCCCCTTGTGAAATCAATGTGTCCCTCTTTTTCTTTATTGCCATGCCCAACTTTGTCCTTTCCCTCCCCTCCCTTCTCGCCTGTCTGAGAAAGAATCCCCGCGTTCGTCTTTTCACTGTATCCCACCACTCCCCCAATGACTGAAATGCCCCCTGCACTGACACCTGATCTTCCAAAAACCGGCGGTACTCCTCCCGCACCTGCTCGCTACCTAACCACTTTAAATTTAGTCGCCATAACCCCCTCCCTGGCCTCTGCGCTGCCGCCCCCCCCACCTGAAGGAGGACCATGTGGTGGTCTGAAAAGTCCACGTCCACGGTTCGTGGACCCCCCAGACAAACCCCCTTCTTTACCAGGAATCTATCGATTCTACTTTTACACTGCCCTCGAAAGAATGTGAACCCCTCCTGTTCCTCACAGAAGGCCACATGCGCGTCTACCAGCTCCGCCTCCCGCATGATCCCTGCCAGCCTCACCCCATCATAGCCCACCTGTACCGATCGTCCCCCACTATCCTTTTTCCGCAATATGGTGTTAAAATCTCCCCCCCAGACTACTTGGCGCGAAGTGTATAGGTAGGGCTTGATCTTCCCAAAGAGGAGCACCCTTTCCTTCTTGCTTTGGGGCCCGTACACATTCACCACCCTCAGTGCTCTATCCTCCCAAATCGCATCCACAACAAGACATCTCCCCACCCCCAGCTCCACCACTCGCTGAATATTCACCCGGTGGGACTTAAATAAGATCCCCACCCCACCATACCTCTCCCCCGCCAACCCCCACACCGAGGGACCCCACTTCCAGGCCCGCCTTGCCCGCCTGATCACCTCAATGGACCGCAGCCGAGTCTCCTGGAGCAGGAAGCAATCTGCTTGGACCCTCGCGAACCAGTCATACGCTAAACCCTGCTTCTTCGGAGAGGCGATGCTGGCCACATTCAGCGTGGCAAATGTCAACACTAAGCCTGCCATCCTCATTGCGAGTCACGGGTCTGCTCACTCCCAACTTCTTTCCTTATCTCCTGGGATACCCCCTTCTTACCCTGAAGCAGGTCCTCTGCTATGCGGTCTACATCATCCCCTGCCAGATCCCCCCTCCCCCCCCCTGCAGCCGTCCTGTCTGCACCTTACCCCCCCCCTCCCCCTTTCTTCCTTCCTTTCTTCTTTGCTCTATCCGGACCCACCCCCTGATCCCTCCCTCTCCCCTCTTCACCCCCGCCCCCTACCTCCTCCTCCGAGTCCTCCACCTCCCCCAAGTCCTCCAGATCCTCCTCTAGCTCCACTCTGTCCCCCCAAGCCTGCACTTGGGCCTTCACCACCTGCCCGGCCCCCTCAGCTTTCCTCTTACTCCCCTTTCCCCTCCCTCCCTCCCTTCCCTCTTCCTCCTCCCTCACCCCTCCCCCTCCCCCCAGAGCCTTCCCGCCCTTCTTCCTACCACCAGTACCCTCCTCCAGTGCTTCCTCATATTTCCGTTTGCCCTCTCCAATCCCCCCTGCCGCCCCCTCTTCCTCCATTAACTCCACCTCTTCTCCTTTCCCCTGTTCTTCCTCCTCCCTCCCAACCTCCCTATCCTCCTCCTCCTCCAACACCTGAAATCTGTTCCCCCCCCTCTTCCCCTGCAGCGACCCCTCCCTGCCCACCCCTACTTTCCCCCCCCTCCGAAACTTCCCTTTCCTCTGTGGCACTTGTACCCACTCCCCCTCTCCCCCCTGCTCCACTCCTGACCCAGCCCCCTGCCGCCCCCCCTCCTGCATCCCCTCCTTCTCCTCCCCTTGCCCCTCCCTGCCTATCACCCCCTGCCCTATCCCCTCCTCCATTACCCCCCTCCCCGTCCCTTCCCCCACATATCCCACTCGTTATGGGCCGCCCTAGGGCAGTTCCGATATGCATGGCCTAACCCGCCGCAGAGGTTGCACCTGATCGCGGTGCAGTCCTCTGTGGCATGCTGATCCCCGCATCTTCCACACTTTACCACTGGGCATGACATGCTGAAGTGCCTAAACGAACCACATCTGAAGCACTGCCGCGGCTGCCCCTTGTAAAAGCACAGTATCCTGTCACGACCGATAAAGGCAGCCGAAGGAATGTGCTGGACCACATGGCTCTCCTGTCTCAATTTGACCAGGGCTCCCCAACCTCCTGCCCAAACCCTGCTTGGATCCGGTAACTTTGTAAGTGGGGATCTCAGCTCCGCGTACCTCTGTAGCCAGTAGGCTAAATCTGCCCCAGAGATAGACTCATTTCTCACGAGCAGGGTGATCTGCACCAGGTCCGGCTTGCTGACTGGAATGGCCCTGAGGTCCCGCCACTCCCCCTTTCCCCTCACCCCCTCGTACCTTTCCCAGAATATTTCCATCCCCCTCTGGGTCATGAAGCTCAAGTCATGTTCTGGGATGTTGATGGGGTGTATACACGCGTAAAAGTCCTCGGGTATAAACCCCATCCCCATCACCAGCCTCAAGACCCGATCCCTGGAGGGCATTGCCCCCTCCCCTATCCATTTGAGCTGTACCACATTTCGCCGCTTAGGCAGCTGTCCACCCCCTGTCCCCGCTCCTCCCCAACCCCTCCCTGGGCCCTCAAAACCACCCGATCTCCCCCCCTCCCTCCTTCCCCCTCCCTGGACTACTGCCGCAAAGGACTTGGACCCCAGCCCCCACCGCCCCCCCTCCACACTTGTTCCAGCCCTTCCCTCTGCCTCCCCCCCCTTCTGTCCCTCTGCCCCTCCCCTCATCCCTCTCCCTTTCTCAATATCCACCGCCCCCTCCCCCTCCCATTGTCCCCCGTCCCCTTCCCTCTCAGACAAACATCCAGCAACGTCCATAGTCAGTTCTGCGGCTTGGGCTGCCTCCAACTGATTGTCCTGCCCATCTCCACTTCCTGGAACGTCCCTGCTCGTCCCTGCCACTGCAGGCTCCAGCCTCTGGGCTAATCGCCTCCTCTCCTCTGTCTCCTGGCGATACTCTGGCACCTGCCCAGTCAGGTCTGCAGCTGGCGATACCAGACTCCCTGCTCGCTCTGCCCCCGAACTCCCTCCAACCTCCGGCACCAGGGGCGAAGCCTCCGGAACTCCGCCGCTCCCCTTGGCTCCTCGCTCCCAGCCGTCCTGCTGGCAGGTCTGCTCCACCACCCGCTGCACATCTGTTAGACTTGCCATGTCCACTTCTGTAGTCAACGAAAGTCTCTCAACAATCGGGTTACTTCCCCCTTGCTTCTGGTGCAGTCCCTCCTGCGTTCTCCCAATG
Organism: Microcaecilia unicolor; assembly: GCF_901765095.1. NCBI lineage: Eukaryota > Metazoa > Chordata > Amphibia > Gymnophiona > Siphonopidae > Microcaecilia > Microcaecilia unicolor. Next base: position 595,173,107 of record NC_044032.1, read on the forward strand.
GCTGGCGCTTCCCGGGGGCATGGCTTGTCTGTTCCTGATTCCGCCACAGGCTGGCTGTTAGCACCCCCCGATTTCACCTCTTGTAATGGACAGCTGGTCAAATGAGCTCCCAGCTGCTGCCCGCTCCTATTCCTCTCTCTCCGACCCCTCTCCTGTAAACCGCCAGCTACTCCATGCTCAGGGAAGACCTCCCCTGCTCCCGGACTTCGTGGGCGGGGCTTCTCCAGATGCCATGCTGCTTCGGTTTCCACTTCAGTCATTGCAGACCCAGCCAAAAATACCGGAGTCTGCCTCTGCTGACCCTTTTCCAACAGGGCCTCCTTCACGGCAACTGTCTCTGCTGTTTGCACAACTGCAGGTAAGCCCTCTGAGACTTCGACCACCACCTCTGTAGAAAACAGGCTGCTACCTGCGTCTCCCTCTGCTGCCTCCATTATCTGGAGTTTTGAAAAGTTACTGAGTTCTGTCCTCCCCTCCACAGGTAGGATCTCTACTCCAGCCCCCACCTCAGAGCCATGTCCTGCCGCTGCCTCCTTATCCTCTGGCTGCTGGGTAAGTGCTCTAGACTGTGTTGCCAACTGTCTCATGTATTTTAAAGTGGGGTCACCTCTGAACCCAGACAACTCTTTTGAGTCTAATGCTGCTGAAGACACTGAAGCTTGCTGCAACTGTAGTGTTCCTGAACCCCCAGACTGTGGTATTGAAGCCATCCTTTCTCGGTTAACATAGAGCTCCCTCAAAGGATTCACAGAGCCCTTTTTTAAACAGTTCAACAAGTGTTCTTTTTTCCCCAACAACTTTGATATCCGGGCTTCCTCTTTAACATACATTTGTCTGTGCTCCGCTGGGGCAAATTTACACATAGTTCTTGCCATTTTCAGACGTTTTCCTAGCTCCACTACTTCTTTTTCCACCAGCTTAATTCGTCTTACAATATTTACCACACTACTTGCTGGATCATCAGGGTCATAGCTCACTTCAAGGAACTCCTCATCTGACAATCCACTCTCCTCACTCACTCTCAGCTGCCTCCAGCAAAGGCTTCTGGCAAACTTCCATCGCCTCTTCCTTCTCCCTTCCTTGGAAGCGCCCTTCTGGGGCCTGTACTATCTTCCTCCCCCCTCCACTGTCTTCTCGCTTACCTTCCGCAAGCTGGGCCATGGAGGGGGAAATGCTCTGGTGGCCTCCACTGGGCTGCTTCTCCCTTCGGTCCACTGGACTCCTTTCCCTTCTCCCGGTAGTCAAACCAGGGAGAGAGCCACTCCTTTCGGCCTTCTGGTCCCGGGCCCCAGGAGGCCCCATAGCCTGGGACTTTCCTGAGGCCTTCTCCCCAGGGACCCTCCTCATCTTTGGGGAGGGAGCTAGGTCTCACTCCCTTTCCACTGGAAGTCAGCAGAGCTCTCTAAAACACCTCCTTCCTCCTCAGCAGACTGGAAAACTCTTTTTATTGGAAAAAACTAAAAACAAATAACATACAAATCAAAAACAAGCCCCTAGCTATACACAGTCCTCCTATCTATGTACACCCCCTCCCCCTCCTCAATAGTACAGTGGAAACTGTTTATTAGAAAGACCAAAGAAAAAAAACCGGACATGCAAATCAAACCCCAGGCTCCTAGCTAGACATGGTCTGCCTATCTATGTACACCCCCTCCTCAATAATACAATGGATCAACCCCCCCCCCCCCGACCCCCCACAACCCCTTCAGACAACTGGCACACAATCCCCTGGGAAGCATGTCCCCTCATGGCGGCTTAAGCCTCACGTGTCTCCACCACCTCGAAGCCACCCCCACCCCTTTTTCCACCCTTTCCCACTTCGCCGCTTCCTGCACCGCCCGTACCACATCCCAGCTGACTACCTCCGCCGGCCGGACCTCCTGGTACAGGGACACCCTGCAGCGCGCCATCCAGAGGCAGTACCGCAATATCACCGAAATCAGAAAGCGTGTTACCGGATCCCCGCGTCCCTCTCCACCCTCTGGGCCATACACCCAGTCCGCATAGCTGTAGTTGCGGAAACTGGGGATCTGCAGCAACGAGGAAACCCGGTCAGAGACCTGGACTGTAAATGGGCACCTCACCAGGAAATGCTCCATCGTCTCTTCAGTTCCAGCACATTCCTCCCGTGGGCACCCTCTATCCCGCACATTGCGATATTTCAAATTTCCTCGGACGTACAGTCTACCGTGAAAGGACAGCCACGCCAGGTCTTTATACTTCACCGGGATGCGGTTCGAAGCAATCAACCGTAACCCCTGCTGCATCCGTGGGGCCGGCGCGTCCCTCAGCGCCAGAGGAGCTGAGAACACCTGTGCCCGTACTCTGTCCATCCAGACCCCCCGTTGTCCTGCCTTCACCTCCCCCACCGTCAGCCCCCACACCCTCACCAATTTCACTAGGGTCTTGCAATAACTCACCCCCCCCGGAGCCCCCCTTCGCAGTGCCACTACCCTCCCCCCCTCCCGCCATAGGTCCCAATATCTCGGCCACCACTGCAGGACACTCCTAGCCCACCCCGGTGGCTCCCGCCCTACCGCCCTCCCCAGATTGAACTGCAGGAACAAAGCGCTGAAAAACAGGACTGGGTTTATCATGCCCACCCCCCCCTCCCTCCTAGGCAGATAGGTAACATTCCGTTTTACCGGATTCGTCCTGTTGCCCCAGAGCAGCCGGAAGAACACCCCATACAAGGCCGTGTACCGGCTCTCCGGCAGCAGGCAGATGTAACTGACGAACAGAAACAAAGGAACTAAGTGTGCCTTGATGAGCTGTACCCGCTCCCCCATGGTCATTTTCCACCCCTTCCATCTATCCACCCTCCCCTTCACTTCTTGGAGACACCTATCCCAGTTGTAGAGCCTATAATCCCCCTTCTCGAAGTATATTCCCAAGACCCGTATACGTTCCACAGCTGTAGGAAACCTACCTCCCAACTCAAATTGCAGCCCCTGATCCCCAACCCACAGGCTATTGGACTTTTGAAAATTGACCTGCGACGCTGTTGCCTGCGAGTATTCCTGGATCAGGTTCTGCAATCTACCTCCCTCCCTCTGGTCCGCTACCCACACTGTAACGTCATCTGCATACGCCACGACCCTTAACTGGTTATTGTCCCCCACCTCCACCCCTTCCAGCCCCTCCGCCCCCCCCTTCTCCAGCCGTCTTATAAAAGGGTCGATGGCGTATGCATACAACAGCGGGCTGAGTGGGCACCCCTGTCGGACCCCTGCCCCTACCTCAAACCCCTGCCCTCTCCACCCGTTAACCAGGGGAAAACACCCCGCATGCCGATAGAGTAGCTGTAATTGCTCTATCCAACCCTTCGGAAACCCATAGCGCTCCAGAATGCTCCATAGGACACCCCACTGCACTCTATCAAACGCTTTTTCCTGGTCGAGTGTTACCAACAGCCTACCATGCCCTCCCACTCTACTGCGTTCTACCCCCTCCCGCACCCACGCTGCAGCTTCCAAGACCCCTCTCCCTTTAACCCCACATGCTTGCGAGGCTGCTAGCAAATCCCCAGACACCTGCCTCATTCTCTGGAATAGCATTCGCGCAAAGATTTTTCGATCCGTATTAAGCAGTGCTATAGGCCGCCAGTTGGCCAGCATCGCCGGGTCCTTCCCCTTACTTAGTAGGATAAGAGCCGCCTCTGTCAAGGAACTAGGCAAGGAACCCTCCAACTGGGCTGCCCCCCATACCCTCACCAGGATCGGCACCAGCTGCTCCTTAAAGGCCTGGTAGAACTCAGTTGTTAGCCCATCCGGCCCCGGCGAGGTCTTCCTGTGGAGCGCCCCGATGGCTTCCTCCACCTCCTGTTCTGTCCACGGGTTCAAGAGGGCCTGAAGCTGGGGTCCCCCGTGACCTATCCCCGGGGTTCCTTCCACATAACACTCCATCTGCTCCATATCAATCTGCTGGGCTGAAAGGAACGCCGCAAAGTGGTCCCTCACTGCCCCCAGAATCCCCTCCTTGGTGTCCTGCAGGACCCCCTGTGCATCCCGCACCCCCTCCATCACCCTGCGCGCCCTCCGCTCCCGGCAGCATGCGAAGGGGTCCGGGCTACACATTTTCCCGAAGTCCCGCTCATACACCAAGGAGGTGTAGCGATTGTACTGTACCTGCTCCAGGAGTGCTTGGAGATCATGTATTTCTTCCTCCCTCCCCCCTTGTGAAATCAATGTGTCCCTCTTTTTCTTTATTGCCATGCCCAACTTTGTCCTTTCCCTCCCCTCCCTTCTCGCCTGTCTGAGAAAGAATCCCCGCGTTCGTCTTTTCACTGTATCCCACCACTCCCCCAATGACTGAAATGCCCCCTGCACTGACACCTGATCTTCCAAAAACCGGCGGTACTCCTCCCGCACCTGCTCGCTACCTAACCACTTTAAATTTAGTCGCCATAACCCCCTCCCTGGCCTCTGCGCTGCCGCCCCCCCCCACCTGAAGGAGGACCATGTGGTGGTCTGAAAAGTCCACATCCACGGTTCGTGGACCCCCCAGACAAACCCCCTTCTTTACCAGGAATCTATCGATTCTACTTTTACACTGCCCTCGAAAGAACGTGAACCCCTCCTGTTCCTCACAGAAGGCCACATGCGCGTCTACCAGCTCTGCCTCCCGCATGATCCCTGCCAGCCTCACCCCGTCATAGCCCACCTGTACCGATCGTCCCCCACTATCCTTTTTCCGCAATATGGTGTTAAAATCTCCCCCCCAGACTACTTGGCGCGAAGTGTATAGGTAGGGCTTGATCTTCCCAAAGAGGAGCACCCTTTCCTTCTTGCTTTGGGGCCCGTACACATTCACCACCCTCAGTGCTCTATCCTCCCAAATCGCATCCACAACAAGACATCTCCCCACCCCCAGCTCCACCACTCGCTGAATATTCACCCGGTGGGACTTAAATAAGATCCCCACCCCACCATACCTCTCCCCCGCCAACCCCCACACCGAGGGACCCCACTTCCAGGCCCGCCTTGCCCGCCTGATCACCTCAATGGACCGCAGCTGAGTCTCCTGGAGCAGGAAGCAATCTGCTTGGACCCTCGCGAACCAGTCATACGCTAAACCCTGCTTCTTCGGAGAGGCGATGCTGGCCACATTCAGCGTGGCAAATGTCAACACTAAGCCTGCCATCCTCATTGCGAGTCACGGGTCTGCTCACTCCCAACTTCTTTCCTTATCTCCTGGGATACCCCCTTCTTACCCTGAAGCAGGTCCTCTGCTATGCGGTCTACATCATCCCCTGCCAGATCCCCCTCCCCCCCCCCGCAGCCGTCCTCTCTGCACCTTCCCCCCCCCTCCCCCTTTCTTCCTTCCTTTCTTCTTTGCTCTATCTGGACCCACCCCCTGATCCCTCCCTCTCCCCTCTTCACCCCCGCCCCCTACCTCCTCCTCCGAGTCCTCCACCTCCCCCAAGTCCTCCAAGTCCTCCAGATCCTCCTCTAGCTCCACTCTGTCCCCCCAAGCCTGCACTTGGGCCTTCACCACCTGCCCGGCCCCCTCAGCTTTCCTCTTACTCCCCTTTCCCCCCCCCCCCTCCCTTCCCTCTTCCTCCTCCCTCCCCCCCCCCCCCCCCCCCCAGAGCCTTCCCGCCCTTCTTCCTACCACCAGTACCCTCCTCCAGTGCTTCCTCATATTTCCGTTTGCCCTCTCCAATCCCCCCTGCCGCCCCCTCTTCCTCCATTAACTCCACCTCTTCTCCTTCCCCCTGTTCTTCCTCCTCCCTCCCAACCTCCCTATCCTCCTCCTCCTCCTCCAACACCTGAAATCTGTTCCCCCCCCTCTTCCCCTGCAGCGACCCCTCCCTGCCCACCCCTAGTTTCCCCCCCCTCCGAAACTTCCCTTTCCTCTGTGGCACTTGTACCCACTCCCCCTCTCCCCCCTGCTCCACTCCTGACCCAGCCCCCTGCCGCCCCCCCTCTTGCATCCCCTCCTTCTCCCCCCCTTGCCCCTCCCTGCCTATCACCCCCTGCCCTATCCCCTCCTCCATTACCCCCCCTCCCCGTCCCTTCCCCCACATATCCCACTCGTTATGGGCCGCCCTAGGGCAGTTCCGATATGCATGGCCTAACCCGCCGCAGAGGTTGCACCTGATCGCGGTGCAGTCCTCTGTGGCATGCTGATCCCCGCATCTTCCACACTTTACCACTGGGCATGACATGCTGAAGTGCCTAAACGAACCACATCTGAAGCACTGCCGCGGCTGCCCCTTGTAAAAGCACAGTATCCTGTCACGACCGATAAAGGCAGCCGAAGGAATGTGCTGGACCACATGGCTCTCCTGTCTCAATTTGACCAGGGCTCCCCAACCTCCTGCCCAAACCCTGCTTGGATCCGGTAACTTTGTAAGTGGGGATCTCAGCTCCGCGTACCTCTGTAGCCAGTAGGCTAAATCTGCCCCAGAGATAGACTCATTTCTCACGAGCAGGGTGATCTGCACCAGGTCCGGCTTGCTGACTGGAATGGCCCTGAGGTCCCGCCACTCCCCCTTTCCCCTCACCCCCTCGTACCTTTCCCAGAATATTTCCATCCCCCTCTGGGTCATGAAGCTCAAGTCATATTCTGGGATGTTGATGGGGTGTATACACGCGTAAAAGTCCTCGGGTATAAACCCCATCCCCATCACCAGCCTCAAGACCCGATCCCTGGAGGGCATTGCCCCCTCCCCTATCCATTTGAGCTGTACCACATTTCGCCGCTTAGGCAGCTGTCCACCCCCTGTCCCCGCTCCCCCCCAACCCCTCCCTGGGCCCTCAAAACCACCCGATCTCCCCCCCTCCCTCCTTCCCCCTCCCTGGACTACTGCCGCAAAGGACTTGGACCCCAGCCCCCACCGCCCCCCCTCCACACTTGTTCCAGCCCTTCCCTCTGCCTCCCCCCCCTTCTGTCCCTCTGCCCCTCCCCTCATCCCTCTCCCTTCCTCAATATCCACCGCCCCCTCCCCCTCCCGTTGTCCCCCGTCCCCTTCCCTCTCAGACAAACATCCAGCAACGTCCATAGTCAGTTCTGTGGCTTGGGCTGCCTCCAACTGATTGTCCTGCCCATCTCCACTTCCTGGAACGTCCCTGCTCGTCCCTGCCACTGCAGGCTCCAGCCTCTGGGCTAATCGCCTCCTCTCCTCTGTCTCCTGGCGATACTCTGGCACCTGCCCAGTCAGGTCTGCAGCTGGCGATACCAGACTCCCTGCTCGCTCTGCCCCCGAACTCCCTCCAACCTCCGGCACCAGGGGCGAAGCCTCCGGAACTCCGCCGCTCCCCTTGGCTCCTCGCTCCCAGCCGTCCTGCTGGCAGGTCTGCTCCACCACCCGCTGCACATCTGTTAGACTTGCCATGTCCACTTCTGTAGTCAACGAAAGTCTCTCAACAATCGGGTTACTTCCCCCTTGCTTCTGGTGCAGTCCCTCCTGCGTTCTCCCAATGGCTGGCGCTTCCCGGGGGCATGGCTTGTCTGTTCCTGATTCCGCCACAGGCTGGCTGTTAGCACCCCCCGATTTCACCTCTTGTAATGGACAGCTGGTCAAATGAGCTCCCAGCTGCTGCCCGCTCCTATTCCTCTCTCTCCGACCCCTCTCCTGTAAACCGCCAGCTACTCCATGCTCAGGGAAGACCTCCCCTGCTCCCGGACTTCGTGGGCGGGGCTTCTCCAGATGCCATGCTGCTTCGGTTTCCACTTCAGTCATTGCAGACCCGGCCAAAAATACCGGAGTCTGCCTCTGCTGACCCTTTTCCAACAGGGCCTCCTTCACGGCAACTGTCTCTGCTGTTTGCACAACTGCAGGTAAGCCCTCTGAGACTTCGACCACCACCTCTGTAGAAAACAGGCTGCTACCTGCGTCTCCCTCTGCTGCCTCCATTATCTGGAGTTTTGAAAAGTTACTGAGTTCTGTCCTCCCCTCCACAGGTAGGATCTCTACTCCAGCCCCCGCCTCAGAGCCATGTCCTGCCGCTGCCTCCTTATCCTCTGGCTGCTGGGTAAGTGCTCTGGACTGTGTTGCCAACTGTCTCATGTATTTTAAAGTGGGGTCACCTCTGAACCCAGACAACTCTTTTGAGTCTAATGCTGCTGAAGACACTGAAGCTTGCTGCAACTGTAGTGTTCCTGAACCCCCAGACTGTGGTATTGAAGCCATCCTTTCTCGGTTAACATAGAGCTCCCTCAAAGGATTCACAGAGCCCTTTTTTAAACAGTTCAACAAGTGTTCTTTTTTCCCCAACAACTTTGATATCCGGGCTTCCTCTTTAACATACATTTGTCTGTGCTCCGCTGGGGCAAATTTACACATAGTTCTTGCCATTTTCAGACGTTTTCCTAGCTCCACTACTTCTTTTTCCACCAGCTTAATTCGTCTTACAATATTTACCACACTACTTGCTGGATCATCAGGGTCATAGCTCACTTCAAGGAACTCCTCATCTGACAATCCACTCTCCTCACTCTCACTCTCAGCTGCCTCCAGCAAAGGCTTCTGGCAAACTTCCATCGCCTCTTCCTTCTCCCTTCCTTGGAAGCGCCCTTCTGGGGCCTGTACTATCTTCCTCCCCCCTCCACTGTCTTCTCGCTTACCTTCCGCAAGCTGGGCCATGGAGGGGGAAATGCTCTGGTGGCCTCCACTGGGCTGCTTCTCCCTTCGGTCCACTGGACTCCTTTCCCTTCTCCCGGTAGTCAAACCAGGGAGAGAGCCACTCCTTTCGGCCTTCTGGTCCCGGGCCCCAGGAGGCCCCATAGCCTGGGACTTTCCTGAGGCCTTCTCCCCAGGGACCCTCCTCATCTTTGGGGAGGGAGCTAGGTCTCGCTCCCTTTCCACTGGAAGTCAGCAGAGCTCTCTAAAACACCTCCTTCCTCCTCAGCAGACTGGATGGACCGTGCAGGTCTTTTTCTGCCGTCATCTACTATGTTACTATCCTGCTTATAATCGAAAGAGAAAAACGCCTATATTGTGACCCAAATCGGGAGATAGACGTTTATCTCCCAAAAACGAATAAAGCGGTATAATCAAAAGCCGAATTTGGACGTTTTCAACTGCACTCCGTCGTGGATGCGGACAACGTTGATGGGGGCGTGTCGAAGGCGTGGTGAAGGCGGAACTGGGGCGTGGTTATCTGCCGATCAGAGATGGGCGCCTTTCGCCGATAATGGGAAAAAAATATGCGTTTTTAGCGAGAATTTAGGGCACTTTTCCTGGACCCTGTTTTTCCACGAATAAGGCCCCAAAAAGTGCCCTAAATGACCATTTGACCACTGGAGGGAATCGGGGATGACCTCCCCTGACTCCCCCAGTGGTCACGAACCCCCTCCCACCACAAAATATGCCGTTTCTCAACTTTTTATTTTCACCCTCAAATGTCATACCCACCTCCCTGGCAGCAGTATGCAGGTCACTGGAGCAGTGGACTTCAGGCAGGTAGACCCAGGCTCATCCCCCCCCCCCCCCCACCTGTTACACTTGTGCTTGTAAATGGGAGCCCTCCAAACCGCCCCCCAAACCCATTGTACCCACGTGTAGGTGCCCCCCTTCACCCCTTAGGGCTATAGTAATGGTGTAGACTTGTGGGCAGTGGGTTTTGAGGGGGATTTTGGGGGCTCAACACCCAAGGGAAGGGTGCTATGCACCTGGGAGCTGTTTTACCTTTTTTTTTTTTTTGTAAAAGTGCCCCCTAGGGTGCCCGGTTGGTGTCCTGGCATGTGAGGTGGACCGGTGCAGTACGAATCCTGGCCCCTCCCACGAATAAATGTCTTGGAGTTATTTGTTTTTGAGCTGGGCGTTTTCGGTTTCCATTATCGCTGAAAAACAAAAACGCCCAGCTCAAAAAAAGATAAACGTCCATGTTTTTTCGAAAATACGATTCAGTCCGCCCCTTCACGGACCCGTTCTCGGAGATAAACGCCCATGGAGATAGGCGTTTCTGTTCGATTATGCCCCTCCATGTAATACCTTAAAAAAATGTTGACTGCTGTGGGCTATCAGTGGAAATGCACATTTAGGGCTTCTAATTTTAAGTTTTAATCAACAAACACTGATGAAACACCGTAGCGCAAAAACATAAAATTGATGCTTATCTTAAAAACAAAACAAAAAAAACATACTTTCCTATTATTCTTTCAGCCCTTCCATTGCCCGGGGAATTTTGTCCCCCTTGCCCCCCACCCTCTCGGCGGCCCTGCATGCATAGCTTAGGAGGAACCAGCTCCACAGATTTGGAAGAAACTATAAAGGGCTTTGCCAACCTAGTGCCCAAGGTCTTTTTGCTATAAGGAGTCCAGGAAATTGGAAGCTGTGTGACTTCATAACAAGGATTCAGCACAGTTTAGGTGTTGCCTTCTTATGTGATCTACCCGGCCACTTGAAAGAGGGGAGCAGTCACTCCAAACCAGCTAGATCTGACAAACTGTAAAAAGGGGGAAGAAAAATACCAAAATGTAATTTGTTTAGTGAATCACCTGGGGTGGAAATAGTGGGCGGTTGCTTCTGGTGACTTTAGTGCATCGGACCCTCAGTGTACCAAGTGAGATTATGTGTCTATAACTCTGCTGCTGAAAGAGAAAAAGAATACTCAGAATTGTAAGAGAAACCTGCCATTCCAATACATTTCTTGCCCCTAATTATATTTCCACAGTGCAGGTATATCTCTTTTTCTTAGAGGGTCATGAGGAGAATTATATTTTGGCATTCATACCAAATGGAGGGCAATTCTATAAGTAGATGCCTATATTTAGGTGCCTAGAAGGCACCTAATGGGAGCCTATTCTATAAATAAAAGTAGGCACCCACTTTTCTTTATAGAATATAAGTACATAAGTAATGCCACAATGGGAAAAGACCAAGGGTCCATTGAGCCCAGCATCCTGTCCACGACAGCGGCCAATCCAGGCCAAGGGCACCTGGCAAGCTTCCCAAACATACAAACATTCTATGCATGTTATTCCTGGAATTGTGGATTTTTCCCAAGTCCATTTAGTAGTGGTTTATGGACTTGTCCTTTAGGAAACCGTCTAACCCCTTTTTAAACTCTGCCAAGCTAACCGCCTTCACCACGTTCTCCGGCAACGAATTCCAGAGTTTAATTATGCGTTGGGTGAAGAAAGATTTTCTCCAATTTGTTTTAAATTTACTACACTGTAGTTTCATTGCATGCCCCCTAGTCCTAGTATTTTTGGAAAGCATGAACAGACGATTCACATCCACCTGCTCCACTCCACTCATTATTTTATATACCTCTATTATGTCTCCCCTCAGCCGTCTTCTCCAAGCTGAAAAGCCCTAGCCTCCTTAGTCTTTCTTCATAGGGAAGTCGTCCCATCCCCGCTATCATTTTAGTCGCCCTTCGCTGCACCTTTTCCAATTCTACTATATCTTTCTTGGTGTAATAACTTATGCCTGCCATAGATCTGGTGTAAATGCTCACACCTAAGGGTCCTTTTACCCTCTGCGGTAAAAGGGGATCCTTCACTAGCATCAGAGAGTGTTTTGCCACACACTGATGTCCCTTTTGCCGCAGAGGGTAAAAAGCCCAAAACAAGAAATGGCTGTGCGGTAAGTTCACACTTGTCACATGGCCATTTGGGAGGGGGGGAGCAGTAAGGGCTCCCACGCTAACCCAGCAGTAAAAATATGGAAATACATTTCCATAGCACCAGAAATGGCTCATTATCAAGTGGAAATACTGCCGGACTGCTGCGGTAGCCCGGCGGTATTTCCAGATTGGTGTGTGACAAGCCTATTGCTACGTGCAGACCCTTTAGTAAGAGGGCCTCCTAGATTGCTGAAAACACACACAAATTATGGTATTCACTAATGTATGCACATAAATTATAGCATTCTAATATTTGTGCACATAATTGTGCGCTTTGTCCATGTCCATGCTCACCTTCAAATTACACACCAGTCCGTTTAGGCACCATGTTATAGAATAGTGCATAGTCATAACATTGGCATTTTTGATCACATGTACACACATAGGCAAGCAAATATAAGTGGGTGAAAATCAGCACCACTTACATGTCTTGATGCAGTGTGGCTACAATGGATTCTATCACCGTGTTGGTGATGGTCTGCAGCACATACATGTGTGATCAGTGTTGTCACCATTTGTAATTGGAAAGTCAACATCTGACACCTGCCTGAATTAAGATGTGTAAGTGGAGCTGATTTTTTGCCATATACACATGCAAGTGTTAATATGTCCTTTACACATGTTTTCTTGGGGACAGAGCTAAATGAATGTCCCTTTCTTGACCTTGATATTCTATCTAAAATGGGGATTATAACCCAACAATTCACAAATTCTAATTTATCTGGATATCTGTGTTTCTAGATAACTTCCTTTTTAACCTGACAAATGTTACATAAGCCTTTGAATATTGATCTCCATGTCTCTTCCTTACTCACTTGTGGTGGTGGATAAGGGAAATGGGACTTTATATACTGCCTTTCTGAGGTTTTTGTAACTACATTCAAAGTGGTTTTACATATATTCAGGTACTTATTTTGTACCAAGGGCAATGGAGAGTTAAGTGACTTGCCCAGAGTCACAAGGAGCTGCAGTGGGAATCAAACTCAGCTCCGCAGGATCAAAGTCCACTGCACTAACCACTAGGCTATGCCTCCATATATCCATACTAAAGAACTTCTGTTATACCATTCTTAAGCTTACAATCACTCTTTTAAATTCAGAAACCTAGCAAAGTCATCTCGTGCTTTTCAGATGTCTGACTAGTTTTGAAGCTTGGCTTGATGCAGGTAATATCAAGTGTATATTCAGCTTCATTAGAACTTTCATGTTCTGTCAAGGCATTGACAAAGTAATTGATGTAAAGTGACAGCCCATCTCTTTTGCTGTAATTGATCTGGAATGGATAGCATGAATTAGCATCTCTATTCCTAGATGAGATGAAATTGTAGCACTAATACCAGTTGTCAGCAAACATTTTTTTTTCTGTATCATCATTTGGATCACCTTAGAGAGCGTACAAGATGAAAAAGATATTCTAATTAACTTTTACAATAGTGATTTAACATGTTATGGGAAGACATATTTCTCTAAAAATATTTTTAGAAAATTGAAAGCCCCATTTTGCATAGGGCATCTAGGTCAGAAAAGGCAATGGTCTGCCCAGTTGGGAGGTTCACAATTTGTATAGTATTTACAAAAGGCTCATTGTATGCAGAGCCTTTTGTAAAACATATATGACTTACTGGAGTACACCTGTATTTGTCAGCATATACCGAGAAAAAAGCTATTTTACATGCAAAAACAAAATCCCCAAAACAAAACAAAAAAACATGTGGGGTATTACATGTGCAACTAGAAGTATTTACACACATGTCAAAGTTTGCAAATTATACATTTATGTGCCATATTTGTAAAATTACATGCACTTGAGTCAATTGGGGAACTGAGTTCTAAACCTCAATTTTTGGCTGTTTGATGTGCTTTCTCAGGTCAGAGAGATAAGCACATTTACAACCTCAAACACCTGGTAATAAACACACTTTGGGTGCCCTCTGAGAAATTACAAGCAAAAAAAATGCTCTGTAAGGTACATGTAGCTTCCAGCATGTCATGTTGTATAACTTGTCAGTTTTCTGGTGTTGGTTATAAGGTTTACGATCAACCAAGCAAGCTGCAGCTTTGGACAACTAATTTCCAAATGCATATTGCAATATATTCAATATCTTTTATACTCAAAATGCTAAAACTGCACCATTATCAAATCAGATCTTCTGCTTCCTTGTTAGAGTAGAAGACAGCATTGATCCTGTGGCAGATCCCTACCCACAAGTTTTGTTTTGCGTATGCACTGATGTGCTATCCTGGCTGACCAAAAAGGTTTTTGTGGTGCTTCATTATCTCTTTCATCTCAGCTTACGCAAAACTAACTTTGCTAGTGAAAATGGATTTCCATGATGCCATTCTCTGGTGATTGCAATCCTGGATGTTTATATCGCCTTGATTTTGACATAGGAATGGTATATTTTGAGCATTAACATTATAGACATTGTTTCTTTCAAAATTATGTCCAGCTGGGCATGTTATTAGGGGATAGACATTTATGGACATTTAGCTATGGAATTTTGCTAGGTGGCCTATACACATTTATGACTTGAATGCCCTTGCTCATGGATTTATCTGTATTTTCCATGTTTATTTTTACAGCCCTGTGTGCCAATAAAGATGATCTTATGAGAGAAATTTTGGTATCTGCTAATGTGCTTGTGAACTCCAAGAGTAGACTGAAAGATGCATTCCTTGTGTACTGCAATGTGATGTTCCACCAGGGGCGTAGCCACGGGTGGGCCTGGACGGGCCCAGGCCCACCCATTTTCCCTCCAGGCCCGCCCATCCATCGCGCACTGTCGCTGCCCTTTTGTCCCGCGGAGGCAGCATTCAGCGTTTCCTTCCTGCCCTGTCTTCTCCCCAGGCTCCGCTGCATCGGTCCCTGCAAGTGGAATCCTTCTCCTTTTCAGCCGTCGTGCTGCGCTGCCATTCACACAGGCAGCTTCGCTCCTCCCTGCCGCGTCCATTCTGGCCCTCTATGATGCACTTCCTATTTAGGGCCGGATGAACGTGGTGGGGGAGAGCGAAGCTGCCTGTGTGAATGGCAGCGCAGTGCGACGGCTGAAAAGGAGAAGGATTCCACTTGCAGGGACCGATGCAGCGGAGCCTGGGGAGAAGACAGGGCAGGAAGGAAATGCTGAACATGGGGAAGGGACTTGAGGAAAGGGAGAGAGCTACTGGGACATGGGAGGGAGAGGAGGAAGGGAGAGATCTACTGGACATAGGAGGGAGAGGAGGAAGGGTCTGGAGAGCTGCTTGACAAGGGAGGAAGAGGAAGAAGGGACTAGAGGGAAGAGAGAGAGCTGCTGGGACATGGGAGGGAGAGTAGGAAGGGAGAGAGCTACTGGACATGGGAGGGAGAAGAGGAAGGGGCTGGAGGGAAGGGAGAGAGCTTCTGGGACATGGGAGGGAGAGGAAGAAGGGACTGGAGGGAAGGGAGAGAGCTACTGGACATGGGAGGGAGAGGAAGAAGGGACTGGAGGGAAGGGAGAGAGCTTCTGTGACATGGGAGAGAGAGGAAGAAGGGACTGGTGGGAAGGGAGAGAGCTGCTGGGACATGGGAGGGAGAGGAGGAAGGGAGAGAGCTACTGGACATGGGAGGGAGAGGAGGAAGGGTCTGGAGAGCTCCTTGACAAGGGAGGAAGAGGAAGAAGGGACTAGAGGGAAGGGAGAGAGCTGCTGGACATGGGATGGAGAGGAGGAGGGGACTGGAGGGGAGAGAGCTGCTGGACATGGGAGGATAGGGAGAGAAAGAGGGGAGATGAATGAAAGGATGCAGAGAGAAAGGGGAGAGACTGGAAGGATGTGGACAGAGAGGGGAGACTGAACAGAAAAGGGTAGAGAGATAGAGAGACACTGGATATAAAGAGAGGGGAGATAGAGACACTAGATGGAAGGATCAGGAGCGAGGGTAGATGGGTGGAAGGATGAGGAGAGAAAGAGGGAAGACACTGGATGGAAGGGTAGGGAGAAAAAGGAGACGCTGGATGCAAAAGAAAGAGGGGAGACACTGGAAGGATGGGGATAGAAAGAGGGGAGTTGCTGGATGGAAAAAGGGAGAGGACAGAGTAGGGAAAGACTGGAGAATAAGAGGAAGGGGTATGTGGAGAACAAGGGTGAGGAAAAGATGAAAAGCCATAGGTGATGAATGCACAGGAAACCCTGGCAAGAGAAAGACGAAGGAAAGCAGAATCTAGAGACTGGGAGCAACACAATGAGAAAAAGTAAATGGCCATACAACAAAGGTAAAGAAAATAACTTTATTTTAAATTTAGGATAAAGTAAAATGGTACCTGTGTTAATAAAGTTTCAGAGACCAATACTTCCTTCCTTAGGTCAGGAGAGGATACCATAACAGCATTATACTGACCTGAGGCAGGAGGTTTTGGCCTCTGAAAGCTCATTGAAAAGGGTGTTAGGCTATTAAATTATTTTCTGAAACCTGATGCACTGAAAAGCAGCACTTTACCCCTGTGTAACAAATGCATCTGATTAGTGTGACTAAATTTTGCTGGGGAAGAGGGGTAGAGAGAAAATTTTGTGCCCACCCACTTTAGGTTCAGGCCCACCCAAAATTGGCAGTCTGGCTAAGCCACTGTGTTCCACATGGGAGGCAAGAAAAGAATACATTTGGGACCCTGCCCCATATAAAAACTGCCATCAGGGGTGTAAGCAGTGGTGTGCTGGTAATTTTTTAACAACAGGCTCTCTCCATGGTCCACCTCGGCGCCCCCCCATCCACCTCTGCGCCCCCCCCCCCCCGTCCACCACTGCGCCCCCCACCCAGCTCAGCGCCCCCCCCAAAACAAAATTGCAGAGCTGGCTATACCCTGTGGGGGGGGGGGGGGGGGGGGCGGCCAACACATTACTCTCTCCAGGAAAAAAAATTAAATTATCCCAGGTTCCAACCTAATTCATGTTTAATATGGGAAAAAATGCCATAAATAAGTAAATAAATATAAACTTTTAACGTTCAGCACCTGATTCTCAAAGTGGACATATTCCAAACACTATAATGAAAATAAAATTATTTTTTTTCTACCTTTGTTGTCTGGTGACTTCGTTTCTCTGATCATGCTGGTCCAGTATCTGATCCTGCTGCTCTCTATCTGTTCCCTTGACTCCGTTTCCAGGGTTTCCTTTCCATTTATTTCTTTTCTTTCCTCCTTTCTTCTTCATTTCTGGTCCTCTGCAGACTTGACTCTACAGTGGATCCAACTTCTGCCTATTTTCTCCATCCATGTGCAGTTTCTCTCCTCACTTCCTTTTCCCTCATCTAATCTCCTTCCTCTATCTTCCCTCCATGTCCAGCATTTCTTCTCTCTCCCTTCCCTCCCCTCCATCCATGTCCTGAAACTCTCCTCTCTCCCCTGCCCCTCTCTATCCATCCATACCTAGCAATTCTCTTCTCTCCCCTGCCCCCCTCTACCCACCCATGCCCAGCAGGTCTCTCCCCTGCCCCCCTCTACGCACCCATGCCCAGCAAGTCTCTCCCCTGCCGCCCTCTACCCACCCATGCTCAGCAAGTCTCTCCCCTGCCCCCCTCTACCCACCCATGCCCAGCAGGTCTCTCCCCTGCCCCCCTCTACCCACCCATGCCCAGCAGGTCTCTCCCCTGCCCCCTCTACGCACCCATGCCCAGCAAGTCTCTCCCCTGCCCCCCTCTACCCACCCATGCTCAGCAAGTCTCTCCCCTGCTCCCCCTCTATGCACCCATGCCCAGCAAGTCTCTCCCCTGCCCCCCTCTACCCACCCATGCCAAGCAGGTCTCTCCCCTGCCCCCCTCTACCCATCCAGCGATTCTCTTCCATCCCCTGCCGCTCCGAAGCATGTCCAAAGATGTCCTTCGTTCCCACCCTCCCCTCCCGCTCCCCTCCGTCTTTTTTTAATTACCTCCGTCGAAGCGCGCGCCATTTAAAGCCCTGCTGCGTGCTGGCCGTCTCCAGGCTTCCCCTGCTTGATTCGGATGATGTTCGTGCCTTAGTCCCGCCTTCACGAAAAAAGGAAATGACGTCAGAATGAAGGCGGGACTAAGGCATGAACATCATTTGAATCAAGCAGGGGAAGCCTGGAGACGGCCAGCACGCAGCAGGGCTTTAAATGGCGCGCGCTTCGACGGAGGTAATTAAAAAAAGACGGAGGGGAGCAGGAGGGGAGGGTGGGAGCGAAGGACATCTTTGGACATGCTTCGGAGCGGCAGGGGAGGTAAGCATGGCCTGTGATGGCGCCCTCCTGCCATGCTTACCTCCCGCAATGGAGCCGGCTCACCCCCAACAACAACCGGCTCGCAAGAGCTGTCAAAATTTAACAAGCGGCTCTTGCGAGCCGGTGCGAGCCGGCTCCAGCACACCACTGGGTGTAAGTCATTTGTTTAGAAGTTCCAGGTGAAGCTTCTGCATTTCAAACTACTAAGGACATGAACAGATTCCATACATTTGTGACCCCCCTTCAAGATATGTGCCACCTCTGTCAACATAGCAGAGTTTGGTGAGGGGGGGGGGGGGGGTGTAATGCTAGTTGGATACATATATAGGTAAAATAAAGTTACCTCCAACCCCATAACACATTCTAAGGATCATTTTCAAAAGAGAAAAACATTCAAAAAGTGGCATAAATCTGCATTTGGATATTTTTCTCTCAAAAAGATCCAAATTGGTATGTTTGAAACCAAGTTTTACACATTTTTCTATTAGTCCATCAGAAGTGCATTCAAATCATAGGGGGCATGTCTGGGGCAGATATGGGCGTTCCTAACATTTGATTGTTTTTCTGCTATAATGGAACAAAACAAAAACATCCAGGTCTATAATTTAGATGTTTTGGTCTAGCCCTGTTTTATTAACAACTAAGCCACATAAAAGTGCATTAAATGACACCCCCTTATTCCTTCAGTGGTCACTGACCCCCTCCACCCCACAAAGATGTAAATAAAACAGCATATACCAGCCTCTATGACAGCTTCAGATGTTATGGCCAATCCTGATAGAGTAGCAAGCAGGTTCCTGGAATAGCCTAGTGGTCATGCAGTGCACTGTAAAGAAGGTGACCCAGGTCCATAATCCACTCTATTACACTTGTGGTGGAAAGTGTCAGCCCTACAATCCCCTCTTTAAAAAAAAACCACTGTACCCACATATAGTTGACACCTGCAGCCATAAGAGCTATTATAGTAGTGTATAGTTGGGTAAAGTAGGTTTTTGTGTTTTGAAGGGGGTAATGGTGAGATGTGTACCTAGGACCTTTTATGTGAAGTCCACTGCAGTGCCCCCTAGGGTGCCCTACTGTAGGAGAAAAAGAGGAAAAGAAAGGAAGGGAGGGATGGAGGGAGAAGGTCAGTGAACCCCTAAAATCTCATTACCATCAACTAAAGCATCACCAAATGCTTTCTGAAAAGGTAGGATTTCAAGGCCATACTAAATTTGTGATATGAGGTTTTGAGTTGCACTTGGGAGGGCAAGGGGTTCCAAAGAGAAGAAGCTATGTAGAAAAAAAAGCAATTTGAATATTTTATAAATAATGCATGTATCATTTTATTATAAGACTAGACAGGAGTGAAATATTTGTTTGAGTGCGACTGATGACAAATGTAAGGTGTATGTGTATTTTGAGGGAATGGTGTTTGTAGGTATGCCCATGGTTGAGTGGAGGGCAGGAAGGAGTGGAGGGGTCGCTTAATGGTTAGTGCAGCAGGCTTTGATCTTGGCAACTTGGGTTCAATTCCCATTGCAGTTCTTTGTTGGGCAAGTCACTTACATTGGTGGAAATAAGTATTTGATCCCTTGCTGATTTTGTAAGTTTGCCCACTGACAAAGACATGAGCAGCCCATAATTGAAGGGTAGGTTATTGGTAACAGTGAGAGATAGCACATCACAAATTAAATCCGGAAAATCACATTGTGGAAAGTATATGAATTTATTTGCATTCTGCAGAGGGAAATAAGTATTTGATCCCCCACCAACCAGTAAGAGATCTGGCCCCTACAGATCAGGTAGATGCTCCAAATCAACTCGTTACCTGCATGACAGACAGCTGTCGGCAATGGTCACCTGTATGAAAGACACCTGTCCACAGACTCAGTGAATCAGTCAGACTCTAACCTCTACAAAATGGCCAAGAGCAAGGAGCTGTCTAAGGATGTCAGGGACAAGATCATACACCTGCACAAGGCTGGAATGGGCTACAAAACCATCAGTAAGACGCTGGGCGAGAAGGAGACAACTGTTGGTGCCATAGTAAGAAAATGGAAGAAGTACAAAATGACTGTCAATCGACAAAGATCTGGGGCTCCACGCAAAATCTCACCTCGTGGGGTATCCTTGATCATGAGGAAGGTTAGAAATCAGCCTACAACTACAAGGGGGGAACTTGTCAATGATCTCAAGGCAGCTGGGACCACTGTCACCACGAAAACCATTGGTAACACATTACGACATAACGGATTGCAATCCTGCAGTGCCCGCAAGGTCCCCCTGCTCCGGAAGGCACATGTGACGGCCCGTCTGAAGTTTGCCAGTGAACACCTGGATGATGCCGAGAGTGATTGGGAGAAGGTGCTGTGGTCAGATGAGACAAAAATTGAGCTCTTTGGCATGAACTCAACTCGCCGTGTTTGGAGGAAGAGAAATGCTGCCTATGACCCAAAGAACACCGTCCCCACTGTCAAGCATGGAGGTGGAAATGTTATGTTTTGGGGGTGTTTCTCTGCTAAAGGCACAGGACTACTTCACCGCATCAATGGGAGAATGGATGGGGCCATGTACCGTACAATTCTGAGTGACAACCTCCTTCCCTCCGCCAGGGCCTTAAAAATGGGTCGTGGCTGGGTCTTCCAGCACGACAATGACCCAAAACATACAGCCAAGGCAGCAAAGGAGTGGCTCAGGAAGAAGCACATTAGGGTCATGGAGTGGCCTAGCCAGTCACCAGACCTTAATCCCATTGAAAACTTATGGAGGGAGCTGAAGCTGCGAGTTGCCAAGCGACAGCCCAGAACTCTTAATGATTTAGAGATGATCTGCAAAGAGGAGTGGACCAAAATTCCTCCTGACATGTGTGCAAACCTCATCATCAACTACAGAAGACGTCTGACCGCTGTGCTTGCCAACAAGGGTTTTGCCACCAAGTATTAGGTCTTGTTTGCCAGAGGGATTAAATACTTATTTCCCTCTGCAGAATGCAAATAAATTCATATACTTTCCACAATGTGATTTTCCGGATTTAATTTGTGATGTGCTATCTCTCACTGTTACCAATAACCTACCCTTCAATTATGGGCTGCTCATGTCTTTGTCAGTGGGCAAACTTACAAAATCAGCAAGGGATCAAATACTTATTTCCACCACTGTAAGCCTCCATTGCCCCAATACAAAAACTTAGATTGTGAGCCCACTAGGGACAGAGAAAGTACCTGCATATGTCTAGTAGCACTATAGAAATGATTTGTAGTAGTATGTCAGATGAAAACATCAATGATGGCACCCCTGTACAAGCTGAGAATCTTTTTTAGGACCATAGCCAGTATCTTCTTTTATGATGAAAATATCCTGAATAGTAACTTTATAACAGTTGATATTCTCTTTTTTTGGCTGTGCTTGATGTCCTGAGGCCAAAAATAATGTGGGTGAGTTGAATCTGAAATTCATTATTTCAATCACCGTAACCTGCATTTGATATAATTTTGAAACTGGCTTCAAATGCAAGGCAAGGGAATTTGAATAAGATTGTGCCAATTAATTATAATATCACATACGAGCGTTGCTATATTAGTAAGTCCATAACTGCAAGCTGTTTGAAACTTGCCAACTTCTCCTCTGCTTCTGCCTCTGGGTTTGCTTGCAATATGCTGGACAGAATTGTCACATGAGAGAGTCAGCTTTAAGACATTATGGGGTACCCAGAATTCTGTAGCACCAATTCAGTCCCAGTTTTTAGCTGCAATTGATGTATGGAAAGGAAATTCACTATCAGCAGCCAGTATACAGGTAAATATTCTAATGGGGCAATTCTATAAGCTGGCACCTAGAGGTATGTGCCACTTAGGCATGTCAAATGTTCCATTGATTGACATTTATGTGCCCACGTGCACCAGCCTCTATTCTTTAAGGTAGCGCCTACATGCCATAGCACCAAACTGCAAAGGCATCATACATATGGGTAGAGCATGAGTGTGACATAGGTGTGTCTCACAGTTTAAAGAATACTATAAATTATGTGCGTATGCTTGTCCTTGACATGGCATTAGATGGCATGCTTAAACATGGGCACACCAATGCCAACATACACTAGGATTCTATAATGGAATCCTGATGCCAAGATGCTGTTATAGAATTGTCACTGAACGCACAGCATTAGGAGCACCTTAATTATGTTTTTTTTTCCTCTATCTAAAAGAAAATAATATACAAAAATGTGGAAAACTTTGCAAAGTCTGTTTCATATCCAAAAATGGCAAATAGTGCATGCTATGTTTAATAGCGTTCACTATTTGCAGTATGAGTGCACAATGCAGGGTTTGTGAAATTTTACACGATTAAAAACAGTAAATTTTTGAGCAGAGTTTTATGCTTGCAAATTTTATTTAAACTTATCGCTAATTTCTCTTTCTATTTTAATTCTACCTTTTCAATTCTGAAGAATTGCCCAAAGCGACTTGCATCAGGCACAAAACAAATCATAAAAATATAACACAGTCCTTAAAATTTAAATAGAATGTATAAATTAAAGAGCTGGATATTCAATGTTGAGGCATGCACGGCTCCCAGCATTGAATATCTGGGTATGACCGTCGACCCGGAAGTTAATTGGGCACTGGCTAATATTCAGACCTGCACCCAGATAACATACCACATGAAGGGGGTCTTTTACTAAGGTGCGCTAGAATTTTTAGTGCACGCTACAAATTAACGTGTGCTAAATACTAAGATGTACCAAGGTATAGGAAAAAAAGGTAGGGAGAAAAACCTCGCTCAGAAACAACCTCAACGGTAATACAAAACAAGCGAGTACAGAATATAACTATGTATAACACCACTCAAGCACAATGAAAAAAAGAAAAAAAACAGGGGAAATGACCTCATGACCTGCTGTTGCAAGCCTAAAGCAATCCGACCATCATGGTCATATATATTCACTTTATAATCATCGGTCCAAAAAACCCACAACCAATCGCGAAGGTTGTGTAAAATACTCAATACTTTTTAAAAATTTTGTTATGAAACGTTTTTTTGTGTTCATTTTGTCATTCTTTAATGTGAAACAATCGAAAAACAAAAAAGAGATTGTAACTGTAACTGTGTAACCACTGCCAAACAATCAAGAGAAAAATGAAAATCCAGCTTCACTTAACTGGCTGAGCTTGACTCCTGAAC
Organism: Microcaecilia unicolor; assembly: GCF_901765095.1. Taxonomy (NCBI): domain Eukaryota; kingdom Metazoa; phylum Chordata; class Amphibia; order Gymnophiona; family Siphonopidae; genus Microcaecilia; species Microcaecilia unicolor. The sequence goes on from NC_044032.1 coordinate 595,196,038, forward strand.
GGAATCCGATGCACATTGTATTTCTATGGATGTCTTAGCGTTAGCACACACTAATTTTTAATGCACGCTAAAAATGTTAGTGCACCTTAGTTAAAGGCCTCCAGTGATGTACCGAGGGTGGGACGGTGGGGGTGGTCTGTCCTGGGTGCACACTGCAGGGGGGGGGGGGGGTGCAAGAGGAACCGCCTGACTGTTGACTCCGCCAGTCTCCTGCTCCCTCTGATGTTACTTCCTGTTTTGGGGCAGAGGGAGCAGGGAACTGGAGGAGCTGAAAGCCACGGGGCTGCTCCCAGCACCCCAGGAGGTAAGAGCAATGCACCCGGGGGATGCTTCAAGGTGATGGGTGGCAGCCAACCAAGGAACACCACTGAAGACCTCCAAAGTTAGAACAGCTCTATTGATCAAACATTGGGGTCCTTTTACTAAGCTGTGCTAAAAAATGGCAAGCGCTGCTGTCAGTGCGTGGGTTTACTATGTGTTTTGACCACTTTTAGCATGGCAGTAAAATGGCCGCATTTTTTATATCCCTCATTAATGGCCACGTACTAATTTCCCAATTAGCGCATATCCATTACTGCAGGAGCCCTTACAAACACTTATTTACTTGGTGGCAAGGGCTCCTGTGCTACTCCCATGGTAATCGTGCAGCGCATGGCAATGTAGTCGCACTACCTGATTAGCGCAGGGCATGCCTACTCTCCACCCATGGGAATGCCTCCCATGCTGAAAAATAAAAAATATTTTAATGAAGGATTAATATTTGCTGAATGGTGCACTATCACGGGATGCCTCCACAAATCCCACGGTAGTGCTTTTTAGCACATGGTAGCCATGTGCTACTGCTACCGTGGCTTAGTAAAAGGCACTTTTATGCAGTTAGTTAGCCAGTTAGTGAACTGAAAATCACCGCTAACTGCCGAAACTTTTGCTCTGCCCCTAGACTACTGACAAACTAGCTGATTTTGGTACAGGCAGTTAGTGGGGATATTCAGGAGCACTATCCAGCCAAGTTCTGCTGAATATCCCCAGATAGCCCCTCACAAGTGATTTTAAACAGCCATGAGCCTCTCCTGCCATTTAAGTTGCTTTGAGTATCGACCCCTAACATTTTAAAGACATATATATTTTTTATTTGTTACATTTGTATCCCACATGTTCCCACCTATTTGTAGGCTCAATGTGGCTTACATAGTACCGGAGAGGCCTTTGCAGGCTCCAGTGTGAACAAATACAGGGTGATGTTGTGGTAAGATCAAGTTAATGAACCGTATGCATACTAACCAATGCACAGCCTTACTTTCAGGCATCTCTGTCACTTGTAGCGAAAGACCTCCCTAATATCAACAGCCTCATGAGATCCAAAGCTCTTCCTACCTGACCTCAACACTTCTTTACAAGCAAAGATCCACTTCTATCAGCTAGAGACCCAGATGCCACCCCGTGGGAGTGGAGGAGTGGCCTGGTGGTTAGTGTGGTGGAGTTTGGTCCTTGGGAACTGGGTTTGATTCCCACTACAGGCACAGGCAGCTCCTTGTGACTCTGGGCAAGTCACTTAACCCTCCATTGCCCTAGGTAGTACAAATAAGTACCTGTATATAATATGTAAGCCACATTGAACCTGCTATGAGTGGGGAAGCCCAGAGTACAAATGTAACAAAAATAAATTTCTAGCACTAGGGAAGTGGAAGACGGAGAGCAACTTGCTCAACAGAATGGCACTTTAAACTATAGCTTGTAAGTGAGTCCACTCTCATTGGACCCAAACAGGTAAGCCAGTTAGTAGAGGCAAGTTGCATTCAGTTTAACAGAGCCATTTTAAAGTGGCTATAATATACAGCTCATCAGCTTTCCAAATGCCAAGTTATGTGGTCCTTTTACTAAGCTGTGGTAAAAGGGACCTTAGTGTGTTCTTATGTGGGGTTTTCCCATTTTATTATTTATTTATTTGGATTTTGCTCACACCTTTTTCAGTAGTAGCTCAAGGTGAGCGCTATACAAATGCTAATAATAATAGGTACATTGGATATTTCTCTGTCCCAGGAGGGCTCACAATCTAAACTTGTATCTGAGGCAATGGAGGGTTAAGTGACTTGCCCAAGATCCCAAGAAGCAGCAGTAGGATTTGAACTAGCCACCTTTGAATTGCAAGACCAGTGCTCTAACCACTAGGCCACTCCTCGTGTTAAAACCATTTTTACTGCAGTAGTAAACTGGCTAATTTTCTATTTTTTTTGTATTAATGACCATGTGCTAATGTTAGATAACAGAAAATTTAAACATTTACATTTTCTGTTATCTAGCAATTATTGCTTCCCATGCCCATCAAAATACGTCATGTGCTAATGTTGCCATTAGTGCTCAGCCATTAAAAAAAAATACCATGAGAGCACTTACCACCATCCATTTTGAAGGGCTCACACATTATTCCTGCACTAACTAGTTAGTGCGCACTAATGTAGGTGCACTAAGGAGCCCTTTTACCAAGCTGTGGCATAAAGGGCCCTGCAGTAGCAACAGCAACTATTTTTGCGGCATGCTGAGGCCCTTTTTACCGCAGGGGGTAAAAAGGCTGCAAAAATACATGACCATGTGGTAAGATTGCTTTTGCCACATGGCCATGCGAGGAGAGCACTTACCGCCACCCATTAAGGTGGCGGTAAGGGCTCCCGTGCTAACCCAACGGTAACTGGGTAGTACGCAGCACTGCCTGATTACTACCAAGTAACCTCTGTGCAAACGAAATTGAGCCCTAATTTCCCCAGCATGGCAAATGGTGCATGCTGGAACAAGAACTACTGCCGGCACCCATGTTGGGCTGGTGGTAGCTCCTAATTGGTGCAGGTAAATCTGCATTGGGCTTACCACCACTCTCGTCCCCCTTAAAAAAAAAATTAAAAACTATATATATATATATTTTTAGCACATGGTTAGTGCACACACATTTGGCAGTTAACATAGGATGCGGCAGGTCATCCCATGGTCCGCCATTTTAGCACCTAACACAGCTTAGTAAAATGGCCCCCTACATCTCTCTATATAAAACGCACCTCCAATGTTCTATTGAAGCCTCAAGTTTCCCAACGTTCTAAAAATGAGGTGGTGTAGATTGATGCTCCTTCATGAGTGTATGCCCTGCCCTCACGTCACAACGTGATGACGTGGAGGGCAGAGCACTTACAATCAACGAATCACATCGCCCACCCAAGCCGTGACGTCAAACACATCACGAACCCGAACGACCTGCAACAAAGGGAGGACTACCATCTCCCCGCCCTCGCGTCACAATGGAGCACTGACACTTGGGAGGAAGCGAGGCAGCGAGCCAGCCTGAACGTGGGAGGGAGGGAGGGAGGCAGACAGGCAGCCTGAACGTTGGAGGGAGGGAGGGAGCCGGCCAGCCAGCCAGTGAGTCAACCATCGAGCCAGCCAGCCAGCCTGCCTGAACGTGGGAGGGAGGGAGGGAGCCAGCTTGAACGTGACAGTGGGAGGGAGGGCCACGACCCTGAAAGGCGGAGGGAGGAGGCCCACGACCCTGAAGCTGAGATGGGGGAGGGGAGGAAAAAGGGGAGGGGAAGGAAGGGGGGAGGGAAGACAGGGGGGAGGAGGAAAAAGGGCGGGAGACAGAGGGCGGACCCCTGCCGCACACTCTCATTCTTTCTCACATACACACTCTCATTCTCACACACACACACTCTCACACAGACAGCCTCACTCTATGTCACACACACACACACACACTCGCAGATTCACTCTGTCTCTCTCTCTCACACAGTCACTCTCAACACACTCTCTCAAACATACACACTACGATGAAAACCTTGCTAGCGCCCGTTTCATTGGTCTCAGAAACGGGCCTTGTTTACTAGTAACACAATAACAGCAGACAGCAGATCATACATGTTACCTGCTGATTTTAATGCAGTTTATTAAATGGACCCCTAGAATTGCCAGTCAATTGACTTTAATTAGCTGGTAAAAAATGCCCTTAAAGCAAGAAGAATAGCACCCTTGAAATAAAATCAAGTTAAGACTCCGTTTGGACAATATCACTTAGAAAAAGCTGATAAAACATCTATGTTAATATTATTAGAAACTATATAACAAAAAGGAATATAAGAGATGTGTCCTGTTGCTGGATAACCAGAAGGCAGTTTTCCAGTCCATATCTTTATTCCTGGTCCCACCCGATCACTAAATTTTTAATTCTCAGTATTTGTTTATGTACATAACAGAATTTATGTGCACAATAACGAGTTTAGCTTCAGAAAAAAAAATAGGACAGCAGCTGTAAATAATTACAAAATTGGGTGATTCTTCTTTTACCTTGAAAAGCACTGCAACCTAGAGATAAGACAAACATTATGGTGTGATCATCTCTTTGAAAGGCTCGTTTATCACCAGAGCATGCTTCATCATCAGGGCCCAGGCAGCTTGGTGTGATTGTCTTAAAAATGTACCATCCTGACAGCACTGTTTGCTATCAAACAAGGGTTGATAGGTCTTTTGTGTTTGCTCTACTTTCACGGAAGGAGGCTCATAACAATTATTTTATGAGGGCATGCTCTCCTTAGGCATATTAATGACAAAAGTAATACAATTTATTACTTCAAGAAGAATAAATCACAGTGAAAAACACTATAGAACTCAGTGCATCCAGCTCAGCTGTAACAGAGAAAAGACCTTTTTTCTGAGTTGTAAAAGTAAGCTGTTCTTAAATCTTTGAATTGTTTTTTCAGCATCGGTTCAGCTGTTGCTGACAGTTCTGTACCACTTTTTAAGCAAACCTTTAATTCTATCAAACCTGTGTTATGCTAATATTATAAGCACCTAACACCCCAGGGGCCCTTTTACTAAGCTGCTTAAGCGTCTGCGTGCGCCCAAATGGAGTTACCACCCGGCTACCACAGGGCTCTTGCGGTAATTTCATTTTTGGCACGCATCCGATATACGTATTGGATGCGTGCCAATTGCCATTTGATATTTATTAGGATTTATTTACCGCCTTTTTGAAGGAATTCACTCAAGGCGGTGTACAGTAAGAATAGATCAAACATGAGCAGGAGGCAATTACAGCAGTAAAAATATTCGAACAGCAATACAAAGTATGGCATGGTATACTACTTGCAATGACAACAGAACATTAAAATTGGTAGTGAAGGGTAACACAAAGTTGTAATATATAGATGAGTAAGAAAGTAGGAAGAATTAGAAAGTAAGGTGATAGATTTGAAGAAAGTTGCACGTGAGGTCAGAGAGATGGTTAAATATTATCTCAGCTAGGGTAGGAGTGGATAAACATGTCCCGCTACAGTATGTGCATCCCAAGTCAATCCTTGTGTGTGTGAGTGACACTAACAAGTTAGTTACTTCTTCCGTTAAAGGCTTGGTTGAAGAGCCAAGCTTTCACCTGCTTCCTGAAGTAGAGGTAGTCTTGTGTTAAGTGGAGCCTGTCAGGCAATGCATTCCAGTGTGTGGGGGCTGCTCCGGAGAAGGCTCGCTTGCAGGTATCATATCGTGTAATGTCTTTTGGAGAGGGTGTAGTTAGTGAAAGTCCTTGGAAGGACCTTAGTATCCTTGACGGTGTGTGGAGGATCATCCTATTCTTCAGATACTCAGGGCCATTTCCTTTCAGGGCCTTGAAGATCAGACATAGAGTTTTAAATATAGCCCTATATTGTACTGGTAGCCAATGAAGTTTTTGCAAAAATGGTGTGATGTGGTCACATCGCTTGCAACCTTCTATGAGTCTTGCTGCTGCATTCTGAATCAACTGGAGCTGGTGCAGGCCCTTTGTAGTCAGACCATTGTATAGTGCAGTAATCCAGTCTTGATGTTACCATGGCATGCACAACTGGGATAAGATTTACCTTCTCGATGTAAGGAGAGAGGCAGCGTAGCTGTCACAAATAGTAGAAGCAGCTCTTGAAGGTTGCTTGGATTTGGGGAATCAGAGAAAGTGATGAATCTAACTGTATTCCATGGTTCCTTGGTTCCTGACTTGTGATTTGAGGGGGAGTTCATACTTCCCAAAAGGGATTTTGATGTCAGGTTTGTATCTACTTGTGTTAGGGACCCAGAGATGCTCGGTTTTACTTGGGTTCAGGCAAAGTTTGTTGTATTTAGCCCATTCTTGAATTGATGTTAGACAAGTGATCAGTTTCTTCAAGGCTGTAGGTAAGTCAGGTTCAATGGGTATGAGTAGCTGCACATCATCCGCATAGATGTAGAACTGAGTGTCCATTGACCGAATCAGCTCCGCTAGTGGCTTGAGATAGATATTGAACAGAATAGGTGATAGTATTGATCCTTGTGGTACCCCGCAGGTCAGTGTCCATGGTGGTGGTGAGTTGCTGCCAATCATTATGGATTGTTGCCTGTCTGATAGATAGGATCTGAACCAGGCAAGTACTGTTCCATTGATACCTGTTTCTGTCAGTCGTGCTAGCAAGATATCATGATCCATAGTGTCAAAAGCTGATGAGAAATCTAGCAGTACTAAACATCGAGGCAAATCTCTTGTCTCGGTTTCTGTGAAGATCATCTAGCAGAGATACGTGGACTGTTTCTGTTCCATAACCAGGTCTGAATCCAGATTGACATGGATTTAGCAAGTTACTCTTTTCTAGTGTAGAAATATGCTGTCACTTGCTCTCAGTGAAATACAGGCCAAGGGCTCAGGCTAAGAGCTAGGCCTCTAAGAATCAAAAATCATCTCTGACACAGATACATTTCACTGCAGCAAATGCTGAAGAAAGCAACTGAGGGTAGATAGAGGGAGGGGGAATCTGCTCTATAAACAATAGCGAGACTGGCACCAGCAAGAAATCATGAGCAAAAATGTTTTGGCTAGTGGAAGATAGTAGTGGGTCAGGTGCAAGTAGGATGAGAACATCCAAAGGGGGGCTGGAGGAAGGCTTGGGAACATGTGAAGTCATTGTTATCAACCGATAAGGGCCAAAGAGGTCTGGTGAGAAAGTTAGGGTCCATAGGAATGAATTGAGCCAGAAGGGTATAAAAAGGGCAGTCTGCACCTGCTGGGTGTCGTGAAGCGCTGTTCCACCATGTTCCAGATATGAATGCCTAATAGCCTGTACTGCCATTGGTGAGATGCTAATAAACTATCCCTTTGTATCTCAGTGTGTCATTCTAATTGTTGAGGGGGTTTATACTCAGGCTGTGTAAAACCTTATTGCCTCACCTGCCCAAACTATTAATACCACAACCTTATAGCCTCCTTATAAATTTTTATAAGCCACCAATATATTCATTAGCCATTCATTAAGTTGAACACAGGCTGTTTGTTCTATGAGTTTCCCTAGAAACGGGATGTTGGATACTGACCTGTAACTTTCAAGTTTGTCCTGGTCAAGGTTGTTTTTCTTCAGCAGAGGGCGAACCACTGCCCTTTTTAATGCTGTTGTTAATTGCCCATTAGAAAGAGAGTTGTTCACAATTTTTGTGGCGCCTTCTATAAGGCCCATATTTGCCTGCTGCACTATCTTTGATGGGCAGGGATCGAGGGAGCAGGTAGTTGATCGAAGGTCTCTTAGGATTTTGTCAAGGCTCTCCTCTGTCATTAGGTTAAAAGTGTCCCTTCTGTCTCTGTTAGGAAGGGGTGAGTTTGTGCACCCCTGGTTGACTGGTTGGGCACTGGGTGGGATTGACTGTAAATCCTGGTGGAGACTTTTAATTTTGTTGGCAAAGTATGCAGCAAAATCATTGCAGTTCAGTTTAGACTGGGCAGGCTGGTTTTGTTGTGGGGGTTGCAGTAGGCTGTTTTCTATACTGAACAGCTGCTTGGTTGAATTGGCAGCCTGTGCAATGCATTGAAATACTGTTTTTTGGTTGCTGCTAAGGCTTGGCGGTACTTTACCATGTGCTTCCTGCAGTTTAGCCTGTCTTCATCCAGGTGAGGTTTGCGCCATCTCCTTTCCAGTTTTCGTCCTTCACGTTTAAGGATCCGAAGTTCTGGAGAAAACCAAGGTGAGCGTTTGTGAGTGGGGCATAAGACCTTTCTTAGTGGTTCTGTTTTCTCTAAGGTCTTGGCTAGGTGTGCATTCCAGATGTCAATTTGTTCTGCCACTGTTGTCTTTTCATCTATATGCGGATAGTCCAAGGCCTCTAGGAAATTCTCAGCAGTCAGCTTTTTTTTGTCTCTGATCTCCTTCCAAACTCTGGGAGGTGCCATTTGTTTCAGGTGGTCACTAAGGGAGAATTTAATTAGAAAATGGTCTGACCATGATAAGGGTGTTATTTCAATACTGTTATCCCAGAATTCTGGGATATCCACCCCTTTGTAGAATACCAGGTCTAGTATGTGACCCTTCTCGTGGGTTGGAGAATTGGTCATCAAAATGGACATGCGGCAATTTTGATTTTGCTGCACGTTCATTTTCAGCAAAAATTTAAAAAGGCCTTTTTTTTACAGGAGCGCTGAAAAATGGATCGGTGCACGCACAAAACCCATGCCTACACTACCACAAGCCATTTTCAGTGCAACTTAATAAAAGGACCCCCTAGTGAATATGTATGAGAGAAATTTGCATACCTACTGCCTCCATTGTTTGTGATCTCTCATATTTAGTAAGGCTATCCTGAAAAGTGAAAACCTGATTTGCTGGCAACCCTCATAGACTGGGACTGAAGACCACTGGCTTAGAGCACAAAACATGCATATTTCAACTAAGACGTCTTTGTTATCGCTCAATCAGCAAACAGGTAGGGAAATCTCAGTTGGTCTACCACCTCTCAGTTGGAAATAGAGTGAACATGCACGTTTTAAGAGGAGACAAAGGGGTCTATTTTCTAAGCTATGCTAGCTATTAATGCAGCAATTATCATGCTGCAGAAGTTAAGGCAGGCACTGTGCTAACACTTAATACAGGGGTCCTTTAACTAAGCTGCTATAAAAGGGGGCCTGTGCTAGCATCAGTGCGTGTTTTTGATGCGTGCTGAGACCCGCTTTTATTGCAGTGGGTAAAAGGCTGTAATTTATTTATGGAAAAGTCCACGTAGTAAGTGATCCACTTGCCATGTGGCCATTTTGGTGTGGAGCACTTACCGCAACCCATTGAGGTGGCGGTAAGGGCTCCCGCGCTAACCCAGCGGTAACTGGGTGCTGCCTGATTACCGCAGGGTAAGCACTGGTGCTACAAAAATAGAACAAACCACCTTCCTGAATCACCTTTCTCCCACCCACCAGTAGCCCCCCCCTCCAGGGCCTACCATATGCTCCCTGGTGGTCTAGTGGGGTAGACTGGGCAGGAGCGACTCCCACTCACTCCTGCACCTAGCAGCTCCAGCTGTAAAATGGTGCCATGGGTTCTAGCAGTAGTCTCACGGTACTACTGCTAGAGGTCAGCATTGATTTGCCCTGACAAAACTTACCTGCATAGTGGATAGTGGGAGGAATTTAAACCCTGAGGATTTGACCAGCTAACTCCCAAAGTTGAATATCAACTTCAAATCTTTCAAAGTGGAAGGCTGACATCTAGTGGTAGTACTGTGAGATTACCGCTAGAACTTGCAGTGGCCATTTTAGAGTTGGAGCCATTAGGAGAAGAAGAGAGTGGGATTTGCTCCTGCCCAAGCTATCCCACTAGACCACCCAGGAATATACGGTAGGCCCTGGGGGGAGGGGCTACAGGTGGGCAGATGAGGGGGCATTTGGGAGGGGAGTCTTTTTAGAGGGGGTACTAAATGAGGGGCCTTCTATTGTAGGAATGTTAAGAGGGGAGACTGTTGGGGGTGGGGTTGGATGTCATGTTGGTGGGGGTCAGGAGGGGTGTCGGACCTTGTTGGGGAGATGGAGGGCAGCTCAACCATATCTTTGGCCGCTACCTGGAAGCTATGTGGTTGCTGGCTGATATTCTGTCCTGGCACCCACACAGCAAAGCAGACATGGGACTGCTTTTTCAGCATTTTCTATCTGCCCGCTTTAGGTATTCAGGTATTAGCACTGAATATTGCTGATATTCACATAACTGTCAGTTCTTCCCCGACTCCATTTCCAGAATGCCCTACTCCTACCCAGATTAGAATTGGCCAGTTATTACCTATATTCAGTGGCACTGCCCAGTAAAATGCTGCTGAATATCTGCAGCCAGTCTGCTGAGTATAATTTAAGTTGGAATCCTGAGGCATCAGGATGAAAGGAAAAACAGGAATCATATGCACTGCTAGACAAGAAACAAGACTGGAGCAGCAGGGAACAAGCTCAAAGGCAGAGCATAGATACCCAAACTTGCCCAGGGTTGGTCCCCATTGGGCCAATCAGGAGACAGGAACTAAGATTACCAGAAATACAAGACATGATTAGGAATAGGCTCACTACATCTAGGTCCTCAGAAGACAAAATAACTCATCCTGGAAGAAAGATGTTCTTCAAACCAAGGGTCATTGGTGTGAGACTGTTTCCTGCCTAGCAGATATGCTCCCTCAATTCAGCTAAAAATGTGTGTTGGGTTTCCATAGTACATGTACCTTTAAGAGGATGAAAGGAAGGTGTCCCTGAATACACTTTTAGAATAAGGGGCTAAAAATGAGTATAAAATGTTTTTTTCAATATCTACATTATTTCTAGTAAAACTCCATCTGTAGACTAAGCAGATGGTTTGTGAGTCCATTGAACCTATGGGAAATGTTTGGAATTAGGTGCAATGTCTGTGGATACAATTTATGGATTTTGTACATAGGTGAACCATGTGTAAATTTACCAACAGTATACCTTTGCTGTTATATTTGGCCCTGCAGTTTCTCACAGTTTTGGGGTTTCTTGCTTGATTAACATTGGGACTGGAATCTCACACCATGAGCTTTTGTTTTCCACCTATGAAATTTTCTTCTGCTTTATTTCCTCTCCTAACTCATTTAACCCAGTCCTTGTAATCTGGGTCCACACACCAGAACACATCCAAAAACATGCAATCATAGATCCAACCACTAGGTGTCACCATTGTGTGATGGCAGGGACTCTCTTCCTCTAGGACTGTGAATGCCACTTCTTTTAGCATCTTCAGTCCAGGAAGCAGAGTTGTGGCCCAAGAATTAAACCCATGTCCGAGTGCAGAGCTATCACTGAACCAATTGGCTGGTTCCTAATATTATGAACATTGTTTATCTTTGTACTCTTGAACTGACAAAGCAATTTGTATCACAGCTGAAATGCTCATCAAAATTTAGTATTTTAATACTGTAGTGTTATATTGCTCACTCATACATATACATATATTGATTTTCTCTCAGAATCTTATGACAAAAACTTTCAATCTGTAGTGAGAATATGACATTATTTTCTATGAAAATAATATAACACTTACAAAATAACATGTATTAAACATAGCAAGAAATATTATACTTATTATTATATCTTTCATCAAGTGCATAGGAAAATGCATTTCAGTAAAAGTGATTTATGACATTTTATGGCATAACTCCTCAGAAAATACATTGGTTGCATTTTTCTCTTTTCTCAAACCACTCTTGTCAAAATCTAACTTTTAAACACAGGTAATACCAGCAATCACTTAGCACTAAAAGGTTCCTAGATCTAAGTTAGAGGGCTTGAGAGGATATTTATAAACTTTTATTTCATTCACATTTTTACATCTGAAAAAAATACTATTAGACAGTCACCCTAGGCTCACAGGGAAAATAAGCCCTAACTATATATTCATGCAAAAGTCCTTCCACTGAGGTAGAATAGCATCAAGACACTTTACTGATGCTTCACAAGGCATGACATCCACATTGACATGCTATTCCTCTTCTTTTCACATGACTAAATGTATAATCTCTAGCTGGATCACAGGATGTACCAGAGGCCCTGTCTTCTTTTACCATGGGGTTAGGGAGGGACGAGAAGGAAGACAGGTGCCAAACTAGGAGTTCTTCAGTCTTCCCTGATAGAACTTGAGTAGGAGATAAAGACAAGGGTTTACAAAGGTGAAGATGAGGAATGTCTTTGAGTCAAGACACCATCCAGTAATTTCTTTCACACATTATAAGCCTCCTAGTTCTGATATTAGCTGGAAGACACCAGAAGAAGACAAAGGCAGTACCAACGCTGGCCAGAATGTACAAAATATCTGATGAGAGTGAAAGCAGCAATAAGATTGGCAGAGAGCCCCACAACACTGTGAAAGGGGGAAAGTGGCACCCTCATTGCCCTGAAAACCCCACATCTTCCAGGTGTGAGGCAAATAATAACTGGGAGGGTTAGATCAGGCTCATAGTTTTATGGGAAAATGAGTCCCTTTGAGGGATGCATGAAGTATATTCTGGTGTCTCCACTGACAGTTTTCTCAGAAGATTTTAATAGCAAGAGTCTACTTTCTATTGCATTGCCAGAAAAGATCACATGAAAGGACTTGGGGCCCCTTGTTTAAAATGTTCATCTGTACTGTATGTCACAAAGGGGCTACCTACTATTAACCAGTCTATATCCCGCTTATATCAACATGGTATCCAAACGGGTTACAAAACAAACAATATAGTTACTACACATACTCAAAATATTTGCTAAAAAGATAAGACTTAAGAGCCTTTTGAAAGATCAGTAATTTGATAACCTCCAAATTTGTATTGGGATTGAATTCCAAAGTTTACTTGATTGATAATTAAAAGCACTACTATGAAAGTGTTTATAATGAACATGCCTAAAAGTAAGCAAACCCAGTTTCAATACAGATCCAAAACATGAAGAAGGCCAAGCTGGAACAGTCAATAGTTGAATATGAGCATCGGGACAATGGCCAATGATTATTTTAAACACTAAACATGCCACCTTAAATTCTATATGCACACAAACTGGCAGCCAATGCAAATCACTAAGCAATGAAGTTACATGATCAATTTTTCTACATCCAAATATCAATCTTGCCTCAGTATTCTGCATTAGTTGTAACCTATTAGAAAGCTTTTGGTGCATGCCTACATACAAAGAACTACAACAGTCAGTTTGAGAAATGATTATAGCCTGAACCAACACAGAAAAAAATAAAGGTCTGAGTGCCCTTAACTGACATAATTTAAAAAAGATTTTCCTACTTAGATTATTCACCTGACAATCCAGTGTCAGCTGAGTATCCAATATAAATCCTAAAACCCTAGAAGAAGTTTCATATTTAATTTGTTCACCTGTCTTTAATGTAAGACTTAGGGATAGCTGATAAAATATTATTAAAATACAACATCTTAATCTTTGCTGTATTAGCCTTCCATAAGTTCTGGGTTGCCCAAAAATGTGTTATTTTCCCACACAGTCCCAAATTAAATTATGTGCATCAACAAAATCTAAACACAATGGAACTAAATAAAAAATATCATCTGCTTATGAAGATAAAGAACTCATAAAAATACGAAACAAAATTGGTGATAACGGAGGACCCTGGGGTACTCCATATCTGAACTCTTAACTACTACTCATCACAGTACTGCCTATTTTTAAGAAATCCTCTGAACCATTCCAAAACAATTCAATCTGCCTATCAACAAAGCATGGTCCACTGTATCAAAAGCTCCAGACACATCAAACTGCATTAAAACAGATGGAATCCTCTGACTCAGAAATAATTTTATTTTAGAAACCCATTTGAAAAGCAAAGTTTCTGTGCTATGCATTAGCTGAAAACCATATTGAGAATTATATCCTATATAATAAAACGCACCTCCAACATTCTGAAGCTGACTGCATGGCTGAGGCATTCCTGCTCTCTGTATCCATCTCCTGAATTGACATCACGTACTTCCGGGTTCGTCACAAGCAGAAGTGACCAACCACACACTGTCTCTCACACACTCTATGTCTCACACTGTATCACATTCACTCTCTATGTGTCACAGTCACTCACACACTCTCTTGGTCTCATACACTCAGTCTCACAGAGAGTCTGTGTCTCACACTCATTCTCTCTCTCGCACACACTGTATCTGTGTGAAACACACTCTCTCTCACACTGTGTCTCACATACGCACTTGCACACACTCTCATTCTCACACACACACTCTCTCTCTCTCACAGACACACTCGCACCCAGACTCATTCTCTCTCTCTCACACACACACACTCGCACATTCACTCTCTCTCACACACAGTCACTTTCACATACAATCTCTCAAACATACACACTCCGAGGAAAACCTTGCTAGCGCTCGTTTCATTTGTGTCAGAAACGGGCCTTTTTTACTAGTAAACAATGAAATGATTCCAAAAAAGTCATAACCTGTGATGCCACTATAGACTCTATTAATTTAGCCATCCAAGTTAAACTGGATAGAAATTAGAAATCTGCCCCTTCCGATTTTGGAATTGGCATCAAAATAAACTTTCCCAAAACAGAAGGAGTTTCCCTATTTTTTAGTTATTCACTAAAACAGTCACCCAACTGACTAGTTCAGACGGAATATCATATAACAAATAAGAAGAACAGCAATGCAATAAAAAAGATTTGTCTGCTAAAGCTTTCTGGGATGATTGGATTGTAAAACATAAACTCAATGGGTCAATATTCAGGATTTTAAGTGGGCAGAAGGTACTTTGGATTTTGGATGCAGGACTATAAGTAGCCACTGGAAATGAGACAGTAGGTCTCACAGCAACAGGACAGGCAGTGACAGAGTTGACAATGGAAACACAGGTGGCAGTGGCTAAAGTCATAGTAGCTAGAAAGGTAGTCATAAAAATAGAGCAGAGCAACAAAGAAAATGAGCAGGCTGGGTAACAACAGGGTACACAGTGACACAGGAGACAGCAGTAACACAGGAAGTAGCAGCAGAAAAAGGCAAGGGGAAGGAGGATTTTTTTTCTTTCCTTGTTTATTTTTTTGAATGCAGGGTTAAAAGTAGTTACTGTAAACTGGACAGCAGGTAATGACTGCTGTGGAAACTGAAAAAAACCCCATAACAAGTCTCTAACCCCCTTATTCTATAAATTTAGGCATTATTTGTGCACCCAAAATCAACATCAGTGTGTCTAAAAGCTGGAAACGCTTTCAGCAGTATGGTGTGAACTTTTATATACCCAGAAAGGGAGCATGTTTAGGGTACAGATTAGGCATGCGCTGGGCGGAACTCTGGTGGATCCTCCTTCACTTCTATCCCACTATCGGTGTACCTCAGGGATCTATCCTGGGACCTCTTCTTTTCTCTATCTATACTTCTTCCCTTGGTACTCTGATTTCATCCCATGATTTTCAGTATCACCTTTATACTGATGGCTCCCAGATCTACCTCTCCACACCAGAAATTTCAGCAAGAATCTAGGCCAAAGTATCAGCCTGCCTGTCTGACATTGCTTTGTGGATGTCTGAAAATCAACTGAAACTAAACATGACCAAGACTGAGCTTCTTATCTTTCCCCCTAAACCAACCTCTTCTCTTCCCCCATTCTCTATCTCTGTGGATACCACTCATCCTCCCTGTCTCATCAGCTTGTAACCTTGGGATCATCTTCGACTCCTCTCTCTCCTTCTCTGCACATATTCAACAGACTGCTAAAAACTGTCATTTCTTTCTCTAGAATATTACCAAAACTCGTCCTTTCCTTTCTGAGCCCACTACCAGATCCCTTATCCACACTCTTATCACCTGTCGCTTAGACTATGGCAACTTGCTTCTCATAGGTCTCCCACTAAGCCATCTTTCTCCCCTTCAGTCTGTTAAAAAGTCTACTGCACTATTTATATTCCGCCAGTGTCGCTATGCTTATATTAGCCCCCTCCTCAAGTCACTTCATTGGCTCCCTATCTGTTTCCGCATCAGTTCAACCTCCTCTTATTGACTTACAAGTGCATTCACTCTGTAGCTCCTCAGTACCTCTCCACTCTTATCTCTCCCTACACTCCTCCCCAGGAACTCTGTTTACTGGGTAAATCTCTCTTATCTGCACCCTTCTTCTCCACTGCTAATTCCAGACTTCACCATATGCTGCACCATATGCCTGGAATAAACTTCCTGAGCTGGTACGTCAAGCTCCATCTCTGGCCGTCTTCAAATCTAGGCTAAAAGCCCACCTTCATGCTGCTTTTAACTCCTAACCCTTACTCACTTGTTCAATACCCATGTTTTATCATTCCCACCTTAGTAATTCCCTTATCCTGTATATGTCCCGTTTGTCTGTCCTAATTAGATTGCAAGCTCTGTTGAGCAGGGGCTGTCTCTTCATGTCCAATGTATAGTGCTGCGTACATCTTGTAGCGCTATAGAAATGATAAGTAGTAGTAGTAGTACTGTAAGCTAACTCTTCTGTACATATAGCATACTCTTCCTTCAAGCTACTATTAATGACCAGATTTTTACAGTTTAAATACTTTTAAACTATTGACAGTATCTATTCATCAGCCAGTGCTGAAATGTCCTGGCTTCCCCGGTTACAGGGTTAGCTGGTGAGAACAGACTCTTGTTCAACACATCTAGCTGTAAGTCATATTTCCTTTGTTCGATTTGCATTAAAGAAGATTTGGTTCAAGAGTTCTGAGTCTTCACAGTGATGTTCCATACTCTGGTTAACTGCATGCCCAAATCCTGAGTAGATAGAGCCTATCAAGAGAGAGAGCAGAACATTACATGTTGTCACAGTCCCAAGGAGGTGCTATTTGAGTGCCTTATGGCCCTGCCTTGACTTGCAGACCTTCACAGAGATGTTATGTGTATATATGGAAATGGGTTTATTACATGTTTTTGTTTGTTGGTTATACCACAAAAGTGTGTGAGGGACTCTCTTACTTGGTCCTGACAACTGGGTGCTGCATTAATGTTACGGGGCTAGTTAACATATATCAATGGGCATAAGCACATTGTGCAAAAACTTTCATCCCATGGGCTTTCAGGGAATAGGCCTGTTGATCTGGAGTTAGTCTACTACTACTACTACTACTACTATTTAGCATTTTTATAGCGCTGCAAAGCATACGCAGCACTGCACAAACATAGAAGAAGAAAGACAGTCCCTGCTCAAAGAGCTTACAATCTAATAGACAAAAAAAATAAAGCAAGCAAATCAATTAATGTGTAGAGGAAAGAGGAGAGGAGGGTAGGTGGAGGTGAGTGATTACAAGTCAAAAGCAATGTTAAAGAGGTGGGCTTTCAATCTAGATTTAAAGATGGTCAAGGATGGGGCAAGACGTAGGGGCTCAGGAAGTCTATTCCAGGCTTAGGGTGCAGCGAGACAGAAGGCGCGAAGTCGGGAGTTGTCAGTAGTGGAGAAGGGAACAGATAAGAAGGATTTATCCATGGAACGGAGTGCACGGGCAGGGGTGTAGGGAAGGACAAGTGTGGAGAGATACTGGGGAGCAGCAGAGTGAGTACATTTATAGGTTAGTAGAAGAAGTTTGAACAGGATACGAAAACGGATAGGGAGCCAGTGAAGTGACCTGAGGAGAGGGGTAGTATGAGTAAAGCGACCCTGGCGGAAGACGAGACGGGCAGCAGAGTTTTGAACAGACTGGAGAGGGGAGAGGTGACTAAGTGGGAGGCCAGCAAGAAGCAGATTGCAGTAGTCTAAACGAGAGGTGACAAGGGTGTGGATGAGGGTTCTGGTAGAGTGCTCGGAAAGAAAGGGGCGGATTTTATGGATGTTGTAAAGAAAGAAACGACAGGTCTTGGCGATCTGCTGGATATGAGTAGAGAAGGAGCGAGAGGAGTCAAAGATGACCCCAAGGTTACGAGCTGAAGAGACAGGGAGAATGAGAGAGCCATCAACAGAAATAGAAAACGGGGGGAGCGGGGAGGTGGGTTTGTGGGGAAAAATGAGAAGCTCGGTTTTGGTCATGTTTAATTTCAGATAACACACAGTAGACAGTACCCAGGTATTTCATGGGTCCCATTGTTAGCCTATTACCTCTCCAATGGATGTGTGCATTCCTGGGGTATGCCCTTTTACAGGTGTACACTGTTATACATGTTCCCTGTATCAAAGGTTTAAAAGATACAAGTTTCTGTACACATTTATATAAAGGGTTTCTTATTGTTTGTTTTACAAACACATATTTCTTTTGTCTTATAGCTATGTGCCCAGTGTATCCCTACTTCTGAAGGACTGGGAACCATTTACTGTGGAACTCCATTCAAACAGCCTAAACACAGCTAACATTTCATGGACTGTGATGAATGTAGAGGTGACAATGGTGCAATATACAGAGCTTACATGTTGTCATAGCTCCACCCTACAACTAGTGAGTGATCTGATTCACTAGTCTATGGACCTGGGTGATACTGTGTACTGCAAGCACTATGGAGGCTACATAGTTTGCCTTTCTTTTTACTCTCCTTATGAATAGGGTTATGTGAAACTGGGCAGAGGTGAGTTCCAGAAAGGAATGTCATAAGGGGCCTGAGTGAATAATTTGGAGAGAGCAGGCCTACCGCACTCTTGATTTGCCTCATGTCCCATGTGTCTCACTCCATCATTAATAGTTTGGAATAGGGGCTGTGCATCAGTGAGAATGCAAGTGGACATTGCAGTGAGAGTTGGAAACCATTAACTACCAGCCAAGACAATTGGCGACTGTGATTCAAATTTTAAAATCTTTCATGAAATATTATTTTTGGGAGGGGATGGGTCTCAGCAGTAGGGAGGGAGGCCACCCCAGGTAGAAAATGAGGACAGACATTAAGAGGTAGATTTGCAAGGGGACATGAGAGAAATGCATGTGCAAGGGTACCTGCCATGTGCCTTAGAGAGTGCTCCATCACTGCACAGCACTCTTCTAAGACCCTTTGCCTTCGATGCAGGGCCTCATAAATAAGCCTACATTTTATAACTTTGGGGTGATGATTAAACATTATTTTTTCCAAATAAAAGCTATCCTGTAGTGCTGCTTTGTCATTATGGGCTCCTTTTACTAAGCTGCAGTAAGCACTAGCATATGCTTACCAGAGCTTAAAAGGGCTTACTGTGGGATGTGCTGAGGTGTCCCGTGGTAAGTTCCGAATGTGCACAAGCAAACCATTTTTCACATTTTTCTGGGAGCAGATGTGTCTGGGGCAGAGAGGGGGCATTTCTGCACTAATCATTTAACACATATACACTGGTGCATGCTAACTGATTAGCACGTGAACTCATACTACCTACATAATAGGTGAAGGTAATGGCTCACATGCTAATTGTTGGTAATGGCCGTGTGCTAATGGCAACATTAGCACATGAATCTTCTATCACAAATAATTCAAGCTAGAGAGGATACCTCTATGTCAATAAACACTATAATCCTCAGCGCTGCGTATGCCTTGTAGCGCTATAGAAATGATAAATAGTAGTAGTAGTAGAATGTAAACAGCTATATTTTAATATTTAGCTGCATACTTCATACTCAATTCTTAACAATTAGGAAACAAATGGAGGAAAAAGCCTCACTAGGACTCCTTATGATTACAGCCTATTTTGTCAAGGAGCTTTCGCTGTCATCATTGGCAAAAAAAAACTCCCTCCACCATTTATTTCTCAAATCACAGAAATATATAGCCAAACTTTCTAAACACGATGCCCAGTGTTGTTTGTTCGCCATGGCCGACAATTAAGAATTGAGTATGAAATATGCAGCTAAACATTATAGTCTGAAAGAGGATTATAGTGTTGTATAACATTAGCACATGGCCATTAATTCAGAAAATGTAAAATTGTCCATTTTCCGGCTGCAGCAGAAATGCTTTTAGCATGCAGAAAAGACCCACGTAAGGGTGAACTAAGGACACATTCTACCTTAGCTTTCTAAAAGGACCCCTATATTTTTTTCTAACATGATAGATCATGTCAAAAATACATTTAATTATCAATGGGCTCCTTTTACAAAATGACGCTACTGATTAGTATGTGCTGAATGCACAGAAGCCCATGGGAATTGAATGGGCTTCTTTGCATTCAGTGGATGCTGATCAGTACTGCTGCTTCAGAAAAGGATCCCAATATTTGTTGCAATCATTAGCACAGAAACCACTAAATAAATTATTGAGCACTTTCCTGTAAACAGTGAGAACATCTACAGTCTCATGAGGCATTATACACTTTAAAGTGTGAGAGCAACCCAAAAAAGGAGACAAACCACCCTACATGAAGCCAACACCAAGGACAAGTGGAGAAGGGATGGACTATGGTTGTCCAACAAAGGAGAAAGAGGCACTAGCTAGACAAAGCCTCGACTACTTAAGGACTTAAAAACCAGGCAAGATCTTTTATACACACTCCTGGATTTAACCGGCAACCAATGTAACTCAATCAACAATGGCGTAATAATATTTATGATGTCCAAAAATCATCTTAGCAGCAGTATTTTGCAACAGCTGCAATCTTATCAATTGTTTCTTAGGCAATCCCATATAAACCGAATTACAGTAATCTTTATTCAAATATTGCACTTACACATTTACATTGTTATTCATTAAATCATCATAAAAATCCACTTTGTAAACCAATCACTCTTCAAACTCACTCCAACCACTCTAACCTACATACATACCCTCTCAAGTGACACAAAATCTCATAATGTTACTACCTATATATTATTCCATTACTCACAAATCGCCATCAAGGATAGCAATGGCCATATAACCAGACATAACCATACTATAGAGCGGTGTGCTTTTCAGCTACATATATTTAAATGTTTATATCAAAGTTCTTCCAATTAGTGGCCAGATATTAGCCAAAAATGTGCCCAGAACAGTCTAGGAGCTCATGTCAAACCAACGTTCCACTCAATATAGTAAAGACTATATCCTCAAGCAACTGTAATGGATCCAAATTGCTTCACTCGATAAATGATACTTTCTCCTTTTGTGTCCTTAAGCAGGAAAACTTCAATCCATATTTACACTGTCCATAAGAAAATCCTCCGCTGTATATGTATTCCAATCAGCAGGCCATATTAACAAAATGCCACTGTTCTTCTCAACTGAAGACGTTACTGGTTTTAACTTTGTAGCGATGCACTTTCTTCATCAGCAAGACCCTACACGCATGTGTTTCGCTCCTTCGAGTGTCTTCAGGGGTCAAATTCGGCTATCGCAGGCTGTTGGGTACTCGAAAACCAGTCGCTCACAGGGTGGTCACACAAGATGCCCGTCAAATATATATATATATATATATATATATATATATATTTTTTTTTTTTTAAGTCTGCAGTTTTGTGTTGGTCTTTGGCTGCATGAAGCTTCTGGGTAGTGCTGTTTCAGATGAGTACTAAATTATCCAATGTCCTTTATATTGTAAATGATTAATAAAATCTATAATGATATAAATATGGACAATTTTTGTTTTCTATACAAAATGCAGTATGCACATGAAAATTGGGCAACTGATTGAATCTGTACTGTGAAGTTTGGACTTAATGGTGGGTCTCTTCTTATAGAAAGTTCCATAACTGTCATTTTGAATATGCAACTTCGGGAATAACTTGTATAAAATGTTTGTATGTTTGGGTAGCTTGCCAGGTGCCCTTCACCTGGATTGGCCGCTGTTGGGGACAGGTTGCTGGGCTTGATGAACATTTGGTCTTTTCCCAGTATGGCATTACTTATGTACTTAACTTCAGATGCCCTTTAACACACACAATTTTTGTGGTTTGATATAATTAATAACAGACTTACAGTGTCATAACTAATCTCTGTTTGTGGATTTATTGTTTCTACTGTGAGATTAGTTACTAGCTTCCCTTTTTTGTTTTTGCTCTATGAGCCAAAGAGGGAAATTTTCGAAAGGTCGTCCAAGTATGAATTAGGACGCCCTTGTGAAGTCGGAAAAAATCAGGTAGGTATAATCGAAAAATAATATGGACGTCCTTAGACATTCCATTATCGCAGTGTGAAACGCCCAAATCAGGGACTTCCAAATTATAGTAAAAAAGGACGCCCATTTTCCAGAACCACCAAAGGACGCCCCTAACATTCACTCTTGCCAACATTTGTCATATGGTCCTTCGGCTGTTTTACAAGAAAGACGTCCTTATTACTATGGACTTCTCTGATGTATCTGGTTGTTCTGCAAGTACAGTACATTAATATTAATGTGCAAAATACAATAACAAAGACATGTTTCTTGCAGCATTGCCGAAGGACGGCCATCTTACTAGGTCCGCCGAAGGACGGTGGGCCTGTAAGAGGGATGTCCTTCGGCAGTGTTGCAAGAAACATGTCTTTGTTACCCATTGGTCTGCCTCTGCCTCCTCCACCTCCTCCTCCTCCGCCTCCACCGCCTCAGGTAAGGGAATGAATTATGAACTTGGGGACAGTGAATGGAGAGGGATAGGGAAAGGGGATGGGGGAGATAGAGGAAGGAGTAGTGGTGTCTGGGTTTGGGGGCTAGAAGGGGTAGAGAAAGCTGAAAAGGTAAAACAGAAATGAGGCAGGTGAGGGTGAAAACGTTCCGACTACGGCACACAGACAAAGATAACAGGTACTGAACAAACTCTCAGCTTTCTCTCCCAACAACGCTCTCGCCACTCTCCAACTGCACAAAATTGCTAATGAGTCTAAAGATGACTTCTCCCTTACCCTAGTCGCTTTTATTTCAGGTCTAACTAAGGACACCCATGTTCCGAACCATGCAAAACCATTTTGCTAGCCGTTATACGCTGGGGGCGCCGATCTCGTAACACTGCCCATAACACACCACCTGTGGGGACAACCATAGATGGGCGTCCTCGCACTGAGGACGCCATTACGGCCCTGTTTCAATTATTGGATTTGGGCGACCCTCTTTCATGGGGATACCTATGTACCTTTTGTGTCACTTTTTGGACGCCCTTTTCTTTCGAAAATGAGCCTGATATTGAAACAAATATTGTATACTTAACTGTAAATATTTAAGTGGCTAGATAGCATTTATAACCACCAGCTAGGCATTGCTTCATGTAAGAATATAGAGGCAGAACATGAGACATTTCATCTCTGTGGTTGTCATAAATTTACTGAGTATGGCTCGTGCTCATAAAATGTCCAGTGGGATCCATAGAAATAAATCTGGATATCAACATTACTGTAAATCTGTCACTTTTAAACAGCTCTATGAAATATAACAGGTTTATTTAAATTCCATTTTGTTTTTTAACAGGCAAATATAGTGTATTTAGCCCATTTTAATTTTCTGTTGAGACATGTGTTCATTGAGATTGAAAGTTACAGTTTGAATAGATTTTGTGCAGGTGCACATCTTTTTAAACTTATACATGCACTCTTGTCTGCAGTGCAATTCAATCCTAAATGAAATATCATAATATAATAATTCTTATATACCATATCCAACCAATAGCTCAAAACAGTTTACAAAAAAACTAAAAAAAAATGAAAATGATTACAATAGCTTAATTTAAAAAATTGTCTAAACAGAGAAGTCTCTATAGATTAGAATGCCTTCTAAGTTACCAACACTTAAGTAATAATATACATTTCTGATTAGATAGTTTTTATTTTGTTTAGATAGCCATCTAAGAAGTAAAGTATCTTCTAAAAACACAGCACTTTAGTAATTTACGAAATCTTAAGTAATTGGCTTCATCGCAAATCAGACAGCAATGAAATCCATGATGAAACAGCTACAGGATTAAAAAGCTTCTTATAAGAGGAAGATAGTTTCAAAGTAGAAATTGAAGGAACAGAAAGCTTATTAACGTCAGACAATCTGCTAGTATGACAGCCCATTTGAAGAGAAATCATGGAAGATATGTATTCTGGACAAGAACTGTACAGAATTAAAAAAAAAAAAATATATATATATATACAATTTTAAACTCTATTCACCAGAAACTTCAGACAGGTGTCTTTATAATTTTCTAATTGTTCATGTATCCATAACATGCATAAAAACCTTCCAACCCCCTACTTTCACAAATGTTTTTAATTAATATGTTCAAAAAAAAAACCTTTTATTTAAATTGTGCTTAACTTCTCAGCTTAGTTTCATGGTATTCCCGTCGCTGACCACTATCTTGCAGTTAACCTGCTGCTGCATCAGGGGGTTAAGACCATTTCCAAATTC
This sequence comes from Microcaecilia unicolor, assembly GCF_901765095.1. Taxonomy (NCBI): domain Eukaryota; kingdom Metazoa; phylum Chordata; class Amphibia; order Gymnophiona; family Siphonopidae; genus Microcaecilia; species Microcaecilia unicolor. The sequence continues at coordinate 595,220,003 of NC_044032.1, forward strand.
AAACTGCTGAAAAAACAAAACATATTATTAGCAAAATATAGTAAAAACATCAAACTTTCACTAGTATAGACACTCTTACTGCTCTTGAAGTTCTCCTCTCCGAACTGGCTACGGCATACCTGGTTGAGCATTAAAAAAAACTTTGACAGCCAATCAGATATCACATCCAGAATACAAAAAGGTTTTTTTTTTAAATTGGTTAAACAGCCATCTTTCAAACCTCCATCCCCCAAAAAACATGCTCCAGATTGGCCCGTCTTCCTTCATATATAACTTTTTGGAGTAAGTAAGACTGAACACAGCGTTTATAGTGAAGTATTACTGTTTTGGTGATTGGTTTGCACTTCCCCTCCCTTTTGTTGGAGGTTTGTGAGACACAATTTAATTGAATAATGAACCAATTAGCACCAACAATTGGTCACTAACAATAAATTATTAGTGTTAATTGGTAACAATTTGGGATTTACGCATGCATCTTGCTAACTGCTATTCTATAAACATGCACACATAGATCTTTTAGTACAGAACTGAAAAATGGGCATGGAAATGGAAGGAGCGCAGGCTGGTCAGGGGCATTCACTAATGATGTGCACAATATTATAGAATTTGGGGAATCTGTGCCCAGTTTACCTGTGAGGATTTACACCAGGTTTCAGTTGGTGTAAATCTTGTGCCTAAAGTTGGGTGCAGATCCTGGTGCTACGTGCTTTTCTCTAAATGGCAACTCAGAGTGCAGTTTATAGAATTGTTTTGACGCCCAGTTTACAGAATCTAGTCCTCAGTGCAGATGATTTTGCAACAGCACTTGAAAAGAAAATAACAGGCTTACAGGTTACTTTATCCCCATTCCTAGTTCTTCATCCCCATTTTACAATGCTATTACCATGAGTGCCCTTTCCAATTTTAGGGGAATGTTCAATAAGGTGCGTTAGCGTTTTTAACGCGCCTGTAAATTTAAGGTGCGTTAAACGCTAACACGCCTATACATTTCTATGGGTGCATTAGCATTTAATGCACGTACACTATTTACACACTTTAGAAATGCTAACGCGCCCATAGCACTGCTTAGTAAACCTAGCCCTTAGAGTTCCCACAGCTGTTATTTTTCCCACATTTGTAAGATCCCCCACTCTGACTCTTCCAATCCTCTTAACTATCATCCCATTTTCTAGTTTTCCTTTCTTTCTAAGATCATTTCTAGTCAATTAGTATCTTTTCTTGATCAGGTCAACACTTTTCCACCCCCTTCCTATTCCAACTTTGGGATCAGGGCCCCTCCAAAATTGCAGCACCAGACGAATGACTGGCAGGGGTGCCCAAGCCCTGGCAGCTGAAGAGATTCACAGGCTGAGACCCCGCCCTTGATGCCACAGCAGCAAGGAAGCCGGTAGAGTGTTTCAGCCATAGATGACAGCACTTCTGTGCATCCTCAGTTCTGAGCTTGGTTATCCAGTTACTGTGCCCTAATCCTAATGCATTAGCTATTTGATTCAAGGCCACTGTTGGAAACAGGATGCTGGGCTCGATGGACCTTAGGTCTTTCCCAGTATGGCAATACTTATGTACTTAAGGCCCTCTTTAACATATAATGCTACGCCTCCACCAATATGATTCACCCTATGGCAGTGATACAATTTGTACCCTGGTGTGACAGTGTCCCATTGTTTATCTTCCTTCCACCAGGTCTCAGAGATGTCTATTATATCTACCTCTTCATTTAATGCAATGCATTCTAACTCCCCCCCCCCCCCCCCATCATATTTCTTAGGCTTATGCCATTTGCATAAAGACATTTGAAACAATGTTTATTATTCCTATTTACAACTTGCTCAGCAGTTGATAGTGATAATTTGCAATCTTTAACATCTGTATTTACAGACACCTGTGTCTATTGCAGTCTCTTTTGCAACCTTGCTATCAGGATACCCTACCTTTCCTGTTCTGGTGATATATTTTAAAGATACCTTGTTCCAAACCATGGACTATTCTTACGTGTTGCTATATCCGCAGATTCTGATCTTATTGATCATGCTTTTGTTTTTTAAATCTCAACTAGCTGCATCAGGGGTATCTGGCCTCACTGTGCAGTGGTTCAAATCTTTTTTTGATGGATAGATTATTTAAAGTTATCTCTGACTCCACATTTAGTTCAATTTCACTCTGCTGTGGGGTTCATCAGGGATCCATTCTTTTCCTTCTTTTGTTAAATATTTTACAGTCCTTTAGCAATTATTATCAAAAATCATGGTATTTATTTTCAAATATATGTTGATAAAATTCTGATATTGTATTGCATGGACTCTTAACAATATTTGCTTGTCACCTTTACAGACCTGCTTGGATTCCATTGCTTCGTGACATTTGAACATTGTCCTCAGTCCAGACAAAACAGTAGTCTGCTGGCTTAGTGAATATTTTCCTTGTCCCTCTGTCAAACTGTTGCTATTTAATACCAAGATTACTCTGGTTGAATCTTTTTGTTATTTTGGTGTCATCATTGATTCTCAATTTACTTTTATACCACAGGTGTTTGTTTATTTTATTTATTTATTTGTTTATTTGTTACATTTATATCCCACATTTTCCCACCTATTTGTAGGCTCAATGTGGCTTACATATTACCGGAGAGGCGTTACAGACTCCGGTGTAAACAAATACAAAGTGATGTTGTGGTAAGATAAAGTTCATGTGGCACAGCCACACTAGGGAATTGTTGTTAAATCTGTTATTTTTTTTCTTTTGCATCAACTTTGATCAATTTGTAGTTATTTTATATTGATACATTTTGTTAGCTTTTACGTGCTTTTTTCATCCCATGGCTGTATTACTGAAATATAGTCTAAATGGATTTACACAACATAATTTCATGCACTTCCAAATGTTACAAAATTCGGCATGCTGTGTCATGCTCATAAGTTTGACCATGCTACTCCTTTGTTATTTATGTTTCACAGGTTGCCTGTGGAATTGAGAGTGAAATATAAGATCCTGGCCCTCACTTTTCAAACTTTGCGAGTAGGATTTCCACCACGTCTTGCCAATTGTACTATACCTTATTGCCTGCTGTGTTTGCTCCATTCATTAACCCCAGAATTCTGTAAACGGTGCTTTACATTACGTATGCAAATTTGGGCTTGTTCCTAATTTGCACATTCAATTTAATTGAATAATGAGCCAATTTGCACCTATAATTGGAATTTTGACAAGCAATTATTGGTGCTAATTGGCTTTAATTAAAATTTGTGCCTAAATTTAGGTGTGGGATCTTCACATACATTTTACGCACAGGTCCAAAAAGGAGGTATGGCTATAGGAGGGTCATTGGTGGATCAGGGGCATTCCTTTAATTTATGCATGTTGTTATAGAATTCAGGGGATCTGTGCCTAATTTAGGTGTGGGGATTTAACAACAATTCCCTAGTGTGGCTGTGCCACATGAACTTTATCTTACCACAACATCACTTTGTATTTGTTTACACCGGAGTCTGTAACGCCTCTCCGGTACTATGTAAGCCACATTGAGCCTACAAATAGGTGGGAAAATGTGGGATATAAATGTAACAAATAAATAAATAAAATAAACAAACACCTGAGAATCAATGATGACACCAAAATAACACCTTTGGTTTAAATGGCTGCACCTAAAAGTAGTCATGGTTTTTGGTGATATTCTATAAACGGAGCCTAAATTTAAAGCACTGTCTATAGAATAGCACTCAATGCTTTTTTCTGGTGCTGATTTATTTTTAGGCACCATTTATAGAATTTAATCCTAAATGGCTACTGTTTAGTTCTTCCTTGACCTGCATTGGCTCATTATGAGTCGACTTCCCATAGTGGCACCTTCTTTGTAGCCCCTGCTAATTGGAATTGTCTTTCTTTGATCCTTTGAACAGAGCTGTCCTTTTCCAAATGTAAAAAAGGCCTTAAAGATTTTTCTTTTCAGTCAGGCATATGGAGAGAAGTTGGTTTGAATTTGTTGTGAGCCTATCCTGTTAAATACAGTTAATTCTGCAGTGTGTTAATATTTATTAATTTGCTTTACTTTCTTTTATTTGAATGTTGCTATCTGGATGGATGATGCTGTTTAGCTTTCCTACTATTAATGGCATTTCTTTCACATCTGTTTATTTTTTGTATTTTTCTGATTGTCCACTGCTTTGGCCTGTTTGGCAGTAAAGGTGGTAGAGAAAGCCTAAATAAACCATTATTTTTTTTAATGTTTATATACATTCATTAGGTTATCTTTTTGAAAAGCAGGGTGTTTGTCTTTACAGTTATGTGGCAGACATAGCAATTGATTTTTCAGTTTTATTACAATCTACTATAATTCATGTACTATTAATACATTGAAAAATGGATCAAGGTACACAAATTAAAATTAAACATGGAAAAAAACAAAATTTCTACTTATTAGCAATTCTTCAGGTGAAGAAGAGAAAAGAGTGATGGTAATGTCCTGCCTCTTTTGATGTAATCTGCGTAGAACCATGAGATTAACTGTGGAATATAAGATATATTGTTATGTTATGAACTATGTATGTATACAACTCTGCATACATATAATAGTGCTATTGAAAAGATAAGCTGTAATACCATTAGTAAAAGTTCCACTTCTCTAGATTAAGCCCTGTTGCTGCCTGTAGTACACCTGATTAAACAAGTCTGCTGACACAGTAGGTACTTTCTGGCAAACATTGATTCTTATCTACTGGTCTATAGCTATACACCCAGCTTAATTTGATTTAAACAAAACAAAACATATAACTATAGTAAACAACATAAATATCATTGCAAACAATTATCTCATAATAAATAGGTTATGGTTATCTGATACAATAGTTCCAAAACTGGGGACTAGGACTCATTACTGTATCACAGAAGACTTGAAAGTACTGCAGTGCATCCTAGAAAATTATTAACTTGGTGCCTTTGGGGACCAAGGGAAAAATATACCATTGACAGCACAGAACCCTAGGGAAGGTCATAAATAAAGAGGACAAAAACCTGATTCATGCCATCCCAAAATAACCTGAGAGAATCAATGTCAACCATTGCCTGTCTAGGACTTCTATCTCCAACTGTGTCAATTGGCACAATAACAGAGCATAGTCCACGGTACTGAGTGCATCACACAAGTCCAGACAAAGATCAGGGATTTTTAAAAGGCATTTGACAAAGTACCTCACAAACGACTCCTGAGGAAATTGAAGAGAGATGGGATAGGAGGTAGTGTCCTATTGTGGATTAAGAACTGGTTAAAAGGCAGAAAACAGAGTAGGGTTAAATGGCCAGTATTCTCAGTCGAGAAGGGTAGATATCGGGGTTCCTCTGGGATCTGTGCTGGCGCCGCTGCTTTTTAACATATTTATAAATGAACTAGTAGGTAATTAAATTTGCTGATGACACAAAGTTTTCCAAAGTTGTTAAACCATATGAAAAATTGCAAGAGGACCTTACAAGACTGGGAGATTGGGCATCCAAATGGCAGATGACATTTAATGTGAGCAAGTGCAGAGTGATACAAGTAGGAAAGAGGAACCGAAACTATAGCTACATAATGCAAAGTTCCACATTAGGAGTCACTATCTAGGAAAAGGATCTAGGTGTCATCATTGACACGTTGAAACCCTCTGCTCAGTATGCAGCAGTGACTAAGAAAGCAAATAGAATGTTAGGAGTTATTAGGAAAGGAATGGATAACAAAATGAGAATGTTATAATGCCTTTATATTGCTCCATGGTGTGACCACGCCCTGAATACTGTGTGCAATTCTGGTCACCGCATCTTAGAAAAGGTACAAAGAAGGGCAATAAAATTGATAAAGGGGACTGGACAACTTCCTATGAGGAATGGCTAAAGTGGCTATGCATCTTCAGCTTGGAGAAGAGATGGCTGAGGGGAGATATGATAGAGGTCTAAAAAATACTGAGTGGAGTAGAATGGATATAACATATACATAACATAACATAATAAATTATGGTAGATAAAGACCTGTACAGTCCATCCAGTCTGACCAACAAGATAAGCTCATTTTACATGGTATGTGATACTTTATATGTATATGATTTTTCCTTGCTTTTCTCAGGGCACAGACCATAAAAGTCTGTCCAGCACTGTTCTTGAACTTTCCATATCTATTCAGTTTCAGTCAGGGCATAGACCATAGAAGTCTGCCCAGCACCAGTTTTGCTTCCCAATTACCGGCGTTGCCACCCAATCTCCACTAAGATTCCGTAGATCCATTCCTTCTAAACAGGATTCCTTTGTGTTTATCCCATGCATGTTTGAATTCCATTACCGTTTTCATCTCCACCACTTCCCGTGGAAGTGCATTCCACGTATCTACCACCCTTTCCGTGAAAAAATACTTTGTGTACTCTTTCCAAAAATACAAGGATTGGAATTTGTTGCCAGAGAATGTGGTAATAGCAGTTAGCTTAGCAGGGTTTAAAAAAGATTAACCCTTAAAGAAAAGTCCATAAGTTCATAAGCCATTATCAAGATGGAATTGGGGAAAATCCACTGCGTATTTCTAGAATAAGCAGTATAAAATCTGTTTTACTCTTTTGGGATCTTGTCAGGTACTTGTGACATGGATTGGCCACTGTTGGAAACAGGATTCTCGGCTTGATGGACATTTGGTCTGTCCCAGTATGGAAAGGCTTGTGTTTTTATATAAGAAGATAAGAACATAACTAAATGTTTTTTTGTTCTTGTTACAATTAGCACCCCACTAGTCGAAGAGACCAGCACATTCTCTATTCCATGCTTCTGACAGAAGGCTGACTAATGTAGACTTAATAGTCCATTATCTTAAAAAAAAAAATCAATCTACTATCTTTAGACAGATTTTTCAGTAAATTTCCCTACAAAAGAAAGATATAGCATTGGTTGATATGACAGGTAAGCAGTCATTTACATATGCATGAGAAAAAAGTTTAGGTGGGAGGACTGAAAACATCATTAATCAACCCATAACTGGCAGCTGTCAAAGTTTAAAGTCCCTAAACATGTATACCTGCTATTTTACAATCAGCAAATAAATGTTGAGATTAAATATATGTGTTAGTGTTAATATGCCATTATGTTTGGATGTTTTGAGCCTTGACTTTCTTATCTCGGCCAATAGATTCATACCACCAATTGGCTGGGCAAGTTAACACTGTCATCAACATTCGCTAAATCTCTGTGCTGTGCACCCTGACGGCTAACTGTTATTAAGAATCAACTTAATAAGGCAGCCTAGGGGGAGATGTTTTTTTTTTTTTAGTCCAGGTTTTGTTCAGAGATATGGCTTCACTTTCTTTGGGAATAGACATTAAGAGGTATGTACATATGTTTTCTAAGAGGGCAGTATGAAGCATCTGAGCTGCTCACAGCTGTAAGCTGTGATATCTAGGTAGATGTCAGCCATACACTGGGTGTGGTATATGTCAATGATGAAGACCTTGTGGCCCACAGATGGACCATGCATGTTCATACACTATACCATCCTAAAGCATATATCCTCTGGAACTAGCATTTAATTGTGTGTATATGAGGGGGAGGGAGTAAGCTCTGCATTAAAAGCAATACAACTTACTGCCCCCAAATGTGTAAGACCTTTGCTGAAATCCTAAGCAGAATTAAATGCTGGGCAAAAGTGAGACTTGAACTAGCAACCTTTGGTTCTCTCTGTTTCTTCATTAGCAACTGTTTGCACCATTAAGTTATAGCTCTGCTTAGGGATTAGTAAGGATAAGAACGTAGGAATAGCCATACTGGATCAGATTGATGGTCCATCTAGCCCAGTATCCTGCTTCCAACAATGGCCAATCCAGGTCATAAGTACCTGGCAGAGTCCCAAAGAGTAGAAAGATTCAGTGCTACAGATCCCAGGGCAAGCAGTTGCTTCCACCATGTCTATGATTAGACCTGGGTATTCAATGCTGCACTGTATCTGGGCACTAGAAATGTACCAGCTGTGGCCCCTGGAAATTGGCAGGTATGGCCAATATTCAGTGCTGTACCCAAATAGCTAACCAGGCAAAGTTAAGACTGTCTTCTGTGCGGTTCTACATGCCTGGCTAACTAGGCAGACCCCAGCACTGGATATCACTGGTGCCCACATACCTACTGGGTTCACCCTGAGTCTACCCTGACATTGCCTATATTGTGCCAAAACAGTGAGAGCTGATATTCTACACACTACCGGGTGAAGAGCAGCTGCTTATAAACAAACACAGAGAGCCAAAGGCTGCTGGTTCAAATCTCACTTATGCCTAGTATTTGTGTGTGTGTGTGGGGGTGGGGGTGGGGGGGAGGGGGTAAACCATGCATTGAAAACAATAAAATTTTCTGCCCCCCAAATGTGTAAGACCTCTGCATGTCCATACTGTGTACCGACCAGAGGCATATATCTCCTGGTACTAACATTTTTGTAGGTTAGACTGCCTATATTTTGACAGATTCCAATAGAGGGACTGTATATATTATATGTGGGGACTTTAAAATGTGTAATAGCATATAATGTCCCAAACAAAAGATATTTCACATCTTATAATTTACACCATCACAAATATCTTATCTAGATTTAACCAGGAGCATTATTATAGTAGAACTGTAAGCAGATTCAACTATACAGTGAAGCATCATTTTCTTTTTCTGGGGATCATCAGATATTACTGCAGCTCACACCATTGGAACTCAGTGTTCCTTGTTCTATTGAACAATGGTTGTGGCGCAAATCTTCATAAGACCACCCTTTGTAGATTTTCTCATCTTGATCTTCAGTGAAAGTAGTATTTCATGATGTGTATAACTTTAACTTATTTCAAAAACATATAAAGTGAAACATAAACACATCTTTTTTTTTTTTTGTTTTTACAAATCGCAGTAGATGGCAGCAACTTTTAACCAGAAGAGAACCTCTGACATGTCTATTAGATCTCCCTCATAGGGCTGGTTTTGAAGCATAGCATTGAGGTTTATGCTAGATCTTTAATATTTCCCTTTAATTGCTATTTCCTTTCATGGTTCCATATTTACCTCATGATAGCGGACGGAATTTGATTTGATATTTCTATAATTTTCTTTCTTTTTCCTCTGGATTGTCTTTGTTATTATTAATTCTGTCATGTTTCTTGTTGTGACTGAATTTATGAAAATAGAATAAATAAAAAAAGGTAGCACAACAAGAACTAGACTGTGATAAGGTAGGAGAAACGTACTTTTACTAAAGTGCGCTAGCGTTTTCAGCTTGCACTACAAACCAGCTGGTGCTGAATGCTGAGATGTCCATAGAAATGTAATGGGCATCACAGCGTTTAGCACCAGCTGATTTTTAGCGCAAGCTAAAAATGTTAGCGCACCTTTGTAAAAGACCCCTTTAGTGGTTACATCAGCAGTTTGAGAACATGGGAAGCCAGAGTTCAGAACAGTGGCGTAGCTATGTGGGGCCTGAGGGGGCCTGGGCCCCCATAGATTAGGCCCTGGCCCCCCTGCCGACGATCCCCTTGAACCCTCCTCCCGCCACCAACCCTCCCCCGCCATCGCCGCCCTCCCTGCCGCCGCATCAAATACCTTGTTTGCTGGCGGGGGTCCCCGAACCCCACCAGCTGAAGAGAGTCTTCTTCAGTGCCAGAGTAGCGCCTTCGTTCAACTAAGTTCCTGGTGTGATCAGCTGTTTCTGACGCCTTATGTCCTGCACCGTGCATATAGCCCCGTGCAGGACGTAAGGCGTCAGAAACAGCTGATGACACCATGAACTTAGTTGAATGAAGGCGCTATTCCGGCGCTGAAGAAGACTCTCTTCGGCTGGCGGGTTTCGGGGACCCCCGCCAGCAAACAAGGTATCTGATGCGGCGGCGGAGCGGGCGGCGATGGCGGGGGAGGGTTGGTGGTGGGAGGGGGGTTCAAGGGGATCGCCGGCAGGCCGGCAGGGGGATCCAATGTGGTGGCGGCGGCGGCGGCTCGGGGGGGCGGCTAAACAGTGCCCCCCACCTTGGGCTCTGGGCCCCCCTCCCGGCGAGATCTGGCTACGCCCCTGGTTCAAAATCATATTTTTCCCAATAATAATTCTTGTGATTTAGGTCGGCACTTCCTCATCCATTGCTCTAGTTAGCAGCTTAGCCTGTAAGATCTCTGGGGAAGAGAAATATGTACTCTACTGATATTGTAACCTGTCTTGAATATAGGTTTGAAAAAGAGAATAATTAAATCCAAATCCAGATAAAGATCACAATGTCTCTCTAATCTATTCATTTTCCCTATCTATGATTACCACTGTAAGAGGAAGGGGCAATATGAACACATGGTAGAGGGGAAGTGAAGGAGATATGTTGGACATAGGGGAAAGGAAGGAGAAATGCTAATATGGGAGGATAGGGTAGAGAATGGAAGATGCTGGTCTAAGGGAGGAGGTCTTAGGGGAAATTCTGGTCATGGAAGCCCTTCTTGAGTTGTGGTTTAAACCTTTCTTTCTTTTTTGACTCTAAGGGGCCCTTTTATAGATCGGAAGTAAGCCCAATACGGGCGTACCGTACGCGCTTTTTTTTGGACTGCTACTGGCCCAACGCGGCTGCCTGCGATAGTCCCGTCCCGAACACATGCCATTTCAGGAAAAAAGAGAACCCCTGGAAATGTCTTGTGTAGCAATAACCCAGTGGTAATCAAGTATCGCTATGTACTGCCCAGTTACCGCTGGGTTAGTGTGGGAGCCCTTGTCGCCACCTCAATGGGTGGCAGTAAGAGCTCCCTGTTGCATGGCCATGTGGTAAAAGTTCTGCTTTTGCATGACCATGTGTGTTGGGGACTTTTTTACCTGCTGTGGTAGCAAGTGCCCTGGCGCACAGGAAAAACGTCCCCCACCGCCAGAGCAGGACCATTTTTCCCACAGCTTGGTAAAAGGGCCCCTCTATGCTTTCTTGAATTCCAGTACTACTTTTTAAATCCCCATTATATTCATTGACAGGTCCCTGCATATATTCCCCCACCACCTTTATGTGTAGATTTTCTCATGTTGGACCTGAGCCTATCCAGGACAATTAATTTTGTTTCAGAAATAATTTGGACGGATCCAATGTGCAGGTTTTTTTTAATGCATTTTCAGCTGGCATACATCTTACTTGCCTGAAGTATAGCTCAATCATATATTCTTACTTCAGCAATCTCCAACTGATTCTTTCATCCTTTATATCCTGCAGTTTCTCATTAAAACATTATGAGCTGTGAATATAACTAAACTGAGCAGGTTATTCTAGGAACCAGAGAATCAATGATTGTTGACAGCTACATGTTATAGTTATAAATCAGTTCATCAGCATTCTGGACAGTCTGCAAAGAATCATTTATAAATAGAGGAAAAGAAAAATGTTGTAGTAAAACAAATACTCCAGGTGATATATGATCCAATTAAATTATTAAAATGTTTAAAATAAAATTATCTTGAAAACAATCTGGGACTTTATTTGAATTCAAAAGAGTGCACTCAGGCACATAAAAAGGGAATCCTTTTTGAAAGTAAAGCCATTTGAAATTAATAGTAGAATGCAAAGATTGGTCAACGAAGATTTTGTGATTTATTAATCAAAATACACAATATAGATAGTAGTTGATGAAGTTGTGCACCAGAGGGAAAGTATACATATGAAAGGCAATTCTATAAAAGGGTGCCTAGGATAAGAGAATAAGCAGACATCTATTTCAAACTAAAAGTGCCTCCTTTTTTTTAAAGTGTACTAGTACAAGTGGCAAAAAACACAATTACATTTCTGGAACAATTGCTTATACCATCCCTACAGCTGATGTAAAAGCCCATGCCTAGATGTTAGCCAGAACATGCATACATTCTAGAATACTATAATTTACGTACAAATCTGCCAAACTGTGCCCATGCGCAAGCCACTGACAAAGAACACAGCATCCAAATGTGGCACATATCTTTCCACATGTCGGTATTCTAAAGAGTTAGGGGTAGGGAAGTTAAAGTTATTTATGCTTTCCCTTGTTCTATATGGGGCTTCCTTGAAACAGCTCTATGAGCGAAGCATGAATCATGTCAGATTCTGTCCCCACAGTGGTGCAACGCATAGATGAGTATTTAAACATTTCTATTAAAATAACTTATTTATAAAAAAAACATCTGTGGGAACATTTGAACCACAATAAAAATACTGAAATTTAATGTTTAATTTTTTCTGTGGAGCCAATGAGGATGTTGGTGCTATAATTCTCGTAACGCTTGATGTTTCTAGCCATGAGTTGCACCGCTGAGGCATACACAGTACCACTTTCATTGATACAGGGTTAACGATGTATACTGATATTGGATTCTCTCCAGCATATTTTATCTGTGGTATCTAAAGAGGTCAATTATAGGGTGAGTAGTCACTTATGCAAGTAAATGATTAGACACTTCTTAATCACATTAGCACAACTTTTATTCAAAACAATACATGTTGTACTTCAGTCCTAAGGAAAACAATCTGGAACTTTAGAGCTGACCGCATCTGTCTCCAAATAATCAGCTATGAAAGATGAAATCAGCAATCTCATGAAGAAATTGGGTACAATTAAGGAAGCATCCAGGATTACCCAATACCTAGCTAATTTACCACCATCACTGCCACAGAGAATAAAGCAACAGAGGAATAGATGGGTCACAGTATGCTCGGGTAGATTACAACCTGTGATATATAGGCATCCACCCACCCAACCTTTGCACCTAAATAATTCCTTTGCTGCACTGGAGCATTATGATGCTCAGAAAAGAAGTACTGATGTGGAACCAGAGTCAAGGAATATAACACAGTCCAAAAGACTGTCACGATTGTGATTTTCCATGTCTGTGCTCACTTTGCCCCCTGGTGGTTGGACCCTGTGGCTACTATAGACTGTTTTCTTGCTGTTTCCCAAGCATGTTTCAGAAGTCATTTCAGTCCGGTTCGGATCTTTCTGCTTGCCAAAATTGCTTAGGTTGTTTGGAACTAAGCAGCACCCTTACCTGTGACCTCACTTGTAATTGCCTTTATTATGCACCTGGCTCTTTCAGCTGGGCCTTTGCAACACCAAAGGTCTTCAGGTCAGTTTGTATGCAGTTTGCATTTCTGCCTTGCCTTGTTTCTAGTTGGTGTGCCTGTGGCACTTCTGTTTGTTCTTGTCTAGAGTTCTGTTGTGTGTTTGTGTGACCTTGTGGCTACCTGTTAGCCTTTTAGCTTTCTGCCTTAGTTCTGTTGTTTGTCTGTGTGGTCTGCCTTGAGTTCTGTCTCCATCTTTCCCATTACCTTTAGCTTTAGTTCTTGTCCTGTCTGAGCTTAGTCCTGTGTTTGTATTCAGCTTCAGTCCTCCCCTGCTCTTACCCCTTTACCTTAAGCTTTAGTTCCAGCCCTACCTGTGTATCTTAAACCCTGTCTCTGCCAAGCTTGTCTGTATATCCTGAGCCCTGCTTCTGCCAAGCTTGTATGTATACCCTGGCCCTATTTCTGTCTAGCCTGTCTGTGAATCCTTCACCCTGTTTTAGTCAAGCTTGTTTCAGTATCCTATACCCTGTGTGAGAATCCTGAGTCCTGAATCCTGTTTTAGTCAAGCTTGGATTTCAGCAAAGCCTTTGATATGGTCCCTCAAAGAAGATTGATGAATAAGCTGAGAGGGCTGAACTTAGGACCCAAAGTGGTGAACTGGATTGGAAACTGGTTGACTGACAGGCATCAGAGGGTGGTGGTAAATGGAATCCAGTCAGAGGAAAGAAAGGTGAGCAGTGAAGTGCCTTAAGAGTCAGTGCTGGGGCTGATTCTGTTTAATATATTTGTGAGAGTGAACTGTAAATACTGTAGGGGAACAGGTTTCCTCTCTAATACATTCATATAAATCCAGAAACCCAGTCTTAGAGTAAGCAACAAGGAAAAGTTATTATTTCCAAGGAGGAAAACGCCTCAAGAAGCACCTCTTTCGCTGTTTTGCAGGAGGGGGCTAGGGCTTCTTCATCATGGGCTAAAAACCTCCTTGTCTAAATCGCTTAAATATTTGTCACATAGAAAAGCACTCTATGTATCCATCTTCATTTGCCTTAACATTATGAGGATTTTCTTAACTTAAAGGTGCGTGCTTTATTTCAGTCTTCAGCTGTTACTCAGACCCTGGTCAACGTTGGCCCCCGTTTCGCCTCTGCTGCTTCAGAACCACCGGTCACAAGTTTGTCCGTTCAATCTGCTGACGGTTGCATGAAGGGGCATGAATACATTTGTGAGAGACATTGCTAAAGGGTTAGAAGGAAATGTTTGCCTTTTTGTGGATGACACGAAGATAGCCAATAGAGTGGGTTCCCCAGAGGGAGTAGAAACCATGAGAAGAGATCTCCAAAAATTAGAAGAATGGTCAAAGGTCTGGAAGTTAAAATGTAATGTACCAGACACAAAAGTACCAAGGACCTTCCGGGTTAGGATGTCAACTCAGTAGTTTATTGATCCGACCTGAAACGGTCCATGTTTTTGCACAACTGACTGCATCAGGGGTCTTATAAAGTTGAACTGGTTCTAATTATGCAACCATTCAAAGAAAAATACCAATTCTTAGGTCATAAAAAATGCCCACAAAAAAGGTGTGAAAGCACACAATTCTTACACAATGCACAATCAGTCTGGGAATGCAAAAAAATGCTATGCCAAGAAATGCAGAGTGATGCACTTGGGGTGCAGAAATCCAAAAGAGATGTACCAGATAGGAGGAGAGAGATTCGTAAGCTTGCTTAGGAGAGGGACCTTGGAATGATGGTGTCTGAGGATCTCAAGGTGAGGAAACAATATGACAAGGCAGTGGCCACGGCCAGAAGGATGTTAGGCTGCATAGATAGTGGTATAGCCAGGAGAAGAAAGGAGGCATTGATGCCCCTATACAAGTCGTCGGTGAGGCCCTATTTGGAGTATTGTGTTAAGTTTTAGAGGCAGTGTCTTGCTAAGGATGTAAAAAGGCTTGGCGCGGTTCAGAGAAAAGTAACAAAAATGGTATGGGGTTTGCGTAGCAAGACATATGAGGAGAGACTTGATGATCTGAACACGTATACCTTGGAGGAAAAGAGAAACAGGAGTGATATGATACAGATGTTCAAATATTTGAAAGATATTAATCCTCAAACAAACCTTTTCCAGAGATGGGAAGGTGATAGAACCAGAGGACATGAATTGAGGTTGAAGGGGGGTCGACTCAGGAATAATGTCAGAAACCATTTTTTCACTGAGAGGGTAGTAGATACCCAGAATACCCTCCGGTGGGAGATGGAGGAGATGAAACAGTAATGGAATTCAAAAATATGTGAGAAAAACACAAAGGAATCCAGTTTAGAAGGAATGGATCCAAAGAAGCTTAGTGGAGATTAGGTGGTAACACCAGTAATTGGGAAGCAAAGTCAATGCTGGGCAGTCTTCTATGGTCTGTGCCCTGATCATGGCTGAACAGATTTGGATGGGTTGGAGTCAAGCTTTTCAGGGGCTTCAATGACAGCTTCTGAAGTTTTAGAGCAAGGACCGTGCCGGGCAGACTTCTACGGTCTATGCCCTGAAAATGGCAAGGACAAATCAAGATCAAGTATGGAGTATCGCATCATACCTTATGTAATGAGTTTATCTTTTTGGGCAGACTGGATGGACCGTACAGGTCTGTATCTGCCATCAGCTACTATGTTATTATGAGGCTCATTTTCAAAAGAGAAAAACATCCAAAAAGTGTCACAAAAACCAAATTTGGATATATTTTTCTTCTGAAAATGTCCAAATCAGTATTTTTGAAACCTATTTTACAGATGTTTATCTATGCAATTCATCTGTAGTGCATCCAAATCACAAGGGGTGTGTTGGGGGGCATTTTGAAAGCAGAACTAGGGTGTGCCTAACACTTGGATGTTTTTCAGCCATAATGGAACAAAACAAAACCGTCCAGGACTAAAACTAAGATGTTTTTGGTCTAGACCTGTTTTCAGAATGAATAAGGCACAAAAAGGTGCCCTAAATGACCAGATGGCCACTGGAGGGAATCAGGGGTGACCCCCTCAATACCTCCTCAGAGGTCACTGACCCCTCTCTCACCCCCCCCCCCCCCAAAATGTGAATAAAAATATGACTTAGCAGCCTCTATGACAGCTTCAGATGTTAAAGTCAGGTCTATTTGAGCCGCATGCAGGTCCCTGGAGTAGTGTAGTGGTCAGTGCAGTGCACTACAGACTGGGGGACTCAGGTCCCTATTTCCCTCTACCTGTTACACTTTTGGTGGAAACTATGACCCCTCCCAAAGTTACCAAAACCCTACTGTACCCACATCTAGGTTCCCCCTTCACTTATAAGGGCTCTTGTAGTTGGGGATAGTGGGTTTTGGGTGGGTTTTGGATGGTTTTTGGACAAGATAAGGGAGAAAATGTGAGATGTGCACCTGGGAGCATCTCTTTGATGTCTAGGGACCAGTCTACTAAAAATGCGGGCTCGTCCTACATCCCAATGGCATGAATCTCTACGTTTTGCACTTATTTGGGGTTTCTTTTTCGAAAATGGACCAAAAAACAACACATCCAAAGCACAAAACCTTGTTTAAAAACAGCCTTTTTGAGAAAAAATGTAGATGTTTTTCTTTTTTCAAAAATGACCTTCTTTCCTATTCGGATTTTGGACGTTTTCTGCAAAACGTCCAAAGTTGGACTTAGATGTCTTATTGAAAATGCCCCTCCACTTGTTACTAATATGTAGATTACTGCATTTAACATGTGTTCCTGCCACTTAAAACTGGGTTACTCCTTATAAAATCCCCAGTTTTTTATACAGACTTCCGGTTCAGCAGAACTTTGAGGCATAGAAAAGATTATATGTGGAGTAAATCTCAAAAGAGCAGGGATGAATATTCCTCAAAGCGATCTGAATAGCTTTCTGCAATGGGGGAAATAATGCTGTTAGCCAATGTATCTCCAGATATTTTGCTATTTCTGCAGCTTAGGGATTTAAAAGAACAGAGATCATGGAGAGTTAAATAATTAATTGCATTTTTCACTTACTGTATTATTGCTTTACAGAAGTTTGAGGATATACTGCTTATTCCTTGATTTCAAACTTTTTGTTTTCCCTGCTAAGCAATACAATATACAATAACATATTTGAACTGCATTGCATGCTTGCTGTTTTTCTTATTGCTTATCTTACTGATTTTTCTGAGTTGTTACTCACTCCATTGCTCAAGCGGTAATAAGACGAGAAGTGCTGTGTACTAATTAAAACTCGCCAGATTTCTGTTGCATCTTTTTCTGAATACGTTTGAACAAATTCTATTTCTGGTTTTTGAATTCACCAGAGCATGCACACTTTGTAACAAGCAAGGATTGATAATGGGAAGAATACAGTCTAGGATGACAATACTGATACTTGGAGTTGTGGGAATCACTACATAGAAATGGAGGGGTATTTTTGATATGATGTCTAAATCTGATTTTGGATGTTTTGCAAAAAAAAACATCCAAAAATCCAGTAGTAAGCAAGGCCATTTTCAAACTAGAAAAATGTCCAGCTTTTCATTTTTGAAAATGGCTATCTTCTAGATTTTTTCTGTGCTCAGTGCATGTAGGATCATTTTTGGAAAAAAGAAATCAAGGGAAACACACACACAACCATCAGAATGTATAGTGGGGGGGGGGGGGCAACATTCTTAGTAGACTGCCTAAGCAGACATCCCAGAAGAGCAGTGGGGCACCCTAAGGGGCACTGCAGTGGACTTCACATAAAAGGTCACAGGTACACACCTCATCATTACCCCATTATAATGTATTGCGAGCCTTCTAAAATCTACCAAATACCTACTGCACTCAAAAGTACACCACTATAATAGCCCTTATGCCTCCACATAGGTACATTTGATTTTTGGTTGGTTTTAGATGACTCACACTTTCCACCACAAGTGTATCAGTTAGATTGGAATATGGGCCTAGGTCCCCTTCTCTATAGTCCATTGCACCAACCACTAGGCTACTGCAGGGACTTGCTTGCTGTTCTACTAGGACTGGATATAACATCTAAAGCTGTCATAGAGGCTGGTATATACTGTTTCTTTCATATCCCTCTAGTGGTCATTTGGTCATTTAGGGCACCTTTTGGTCACTTAATGAAAACATTTTAATTTTGCTTCTAGACTTTTTTGTTTTGTTTCATCATTGCAGAAAAAAGTCTATCTTTTGGTGCCACCCATGTCCCACCCAAAACACACCCCTGACATGCCCCCCTTTAAATTTGTATGAACTGTGGTGCAAAATGTCTAAAATTGGGATGCTGAAAATTGCAACTTGGGTGCTTTTGAGAGAAAATGTCCTTCTGTCACCTAAAGGCATTTTTAGATTTTTTTTTTTGTTTTGAAAATGTGCTCCATGCAGTGGCGTAGCCAAGGGTGGGCCTGGATGGGTCCAGGCCCACCTACTTTGGGCTCAGGCCCACCCAGTAGCAGCACACCTATGATGTGGCTGGCAGGGATCCCTAAGCCTCACCAGCCAAAAACTCCCAACAACTGTCCCTCCTGCATACCTTGTAAATAGCAGATCTTCGCCTGCAGCGAGCAGTGACTGATACATACTATTCGCACCAGCCCCACAGCCTTGCCTCTGATGTATTCCCACCTATGTGGAAACAGGAAGTTGCATCAGAGGGAAGGCTGTGGGGCCAACATGAGCAGTGTATATTCGTTGCTGCATGCGAGGGAGGGAGGGAGGGAGGGAGGATGTTTGAGAAACCAATGGCACGCAGGCGAGAGAGGGAGAGACCAAATCACTTGTGGGACTGGGTAAAGTTATTCTACTCACCCATTCTGGGCCCAGGCACACCCAAAATTGGGTGTCTGGCTACGCCACTGGCTCCATGGTGTCCTTGATGTGAGGAATATATAGGCCCATAGACAAGATATGTTGTGATTGATTAGCATAGGTGTCAGCGCTGTGTGTGCTATAGGTGCTTCAGCTCCTCCAATATTGAACAAACACATAGTAACATAACATAGTAGATGACGGCAGAAAAAGACCTGGTCCATCCAGTCTGCCCAACAAGACAACTCATGTGTGCTACTTTTGTGTATACCCTACTTTGATTTGTACCTGTGCTCTTCAGGGCACAGACCGTATAAGTCTGCCCAGCAGTAGCCCCGCCTCCCAACCACCAGCCCCGCCTCCCAACCACCACCTTTCCTCTGATTAAAAAGCATTCATGTTTGTTGAGTTTAGTACCCCAAAGTATTCTGAAAAGTTGGATCCTATGTTGGAGAAAGTACTAAGTATTCCTCAATTGGTGAAAAGGCTTCTTGTTGTAAGGGACAAGGTATTTCAGGCTTCTTACCTTTTATCAGTTTTCAGGAGTGAGGAAGTGGCTAGCTAATTCTTTGTTAGATTTGATTTGAAGGGAAGAAACCTTGTGTACTGTATGGTATTGGTTTTGGCAACAGATTTTCTTAAAGTGTTCTAGGAATCCATGACCTCTTTGCTACCTCAAATATATTTGTGTAGAAGGAGT
Organism: Microcaecilia unicolor; assembly: GCF_901765095.1. Lineage (NCBI taxonomy): Eukaryota > Metazoa > Chordata > Amphibia > Gymnophiona > Siphonopidae > Microcaecilia > Microcaecilia unicolor. Next base: position 595,239,499 of record NC_044032.1, read on the forward strand.
TTGGTATTAGCTTTACAATGGTATACTCATACCAACTGGGTAGTATGAAAGGATTGACTGAGTACTGCATAGATACAGAAAAATAGTACTGAAATTCAATCAGATCTGCACATTGGAAATTCATGTGTACTATTGAGAGCAGACATCCTGAGAGACACACCTAAAGGATTTCCTGACACAGTTGTATTCTTCAGACATTTGAAATGGACATGTATGGACTACTCTTTGCTCAACCCTCTTCCAGTATATAAAGAAAGCTGGGAATGCCATGATATTGGCTGTCCTGTAAGACTAATCCAGTGCTTTTGTTTGTAGGAAAAAAAACACTGGATTAAAAAAGCACGGTACTGATACAGGGCAACCTTAGGGCACTATAGTTATACCCCTACAGTAGCCACATCCCTTTTACTGGCCATGAAGCATATAAAAAGGTATCATTGAAAATATTATCCTACTATATAAATGAAGAGTGACCGACATGCCGCGCATGCACGTCACGTCACAGGTCTCTCTCTGTATGTGCCGACATGGAAATCAGCCAAACACGGGCCGTCCTGCCTGCTTCATCTTCTTCCACTTGGCCCGGAACTGGGTCACATGTTGTGCTGGTAGCCCCGGGCCGCCAGCTCGCCACAGATGTCCCGCCACAGCGCTTCCTTGGGCCGGCTGGTGGAGACCATGAGGAACCGGACGCCCCCCCCCCCCCGAGCCGGCGATCTGGCCTAGGAGGAGGCGCACCTCCTCCGTGCTCCACTAGTGGCCTCTGGGCATCTTCGGTGCGGACGAGGACTAAGCCCAGCATACTAGCGCGGGTAGCATGTTGGCCCTTCGAAATTTGCCTTTAGTGATGCAGCTATGAAGGCATGGTTTTCCTTTCAGTTGCTCGAAGCCTTTCTAGCGTCCTGCCTCTTCTGACAGAACTTCCTGTTTCTGGGCAGGACGCTACAGCAGTTTCAAGCGATTGAAAGAAGCATGCCTGCAGCACTAAAGAATAAGATGAAGTTGGAGGGCAGAGAGGAGCAGGTATAAAAGACAGAACGTGGACTGGGGGGGGGGGATTGAGGGCTCAGGAATGAACAGAGACAGAGAAAGGGGACTACGGGGAGGGGTAGGGTTTCAGGAGAGCAGGAAAAATTGCAGGTAGAAGGAGGGCAGAGAGAGAGATGTTTGAGAGGGACAGATGCTGGAAATAGGGGATGAAAAAAACAAGGGTGACTGGTCATGGAGTGGAAGGGAGAAATGGTGATCATGGAGGGCAGGGGAGAGCTGGTGCCCATGTAGGGCAAGTAATGGGAAAAGAGGAGAAACAGGAGGAGACTGTGATTGGGAAGGGAAGAAATGGTGCCCATGGAAGGGAAGGGACCTGGAGAGAAGAGAGCCAGGAGGAGATGGTCATACACACTAACTCTCTCTCTCTCTCTCTCTCTCTCTCTCTATCTCTCTCGCAACTCACTCTCTCTTTCACACAGGCGCACACACACTTTCTCTATCTCTCACACACTCACTCTCTCTCTCACACATACACACAATATTATCTCCTGTACTTTTACAAGACAAACAGAAGCAGGGAAGAATTTATCTCCTCCTTCTTTGACTCTCTCTCTGTTTCAGACAGATGTGCACACACACACTTTCACTGTCTCTCTCTCACACACATGCACACACATACTCACTCTCTCTCTCTCTCTCTCTCTCTGAACTCACTCTCACACTCTCTCTTTCAGACAGGCGCACACACACACACTTTGTCTCGCTCTCTGTTTCTCTCTCACACACTCACTCTCTCTCTCTTTCTCTCTCACACACACAAACACACACACAATGTTACCTCCTCTACTTTTAGATATACCACAAAGATCAAAGTATGTGAAACTCCCACATATATCCAGAAACGTTAACAATGCCTTCTATTATATCACTATGATATATTCCATTACCATTCTACCCAAAATCCTTCTGTAATACTAAATATCTATTCTCTTCTCATTCCACTATCCATGATGTATTGTAAGCCACATTGAGCCTGCAAAGAGGTGGGAAAACGTGGGATACAAATGCAATAAATAAATGAACAGAAGCAGGGAGAAATTTATCTTCTCCTTCCTTGACTCTCTCTCTCTTTCAGACAGACACATACACATACACACACACACACTTTCTCTCTCTCTCTCTCTCACACACACACACATACAAAATATTACCTCCTGTACTTTTACAAGACAAACAGAAGCAGGGAGAAATTTATCTTCTTCTTCCTTGACTCTCTCTCTCTTACAGACAGACGCACACACACACACTTTCACTGTCGCTCTCACATACAGACACACACACACACACTCTCTCTCTCTGAACTCACTCTCACACTCTCTTTCACATAGGCGCACACACACACACACACACACACCTTCTCTCTCACACACACTCACTGTCTCTCTCTCACACACACACACACACACACACACACACACACACACAAAATAATACAACGGCTTGCATTAACATATAAGAATCGATGGTAACTCATCTTGAAGATTAGCAAAAAATCTTGCCCGTTTTAATGGGCTTAACGGCTTGTACCAGTATAAGAGGCAAAAAAATTGTGATTTTTTTTCCATTGTAAATAACGTCTGTAAGCTGCAACAGCTCCAGTACACCCTAAATGACACAAACCAAATTAGCACACTGACCAGGAATTAGAACAGTCCAGTCAAATCTAAAACACAACTGGCTTCTTTTACTAAGCTGCACAAGTGATTCCCCTGCAGCAAATGCGATGAAACTCATAGGAATTAATCAGGATTTGTCGCATTTGCCATGCGGGAATCGCTAGTATGGCTTAGTAATAGGAGCCCAATGTGTTATCAAAATCTCAGAACCTAACAGAACTGCATTTAGCACAATAATAGGAAAACAGAAACACATTTCCTCCTGCACAGTACAAAATAAGACAGCAGATGTACATTCTCAAACTGGATATATTCCAAACACTGAAATGAAAATAAAATGATTTCTTCTACCTTTGTTATCTGGTGACTTTGTTTTTCTGATCATGTTGGTCCCAGTTCTGGTTCTGCTATTCTCTATCGGTTCTCTTAAATCCATTTCCAGGGCCTCCTTCCATCCATTTATTTCTTTGCTCTCCTCCTTTCTTCTCCACTTCCTGCCCTACATCCATAAGTAAAAGTTGGGCCCTCTGTGGACTTGACTGGAGGATGCATAGAGTGGATCCAGCTTTTGCCTATTTTCTCCATCCATGTGCAGTTTTTTTTCCTCTCTTCCCTTTACCTCCTTCCATCCATCCATGTGCATCACCTCCCTCTTTTCTTTCATTTCCCTCCATCCATATGCATCTCCTTCCTCTCTTTTCCCTCCCTTCCATTCATATCCAGCATTTCTCATCTCCCCCTACCCTCCATCCACATCCAGCATTTCTCCTCTCCCTCCCCTCCACCAATGTTCAGCGTTTCTCTTCTCCCCTTCCCCTCCATCCATATCCAGTATGTCTCCGTTCCCCCTCTCCTCAATCCATGTCCAATATTTCTCCTCTTTCCTTTCCCTCCACCAATGTCCAGCATGTCTCCTCTTCCCTTTCCCTCCATCCATGTCCAGAATTTCTCCTCTCTCCCCCCTCATGTCCAGTATTTCTCCTTTCTTCCTTCCCTCCTACCTACTCATACAACCTCACCCACTTTATTTCCTCACCTCCCTTGGTCCAACATCACCTCTCCATCCAGTATTTCTCCTCAAACCTTCCTCCCTTGCTGCTGAAGTTATTGCTGGTGCTGGGCCTAGAACCAAGTACAGCAACTGAGCTAGAAGGGAGTGTACTCCATCCACATAGGCCTTGCAATGGGGAGTGCTCCAAGGCTGAGTTTTCTCATCTTTATTGCTTAATATTTACAGAATTGTTGTAGTGCCCCTTATCCTTGACCTTCTGGTGGCTTGACATTTCTTTGCTGATGGTCGTTAATTATTTAGATCAGAAAGTGTTTTGGTTGGAATATAACAGATTCAATGCTGATAAAACAGACCTGTTATGTTTTAGTTGACCAAAGGCAAGAGGACAATTCTATACTAGAGCATCTATTTTTGGGCACCAAGAATGCATGTAAATAATGAGAATACTGGAATCTATGTGTGTACATAGGTGTGCAAATGCCAATACTCTGGATACAAACTGTTCTATGAATTGGCACCTAATTGTGATGGTGCAGTTTGAAGGCAGCATCAACATGGATGGAGTCTGAGCAAAGCATGGGCAAGTTGCACAGCTAGAAATATAAATTATAGAATGCTATGTTTTATGTGCATGTTTTTTTGGCAATCTAGGCATGAGCATTTACACCAGCTCTATGGCTGTAAATGGTCGTACCTAAAATATACACGTGTAAACCCTTGCTACACTAATATTCTATAAAGAAAAAACATATGTTAACTGATATGGGATCTGATAATACTATAATAATATAATTTACATACATACTCCACCCATTCACAAACCACTGACAAAGAACACAACATCCAAACATGGGAATTTCTCTAACGGTTAACATAGAGGTTTTCCAGTTTTAACAATTACTGTTTGGTGCTAGAGAATGACACAGGGACAAAGTCTGTCTCCATCCTCACCCGGTCCCCAGAAATTCAAACTCCACCTCCCTAGTTTCATCATTTTTGATAAAAAGACAATTGCTCATTTTTTGTACAAATGAGATTTTGTACTGGTGCGGGGAAGGGGTGGGGATGTAGTTTGAGATTGTGGGAACGGGATAAGGATGGGGACAAACTTTGTTACTGTGTCATTCTCTATTTGGTGCCTGAAAAACCTTATGAGAAACTAGTTAGATAGGTCCTTATATGCTTTCCCTGCCTAGTCATCCTATTATATATTGAGGGGGGGAATTTTATAAAATATGTGTTCACATGTATGCTTCTATCATATATATTTAAACAAGCTCATGAGCACTATAAATGTACTTGGCTGTAAGATATCTATGGGTTTTGTGGAGAAATAAAAAAAAAAATCAAATTATCAATTGGGACCAGTTAACTGGTTGACAGCAAAAGTATAATGAATGCTGGAGACAGAGATAAAAGGTTGATCCAGTAAGAGCAGAGATGGATTTTCAAGCTGTAGAGCATTGAATTGAATGGACTCAACACAAATATTCAATGGAATATATTATTTTAATGAGAAGATTAACTCACAGATTATATTTTTTTAATAAGAAGATTGTCCAACATGATGTGCAGTAGCCATGCGATATGACATACTTAAATCAGATTGGTTAGTTTGAAAGGTTGGCATATAAAAACAAGGATGGCCAGGGCACCAGGGGCATAGCTACCATTGAGTGGAACTGGCAAAATGCCCAGGGCCGCCCAATAGTAGGGACCTCCTGAAGCTGCTTCCATCCGCAGGTCTGGCATCCCTACCTTCCTCCCTCTCTCTTTTCCTCTTCCTCCCTTCCCCTGACTGGCTCAGCATTGGTCCACCTCCTTCATCTCTCTGTCTTCTCCTCAGAGCTGCAGCAGATGGCTGGTAGTGGCAGAAGCAGCACTGAAAATAGTTGTCTCTGGCCAGTAAGGCCTTTCCTCTGCCACATCCTGACTACAAGAAATTGCATCTGAGAAATGGGATATGGCAGAGGAACATCCTGCCAGTAGGAGGTAGTCAGTTTTTTGAGCTGCCTTTACCATTGCCAGCCACCCACTGTAGCACCAGGGAGAAGCCAGTGAGATGGGGGGGAGGGGGATGAAGGGTAGGAGAGATGGGGGGATAGCGTATAGGGGAATGGGAAGAGAGAGGGAATAATACATGACCTGGGAGGGGGGTCAGAGATGAAAGATTAAGTGTGAGACCTGGACCAAAAGGGCCAGAGAAGAAAGGGGGCAGATGCTGGACTGGGGGGTGGAGAACAGATGGAAGGTAGAGATAGAGAAAGAGAGAGAGAGAGAGAGCTGGACCAAAGGGGATGAAGAAGAGCGGGGTATATGCTGGACTGAAGGGAGGGAAGAGAGAGAGAAAGAGAGACAGACAGACAGACAGACAGACAGAAAGAGAGAATGGACCAGGGGAGAGAGGAGTAGAGACACTAGACTAATGGAAGGAGGTAGAGAGAGATGCCACACCATGGAGGCTGAGGGTGCAGGAGGAAGGGAAGACAAAGGAGAGAAGCAGGGACACAGAAAAATGCTGGTTGTGGAGGAAGCATAGGGACAGGGGCACAGAGGGGCAATACTTGGCACAAGGGGAGGGATAGGGTTTCAGATGAAAGATGCTGACTATGGGGAGAGGACAGAATCAGGGACAGAGACACAGAGGGGACATGCTGGACAGGATGGATAGGGACACATGCCTTTTTTTAATGTTATCTGAGATGTCTTTAATGTTGTTTTTGAATGGGATAAAGATGAATGGGTTGAGTCCTTCATTGGCTAGTTTTTTGGCTAGTGGGGTCATCATGATGTTGAATAGGATTGGAGAGATAGATTCCTGTGGAACTCCTGATTGTGCTTTCAAGGGGGAGAAAAGGTCATCTTTCATTTTGACTTGGTATGATCTTTTGGTCAAAAAGTTTTTGAACCATTTAAGTACTGCTCTGCTTATGTTGATCTTGTCATGTATTTGAATTAAGATGCAGTGTTCAACTATATTGAAGGCTGATGGCATGCTGAATTGGATTAGTATGCTCCTTCCCTGATTTCTCTTCTGAAGTTGGTGATTAGAGCAGTTAGTGTCGTTTCTGTGCTGTAGCATGATCTGAAGCCTAATTGAGAATCTTAGAGTATTGAGAAGTTGTTCAAGTATTTGGTGAGTTGCTTCTTGACTATACTTTCTAGTAGCTTGGCAATGAGGGGTATGGAAGCTACTGGTCTGCAGTTTTTGACATCACTTTTGCTTGATTTAGGGTTTTTGGGAATAGGGTTAGAATGATGTTGCTTTTTTTCTTAGGGAAGATGCCTGCGGTCAGTAGGTCAGCTATGCAGGTGGTGATGCTTTCTAGGAATTGGGTGGGAGGTTCTTTTAGTACGTAGATGGGGCATGTGTCCAAGGATCAATGGGATTTAGTCATTTTAAGCAGTGGTTGCAAACTAGGACTCTGTTTGGGGGTGAGAATGATAACCGTGATCTGTCAGTATTGTGTATTTCATTGATTCTGGTGAGCTCATCCAAAAACACGTCCAGGTCTGGGTTGTCTATGCAGAAGCAGGCTCTCATTGATGTTATTTTATCTTCAAAATAGTTGTCTAGTTCTTGTGCCCCTGGTGGGTTCTGTGTTTCAAATATCTGTTGATCTGTGGATAGGAGACAGTTGATTATGTTGTATAGATTTTTTATGTTTTTGTAGCTGGATCCGATTAGTTGTTTGTAGTAGTGGAATTTGATTTTCTTCAGCATCAATTTGTATAGCTGTATAGTTTGTATAAGTTCAAGAAAAAGATTCCAAGTGGATTACAAACAAGAATACCTTCATTCAGGAGAATTACAATAAAAAACATCTATAGACTTAAACTAAAACACAACCGCCATCATCTCTATAAAACATCCTTCAGTACAGTATAAAGGCTGTTAACAGAATTACAGAAAAATGTAATCCCCACGAGTATAGATAAGGAATTTGCAATTACTAAAACAGTTCCAAAATATTATCCCCTTCCCCTTTTTACAAAGCCACACTACTTGGCTGAACATGGAACAGTTTGGAAGAAATTGAAAAGAATTCCTACTGTAAAACAAATTAGTGTAAAAACTTTTGAAAAAAGTGAATGAACCCGCTCAATTCCAAATGAAACCAAAAATTTCTCCAACTGTGAAACTTTATAAAGACGTGGTCCAGATGACTGAAAAAGTAATGTAACTCATGTTAAAAACAAAGCATCTATCTCCTCAGTGGATGAAGGTACTTCAGCTGGAAGGCAATAAGAGGTTTTCATCCTTAAGGTCAATTTGCCATTAGTAATCAAACTGCCAACTAGGAGGCGAGAAAATTAATTCATTCTCTGTTCATTATTCCACCTCCTTTACGTATGTCAGGAAAGAAACATCTGCTACTGTTAAGTTCTGATTTGCACATACTTTACAAACACAAATATGTTTGCTTAAAAAAGAAAAGCTTATGAAATGTCAACTCTAACCCCCGTGACATTTGCAGGAACTAAAATACATTGTCACCGAAGTTGATGGCTTTATATCAGGATATTCACAATAACTGATATAATGTGATATATAACCACTGCATTAGTTAAAACAATAATGTTGTTTTATCAGGTAGAAAGCAGATGCTCAAACCTGATCCTATAATTATAACATAAAAGGAATCATACATATGTATAACTTTATCAGGCAATAACAGGAACTGAATATTTATCCTTCAAGGCACAATAGCTACACAGAGCACATTTATAGCTCTTCATTGAATGCTATTCAGGTATGTGTCCAGCCGTTTTGAATGGACACATTTCACTTTTCTCTCCTGGGGCTCAATGAATATTTTCTCCGTGCCTTTAACATGTCAGAAAACTATAATAAAATAAAGAAATACAAAATATATAATATGTTTAAAAAAAAAAGAAAACCACCATGAATTCCTCTGTTTCAAGATAACTCATTTTCAGAAGGCAAGCAATTACACAGTAAGAACCGGATTCAGTAAATGGTGCTTAAAAAATGGCATTAAAAAACCACACAGAACTCTGTTCTATAATTGGCACTCTGAGATGAGTGTCATTTATAGAATAGCGCTAGAGCCGATTTCCATGCCAAACTTTGGGCATGAAGATTTACATCAATTGAAACCTGATGTAAATCTTTGCACATAATTTACGTTTGATCCCTGGTAGTCAGCAATATTGCGTGCATCTTTTATAAATGCCTCTGTTCCGCCCATGCCTCTCCCATGGCCACACCCCTTTTGAATTCTGTGCTATAAGATTTGCATATGGATCTTCATAGAGTAGTGCTTAGCAAGATGCACATGCAAATCCAAATTGTTGCCAATTAATGCCAACAGGCCAGTCTTAGCAATTGTGGGGCCCTATGCAGACCAGTTTGTCGGGCCCCCTAGCCCCTTGCCAAGCCCAGCCCCTTGCTCAACCCTGCCTCGTCCGCTGTGACTCACTTCTGCCCTCCGTACTCACCTTTGATATTTCAAGTTTTTTGAGACAGATAAAGAAGGATTTTAGCCTATGATTGTTATAAGAGACAAATAAACAGTGTATCTGTAGTATATCCTAAGGCTTTTTCCTTCTTGATATGAAAATAGTCATTCTGATGTTTTAAGTTCATGTTTCTGGACACGGTTATAGTGGGGTATAATTGTTTTGTTTGAATGGGTGTTACATAGACTCTACTCCTCTGTTGATTGTGAAACCCTTTACACTTTCTACTTGAATCCCTTCCCTTCAGTCCAGCACCTGTCCCCTGACCCCCAAGCCTTGCACCTGCCCCCGGATCCCTGGTCCCCAAAAATCTAATTTATTTGCTAGTGTTGGTACTGGTGCCAACAGCGGCAACAGGAACAGGCTGTCTGGGCCAACCAGTCCTTCCTTCTGTAGCGTCCCGCCCCTCTGATGTAACTTCCAGTTTATAAGTGTATGGGATGCTGCAGAGGGAAGGACCTAGTAAGTCCAGGCAGCTTGTTCCTGTTACTGTTGCCAGCACTAGCAAAACAAATCAGGTTTTTGTGGACTGGGGTGGGGGGCACTGGACTCACGGGGAGGGAAGGGATCGGTCCTTCAGCAGTTCTGTGAGAAACACATCCTTGTTACTGTACTTATCACTATGAATTTTCCTTATATTTCCCGTACCTGGATGTCCACAACTACATGCACTGTACTTGCAGAACATGTAGCTATGGGAAATATAAGAAACGTACATATTTTATTTTGTATATATAAAGAGGTTCGCACACTTGATAATATATAAGGAAGGCTCCGCATGTGTGAACACGTACTCATCCATATAAGGCCCCGCACACGTGATGACGGTCCATGCACTTCATGGACGTCCATGCGTAACGGTCATCCACGTGCGGACCCATTATATATATGGCAGGACGTCCATGTGCTGACCCATCCATATATGGGATGGTCGTCCATATATGGAACTGTGTATGTAAGGACATCCATCACGCATGGACGTCCATATAAGATGATGCACGTTTTCCAATGGTTATTCACTGAGAAAAATGTCTTTGCGCCAAGAGCCGAATTTCAGCATCACTGAAAATCTATGCCTCAACGAGTTGTGCCTGAGGCACCATCACTCACTTTTCATGCACCTCCAACACCTGCCCCCCCCAGGACTGTCTGTATACAAGCCTGGACTCATATAAGAGACAGGTTGGAAAGGTAACTGTTTGTTCCCCCCCCCCCCGGTCCTGGCTTATCAGGTCCCCCTCCAGTAGCTACACATATAAGAGCTCCCTCAGCAATGTAAGCACTAACTGTAATCTGCATTCAAGGGTAATCAGTATGTGCACACACACATTCATTAATAGAATCAAAGTACTAGAAAGGAAAAACATTCTCACTTCCCAACAATACTTCACACAAACGGTACTCTCTGCCCTCATGTCCACCTCAATGACATCACTTGTACCAATGTCAATCACTTGTATCAATGTCAATGTACATCACTTGTACCATCACTTGTACCAATGTCATATTCCCCCACCCCCCATCATCAGTGTTGTGTGTCTCTACAATTTGGCTGCCAAATAATTTTATGTTGTGAAGGCAAGAAGGGCCATCCCCTGACTCCTGGTGTACAAACTTGTATCTTACAGACGTTTTGGCATTAGGAGGGACTTCGAGTCCCTGAGGCGAAGGTTCCGCCGCCTACGGTGGGACCACCCCGATATCATAAGGAGCATGCAAAGGCGCCTCAGGGCTCGACGTAAGTATTATAAACAGGGCACCTGTACTCCTTTGAAAATATATTTATTGAATAATGCAAATTTCATGTTCAGTTTCCATGTGGCTAATAGGCAAATAGTAAGTCATAACACCTCTGTCCCAGATCAAGGCCTGAGGTTGCAGCTACCCTCCCATGAGTGTGGCTGCAACTTCCAACTAACCTCCTCTGAGATGAATGAGATGACATTCCTCACTTCTGTATCCCCCTTTCTGGGGTGAATACTGTTTCATGTTATTCTTGCCTGAGATCCTACTCTTAGTGGATGTCATAGCATCATATTAAAGTAATGTAAACAAATAATGCTTTCCCCCCCCCCCCCCCCCAAAAAAAATCTGATCATCCAACCGTAGTCACAACTCAAAATGCAAACATGCTGCTGAGGAATGAGGGTGCCCTGCCAACACCTCCTGTGTACTCTGTGTCAGGCCAGCTTCCAGGGTTCCCTGTCATGTCTTCTCATGCATCTCACACCCCGGGCATACAGCCCAGGGCTCACTACTGACCACACCTTTCTCCATCCCCCACCTGATGCCAGCCAGCTCCTGCACTATGCAAGCCATGTTGGATGAGCTGATCTCAAGGACAATCCTTTTACATATGCAGGGTGGCAGCAGCAGCAGCAGCAGCAGGAGGAGGAGGAGGTGGCCACAGCACCAGAGGCAGAGGAGGAGCAGGAGGAGGCTGTGCAGCAGGAGGAGGAGGAGGTTGGGGAAGGTGGGAATGGGAGCTGGCGCCCAACCAATGGGCTGATATGCCTCCCCTGGAGGGGGAGGAGGAAGAGGAGGAGGAGGAGTAGAAGCAGCACCCACCAGCCCCAGCAACACCACCAACCCCAGCAACACCACCATCAGCACCAGCAACACCAGCACCAGCCCCAGCAACACCAGCACCAGCCCCAGCACACCAATGGACAACAGTGCCGCAGTACTGCAACTCCTGCAGCAACTGGTTGCTGCAGTAAACCAGTTGCTGCTGGAGGTGGCAGCACTGCAGCACTCTGTAGAGCAGCATCAAGACATGCACAGCCGTCTTGTGCTGGTGCTGATTGAACTTGTTAGGAGGGTCATGGAGGGCCGCATTGAATTTTTGTACATAGTTTTTTTGGTTAAAATATAATACGATGTTACAGTTTTTTCAACTACCAGGGTCTGTGTCTGTACTTTGTGCACTGCATATGTGGTATTATCAAATGCTGGGGTTGATTTGAGAGGAGGCAGCAATCTGGGTTGCATGACAGGTGACCTGTGACAGAGAAACTTTGGCATATATGTGTGATAAGTGTGGCCATATAGAAGGCCACATGTTTCTTCCAAACTGCATGGCTGGTAAGGGGGGGGGGGGCTGGGGGGCATTTTTGTTCAGGAACAGAAATGCCCATCCAGCCTCTCCCCCTTACCATAGAGCCCCACAGCACAGAGTTTCGTAAATAATAGGTATGTTGTCTATCACTAGTGATCAGCGAAGTACAAACTTGCAGATAACCATAGGTAGCGCCTAGACTGTTTGCTCTGTGATCAGCAGACAACCTTACCCACAACCAAACCACATTGGTTAGGGCCAGGAAGGAGCTAAAAACAGCTGGGTCATCTTTTTACATTCAATATATCAGCAATGGTGTATAGTGCTAAGGAGAAAAGGGAAAACAACAGTAAAAGCATTAGATGGATGTTTACGTCATCACAATTGCAATATAATACATCTGGTACAGAAGGGCGCAGGATAGGGGAATTATATAGGCAACAGACTGTAGCCACCTGCAGGTAATTTAGAAAAGGAGCTGTAACAAGAACCCCTCTCCCTCACCATGACTTAAGGGCTCAAGGCCATGGTAAGCACGCATCTGTGGCCACCTAGAAAATGGTTTGCAGGATAGAATTTAAAAATGTTTCTGTTCCATAACTATGGAGGCTTGTAGAACTGTGTTCAATAATGCGGAAAAGACATTGAGTGCATATATGCTTTCCCCCATCCCCACCCCCAACAACCTTGAGAATGGGCGGACTCTTCATAAACAGGTATACAAAATCATACAATGGCAAAAACAAGGTTTACTATACCTGAAGGTGAAATGCTTAGAAATACCACCCCATAATCTAAAGAAAAACCTCTAAAGTGCAAGCACAGAGAAAGCTGTTTTAAAGAGGCACCAATAAAGGGAATGCAAACTTCCAAACTGGAAAAACATCTGGGGACTTTTATCATTTTCACCTATAATTGAATTTAGACGTCCAAAACACAGAGCAGCTGGGGACGTCCAAAGTTCCCACACATAAGCGAAATGAGGACGCCCAAATCGGTAAAGCAGCTGGGGACATTTAGGGATTTTGACCATAATCAAAATTAGGACGTCCATCTTGGGGACGCCCATCCCACTCTTACATGGGCATCCTTGGGACGTCCTTCTCAATATTTTCAAACTTTTGCATCCCATTGTCAGAATGGCACCAAAACAGTCACCCACCCGCAAAGGTAATTTCACTGTGTCCTCTGCACTCCTTCCACAGTTCTATGTGTACCCACCTGCCTGTGTGGCTCTCTTGCACATCAGTCTCTAAAGTGTACTGTACTTTTCGTCTCCAGCTCTGTACCATCTACAATCAGATCTGTGATTGCCTGCTAATGCCATTCTTTACCATCTGTTTCCTGGGTCTTCACATGTAGGGCTATGTATATGAATGCTGCAAAACAAAACTGGGTTATTTTGACCAACACACTTCCTCCCCTTTTGCTATGCAGGTGATTACTACTACTACTACTATCATTTCTATAGCGCTACAACGCATACGCAGCGCTGTACACCATACACAAAAGACAGTCCCTGCTCAAAGAGCTTACAATCTAGATCCAGTGACTCGCCTGTCCCAGCCCCCAACTTAACTTACCCCCCTATTCAGCCCCCGAGTTTCACCTGTGCCCTCAGTTTTCCACAGCCCTTCTTTCCTTCCAGCCGCCCTGCATCCAAAAAGTCGCAGCAGCGAAAAAGCAGGCTCGCCTCCAGCCCCCAAGCCCTCCCCTCTCTCTCAGCGTGCACCATGCTGCCTTCGTGGAAGCAGGAAATTGCATCAGAGAAAGGCGGCACAGTGATGAGGGGGTTTGCTGCTCTATCTGCCCTTCAGTATGCTGGGGCTGGTCTTAGTGGGCACCAGCCCCAGCATACTAAAGGGCTGATAGAGCAGCAAACCATTCACACAGACAAAGGTACCAGGGCACTGAACAACTCACAACTTTCTCTCCCAACAATGATCTCGCCACTCTCCAACTCCACAAAATCGCTAATGGGTCTAAAGACGACTTTCCCCTTACCCTGGTCGCTTTTATTTCAGGTCTAACTAAGGACGCCCATGTTCCCGCCCATGCGAGAACATTTCGCTATCCGTTATACGTTGGAGGTGCCCATCTCGTAACGCCGCCCACAACACGCCCCTAACATGCCCCCTGTGGGGATGTTCATAGATGGGTGTCCTCACGCTGAGGACGTCTTTACGGCCCTGTTTCGATTATTGGATTTGGATGACCTTCTTTCACAGGGATGCCCATGTGCCTTTTGTGTCGCTTTTTGGACGCCCTTCTCTTTCGAAAATGAGTCTGACAGTGCCACTGAAATACTGAGCAGCAAAATTAACATATTAAATTAAAAAATACTTATAGAAAGTAATGAATATTTGTTAAAATTGTGGGGTTAAATAGTGTATGAAAATTGAATATCCAGTGTCAGGTTTGGCTATACCAACTTAACTGGTAACTGCATATTACTACTAATAACCATTTCTATAGCACTACTAAACCTATACAGCGCTGTACACATTATATGCAGGTACTTTCTCTGTCCTTAGAGGACTCCCAAAACACGCGTCTATACTACCGCAGGCTATTTTTCAGTGCACCTTAGTAAAAGGACCACTAATTTTTTGTACCTGGGGCTATGGAGGGTTAAGTGACTTGCCCAAGGTCACAAGGAGTTGCAGTGGGAATCAAACCCAGGTTGCTTGGACCAAGGCCCACTGCACTAACCATTAGGCTACTCCTTCACTCCAGTTGTTACTGTTATATGAGACTATTTTTATTCATTCATTTCAGTATTTACATACCACTTAGACCTAAGCATATTCAGTGCTAGCTGGTTAAGTTACTAGTGGTTAAAGATAGACTACTTAAACAGCAGGCCTATCTAACCACTCAACTTAGCCAGTTTAGAGCTGAATATTGGCGCTTAGCCAGCAAAGTCATGTGACAGAGCCAGTTAGCGGCTAGCTGCTAAGCGCTAATATTCAGCACACGATCACTAGCTATCTCAAGCTGAATATTAGCGCTTAGTCAGCTAATTGCTATTTAACCGGCCAGGAGCCATTCCTGGCCGGTTAAATAACGCTGAATATCAGCCGGATAGAATACTGCTGAAAACGCGGGTAAACGTTCACTTACACACATGCATGGCAATATAGCACCTAAACTTTCTATAAATATGTGGCAAACTGCCATAATGTATAACTATCATGGGCAGTTGATAGGTGGAATGAATACTTTCACACGTAACTTACAGAATATTGCAAGATATATGTATAATTGCCACAGTTAGGTACTAATATTTGTGCCAGCCATAGACCTGATGCTTACATTTAGGCATTCCACTGTCAACTTTCAACGCTATAAGAACACTTATGCATGTATGTGCTCTTATAGAATAGGAACCCTGCTCAGGGAAATATGGGGCTAGATTCTATATAAGGCGCCTCAAAAATCTGCGTGGTAAACATTTCCGCCTAAGTGTATTCTATAAGTGGCGCCTAGATTTCGGCAAGGTATATAGAATATGCTTTGTTATCCCAGCACCTAAAACTATTTGCCTCCATTTATGCCACCGAAAATGTGTCGTAAATCCCTGCACGTAGATTTATGCACATTGGTCCATGTTCTATAACTACGTATGTAAATTTTGGAACACCCACAAAATGCCCATAGCCATGCCCCTTTTGAACTGCACACATTATAATTTAGGTGCAGTTCATTACAGAGTTGTGCACGTAAATTCTAATTATTACCAATTAGTTCTTATTATTGCTTAAGTGCTGTTATCAATGCTGATTAGCTTGTTAAGCCAATTAAGTTGCACGCGCTGTTATAAAGTATGCCTTGATTTCAGCGTGGATCTCTAGGCAGACTATATAGAATCTGGGGGATGGTGCCTAAATTGTGATGCCCATTTACAGAATTCATCCTATGTGTCTATACACATATTGGGAACCATTGCCATAGACCATTATTAAAATGGACGTGGGGAAAATCCACTGCTTATTTCTAGGATAAGCAACATAAAATGTATTGTTCTTTATTGGGATCTTGCCAGGTACTTGTAGCCTGGTTTGGCCACTGTTGGAAACAGGATGCTGGGCTTGATGGACCTTTGGTCTGTCCCAGTATAGCAATGCTTATGTACTTATGAGTGTACATGACCATGCTTCCCTAGCTTTGTCCTAATTATGGTCTAGGAAATGCTTGTATATAAGTACATAAGCACATAAGTATTGCCATACTGGGACAGACCAAAAGTCCATCAAGCCCAGCATCCTGTTTCCAACAGTGGCCAATCCAGGTCACAAATACCTGGCAAGATCCTAAAAAAGTTCAAAACGTTTTATGCTGCTTATCCCAGAAATAAGCAGTGGATTTTCCCTAAGTCATTTTAATAATGGTCTATGGACTTTTCCTTTAAGAAGCCGTCCAAACCCTTTTTAAACCCCACTAAGCTAACCACCTTTACCACATTCTCTGGCACACATGTATTTGCTCACACAATTTTATAAGGATAATTTTCTGTGTAAAAAAACATACTGTGCATGCAAAATAATACTTTATAAAAATGAGCTCCACAGTATGCAAGCACCTGACAGATCCCTATAGAAAAATCTGTTCTGTGTTGCTAATTCAAAGAAGCAAAAGATAGAGGCACCTATCTGCCAAATATATATATATGAATTTTTGTACCTGTCCTTTAGACTTCCAGTTGCAACACACATTCAGTTTAAAATACTGACTTTAGCATTTAAAGTTCTTCATACTGGCCTTCACATTCAGTTTAATATACTGACGTTAGCATTTAAAGCTCTTTGTACTGGCCTTCAGAATTATTTAGCTACGCTTACCATTCCTTGTGTTCCTGCTCATGTTCTTCGATCATTCAGTGATCACAGACTGGTATTACCTTCCCCATCCCAGGCGCATTGGGATTCACTCAGCCCTGTGCTTTTTTTGTTTCTTAGCTCCATTTTATTGGAATAATCTACCTTTGGCACTCCGAATGAAACTATCTTATCAGAAATTTAAATCTAATCTTAAAATACATTTGTTTTCCTTGCTTTTAATAGTTGAATTTTTTTTCAGTGAACAATGCTGGAGGATAGAAAGCATATGCAGACACCATCACCTTAACACTATGCCTTTATTTTGTAGGTTGTGATTGTATCTTTCCTGTTTTAATTGAGTTCTTTCCTACCTTTAAAATAATTTTAATGTATTATTATTATTATTACATTTACATAGTAACATAGTAGATGACGGCAGAAAAAGACCTGCACGGTCCATCCAGTCTGCCCAAGAAGATAAATTCATATGTGCTACTTTTTTATTTGTACTGTCCTCTTCAGGGCACAGACCATATAAGTCTGGCCAGCCCTATCCCCGCCTCCCAACCACCAACCCCAACTCCCACCACCAGCTCTAGCACAGACTGTATAAGTCTGCCCAGCACTATCCTCGCCTCCCAACTACCAGTCCCGCCTCCCACCGCCAGCTCTGGCACAGACCATATAAGTCTGCCCAGCACTATCCCCGCCTCCCAACCACCAGCCCCAGCACAGACCATATAAGTCTGCCCAGCACTAGCCCCGCCTCCCAACCACCAGCTCTGCCACCCATTCTAGGCTAAGCTCCTGAGGATCCCTTCCTTCTGCAAAGGATTCCTTTATGTTTATCCCACGCATGTTTGAATTCCGTTACCGTTTTCATCTCCACCACCTCCCGCGGGAGGGCATTCCAAGCATCCACCACCCTCTCCGTGAAAAAATCTTTCCCACACAATGCAGGCTCAATGCAGCTTACATAGTAATTTGAAATACAAAGTTAATAGAATTTTAATAAAACAGTAGTAAAACAATGTAAAGTTGGACTTAGTAGTGTATGATAAGTTGAGCTAGATAATATATGACTAGGATAAAAGAGGGTAGACAGGATAGGATAGTGTAATTTGGGAGAAAGGGTAAGGAGGGATAAAATTAAGGAGAGATGGAAAGAGAAGGATGGGAGGTTAGTATTTAAGTCAGAACAGAATTGGGGGTGGAAGTTGGCGAGATTAGGTTGGGGCATTTGGGTAGGCTTGCTTAAAGAGATGAGCTTTCAGCATTTTTCTAAAGGGCAAGAAGTTGTTTATTAATCGGATTGGTCTGGGTATAGCGTTCCAAAGCTGGCTGCCCAAAAAGGAGAAACTGGATGTGTAGTAGGTCTTTTATTTAATTCCTCTACAATTGGGAAGGTGTAGGTTAAGATAAGTTCTTGAAGAAATAGATCTGTTTCTAGCAGGGAGGTCGATCAATTCATTCATGTAGCCAGGGGATTCACCGTGGATGATCTTGTGGGTCATTGTGTTGATCTTAAAATGTATTCTTTCTTTGATAGGGAGCAAGTGAAGCTTTGCTCGAAGAGGTGATGCACTTTCGAATTTCGATTTGCCAAAAATAAGTCTGGCAGCCGTGTTTTGGGTAGTTTGGAGTCACTTCAGTATTTGGGTTTTGCATCCTAAAAAGACACTGTTGCAGTAATTGGCGTGGGTAATAACAGTAGACTGTGTCAGGTTCCAGAAAGTGTTGAGTGGGAGATAAGGCTTCACTTGTTTCAATATCCACATCATATTAAACATTTTCTTCGACTAGAGGGCATGAGTTGAAGCTACAGTGTGGTAAATTTAAAACGAATCGGAGAAAATTTTTCTTCACCCAACGTGTAATTTGACTCTGGAATTCGTTGCCGGAGAACGTGGTACGGGCGGTTAGCTTGACGGAGTTTAAAAAGGGGTTAGATAGATTCCTAAAGGACAAGTCCATAGACCGCTATTAAATGGACTTGGAAAAATTCCGCATTTTTAGGTATAACTTGTCTGGAATGTTTTTACGTTTGGGGAGCGTGCCAGGTGCCCTTGACCTGGATTGGCCACTGTCGGTGACAGGATGCTGGGCTAGATGGACCTTTGGTCTTTCCCAGTATGGCACTACTTATGTACTTATGTACTTATGAGTTTAGCGTGGTTATCAAAAGATAAATGGCTGTCTATCGTTACTCCCAGTATCTTTAAGTTGTCAGATATGGGGAGTTTGACATCAGGGGTGTTGAGAGTAGTCACTTAGACTTGTTCCCAAATTAGGCAGTATAGCAAATTAATAATAAACATAAACATCTATTAACTAGGTAGTGTTACCATACCTTACAAATTTAGTACACATAAAATTGATTTAACGCACATCTATATTAATAAATCCCACCTTGAACGTTCTGAAGCTCACTCCAAGGCAGAGAAGCTCACTCCAAGGCAGAGAAGCACAAAAATCCTGTAGTCTTCATAGGCTAGGACCAGTCACCCTCACTCATAGACCCGCCCTCAGCCACGCCCCATCTGTACATAAAACTCTACCTCAACATTCTGAAGACAACCTGCTGAAGCCATCTGCAAAATCCCTAAACAGTTCATGGGTTCATGGTTGTGAAGCCATCCAACTCACCATGTCTCTCTGCCCCGCCCTCGAGGGCGGAACACAGAGAGTAAAGGGATCCATAAAGGCACCCCTACCAACTGGCAACCCCCTCCAACAAACAACGACCCAGGCAGGGGGAGTGTTTCCGTACTCCTCCCCCTGCCTAGGAATTGCTACAGACTGCTGGCAAACTCCTCAACCACACGACCACAAAAGCCACCCGCAAACCCCCCCCCCCACACACAAACACACATACACACACAGAAACACACAAACATACACACAAACACACACACACACACACAAACACACACACACAAGCACGCACACACACACAAATAAACATACACACACACAAGCACAAACAAACACACAAACATACACATATAAACACACACACACACAAGCACAAACACACACACACAAACACACACACAAACATACACACTCACAAACACACACACAAACACACACAAGCACAAACACACTCACAAACACACACACACACACACACAAACACACAAACAGCCTCGACGATGCACCTCTAAGTGCCCCCTCCCGCCGCATCACCACAACAACCTGTGCAACGGGGCATCAGAAAGCCCCTACCCCCTTCTCGCCGCATCACCCAACCCCTCTCCCGCTGCTTCACGAAGCCCCTCTCCCCCCCACACATCGACTGCCTCGCCACCCACGACCGCTAATACAAACTCTGTCCGGCGGCGGCTGCTGCTGCTTCTATTCAGCAGCAGCAGCCCGTACATAAAGAAAACAAACAAAAAAAGCAACCTCCTAAAACACACCTCCATGGAGAACCATCTCACATTGGCTGACGTCTCTGCAGCCGCTTCTCCTCTCCCATCAACGTCAGTGCCCCTGCCGGAAGACCGCGGAGAAACGCCGAGACGTCAGAGGGGAGAGGAGGAGCGCATGCTGAGACTTCAGCCAATATGAGATACTTCTCATCGGAGGTGCGTTTTAGGAGGATTTTTTTTGTTTGTTTTCTTTATGTACGGGCTGCTGCTGCTGAATAACAGAAGCAGCAGCCACCGGACACAGTTTGTATTAGCGGTTGCGGGTGGCGAGAGGGTTGATGAGGGGGGAGGAGCTTGGTGATGTGCCACGGTGGGGGGTCAGGTGATGCGCGAAGGGGGGGACAAGGGGCTTTCTTTGGGTGGTGCGCCGGCTGGGGGGGGGGAAGGAGGGGTCTCGCTGGACATGGGTGGCTGGAAGGAAGCAGGGGGAGGGGAGGGTCGCTGCACATGGGTGGCTGCAGGGGGGGCAGGGAACAGGGAGATGGGGATGGGGCTCCACACACCACATGGGTGGGTGCCTGCAAGGGGGACAGGGAATACAGGGTGGACACTGCAGGGCGGGCAGGGGGACAGAAGGGTTGGTGGTCATCAGGGGAGACAGGTGGGTCGATGGACATGGCTGGCCACAGGGGGGGAACAGGGAAAAAGGAGAGGATCGTCCTCAGACATGGGTGGCTGCACAGGAGAGGAGGGTCGCTGGATATGGGTAGCTGCAGGGGGGGCAGGGGGACAGAAGGGTCGGTGGACATGGCTGGCTGCAGGGGAGACAGGGGAGAGAGGAGGGACGCTGCACATGCGTGCCTGCAGGGGGACAGGAGGGATGCTGAGGGGGGGAGCCTGAGACCACATGGGTGGCTGCAGGGGGAGCAGTGGAGACAGGAAGGACGCAGCAGGGGGAGAGGAGGGTTGATGGGCATGGGTGGCTGCAGGGGGAACACGGGGAGAGGAGGGTCACTGCACATGCCTGGCTGCAAGGGGGCAGGGGAGAGGGAGGGGGTGAGGGGGTTCCTCACACCACACACGCAGTCACTCATTCTCTGTCTGTCACATACACTCTCACTCACACACTCACTGTCTTTGTCCCTCTCTCTCACACAGTGTCACACAGAAACACAAACACTGTCTCTCACACACTCTCTCTCTCGCACAAACACATACACTCTGTCTCTCTCTCTCACATTCTCTCTCCGACACAAATGCTCCATCTCTCACACACGCTCTTTCTGAAACATACTCTCCAAGGAAAACCTTGCTAGCGCCCGTTTCATTTCTAACAGAAACGGGCCTTTTTTACTAGTTAACCTATAAAGTAACATGCCTACAATCAGTTTATGTATGTTGAAAAGTTCTAATATGTTTTGCAAGTTTTTATTTAAATATGTGAAATGAAGGAAACAGTATATTCCCAAATCAGGAGAAATCCAGGCGATCCGTAAACAAATGAAAACCTTTTGCCCGTGTGTACATTTGTACTACTACTTGTTGCATGGCATGCTTGTGGGTGTAATGGAAGGAATAAATATAACAAATCTGCTGGTACTTTTTCACGCATACTCCAAATAACTTGTACCGGGCTATGGAAAATGTTTTTTTTGGCAGGTACTTCTGTAACTGTTATTTCGTTTTTTCCAGTACACTCCCCTAGAGGCCAAAAAGATTGTGAGTGACTCAAACCTTATTGAAGATTGCTCACATCTTTATTTGTGGACTAACATTTGAGAAACAAGTTGATGGAAAAAAAAAATAAACCAAACCAATACAGTGCTTTCTTTATAAAAGCAAGAGTGAAAGCATGCTGTTGAATTTATTCATTTTAAATTAGAACATCAAATTATCTAAATACTCTGAGGCTTGGTGTTTTTTTTCCCATTATTAAAAATTCAACTGAATATGGCAATTTAATTATGCCAGCTATAACACTGTGACATTTGCAATGTGCACAGAAAATAATTTAAACAATATATATTCATGAAATAACCTTATTGTTTTGTAAATTATCTGAGGGTAAAATGTAAGCCTATCTTAGTGCTATTTAGAGTTACCCTAAGATGTTAAGGTGAGCAAATGTTACCTTTTAAATAAGACATGACAGATGCAACTCATATTAGGTTCTAACGAAGACTTATCAAGAAGGCTAATAATAATACTGTTTTCATTAAAGAGTTGAAAATAACCACATAATTACTAATTACCACACATATAAGGCAGGACATGCTGTGGACCATCATAGGCACCCTTTAGAACATTCTGGATTTCCACATTTACCACAGTGGCATTTTGTGAGACTGACATGAGTGCCAACACAAGCGCAAATGATTAGAATTATATCATACGGCCCTCATTCTGCAAGCTTGTTCACATTTGAGATGTGCATAAACCGGCACTTAAATGTTTATACAAGATAAGCATCTTAAGTCCCCACTTCATAAAGCTGGGATATACACATCTCAAACCCAAGTGCTTGCAAATGGAGAGGTTCTATGATTGAGAAGCTCAACCACCCCTAGAGACTAACAGTTGAGAGTCTCGTTTGGGTGAGTTATTACTCTGAGAACTCTCCAAAAATAAATAAAAGACCGTCAAATGTTTCAGCTTTGTGAGTAAACATCCTTCTACCCCTTGTGTATATCCACCTTTTGGAACCTCTGGTTTATATTTTGTTGTTATTTACTTTTACCAGGGAGTTATTTTGGGATTCATTGTTAATTATGCAAATGGCAAGGGGCATGGTCTAGATGTGTTTTGGACAGGACAATGACATGGCAAGTTAATAGACATTTATTCCCCATTTCAGAAGGGGACTAACTGGCCAATGTTCAGCACTATATAACCATCCAGGAATGGCTCTTGGCCAGTTTAATAGCACTTAACCAGCTATCCATGAATATTCAGCGAGAGATAGCTGGTTATCTCCCGCTGAATATTCACAGTCAGCGCATTCTAAAATGTCTATATTCCAAAAACCACAACCTATCTAAAATGGTGCATTCCATGTATGTATGTGTGCTGTGATATATCCTACTGGGGGTGCCCCCTTCTGGCCCTAGGGACAAGGCTTTTACCATCTGCTTTGGGAACCCTCCCACTCCTTTCTGGACTGTCCAAGATGCAGGTTCTTTTAATAAATATAAATTAAACAGCTTGCAACATAAGCTTTGTCATTAAGATACACACCACATAATCATAAAACCTCTTACTTAAAGCTTCTGCCTGGCTTTGCTCAGACTCACAATCCAGGCCAGTTTTTCCCACTGGTCTTATACAGCATAACTCTAAGCACAGCTTACTTTACAAACAAGCAATCAATTGAACCTTTTCTTCCTATCATTTGTTACAAGGATTAAATCACATTTCTTTTCAACCATCGAAGTAGCTAAGGGACATTGCTTATTAACTGGCTCTTCTTTATACTTTATAAACCAGGGTTTAAATACCATTTCTTTTCATCCTTCAAAACTGGCTACAGGGATTTGGCTTTCCCACTGCTTAGTATCAACAGCAGGCATTTAGAATCAGACATGCTGTTGACACTAAGCAGTCCCGCCAACCAGGACCCTGAAGCAGCAGAATGAAACGCTGCCCATGGTCGGCCTGGGGCGTGGAGAGAAGAGATTGGGGCAGCACAAGTCTTAGAAGTGCCTTGCGGAGATAAGTACTTTACTTTTTGCATTTCTTACTGCTTTTTGACAAGTATAAAGATTTGGACTTTGTTAATCTGTGGCTTTGGATCAACAGCATATGCATATTGAGACACTTAGAGTATGCATATAAAAGGAAGGTTTTTTTGCCCATGATGAAAAGAAGATCTTTTTGATATGTTAATAGCTCTGTAAATTGTCATGATTCTTGAGCTGATTGAGGCTTTTTCCTTCCTTTAACTAACCGATATATTTTTGAACATTTTCATAATGTGGATTTTTTGTTTTTGCTTTGGTCTAGCGATTTAGCATATCCACAACCCAAATTTCTTTTGTTATTTCAGTGATTTCATTAACTAAAAACATTTGCTATGATTAATATTTCTTTTTGCAAAGGTAGCAACCATTTTTATTTTTTGTGTCCTGTTGTTGTCGCCACAAATATGGTAACCCTAGTCCTTATAGGATACTGTAAGTTATATATTTGTCTTCCGCATTTATTTGTGAGCACTTACACCAGTTCTATAGCTGATACAAATTCTCATGCCTAAATTATAGAAACATATTTCGCCTATTGTATTACTATTCTATAAAGGAAAGTAGGTGTCTAATAGGTAAATTCTATAAAGAGGTATAGCAAGATTTAGGCTGTGGGAAAGCACTTATTTGAAGTCTACTTTTCTTTTATAGAATGCTAGCATACGTGGTCAAAAATGCATCTATACTAAAGGTGTAAACACATACATCAGCCATCAAACTGGTAGGAATGATCATATCTAGATTGCACAAGACCATCCTGCTTATTTTCGAAAGAAAAAAACGCCTATAGTGCGACCTAAATCGGGAGATAGACGTTTATCTCGCAAAGGCGCCCAAATCGGTATAATCGAAAGCCGATGTAGGGCATTTCCAACTGCACTCCATCACGGAAATGAATAAAGTTGACGGGGGCATGTCGGAGGCGTGGTGGAGGCGGAACTGGGGCGTGGTTATCAGCCGAGGAGAGATGGGCGTCTTTAGCTGATATTCGAAAAAAAGGCATTTTTACCACGATTTTGGGTCACTTTTTTTGGACCCTATTTTTTCACGAACAAATCCCAAAAAAGTGCCCCAACTGCCCAGATGACCACTGGAGGGAATCGGGGTTGACCTCCCCGGACTCCCCCAGTGGTCACTAACCGCCTCCCACCAAAAAAACCCCACTTTACAAACTTTTTTCCAGCCTGTAGGCCAGCCTCAAATGCCGTACCTACCTCCATGACAGCAGAATGTGCTCGATCCTGTCACAGCCTTTCCCTGGGTCAAATGTGGCTCTCGGGTGCAGTACAGGGTCACATCAGCATTGCATTGTGGTGGGTGTAGGGTATTGGGCTCCGTGATTTCATTAGCTTGTGTTACAGTCTCACGATGTTGGTAGTTGGTAGGCTCTTCTCCCATGGTGCTTTTCCCCCTGCCTACTGGGTCAGAGTGTGCCCTGTTGTGTTTCCTGTTGTAGTCCATGTGGTAGTGGCCATTTTTGTATGCCAGTTTTAGTTCCCTTTCCTGTGTTAGCCACGTTAGAGAACTTAGTTCTTCCCTTGAATGTGGCTGAAAGAGGGCATTGTACAGCATTCTGCCAGCTCTGACCTACTGCTAATCTCAGTACCAGGGAGACTCGTTGCCAGTGGGGCACAACCTCTGATCTGCAGTTAACTGTGAGTAAACGCGGTTATTCCAATAAAGGACGTTTTCGGAGAAATTAGTCTTCAGGTGTCAACTGGTGTGCCAATGTTATACAGCAGCAACAAGTCCTAGAGGCCTGCATGTATGCAGGTCCCTGGAGCACTTTTAGTGGGTACCGCAGTGCACTTCAGCCAGGTGGACCCAGGCCCATCCCCCCCCCCCCACCTGTAACACTTGTGCTGGTAAATGGGAGGCCTCCAAAACCCACTGTACCCACATGTAGGTGCCCCCTTCACCCCTAAGAGCTATGGTAGTGTTGTACATTTGTGGGTAGTGGGTTTTGGGGGAGGGGGGTTGGGGGCTCAGCACCCATGGTAAGGGAGCTATGCATGTGGGAGCGTTGTCTGAAGTCCACTGCACTGACCTCTAAGGTGTCCAGTTGGTGTCCTGGCATGTCAGGGGGGCGAGTGTACTACGAATCGTGGCCCCTCCCATGACCAAATGGCTCGGATTAGGACGTTTTTGAGCTGGGTGTTTTTAGTTTCCATTATCGCTAAAAAAAACAAACGCCCAGCTCAAAAATGTCCATTTTTTCGAAAATATGGTTCAGCCCGCCCCTTCACGGATCCGTTCTCGGAGATAAACGCCCATGGAGATAGGCGTTTCCGTTCGATTATGCCCCTCCATATATAGATTGTAAGATTTTATAATCTTTCTGCCTGATAATCAAAGTGATTTAAGTGGGCAGTAGAGGCTCCTGCATGTTTCAATTGGGCTCTGCTGGCCAGCTGCTGATATTCGGTGGCACTAATTGAGGCATTCTGAAGGCAGAGTAGGGAAGAAGTTGGCAGCTATGAGGGTGCTGGAAATATTCAATGCTGGTACCTACATATCTAACTGACCAAATAGGACCATGTAAACAGCAGTCCTAACTGTGGGCCCTTAGCTATGTGAATGCCAGCAACGAACATTGACCAGTAATTGCATAGCTTCTGGATAATGACCATTATTGGATGTGCTCCCCTCCCAATGTTCAGACCTGCTTCCTGAACCCCTCCACTGATACCTACTCCATTCCTGAACCCTCCCCACTGATTCCAACACCTATCCCGAGACCCCTTCTGATTCCAGCCCCACTTCTGACCCCAACCTGCTGATTTCAAGATGAACCTCCCTGAGACCAGGTCCCCCTTTTGGGGCCTATCTCTGGCATATGTAGAAGGCTGATCTCTACCAGTAATACCGCAAGAAAACCAGCATTAGACATTTTAAACACATAGATCTGCTAGGGATAGGAGCAAGTGGGGATCATTCTTGCCTAGGATACTCCCACTGGACAGGTATGTAGACAGACTCTGAAGGGGGGGACTGGTCTCTGGAGGGGGGAGGCTGGTCTCGAGGAGTGGCCTGGCTTTAGAGGTCAATCTTGGAGGGGAGAGGTCTGCTATCAGGGGGGGTTGATCTCAGAGGGGTGGTTTGGGAGGGGGGTTGGAATTGGGAGAGGTTTTAGACGGGAGGTCAGAATCAGTGGGGGAGGCAGAGGTGAGAGAGAAACTGATAGAGGCATTTATGTGATCTCAGCAGATATTGAGCCGAGACCCATATAAGTATCTTTCGGAGATCTCAACTGAATATAGATCAGGACCCACATAAGTGCAAGTGGCCAGCGGCAGTTCAAATCAGTACCAGTGCCAGATATTCAGTACCAGTGCCTGGACAGGGCTTGGCATTGTATATCTGGGCCTAACTTAGCTGACGACAGTATTTAAAAACACGCTGACAGCCACTGGCTGAACATTGACTGGTGTATGTATAATTATGTGTCTCACCCATGCTCTACCAAGCTCAGCTCTTGTAAATGTCCAATTGCAAAGTATGCACCATTATATTTAGGCACACATTTATAGAATATTGCTGATCTGAAAACTGCTCATTTACTACATATGTGATCACATTTTTGTATAAATGACTAGAATACTGCTATTTATGCATGTTCTTGCCTCCTAAAACTAGGCAGCTACTTATGAAATTACACCCTTAGTATAAAAGGGAATACACTAACCCCCAGATTCTATATATGGCAACTACCGTTGTGTGTGCAAATTCGGCAGTGCGGCCAAATTGCAAGCACAAATTAATTGTTTAACAAGCCAATCGGCGCCAATAATTGGCCAATCACAAGCAATTATCGGCACTAATTTAAGCTAATTACAATTTTCACATTCAACTTTCTAAGCATATTCTGTAAAGTGGTGCGCATAATTTCTAATGCGTGGATCTTAGAAGGTGGCATGGGCATGGGCGGATCGTGGATGTTCCTAGAAATTATGTGCTTTGTTATAGAATATGCTTAATCTGCACCTGTTAGGTGCCAACATTTACACCAGGTTTTAGTTGGCATAAATGGTCATACCTAAATTTAGTCACAGGTCCAGGCACTATGTGTATTCTATAAACCATACTTAACATTAGACGCAATTTATAGAATAGCGCTAATCACATTTTTTCATGCCAATTTTCTTGGTGCCATATATAGAATCTAATCCTAAGAGGGCAATTTTATAACTTCTTCTGTGGTCAAAAAGTGGTAGCATACTTTTCACTTTGAGGGTGCTGCCAGATTTTGGAAAGTATGTTTGCTTAGCATCCTTGTTAATGTATTGACATTATGCTTTTATATTGTTTTGTTGTGTTTATTATTGTTATATCTGTCTTGTTGTGAATTGCCTAGAACTTAGATAGTAAGAGATACAAGAAAGAAAGAGAAAGAAAGAAAGAACGAAAAAGAATTTTTAAAGAAAAAAAAGAAGAAAAGCTAAATTATTAGCTTTTTTTGACTTTCAGAATTATCCCAGGTAAAGTGCTCTCATGCACATATACCTGTAACTTGTCTGAGTTAAATATATATGTCTACTTCTGAAGCTTCTAAAGCATGTACATATTTTCAAGCTTTGCCTCAACCCTGCCTCTTCCCAGCCCCCGGTAATATTTATCCTTATAACGAATAAATGAACATATAAACTTACTGCTAATTACATTTCTAAAGTACTTACCAGGCATATTCAGTGCTGCACGAACATAATAAAGACAATTTCATGCTCCACAGAGCTTACAATCTAGTCAAGATGATGCTACACTCATCCTTTTTAATCAGTGCTTTTTAACATATTTATAAGTGACCTGGAAATGGAAACAATGAGAGAGGTGATCAAATTTGCAGAAGACAAAAAACTAGTCAAAGCTGTAAATCACATGTGGATTGTGAGAAATGACATGAGGACCTTAAGAGACTGGGAGACTGTGCATTCAAACGGCAGATAAAATTGAATGTAGACAAGTACAAAGGGATGCACACTGGGAAGGATAACCTAAGCTACAGCTATACAATGCTAGGTTCACATTAGGAGTCACCATCCAGGAAAAAGATCCAGGTGTCATCATTGCCCATACACTGAAATCATCTGCTGAATGTGTGGCACTGAACAAAAATGCAAATAGAATGTTAGGGATTGCAAGGAAAGGAATATAGCGTGAAACAAAGAACACTATTATGCTTCTTTATTGCTCCATGGTGAGACTTCATCTTGAGTATTGAATGCAATTCTGTTCACCACATCTGAAAAAAGATATAGTAGATTCAGAAGGTACGAAGAAGGGCATCCAAAATGATTAAGGACATTGAACCGCTCTCATATAAGGAAAGGTTAAAAAACGTTACAGCTTTTCAGTTTGGAAAAGAGATGGCAGAAGGGAGATTTGATAGAGATCTACAAAATCCTGTGTGGAATGAAACAGATAAATATGAATTGATTATTTACTCTTTCAAAAAGTACAAAAACTAACAGACATGCCATGACGTAACATAGTAATACTATCAAAACAAGCAGGAGAATATATTTTCTCACATAATACATAGTTACTCTCTGGAACTCGTAGCTGTTGCAAACATTACTGCAGAAGTCACTAACCTGCAGTAGCTCAGTACAACAGACTAATGACTCCTGCAAAAAGCTGTGGTAATTTTACTACCATTGTCTAAAGTGATAAATTTTAGTCAAGCCTGCTATCTTTGAAAAGGGCTGGGGCTGGGTCCAATCCCCTTCCCCCATTGCACCCCTAACCCACCAAATGCACCCCCATCCCAACAATGAGACTAACATCTCCCATCTTGATCCCTTGAACAAACCATCTACTCAAACAACCCCATCCCTTATCAGATATCTTTCATCCCCCCCCCTCCAGAATCTGGTAACAGCTTTTTTTTTTTTTCTCTACATTAACTATCTAGGAAGATGCTGGTTATGGTCCCAACAGTTAATGCAGAGGCTTTTTATTTACCACATGTTATTTATTTATTTATTTTTAATGTGAAGCCAAACCCAAAACACACTTCACTAAATTTGTGAACAGTTATTTAGCAAATCAAAAAAAATGGGAAGTAAAAAGCCTCAGAAATTGCAGGTTATCACTTCAAATAGTCCTGCTGTATCAATCATTGGCTAAAAAAACAAACACCTTCCACATAAAACCATGTATTGTTTTTGTATGTTTTTTCTTTTAAAGTTCATAATATTTTAAACAATCACATTCATAACTGCAATAGTCTCCCCGACATTGGTTACAGTTTCAGGGTGCCAAACCATTGCTTCAGGGGGAAACAACTTTCAATAGCTACAAAAATGGAAAAAATAGAAACCAATAGTATATTCAACAAAAACCTTTTCTTTGTAAAACACACAGTACATTTACTTCTCCTTGGTTTATCAATCAGTTAATGAACACTTTCAAAATGGTGGTTTGGTGTCCACAGATGCCATATTTAAACACCCTATTGGCCAATCATTGGTTGGAGAAGCACCCACATACCACAAAATGTTTGTTTGATTAGATGGGACAAATCAGAGGAATCAAAAACATTAGAAATTGATTCCATTCAATTTCTAAATTCAGTCCTTTAGGCTACTGTCAAGTTGAAAAATCCAGCATTTTCTTACAAGTTGCAACCAGTGGTCACCACCTCTCACATTGATGGGCACATGATCTATTGCAAAACAGCTCAAGTCATCAAAAGAATATGTCTGAGCAATGCAAGAGGCACTTTTTAAAACTCCTCTGGATTACACTACGATGTTCAATAAACCTTGTTTTAAGTTTTCTAGATGTTTGTCCAACATAGATTTTTGGAAAAGGCGGTTAGCTTAGCGGA
The DNA here is from genome assembly GCF_901765095.1 of Microcaecilia unicolor. Classification (NCBI taxonomy): domain Eukaryota; kingdom Metazoa; phylum Chordata; class Amphibia; order Gymnophiona; family Siphonopidae; genus Microcaecilia; species Microcaecilia unicolor. The sequence goes on from NC_044032.1 coordinate 595,270,479, forward strand.
GTTTTAAAAAGGGTTGGACGGCTTCCTAAAGGAAAAGTCCATAGACCGTTATTAAATGGACTTGGGGAAAGTCCACTATTTCTGGGATAAACAGTATAAAATGTTTTCTACATTCTTGGGATCTTGCCGGATATTTGTGACCTGGATTGGCCACTGTTGGAAACAGGATGCTGGGCTTGATGGACCTTTGGTCTTTCCCAGTATGGCAATACTTATGTACTTATGAAGGGAGTTATTCAAAACCTGAACTATCCCAGATTGCTTCCATATTAACAACTACAGGTCTCGGTTTTACTCCCTGCAATTGTCCAGAAGGAACCTCTGCTGCGGTATTTATCTCCAGGGAAGACAAAACTCTCTCCAATGAATTACTTCCTCCAGCCACCAAAGAGGAGGAAGCCATCAGTAGAATCCCCTCTTCAGCTTCAGCTACATTCCAGTTCTCTGACCCTGGTTGCTTGCCGCTACTGCTGGTAAAATCAGTTCTTAATTGCAGGGGTTCAAGTCTAAACAATGCCCCTTCTAAACTCTGCTCTGCAGAGCATATGGGACTTGCCCACAGCCCCAGCTATCTCTCTTTGGTTTGAGCCCAAAGTCTTCGAGGGTAGCCTGAGCCAATCAGGGAGATGCATCACACTCAGGGGTGAGTCTGGATCTTTCCTTTCCTTTCCCCCATACCAAGGTTCTTTAGCCTTCAAGATGCTGGGATCACACTCACACACACCTCTTCCAGATGCAATCTTGACCCCTTTCTAGTGTATGATTTTATAATAATCTATTTCCAGATATAAAACATAATTTAGATGTGGAAAATGATTTAAAAATTACCATCTAAATGGGAAGCAGACACATATGGAAAATGAGCACTGTGAATTTACATTAACAAAGACCTCTTTCTAGTTAAAATTGTATATTTCTAAGACTATGAACATTTAACCATCTTAATCCATTTGCATTCTGTTGAGATAAGTTATCAGGATTTGGTAATTGAATTTCTTTCTAATTTATATAGAGTTTGCCTGCAGGGCACACATTAACATCAGGCCCAAGATTACATAAACTTTAAAATGTTCTACAAAGAAAATCAAATAAAAAGTAAGCTGCAACAAACATGTACACGTACACCTGAATGAACAGAATTTTATGTTCTTCTCTTAGGGATTTAAAAGGTCATGCACAGGCCTTAGGTTTGTCATTTTACTAGGTTATGATAAAAAAATTAGTTTTATGACAATGTTAAAATGTCTATAGAAAACAGGTGCATATGGTATATTTCATCATCCCTCTAATCATTTAAACTGAAAAAGGATACTCCATTGTGATTACAGTTTTAATTTAAATGTAGATTTTGACTTTTCAACCAAAGTACTGTCAAAAATATTTCCGCATCTAAAAAGTTCAAGCGCTCCAGTTAATGATTTGAATAAAGCGCAAATACCAAATAACTTAAAATGGAAGACAGTCAAAATTCCAGTGGAAGGTACAAACACTTTGCACTTCCTCACATGCATTATTTATAATCACTTGTCCTCCATATATATTTTACAATTTTCAATGTAAAAAAACCTTTTATAAAAGTCCATAAACCTTGAAAGATGAACAAAGTGCCTGTAAGGAGAACAGATGATGAAACTGGCAGAAAAGAAAATGGGAGTAGTGATTCAATTGAGGGAAGCATATTTGAAAGAAATAGACATCTGAATGATTCTATCTAAGAAATATGCTTTTCTGAAGATTCATAAAACTTTCTGTACTGCGTATAGTTCTGGAGGCTATATATTCAAAAAGATAAACAGGATTGGATCAGTCCACAAAGCAGCTACTAAAATGGTCTGTGGTCTTCATCATAAAATATACGGGGAACAGACTTAAAGTTCTTATTAAATATACTTTGGAAGAAAGATGGGATAAGGGAGATATGATATAGACATTTAAATGCTTTTATGGCATAAATAATAGGAGGTCGTACTCTTCAAATTAAAGAAGACTCTGGAACAAGAAGGTATAGGATAAAGGTAAAATGGGATAGCTCAGGTGTAATCTAAGGAAATTCTTCTTTATGGAAAGGATAGTAGATGCATGGAATGGCTTCCCTATAGAGATAGAGAAAGGTGAGTACAATGAGGGGCATTTTCAATATGACGTCTAAATCCAATTTTGGACATTTTGCTGAAAACATCCAAAAACAAGTAGCAAATATAGCGAATTCCCTACGCAATAAATATAAAACACTAATGTAATTTCACCTAAATTAAAGTTAGTTATTCACCTAATAAAGCTACTTTGAAATTAAATCTGTTTTCAGATAATAGTGGGATACAAGAATGCATAAATAAATAAATAAATAAATGAATGTCATAAGTACATAAGTAATGCCATACTGGGAAAAGACCAAGGGTCCATCAAGCCCAGCATCCTGTCCACGACAGCGGCCAATCCAGGCCAAGGGCACCTGGCAAGCTTCCCAAACGTACAAACATTCTATACATGTTATTCCTGGACTTGTGGATTTTTCCCAAGTCCATTTAGTAGCAGTTTATGGACTTGTCCTTTAGGAAACCATTCAACCCCTTTTTAAACTCTGCTAAGCTAACCGCCTTCACCACGTTCTCCGGCAACGAATTCCAGAGTTTAATTATATGTTGGGTGAAGAAACCTTTTCTCCGATTTGTTTTAAATTTACTACACTGTAGTTTCATCGCATGCCCCCTAGTCCTGGTATTTTTGGAAAGCGTGAACAGACGCTTCACATCCACCTGTTCCACTCCACTCATTATTTTATATACCTCTATCATGTCTCCCCTCAGCTGTCTCTTCTCCAAGCTGAATAGCCCTAGCCTTCTTAATCTTTCTTCATAGGGAAGTCGTCCCATCCCCGCTATCATTTTAGTCGCCCTTCGCTGCACCTTTTCCAATTCTACTATATCTTTCTTGAGATGCGGCGACCAGAATTCAACACAATACTCAAGGTGCGGTCGCACCATGGAGCGATACAACGGCATTATAACATCCTCACACCTGTTTTCCATACCTTTCCTAATAATACCCAACATTCTATTCGCTTTTCTAGTCGCAGCAGCACACTGAGCAGAAGGTTTCAGCGTATTATCGATGACGACACCCAGATCCCTTTCTTGGTCCGTAATGTCTGTTTATTTCGAAAATGGCCTTTTGCTAGATGTTTCTGTGACCAATATGTCTATATTTATGGACCATTTTCAGAAAAAAAACAAGCCAGCATTCTTAGTAGACTGGTCACTCAGATATCCCAGCAGAGCAGTGAGGCACTCCAGGGGGCACTGCTGTGGACTTCAAATAAAAGGTCCCAGGTACACATCTCACAGTTACTCCTTTATATCGTATGGTGAGCCCTCCAAAACCCACCAAAAACCTACTGCATCCAACTGTACACCACTACAAAAGCCCTTATGGTTGCAAGTGTCACCTATACGTGGGTACAGTCAGTGTTTGGATGGTTCACACTTTCCACCACAAGTGTAACAGTGTGTGGGTCTGGGTTCCCTTCTCTACAGTGCACTGTACTGACCACTAGGCTACTCCAGGGACCTGCTTGCTGCTCTAATAGGCTTAGCCATAACATCTGAAGCTGTCATAGAGACTGATATATACTGTTTTGTTCACATCTTTGGGGAAGTAGGAGGTGGTTAGTGACCACTGGAGGCATAAAGGGGGTATGCCTTAATACCTCCATTGGTCATTTAGGTCATCTTTTTGTGACGTAGTCATGACTGAAACAGGTGTAGACCAAAACATCTAACTTTAAGCCCTGGATGGTTTTGCTTTGTTCTGTTATCGCAGAAAAATGTCCATGTTTTGGGAATGCTCAAATCCCGCCCCCAACTTTCCCCCTTGTGATTTGGATGCACTGAATACAAACTGCATAGAAAAACATCTTAAAATGGGTTTTTAAATGGACATTTTGGCAACAAAAGTCCATCTGCTGCTTTTTGTCATTTTTGGATGTTTTTCTGTTTTGAAAATGAGCCCCCATATCTGAATTCCAAAAAGCATGGGATAAGTAGTTAGTATGAATGGGCAGAATGGATATGTTGCATGGTCTTCATCTGCCATCATCTCCTATGTTTCTACTCTCTTCGAGCACCCCATAGTGCCAGCCAAGGGATCAATTCTAGATCCCTTACCTAATCTCATATATCATTTGTTAAAACCATTTGCAGCCACAGTGACTTCTTGTTGCATTGCTACTATCCTGGTTCCCCTTGAGGCTTTTGGCCGCAGAAACAAAAACAAAATTATAACAATAAAAACAAAAATAAAACCCAAAAATCAAACAAACACAATTATCCTCTCCCCCCCCCCTAAAAAACAAACAACAACCCAACCTCTTTTCTTAACTTGGCTGGTTTGTTCTGCTTTTCCCTTTTTAGTGCAATGGGCTGTTCATCTCAACTTTATGACTGCTTTGCTCTTCAGTTGAGCAGGGGAATTGTGCAAAATGTGGCTGTTCCCATGTTGGAATGAGCAGCACCAAAACTGCTTAGGAGTGGAGGAGTAGCCTAATAGGGCAGTGATCTAAAAATGAGGCAAACTGGGTTCAATTCCCACTACAACTCCTTTTGACTCTGTGCAAGCTACTTAACCCTCTATTGTCTTGATTGTAACTACAGGAAGGCAGTGTATCAAATTCCCTTCTATTTGGGAGTTAAGAGGCCAGGCATGACCCTGCCCATTTCTGCTCCATAGCCATGAGGAAGGCAGAACTGATTTACTTGCTAGCTGCACTTACTTCCTTGGGGCCAGAAAAATGATGGTGGAATGTTCTGTCAAAAATGTATCCCTAAGTAACAGATCCATAAAGGCTTCAATCAAGTGTGTAGAAATCAAGGCAAGGGCTGAAGCTTGGAAACTGACATTTTTGTTCTCAAGTTGTAAACATGTACTTATTTACCTCCTTTTTGTCTGTTATTAGCAGACTCCTTACCCTCTTGGTCCCTGAAGATCAGAAAGGAAGGACATAACAGAGCAGGAGCTTTATTAGGGAGTAGAGCAGCTATTTTCTGTTCTAGATGCTTCAGCTCACCACCTTCCCTTCTCTGCCCTGCAGGCTGCCTAGAAAGGAGAGGATGAAGCAGAACACCCTTGCTGCTCTAGCTATGCAGTCAAAAGAAATGGCAGAACTCATGAATAATCAGGGGCATCTTTTTGCCCCTAACTGGTCCTCCCTGTTGGGGAGGTTATAAAGGTCAAGGGTCCCTGCCCACACCTTTGATTCTGCATATCAACCCAAGCTGTGCGGGCCCCTAGGGATTGAATTGCCTCCCTAATCCTGAAACCTCAATAGGTTGTGGGAGTGGACCCTGACATGTTTTGAGATGATGTCAAGCAAGGCCTTATATATGTTGCTGAAGCATATACAGTGCTTTACACATTGACTTGATGTTCTTTGGAGTGAGAGGCAGTCTCTGGTGGAGGGTTATTTATTTGGAGCTAATCCTTAAAGACATTGGAGGCATAAGCTTTTGCAATGGCAATGGCAATGGCAACAAGGATGATGGTGGTGGGACTGGTAGTTGGGAGGCGGGGATAGTGCTGGGCAGACTTATATGGTCTGTGCCAGAGCCGGTGGTGGGAGGCGGGGCTGGTGGTTGGGAGGCGGAGATAGTGCTGGGCAGACTTATATGGTCTGTGCCAGAGCTGGTGGTGGGAGGCGGGGCTGGTGGTTGGGAGGCGGGGATAGTGCTGGCCAGACTTATACGGTGTGTGCCCTGAAGAGGACAGGTACAAATAAAAAGTAACACATATGAATTTATCTTGTTGGGCAGACTGGATGGACCGTGCAGGTCTTTTTCTGCTGTCATCTACTATGTTACTATGTTTTATCTCCCAGTTTTATCTGCCAGTTCAGTTTTACTTTTTGCAAACACAACAGTATTTCTTAGTTGTCATGCAATTACCTGAAGGGTAGCAACAGAATAAATCCATCATAGCATATAATAATGTTGCCAAACCTAACCACAATGTGTCATAGCTGACTGCTAATACTATGCCAACAAAGAGGTGGAGAAAAAAGCCTCAGACTTAAGTGACAGCAGTGTAAAGAAACCAAGTCCAACCGTTGTCGTAAGTGCAATCACAGGCATAAAAAAAACCTCCAACCTTATAATCTCGAATAGTGTAAGCAGAACAACAATTCAGTACACATTGAACATGCAGTTCAAAAGTGGAATTGACAGTCATTTATCTCCAATTGTCTGAAAAGACACTTATCTGACAAAGTCCGCTATTATAGAAGTGATGTTCAAATTCATGCATACTGTTAGAAAGCTGCAATTAGGGGCGTGGCAAGATGGCATCCTAGCTGTTCTCGCAACGATCTTCTGAATGCTGGCGATTCTTCAATGTATTTTTTTCTCTCCTAAAACTACTATGCCACATATTAAAAGAAAAGGGATGTCAAGGGGGCAACCGCTGTTAGCCCTAACCCAGCAAACACTTGATCGGTTTGTGAGAAGCTTACCTCCCGAATTAGGATCGGTGAGCCCCGAGCTGAGTGACGTCAAAGGAGCAACGCCAACTCTGGGGCTGGATACTACTCTTTTGCTGCCTGTGCTGAATCCGCCTCCTTGCCCTGCTGCTACCAGAGTGGAGATAGTGGACCAAACTCAGACCGACGAGTCTGGGAGTTTGTGCTCGCTTGGCGGTGTCTCTCCTGGTTATGCAGAGGAGCATATTCTGGAGCAAGTAACGCCCAAGGAGGTGATGATGGAAGCTATATGGCAAGCGGTCCAGAAGTTAACTGTGGAGGTGGCAAACTCAATAAACAAATGTTTTCAATTGTGAGTAAACTGACAGTAATGTCAGAATCTTTGGACAGTGTAAAAAAAGAACATGCCAATCAGATATCCCAAATGAAGGAAGATGTTAGTTTAATGAAAACTACTGTTGAAGTTGTGGTTAAAGATAAAGAGTTTACAGCTCGGAAAATCGAGCAAATAGAAAATCATAATCGACGATTGACTCTGAGATTGTTGAATTTCCCAGTTTCGCCAGCATTGACTCCACGTGATTTCTTAAAAAAATATTTCCAAGAAATTCTAAAGCTATCCTTAATAGATATTCCCCCCTGCAGTAAAGTGTATTATTTACCTAATGTTCAGAAAAATCGGAAGCGTTAGAATCGGTGAAAGCTGCTGGGATGGATATGCAAAATCTAACTGCTATAATGGAAGACTCGGCAATTGAAATAACATGTAGAGGAACTTTGATAATGACTTTGGTTTTTAAACAGGATATAAACATGCTAATGAAGTTGTATTTTAAATATTCTTCATTATTTTGTGGACAGAAAGTTTGGATGTATCCTGATGTTACAAAGATAACGCAACAAAGAAGGAAAACGTTTTTGCTTATGAGGGAAGAAGTCAGGGGAATAGGTGCAACTTTTACACTGGCGTATCCCTGTAAATGTTTGATTCGTATGTCTGGAATAAAATATGTCTTTTTTGAGCCAAACCACCTAAGGACATTTCTGGAGTAAAAAAAACCCATCTTGCTGAATGATGAATATTATCAGCGTTAAGAAATAGGGATAAAGATCAGGATTAAGCCACTTTTGATTATATTCAATGTTTCTCCATAGTTACAGTCTCCTAAATTGTACTTATATGATACTACCCCCCTCCCCCAGTATAGTGGTCTAAGGAAGAGTAAAAAAAAATTATATTTCCTTGTATTGGAAAAGCTTTCTTTTTTTATTCCTTTAAATAATTTCTCTGTATTGCCTTTTTGTATAATTGAAATTAAATATAATAATAAATAAATTAATTAATTAAAAAAAAAAGAAAGCTGCAATTAATCCCAACAAAGATCTTCATTTCGCCAGCCCCCACGGCTGCTTTAGGGGAGCAAAATAATCTCCAACAAAATGGCACCCAGACAAAAAGATGTTGAAGACTACACTTCCACTAAAGCATTTCTAGTTTTAAAGTGACAACATAATACAATTAGAGATCCAAAATTCAAAGAAACTGCGAACCACTCAATCTCAGAGTTTAATCCTTTTGGCCAAACCGCATCTAAAAAATAAATCCACCTCTGTTCAGTCTGATGTAATTTACTACAAACTCAATCACTGCACATTTCAAATCAAAAAATGCAAGCAGGTACTCCACACAGTGTTTAACAAATTGTTCTTCTCTGCCATGTTCAAGATTATGTTCAATCAACCTTGTCTTCAGTTGCCAAGATATTTGCTCCAATACAACAATTTACAGGGACATATCAACAGATAAATAACATTACGAGAAACATAAGTGGTATAACTCTTAAGGTATACAGCATGCCTATGAGAGATAGGTATACAGTATTGCCTTCCATCATAACCACATATGCAGCACACTGGCCACACTTCCAATGGCCTATTCCATCTTCTCTATTCTCTGTCCACACATCTGAGCAGCATAGAAGATCTTTCAAATTACATGTTCTGCTATAAGATATTAAGGTCCACTTTTGCCAAACAGCAGTAAAAGGGGTCCTGTGGTGGCATCAGTGCAGCAAAAGACTTCTTTTAAATAAGGAAATGGCCGTGCGGAAAGTTAAAAACTTGACAAATGGTAAGTTAAACACTTGCCACACGGCCAGTTCCTGAGGGAGTCCTTACTGCCCAGCGCAGCTCCCAGCTCACAAGGTAGAAGCTGGGAGCTGCGCTGGGCATTTTCAGACTTGGTTTGATTGGTAACTGAGGTTACCTGTGCCCTGCACTTAATATCTCTTAATATCTTCCTGATAAACTATTGACTCCTTTATTCTATTTCACCCCCTTTTTTATTCTATCCTATTAACACAAAAACAAAAAAAAAACTGTCCTTTCACATGCAGAGGGTCTGACCTCTATAAGTTCCTTATCTGTCTCTATCCTATTGCCTATATTGCACTGTGATTTTAAATTTTTATGCTGCTATTGTCTTAAAGGGATTTTAGAGAATTGTGTTTTGAATATCTGTGCTAGTGATTTCATCTTTTTATGCTGGAATTGTCTTAAAGATGTTTTCATTGTAACTGTGTTTTAACCTGTGCCAAGTGTATTCTTCTTTTTTACCATGTATGTCTGCACATGGTGTATATATATATATATATATATATATATATATATATATATATATATATATACCATGATCTGTTCCATGTATGTTACGTTCCATGTATGTTACCATATATTTATGCACCTTAACGCAATAACATTGTAATTCTGTTACCCGGAAATGGCAACCGCCATTACGGCAAATGTAAGCCACATTGAGCCTGTAAATTGGTGGGAAAATGTGGGATACAAATGCTACAAATAAATAAATAAATAAATATCTGTGCAATTGATTTCATCTTTTTATGCTGGAATTGTCTTAAAGGTATTTTCATTGTAACTGTGTTTTAACCTGTGCCAAGTGTTTTAAACCTAATCTGGTTACATTGAATCTGGTGTCTGTTTTCATTTGAATTGCGTGTTGAATCTACACTGCCAGAGACTTAATTCAATCAATTTTGGTTATATAGCATCTGGTGACTCATAGCTCTGGAGGAGGGGCAATTTTATTTTGAGCTGGGTGGTAGAACCTAAGTTTACCTTGTGAGCTGGGAGCTGCGCTGGGCATTTTCAGACTTGGTTTGATTGGTAACTGCTGGCTTTGTAACAATTGTCTTGTTTTGAACTATGACAGGACTGTGGCCTCATGGATCACTGGCCACCGTTCTGTTCCTGCCTTGGTGCCTGGGATTGCTAATTATGCTGTAATACTAGTTCCTAGTTTTTAATAGCTTGGGATTATCATTGACCAGGACCTCTCTTTCAAACCTCAGGAAGTCATTTTATTGAAGACATGTTTCTTTTTCCTTTGGTAGTTCTGTGCTGTTCATTTTACCTGGATGTTTTTCCTCAATAAAACTGTTCTCTATTCTCTAATTACTACCTGCCTAAATTGTTGTAGAACAATTTACTCAAGCCTACCTAATAATCAATCTGAAGGCTCTAAACTTTACAGAAAACAACAATAAGAATCCTTTCCTGTGCAAACTGCTTTAATCGTGTTACCTCGCTTTTTCTCTATATCCAGTTTAAAATTCTGGTCCTGATGCACTGAGTTTTACATTCAGGTGTCCCTTTCTACTTCGCTTCCATTATTGTACCCTATGCTCCATTGAGACTATTAAGATCTCTAAATGATTGCCATTTACAAATATCATCTACTCGTGTGCAAGGTTAGACAACCATGAGGAAATATGCTTTGTATTACACCTCACCTTCCTTGTGGAACTCTCTTCCTGTCAATACTTGACTGGAATTATCCTATCTCAACTTTAGAACAACTTGAAGAGGTATTTATTCCTTAAGGACTATGGTGACCATACCATTATCAATCATGTGACCCCCCATCTGTGTATATTTGTGTTTTTCTTTTGTTAAATACTTTTAGGCTCTTAGTGTGAGAGTCTTCTTTCTTATTTTACTTGGCATTCTCTTCCCATCTTGATTTTAATTTTAAACCAATTTGCAATGCCTGCAGGAAAAGCAGCATATAAAGATAAATAAACCACAAACCATAATGCTTTAGGAGAAGGTCATTGTTCAGATTTTGCCAGAAAACTCCAACAGCTAAAATCTAAAGATGACCACCACCTCATAGATTTATACCTCCCAAATTATGCATTCAAGTCAGTTAAATAAAAAATATCTATATCTATATACCTCTATAGCACTTATTTTCAAACCAAATGGATGTCCCATAAGGCTGAAATGGACGTCCATATGCAAGGACTGTCCAAATACTAATTTTTCAACAGCTACACAGGGAACATCCAAGTGAACCAGGCGGCCCAATATGGATGTTCCCAGAATGAGTATTCCAGAGGCGTATCGAAGGTGGTGTTGTGATTTTTTCCTCCGAACATGATAATGTATAACAGGCTGATACCCAGGGGTGGGAATGTGAGAGTCCATATCTATACCTGATGTAAAAAAGACTAAATGATGCTGCAACTTGTCTATTGTGATCCATCTGTGTTGTTGCTGAGTAAAGGAGTTTGAAAAAGGATGATTGTGGTTTGTTTGCTTTCTCTGTAAGGTACCCACTTCTGGTAGTAGTTCTTCTTTAGGAAAATCAACTGCCTTTAAGGAGGAAATTAATGATGATCGAAGTAGTTTTGACTGATGCAAGCTCATCAATCCCTCCTGCAGGGGAAAAACCTTCATGGGATCAACTCCCACTGGCAGACAAATGGGAATGCCTTTCTCCTTAATTTCAATAGGCTCCAGAGTCTAATAGTCCTGCTACTAAGTGAGAGGGAGTGTTTTTATTCAAGGAAATCATATGCCTTTCAATTGGGCCTGTTGCAGTAGGCATGCTTATTACTGGATGATTTAATTTAGCTTCTCACTTCCCCATAGTACTTCACTTAAAACAACAGCACTGAGAAATGAGAGGTGATCCAAAAGTGGCCAGTTGAAGAGTCCTGGGCTGCTGAGGATCCACTGGAGTCCCACTGAGGCCCCTTTGACTACACCACAGGGGTCTGCAGGAATTTATCTCCCATGCTGGTCCACACAGATGACATTAGCAGGCCAGCAAGATAGTTCCAGGAGTAGACTCCTGCCCTGTTAGGCCTTCCAAGTGCCTTCAGCACTCTCTAGGCTTACTTACTCCTCTTTCTGCACCAGCCACAGGTGTCTGCAAGAATTTATCCCCCACACTGTCCCATGCAGATAACATCAGCAGGCAGCAAAATAGTCCCAGGGATAGTTTTACAGCCAATGACAGGTCTTAGTGGCACCTCCAACAATCTCCAGGCCCACTTACTTTTCTTTCTCCACCAGCCACAGGGATCTGCAGAAATTTGTCCCGTGCACTAACCTGCAGACATCAGCAGTCCATCAAGATAGCCCGTGGGTAGTCTCACAGCCACTGCTAGGTCTTCTTGAGTCTATCAACACTTTGCAGGCTCACTTGCCCCTCCTTTTCACAGATGTTCATTTTATGATTTTCTGAATTGGACATCCTTTTGAAAATGCCCTTTCATCATCTCTCTCTATCCATCTATCTATATAAATACATTCTTTTGAATGTTGCACTGCTAAATCTGTTGATAAAACATCAGCAAAACCCAATTGACAACAAACCTGACATAGCTATATTTGTTGGATGACTATATTTGGCTGTAGTAGTATATAAAAGTTTAGATGTAAGATCTATTACCTTTGATACAGTTGCCCAACGAAACATAGCATTGTCAGGTTTGTTGTCAAATGGGTGTTGCTGATGTCTTTAGCTTTGTTTTATTATTAAATGTGTGGTTACAGTTAAATTATAAGCTAGATACAATACGTTCTTTCCTCTGCTGGTTCTTTGTGATTGTTATTTTGATTTTTTTTTAGCTAAACCTTTATATAGAATTGCTTTCTATGCTTCCTAATACAAACGAGAAGTTGTTAAGCTATTGTAAAAATGAAGGAAAATCAATTTGCATGGCAGAGATGTTGCAATAGAAACAAAATTGTTTTGTGCTGCAGATGTGAATGTCTTATTAGTGACTCTAAAGGTACAATTAATCATTTCACAAACTTGAGAATCAGACCTTGGAAAAAAAAGATTATTTTTCTATTTCAGTTGAAAGAATTGTACTGAGCAATGGACCAGATTTGTGCAGCAAGGTCTTTTAACTATGTGCAGTCTATCATAAATTGAGATAGGTTCATCTAAATGAAATCAATAGATCTGGCATCTGGAACACGCGAGTATATCTATCTTCAAATGTATATAATCATCAGTACATTCTTACATTTTTTTTTACATAATTGTGAGAATAATAAAAAAAACAGAGAAAATGTAGAATACAGAAGCGGGAAAGGACTGTAAGGTCCACCTAGTCTGCCACTTTTTTTTCCTGGTGCAATGACATATGTTCAGTTGATCTCTGCCTTTCCCTTCACATCTATCTTAGGGATCCTCTGTACTTATCCTAATCTTTTTCTTAAATTCTGTTACGGGGTAAATATTCAACCTGTGGTGGTCAGTGACTTTTTTTTGCCTCCATTGGCTTTATGCCCAGATATTCAATGATGGGTTATATCTAGGCACTGGCATTGAATATCCCGGTATGTGCAGATGGCCAGCACTTATCCAGTTAAGGGCCAGTAAAGGGGGTCATGATTTTGATATACTATCAGTTTCAGCCCTTAACTGGATAAGTTCAACCTGGGCAAAGATAGGACTGTGTTTGTGCACTACAGTTTGTCCAGTTACCTTATTCAGTTAAATGCTGAATATTTATTTATTTAGATTTTGCTCACACCTTTTTCAGTAGTAGCTCAAGGTGAGTTATATTCAGGTACACTGGATATTTCTCTGTCCCAGGAGGGCTCACAATCTAAGTCTACCTGAGGCAATGGAAGGTTAAGTGACTTGCCCAAGATCACAAGGAGCAGCAGTGGGATTTGAACCGGCCACCTCTGGATTGCAAGACTGGTACTCTAACCACTAGGCCACTCAAGTGCCAACCTACCCTTATTTCCGCCCCTGGACTGCTAACAACATAGCCAGTTTCAGCATAGGCAGTTAGAGGAGAGAGGTTCAATGGCACTTTTTCATTAAATGTCACTGAATATCCTCAGATAGCCCTATACAAGCAATTTAATCAGGAAGAAACCTCTCTTGCCTGGTTAAATTGCTTTGAATATTAACCCTACTGTGTTGGTCTCTACCACCTCCACTGGAAGGTCATTCCTTCCATCTACCACCCTTAAGACTTTTTATCTAATGTTGCCCCTGAGTCTAAGCTCTTGGAACCTAATACTGTGACCTCTTTGTATTAAAATAAAATTTGCATCATGTGTATTTATATCTTTCAAATATTTTGGGGGCCCTTTTACTAAAGGGTTGCCGTGTGGCAACAGGTTTGCCATGCGGCAACCCAGAACTACCGTCAGCCTATCAGGGGAGCTGGCGGTAGTTACACCCCCATCGTGTACCATTTCCGGCGCTAGTAGAAATATTGAAAAAAATATATGTGCATCATATTTTAGGTAAATATGGTCTTCACACAAATTGGGGAAATAATAGCCTCAGTCTATTTCATACGTCTTTGATGTTGGAGAGTATGCACCAAAAGTGGCACATTTAGATATACATCTATTTTGTAGTTTGTTACTGTATTTGTGATATAGTTAACCTTTGTATTTTTGAAGCTGTAGATTAAAATCAGTTTTTAGCAGTATCAGGGCTATAGTCAAATATAGAGGTTAGCATTTCTTTCAAATATCTGCCACAATATTTAAACTGTCCATGTATATTCAGCACCGCTACATGCAGAAATGGTGACATATTCAATAACGACCAGCTCTAGCTATACAGGTGCGAGGGAATTCTATAAGTAGCACCCAAACTTGGAAGCCGATCAAAATTCAGCACTAAGCAATATTCTATAAAGAGCACACGCCTTATATAGAATAGAGCTTAGCGTGGATACTACACCTAACGTTTGGGTGCTGGATTTATGCCTGCTGAAAGCTGGTATAAATGCAGGCACTCAAGTTAGGCACAGTAAGGCAGTATTCTGTATTTCTGCACACAACTTTTTGGAATGCCCCTGACACGCTCATGGCCGTGCCTGTTTCGAGATATACATTATGGGAGTTAGGTGCCGTGCTTTATAGAATTAAAAAAAAACCATACATTGTGGAACACAGAAAAATAATTGAAAAAGCTGAAAAAGCTAAGTATTATGTTTGGAATAAGTTTTGATTTGCACGGAATGGAATGAATTGTGATTAAGAATAAGTTTAAAAGTAAAGTGAATAGGTTTAAAAATATAAAAAAAATATGAATGGGATTAATGAGGATTACGGTTTCCCCTCTATGAAAACGCTTGGCTCATGAAGAAAAGTATTAGCCATTTAAGAGGTGGATATGTTGATCTGAAGATCCTGTTATGACCATCTGATTATTTAAACTTGGATACATTAATATTAAATTGAACAGAGAAGTTGAGCGTTTGTATAATGAGCGCTTTATAGAATAGCACAATGGTTCAATTTTAATGAGTGCCAATTAACATCAATAATTGGTTGTTAGCACCCACTTATTGATGGTTCACAGCTCATTATTCAAAAATATTTGCATGTGTATCTCGGAAGCGCACCCAGTTTTGGAGGCCAGATACAGAATCCGGGGCATAGTGGCTGAATATTATGGATTATCTGTAGAGATAGGCAGAACACCTATGCTCCTCCCCCCTGCTCTGCCCTGGTACTAACTGGATAGTGCCAGGGCAATCTGTAAACATTTTCAGCTATACTCTCCATATAGGACTAGTTTCAGTAAATGGAGCTGAAAAACAGTGCCTAAAAATCCATATGCTCTGAGTTACACATGTTTATAGAATAGAGTTTAGAGCCGATTTCCAGAACAACTTCTTGGTGTGAGGATTTACACCAACTTAAATCTTTATAGAATAATGTTTAGCAAGATGCACACACATCCAGATTGTTGCCAATAATTGTTAATACCTAATTATTGGTGCTAATTGCTCATTAGCCGATTTAGTGGTCCACACATCTCAGGAAAGTGAGCAATTTTGTATGCATAAATTTGCACACCATTTCTAGAAACCAGGGGATAATGCCACTGAAAATTCACAGAAAGGCCTAGATAGGGCACTTTTCTGGGTATCGGCTGCCACTATGTGGATAAGTGATTTTGGATGGTGACCCACTTATTTCTTTGGACTTCATTCACACCTTTTCATTAGTAGCTCAAGGTGAATTACATTCAGGTACACTAGGTATTTCCTTATCCCTAGAGGGTTTACAATCTAATTTTGTACCTGAGGCAATGTAGGATGATATTACAGTAGATTTACATCTGTAACTGGTATGCAGTATAATATATATTAATCATATCTGCTGGGTTTGTAATTTATGGCAGTCATGAATGAATGAGAACAAATATTATACTTTTCAACACAATTTTCTACTGTTGATTTTGGAGGCATCATACTGATGTCTAGCTTTAAAATGAAGTATCAAGTTTGTTTGATGTCAGTTTTCTGAACTAAAATTTCCTTCATGGTTCAAAATTCAGTAATAAGATGTTGAGATTCATTCTCAAAATTATGCAACTTTTCATAGTGTTTGGGGGGGAAAATGTAGCATAAAAAGACTCATTATACAATTTTATTTCCAGTGCAGAAGCAGGTCACGCTGACATTTCACACCCACACACTAGATTGAATATGATGGGGAGTTCAAGATTCACACTCAAAACCCACTGTGTTGCAAAGTGATATGCTTAACCACTCATTTACTAAATAGAAAGTGATTTCTTTAATTCTCAGGCACACGAAGGGCAATTCCATAGCAAGACGCCTGAGGTTAGGCACCTCTTTTTGTGTGTATGTGTGCCAAAAATGTGTTTATGCACAAATGTATCCTAAGCACTTTTCTATAAGAGTGTGCAAAAATGCACACTGTATTCTGTCATGGGATTAGCAATCAAGAGAGAGAGAGAGAGAGAGAGAGAGAGAGAGAGAGAGAGAGAGAGAGAGAGAAAGAACTCCTTATTCAACTACTCATACATATCACTGGCAACCTCTTCCATATTTAAGGGCCTCTTACCAAACCACACTAGCAATTCCTAGCACAGCAATGGGCTTTGTCGGCATTGCTGCGCGGGAATCGCTAGCACAGTTTGCTAAAAGAAACCCTAAATGAACAATTCTAGATTATTATAAGTTTTTATTTATGTAATTTACACTATTTACAATGAAGCAAAAATAATACTTGTACAGTAATTAATAATTTATTTATTTTTGTTACATTTGTACCCCATCCTGGCAGGCAATGGAAGGGTAAGTGACTTGCCCAGAGTCACAAGGAGCTGCCTGTGCGTGGAATTGAACTCACTTCCTCAAGACCAAAGTCCACCACCCTAAAGTCCACCACCCTAACCACTAGGCCACTCTTCCACTCACAAAGTAGAAGAAAATAAAATAGTGATAATCAATTCCTAAATTACTGATTCACTCAAGTCCACAAGTACAGGTTCCAAGAGTTAAAATTGGAGGATATTAAGGAATACTCAAACGACAAAAGATTTAGGGCCTCTTTTACAAAGCTACGCTACCGATTCTCGTTGCAGCAAATGAGAAAAAGCCCATTCAGTTCCTATGGGCTTCTTCCTATTTGCCACATGGGAATCGTTAGTGCAGTTTTGTAAAGGAGCCCTAGAAAATAGCGCTAACACTAAAGCACAGAAATTATATTTTCATTTGCTAGGCTAGATATACTCAGGGGTTCCATCCATTTCTGGGAGGAATTCCACAATAAGTTGTTTAGTGGTTAGAAAAGCAGTAAGGCGAGATGGATCAAAGAAAACTACATTCTTTTTAATCTTACGTGATGAGTTTGGGCGACATACCTTAGCTGTGGGATACTGTTAATACTGTTTAATGTTTTTAATTTGATATGCTCATCTTCCAGTGCATTTTTATCTGTCTCTGTGGTATCCCAGGGATGAATTTTGGCTTCCATATTGCTCAATATTTTTCTTTAACTACTCCTGACTCTTGCATAATCTCACAACTTCACTATGCACGTATATCCTGATGATATCAAAGTATTATGTAAATTAGACTCTGCTAACTTTCAAGATATCTCTCATATTAATAGGATAGCTCAAATCACAGACTGTATTGGGGAAAATAGACTTATCATAAACCCCAACAAATCTAAGGTTCTTCTTGTTGCCAGTTAAGACAAGCCTTGGAAAACCTATTTTTCTCTGTAATACCTTGGTCCCATTGGTCCCCACTACAAAAATGCTTGGAATGGTTGTGGACAGTGCTCTCATGTTTACATTTCAGGTTTCTCAAGTACTGCAACACTAATTCTATAACTTGCAATTAATTTGCTGTATAAAATCTTTACTTCAATAATCTGCTTTTACGATTTTGATCCATTCATTGGTATTAAGAACATAAGAGTAGCCATACTGTATCAGACCAATGGTCCATCTAGCTCAGTATCCTGTTTTACAAACAGTGGCCAAGCTAGGTCACAAGTACCTGGCAGAAACCCAATTAGCAGCAACATTCCATGCTACCAAACCCGGGGCAAGCAGTTGCCCATGTCTGTCTTAATAGCAGACTATGGACTTTTCCTCCAGGAATTTATCCAAACTTATTTTAAACCCAGATATGCTAACCGCTGTTACCACATCCTCCAGCAAAGAGTTCCAGAGCTTAACTATTTGTTGAGTGAAAAAATATTTCCTCCTATTTGTTTTTAAAGTATTTCTATATAACTTCCTTGAGTATCCCTTAGTCTTTGTACTTTTGGAATGAGTAAAAAAAATTGATTTACTTCTACTCATTCTACACCATTCAAGATTTTGAAGACCTCAATCATATCTCCCCTCACCCATCTCTTTTCAAAGCTGAAGAACCCTAACCTCTTTAGCCTTTCCTCATACGACAGGAGTTCCATCCCCTTTATCATTTTGGCTGCTCTCTTTTGAACCTTTTCTAGTTCTGCAATATCTTTTTTGAGATACGGCAAACAGAACTGAGTGCAATACCCAAGGTGTGGTCACACCATGGAGCGATACAAAGACATTATAGTATTTTTGGTCTTATTCACCATCCCTTTTCTAATAATTCCTAGCATCATGTTTGCTTTTTTGGCCACCACTGCACACTGAGCAGAAAATGTCAGCATATTATCTACAATGACACCTAGAGTTTTTTTTTTGAGTGCTGACCCTTAAGGTGGACTCTATCATCTGGTACCTATGATTCGGATTATGCTTTCCAATGTGTATCACTTTGCATTTGTCCACATTAAATTTCACCTACCATTTGGATCCCCAGTCTAAAAATTTCCTAAGTTCTTCCTGCAATATTTCATATTCCACACATGTTTTAACAACCTTGAATAGTTTTGTATCATCTGCAAAGTTAATCACCTCAATCTTTGTTCCGATTTCCATATCATTTATAAATATGTTAAATAGCACCGGTCCCAATACAGATCCCTGTGGCATTTCACTGTTCACCCTCCTCCAATGAGAGAAATGACCATTTAACCCTACTCTCTGTTTTCTGTCCAATAACCAATTCCTAATCCACATCAGAGCCTTGCCTCTTATCTCATGACATTTTAATTTTCTCAAGAGTCTCTCATGAGGAACTTTATCAAAAGCTTTCTGAAAATCTAGAAATACTACATCAGCTGGCCCATCTTAACCCACATGTTTATTCATGCCTTCAAAAAAATGAAGCAAATTGGTGAGGAAAGACTTCCCTTGGTTGAACAAATGCTGACTGTGTCCCATGTCCCATTAAACCATGTTTGTCTAAGTGTTCTGTAATTTTACTCTTTATAATAGTTTCAACTATTTTGCCCCGCACTGACGTCAGGTTTACCAGTTTGTAATTTGTGGCACCAACATCAGGCTTACTGGTCTGTAATTTCCTGGATCGCCCCTAGAACCATTTTTAAAAATTGCTGTCTCATTGTCCACCCTCCAATCTTCAGGTACTATACAAGATTTTAATGACAGGTTACATATTGCTAACAGCAGATCAGCAATTTCATGCTTGAGTTCTTTGAGTACCCTTGGATGTATGCCATCCAGACCAGGTGATTTGCTACTCTTTAATTTGCCAAAATTGGCTCAATATATCTTCCAGGTTTACTAAGATTTCTTTCAGTTCCTCTGCAACATCATCCTTGAAAACCATTTCCGATACAGGCATCTTCTTCGTAAAGACAGAAGCAAAGAATTAATTCAGTTTCTCCGCTATGGCCTTGTCCTGCCCAAGTGCCCCTTTTTGCTCCTTCATTATCTAACAGTCCCATGGACCCTTACAGGTTTTATGCTTCTCATGTACCTGAAAAAGTTGTTACTGTGAGTTTTAGCCTCTGCAGCAAGTTTCTTTTCACATTTTCATTAGCCTTCTTTATTAATAGTTTACATCTGACTTGCCAGTGCTTATGTTATTTCTTATTTTCTTCATTTGGGTCCTTTTTTTCATTCTTTGAAGGACAATCTTTTGGCTGTAATAGCCTATTTTACTTCACCTTTTAACCATCCTGAGTAGTGTAGAATGAGTAGACGTACTCAACAAATAGTTAAGCTCTGGAACTCTCTGCCAGAGGATGTGGTAACAGCAGTTAGCGTATTGTGATTTAAAAAAGGTTTGGACAGATTCCTGGAAGAAAAGTCCATAGTCTGCTATTGAGACAGACATGGGAAGCAACTACTTGCCCTGGGATTTATAGTATAGAGTGTTAGCATGATTTGGGTGTCTGCCAGGTACTTGTGACCTAGCTTGGCCACTGTTTGGAAAACAGGATACTGGACCAGATGGATCATTGGTTTGACCCAGTATGGCTACTCTTATGTTCTTATTTAACATCATCTGTGAGTTGGAAGTGCACATGGAGGAGTCTGTAATGGAAGGCTGAGCAGAGTCAGGTTAGGTTGTGCAACAAACACATTTCCTCCACTTTTAATATGCAGGCACTAACAGTGACTCAGAGGCTGAGGCGGGACCCAGCAGCCAACATTCCAGCCATCCACATGCTGAGGAGGAGGTGGATGTGGCAACGGTGGCAGATGGGGAGGCACAGGAGGCTAGTGGTGGCAAAGAGGTAGCACAGGAGAGACCTGTAGGGGAAGAACCAGAGGAGCCATCAGATGGGGACACCCCCCACCACCACCAGCAGAATTTGCAGATGGGGCCAGGAACAGAGAGATTGATGAGGGTGCTGAGGAGCCACAGGCCACCAGGAGAGGGGGAGTTACTACTACTATTACTACTTATCATTTCTATAGCACTACAAGGCATGCTCAGCGCTGTACACCATACACAAAAAAGACAGTCCCTGCTCAAAGAGCTTACAATCTAGATAAGA
Source organism: Microcaecilia unicolor (assembly GCF_901765095.1). Taxonomy (NCBI): domain Eukaryota; kingdom Metazoa; phylum Chordata; class Amphibia; order Gymnophiona; family Siphonopidae; genus Microcaecilia; species Microcaecilia unicolor. The sequence goes on from NC_044032.1 coordinate 595,291,423, forward strand.
CAGACAGGCAGACAGACAGAATAATTAAGGGTAAGGGAATAAAGAGGTAAGGATAAAAGGAAAGGGCAAGTGAGTAGTGGTTAGGAGTCAAAAGCAGTGGTAAAGAGGTGGGCTTTAAGTTTGGACTTGAAAACGGCCAAAGAGGGGGCAAGATGTACATGCTAAGGAAGTCTATTCCAGGCGTGAGGTGCAGCAAGATAAAAGGAACGGAGTCTGGAATTAGCAGTAGAGGAGAAGGGGACAGATAAGAGAGATTTATCAACAGAACGGAGTACCCGAGGGGGGGCGTAGGGAGAGACAAGAGTGGAGAGGTACTGGGGAGTGGCAGAGTGAATGCACTTATAGGTCAATAAGAGAAGTTTGAATTGAATGCGGAAACGGATAGGGAGCCAGTGAAGTGACTTAAGGAGAGGGCTAATGCCAAGTTCACTGCCAAGGTGGCAGATGATACAGCTGACAGCTAGACTTCTTGTCAAGAACCAATGGCGCAGAAAATTGGAGATCATGCATTGGGGGGTCCAGGCACAGGAGGCTGCAACAGAGCAGCTGTAGTGCATGAGGGAGGAGCACCGTCAGGCTCATGAAAATCTATGGTGCCAGCTGCTGGGGATTTGGCAGGATCTGTGAACTTATGCAGCAGCTCTTTCTCCAAAACCACTTCTTCTAGCTCTCCACTCTCCAAATCTACAAAATTGTAATTGGATCAAAAGGCAGGTTAGGTCTTACCCTAAACACTTTTAAGGGAGTTCTAATTCTGTATGTTTTTCTTCCCAGCAGTAGGAAATTGTTTTGCTATCCATTAAGGGCTGGAGACATTTAACGTGACAGACTACCCATGTCACACCCACATCATGCCTACAAAATCCCTCTCTGGGAATGTTCAGTTCTAGACATACTGACATTTTACATAGCTTTTCTCTGAATATATGCTTTGGACGTTTATCTTCGAGAAAAGTGTCCCTCTCCCTTTTGTGCCATTTTTTGGATTTATTTCTGTTTTGAAAATTAGTCCTATAGCAATCCATGGAATTTTATGAGCCCCATAATCAAGCAGGAAAAACATCTAGATTTTCTATTTGATTATGGATGTGAGATAGATGTTTTTACACTGAAAATGTCAAAAATAATTAGCCATTTTGCAAAGTGAAAGATCCACATTTTGAATGACAAAAAAAACAACAAAAAAACAAGGACATGAATGTCTGTCTGGCATCATTTTTGAAGCCTTGGACTCACAGACCTTCCTGCAGAACAGAGTGGTAATCCACTGATTAGTACAGTGACCTGTAAACCAACATGCACAGGTTCAAGCCCCATTATCACTTTTTTTTTTAAATGTGATCCCTCCAGGACCTGAAAAATATCTACTGTACCTGAATGTATACCACTTCAGTAGCCTTTAGGCTTGCAGGTGCTTTATATATTTAGGTATAGTAGGTATGTTTCTGTTTCTGGAAGGCTCAGAACTATTGTTATTATTTTATTCAGAACTTTTAGAATAATTACAAAGTAATTACAAGAAAATTGCATCAAGAAAAACAAAACAATACATATCTCAAAGTTTACAAGCCCACATCATGGGGAATTGCAAGTGCCTAATAAAATTAAAATAAAAAAAATAATAACATAACATATCTAACAAAAGACAAACTCAAAGATACTGCAGCAGAGCCAAATATTAATAAAACCCTTTATGTAGAAACCGCCATTAACTACAAGGAACAGTACTAAGATCTTCATTTGAAACTATATAATTTTCCAAGTGCAGTGTGTCCAAAAGTATATAAGAATTGCCACCATGTGTTACCACTGATAGTAAAAACCAGGAAAATGTACTCATGCAGACAAATCTATGTTGCACTTTCAGGCTTATTTTCGAAAGAGAAGGGCGCCTATCTTTTGACACAAATCAGGAGATGGGTGTCCTTCTCTCAGGGTTACCCAAATCAGCATAATTGAAAGCCAATTTTGGGTGTCCCCAACTGCTTCCCGTTGCGGGGACGACCAAGGTTCCCGGGGGGTGTGTCGGAGGCGTAGCGAAGGCGGTACTGGGGCATGCCTTACTTGATCCATTTTTCTTACGACTAAGCCTCAAAGACGTGCCTGAACTGACCAGATGACCACTGGAGGGAATCGGGGATGACCTCCCCTGACTCCCCCAGTGGTCACTAACCCCCTCCCACCCTGAAAAAAACAACTTTAAAAACTTTTTTTGCCAGCCTGAAATGTCATACTCAGGTCCATTGCAGCAGTATGCAGGTCCCTGGGGGGGGGGGGGGGGGGGAGGTATGTGTGTGTCAGTGGAGGCATAGCAGAGGCATAGCGAAGGCGCGGACATCCTTCTTTCAAACATTTTGGACATCCTGAACTGCCCCACACAGGGATGGCCACATTTCAAGAGCAAGGAGTGGCCTAGTGGTTAGCACACTGGTCTTGTAATCCAGAGGTGGCCAGTTCAAATCCCACTGCTGCTGCTTGTGATCCAAAATCCAAATAAATAAAAAGGATGTCAGAGGCATAGCAAAGGCATGGGCATCCTTCTCACAGAAACATCTACACTTTGAACTTCACAGGGACAGAACCACAGCAAAGGACGTCCTTCACCCATACTCTAAAAACAAAAAAAAAATGTCCCTGATGAGCACTTGGATGTTTTCACCTGGACTTGTGTTTTTCTAAGGTTGTAGATGGCAATTTATTTAAGGTTGTAGACGGCTATTATACGCGCAGCTTGTCTGCATGTATGAAGCCATCTTTGGCATGCGCAGAGCAGCCACACATAATGCTTGGCTGCTCTGCACTGGCTTCCCCTCCTTAGGAAGGAAATCATGTACAAATTTGCTAACAGAGAGCAGCTCATTTGCAAGCGATTTCCTTCATGCATGCCAGTTCCTTTCCAAATCTCTAAGGGATTGGTAAGGGAAGGGCTTTTTCTGTTCAGTTAGTGCATCTGGCTGAAGATAAGGGAGCTATGTACCTGGGAGCAATTTTGTGAAGTCCACTGCAGTGCCCCCTAGGGTGCCCGGTTGGTGTCCTGGCATGTCAGGGGGACCAGTGCACTATGAATGCTGGCTCCTCCCACGACCAAATGGCTTGGATTTGGTCATTTCTGAGATGGGCATCCTCGCTTTCCATTATCGCTGAAAATCAGAAACGACCAAGTCCTGGGGACGACCATCTCTAAGGTCGACCTAAATTTGCTGATTTGGGCGTCCTTGACCGTATTATCGAAACGAAAGATGGACGCCCATCTTGTTTCAATAACACGGGTTTCCCCGCCCCTTGCTGGAGCCATCCTGCAAGGACATCCCCAGGAAAACTTGGGCATCCCTTTTGATTATGCCCTTCCATGTGTCTCAATAAAGTTTTTCTTTCAGTGATGTCAGACGTGTATCCACATCCGGACTGACCTCACTGTTTTTGGAGCCTTTATAAGTACCACAGTAGTGGAGTTTTAACTAGGCTGGCTGCAGTTGTGGGAGAGACAGACTTAACCCGAGTCCCTGAAGAAAGCTGATCTGAAACCCGTGGTGTCGGGTGTCTCACAGAGATGACTGGTTGTTTTGCACTGCAGTGCAAACTACTTTTGCGTGTTTTACAGTTTGTAAGTCTGTGAAGCAGATTTGCTCTAAACTGCTACGACCCATGAGGAAGGCTCTGTGCCAAAACATGGCCCATGTAGGGTCTTGGAGTCTGCTTCTTGGCAAATACACTCTTTAATATTTTTACTACTTGCTTGCCCTGGGCATTTGGAACTTGCTTCACTCTCACCCCTGTTGTTGTTGCCAAGTTCTCTTACTGACATTCCCAAAACAAAACATAGCTATTTTTGTGCAACAGATAGCAAACAACGGACAACAAAAAACAGTTTTTTAAAAATGGTGCTCGAACCATGCTGTCCAAGATCTTCATATTCCATGGAAGCGGTGCAAAGAAAAGCTACAAGAATGGTATGGGAATTGCGTTACAAAACGTATGAGGAGAGACTTGTTGACCTGAACATGTATACCCTGGAGGAAAGGAGAAACAGGGGTGATATGATACAGACGTTCAAATATTTGAAAGGTATTAATCCGCAAATGAACCTTTTCCGGAGAAGGGAAGGCGGTAGAACTAGAGGACATGAAATGAGATTGAAGGGGGGCAGACTCAAGAAAAATGTCAGGAAGTATTTCTTCATGGAAAGAGTAGTGGATGCTTGGAATGCCCTCCCACGGGAGGTGGTGGAGAGGAAAACGGTAACGGAATTCAAACATGCGTGGGATAAACATAAAGGAATCCTGTTCAGAAGGAATGGATCCTCAGGAGCTTAGCCAAGATTGGGTGGCAGAGCCGGTGGTGGGAGGCGGGGCTGGTGGTTGGGAGGCAGGGATAGTGCTGGGCAGACTTATACGGTCTGTGCCAGAGCCGGTGGTGGGAGGTGGGACTGGTGGTTGGGAGGCGGGGATAGTGCTGGGCAGACTTATATGGTCTGTGCCCTGAAGAGGACAGGTGCAAATCAAGGTAGGGTATACACAAAAAGTAGCACATATGAGTTTCTCTTGTTGGGCAGACTAGATGGACCGTGGAGGTATTTTTCTGCCGTCATCTACTATGTATATGTTACTATCTATTCTACTGAAGCCACATCTGCTGGCTCAGAACTAATATCCACTTCTTTCATTGTTCTCTCTCCTTTTCTTCTTGTTATACAAACAAGTTTGCCTGAGAGAGTTTTCAGTTCCACCTTCACCTTTGGTTGCCAGAGTAGCTGATGAGATTTCCTGATCACCTACAAAAGGAGGGGACCAAAGACTACATTTCCCAAGAGACTGGAGCCCTCCCATTGTTGCATGTTTTGCCTAGCTTTGCCCTTTCTATAGAAACAGAAAAACTAAGACAGATAAAGACCATATGGCTTTCCAGTCTGCCTATCCATGCTACCTACTCTCCTTTTCATACTCTTAGAGATCCTATGTATTTGTCCCAAGCTTTCTTAAATCCAGATATGCCCTGAGGATTAGGTCTGCTCTTCCTATAGGGAATTTCTCACTCACTGAGAAGGCTAGGGCTTTTCAGCTTGGAGAAGAGACGGCTGAGGGGAGATATGATAGAAGTGTATAAAATAATGAGTGGAATGGATCGGGTGGATGTGAAGCGACTGTTCACGCTATCCAAAAATACTAGGACTAGAGGGCATGAGTTGAAGCTACAGTGTGGTAAATTTAAAACGAATCGGAGAAAATTTTTCTTCACCCAACGTGTAATTAGACTCTGGAATTCATTGACGGAGAACGTAGTACGGGCGGTTAGCTTGACGGAGTTTAAAAAGGGGTTAGATAGATTCCTAAAGGACAAGTCCATAGACCGCTATTAAATGGACTGGAAAAATTCCTCATTTTTAGGTATAACTTGTCTGGAATGTTTTTACGTTTGGGGAGCGTGCCAGGTGCCCTTGACCTGGATTGGCCACTGTCGGTGACAGGATGCTGGGCTAGATGGACCTTTGGTCTTTCCCAGTATGGCACTACTTATGTACTTATGTACTTATGTACTTGGCTTGGCTGCATGTTCTCTAGATAAGGGTCAACGTCTAAGTTTTCCATGTCTTCTTCTCCTAGGCTCTGGATGCTTCTTGGGGTTTCCTAAAAGTTGGATCCTAGTTCTTGACGAACTATGCTGGTTATAGTAGGAACAGCAAACAAGTACGTATGTATGTTACAAAATACTATGATTTATATGTGTTCTTGCTAACATCTAGGTGCAGGCTAGGGATGGTATAAATGATCACACCTTAAATTAAAGCATGCTTCTGGCCAGTTAAGTCATCGCACCTTAAATTAAAACATGTTTCTTGTAGTTGCCGTGTGCTAACTGATTAGTGCATGATTAGCACGTGGGCCCTTACCGGCTACAAAATGGGTGGCGGTAAGGGCCCACACACTAATGGCAACATTAGTGCATAGCCATTACTGCTGAAAATAGAAAATTGGCCATTTTCCAACCACAGCAAAAAGTGACTTTAGCACGCAGGAAAGACCTGCGTAAGGGTGCATTAAGATCACTTGTAGCCACAGCTTTGTAAAAGAGCCCCTTTGTAAAATAGGCTTAAAATAGGTGTATTTTTAATAGACACCCTATTATAAAATTACCTCCACATGCATAATAAATAGCAGGACAGAAAGTAGTTACATACTTTGTCATTGAAAATTGGTGCAATTTACACATCTACCTGCTGTACATTTTAGGTGGCCTGGTACAAGATTACCCTGTTAAATAATCACTGAGCTAGCTAGATCCTTTACTTTCAGCTTAAAAGGCTGCACAGATGCATGAATGATGCATTATGCTTTCAGCAAGAATGAGTTCAGTGAATCCAGTTTGAGTAAAATAATGTACTTGCAAAAAATCTGCAAGTTACTGAATTTTTGGAATGCTTTCCCAAATAACATCAGCAGCCCATCATGTCTTGATAATGCATCACCAAACAAATGAAGACTATTTAATACACATAAACGTTGACAGTTACAGTAGAAAGAAAAACAGTTTTCTGAAGCAAAATATATTTCTTAAAATTAAATGCATGTTCATTATAAATCTAATTGGCGTTTCAGCTAACTGTTGTAAGTCAATAAGCTTCTGTTGTTAAAAAAGTGGACAAAAATGATTTAAAAAAAAGAGTCCATATACACATTTTAATATTACTACTACTACTACTTAACATTTCTAGAGCACTACTAGGGTTACGCAGCACTGTACAGTTTAACAAAGAAGGACAGCCCCTGCTCAAAGAGCTTACAATCTAAAGGACGAAATGTCAAGTTGTGGCAGTCTAGATTTCCTGAGTAGAAGTATGGTGGTTAGGTGCTGAAGGCGACATTGAAGAGGTGGGCTTTGAGCAAGGATTTGAAGATGGGCAGGGAGGGAGCCTGGCGTATGGGCTCAGGGAGTTTATTCCAAGCATGGGGTGAAGCGAGGCAGAAAGGGCGGAGCCTGGAGTTGGCGGTGGAGGAGAAGGGTACTGCAAGGAGGGATTTGTCTTGAGAACGGAGGTTGCGGGTAGGAACATAAGGGGAGATGAGGGTAGAGAGGTAGGGAGGGGCTGCAGATCGAGTGCATTTGAAGGTTAGTAGGAGAAGCTTGAACTGTATGCGGTACCTGATTGGAAGCCAATGAAGTGACTTGAGTAGAGGAGTAATATGAGTATATCGGTCTAGGCAGAAGATAAGATGCGCAGCAGAGTTCTGAACGGATTGAAGGGGGGATAGATGGGTAAGTGGGAGGCCAGTGAGGAGTAGGTTGCAGTAGTCAAGGCGAGAGGTAATGAGAGAGTGGATGAGAGTTCGGGTGGTGTGCTCAGAGAGGAATGGGTGAATTTTGCTAATGTTGTATTTGTGGTTTATTTCCATAGCTTAATCTTTAAGAAAAAATATAAGTAACATTTTATATTAGAGATTAGATTTTAAAAGGGAACGTGATTTTTTCTTGACAATTTCAGTTTTGGGTATGGTTTCATTTTATAGAGGACTCCAGTTAAAATCTAAATATTCCATTCTCAAAATTGTATTTTATATATATATATATATATATATATATATATATATATATATATATATATAATAATAATAATAATAATAAACTAAATGTAATGTCAATCAAGATACCACCATTAGAATATTTGAACAAAAGTTGCCGATTTTTCTTAGCAGTCTCTAAGACGTGGTCCAAATATCAGACATATTGCCATGTTTGCCCTTTGAAACATCCAGGAATCTACTACAAATCATAAATATTTGCACTTTGTAAACATTTTCAATTGCATTCCCTATCCCAGCTAAGGGGTCCTTTTACTAAGTGACAGTAAAAGGACCCCTGCAGTGCCATCAACACATGGGTTTGCAGCGTGCCAAGGCCCCCTTTTACCACTGCCGGTAAAGGGCATTTTTGTTTTAAAGAAGGAAATGGCATGTGATAAGTTTGACACTTGCCGCACAGCCATTTCCAGGAGAAGTCCTTACCGCCTCCTATTTAGGAGGTGGTAGGGGCTCTGTGGTAACCAGGCAGCACCGATTACTGCTGGGCATGCCCCTGGTACTAGAAAATACAAAAATATACTGCAAGTCACTTTATGGCCCTAAAATCATGCTAAAATAAAAGCTGAAATTATTTTACCAGCTGGGAGCATCTGACTGCCAAGCTACAGCCCAATGCTACTGATTGTGACCTCCAGGTTTCCCCCTCTAAAATAGAACCCCCGCTAAGTAGATCCTCTGATCCAGACCCTTCCAGATCCAAACCCCACAAAGTAGAGCACCTGATCTCCCCCCCCCCCAGAATTAGCGCCCCCCCCATGATGCCCCTTTTATGGAAAGATGACCCCCTAACATACTACTGCAAGACTATAACTAGGGGCTACTAGTACCATTTTGGATCCCTGCACCAGCAGGACAGGAGCATCTGAGGATTCTACCTGCGTACCCCCTATTCACCGTGGGTATTTGAAACTGTGGGTGACAGGGAGTCATTGGAGTGCAGAGGTGGAGATGGATCTTCTGAACTTAGGGGTGACCCTTCAGGGTGGGGGGGCATATGGGGAATTGTATTAGAAGGCGTGTATAGGAAGCTTGGAAAGGTTAAGAAATAGACATTGTAAGTAATACTGTAATTGCCTATTGCTCATGTTTGATCTATTCTTACTGTACACCATCTTGAGTGAATTCATTAAAAAAGGTGGTAAATAAATCCGAATAAATAAGTCTCCCAGGCAGCAAGCACAACCTCCACATATTTGAAAACCGCCAGCAGCTGCAGCACACAGCAAGGCAAGGCAATAGAGTCCACTGCTAGTCACTGTCCCAGGCTGCTGTCAGCTTCAGGGCTACTCCAGCTGCTGGTAGCTCTCCTCTCCCTCCCTTCCTCCTGCTCTCCGTGACCTGTTGGTGTTGTTAAGATGCCTTGATCTCTATGATTGAAAGGAGCTGCTTTGGGACCTCAGTCTTCCCTCTAACACATCCTGCCCACACAGAACATGAAGTTGCATCAGAGGAAATCAAGGCATCTTAGCAGCTTCAGCAGGCCACAGGGTGTGGAAGGAAGGGAGAGATGCTTGGGGGAGGGAAAAAAGGGGAGAAATGCTGGACATGTGGGTGAGAGGAAGGGAGAGAGAGGTGCTTGACCCAGGAAGGGAGATCTAAGTGCTTCTCTGCTGGAATGGGAGGGGGGAAAGATACACAGACAGATAGGAAGAGGTGCTGGATGGGAACGGGGAGGGATAGATGCTGGACTAGCTTGGGGGAGGGGAGAGAAAGAGAGAGAGAGAGAGAGAGAGACTGGAGGAGGGAAAGAGAGGGGAAAGACACTGGATACTCTGGATGGAAGCATACAGAACTGTGGGGGGAGGGAGGGAGAGAGGTACTGGCCCCAGGGTAGGGGGTACACGAAAAAGGGAATAGAGATGGAAGAACAGGGAAACAGAGAAGAGATGCTAGGCATGAAGGAAGCATAGGGACAGGGAGACAGAAACGAGATGCTAGTTAAGGAAAGAGTAAGGATAGGGACACAGGGTCAATGCTGATTACAGGGAGAGATAGAGGGAAACAGAGGGGGAAATAGAAACATGATGGCAGATAAAGGCCAAATGACCCATCCAGTCTGCCCATCCTCTGTAACCCCTAACTCTTCCTTTTCCTATGCAATCCCACATGCTTATCCCATGCCTTTTTAAATTTTGACACAGTCCTCAACTCCACAACCTCCAACGGGAGGCCATTCCATGCTTCCACTACTCTTTCTGTGAAATTCTTTCTTAGATTACTCCTAAGCCCATTCTCTCTTAACTTCATCATATGCCCCCTTGTTCCAGAGCTTTCCTTCAGTTGAAAAAGGCTCACTTCTTGTACATTAATGCCCTTGAGAAATTTAAACGTCTCTATCATATCTCCTCTCTCCCTCCCAGTGTATACATGTTGAGATTCATAAGCCTGTCCCTATATTTTTTGTGTTCTAGACCACTTACTAATTTTGTAGCTGCCCTCTGGATCAACTTCATCCTGTTTAAATCTTTTAGTAGGTGTGATCTCCAGAACTGCACACAGTACTCTAAATGGGCCTCACCAGAGACACACAATGGCACTATCACCTCCTTTTTCCTGCTGGCCATCCCTCTTTTTATGCACCCAAGCATCCTTCTGGCTTTGACAGTCGCTTTTTCTACCTGTTTGGAAGCTTTAAGGTCATCAGACACAATCACCCCTAAGTCCCGCTCTTCCTTCATACACTGAAGCACTTCACCCCTTATACTGTACCGTTCCCTTGGATTCTTGCGACCCAAGTGCATGACCCTGCATTTTTTAGCATTAAATCTTAGTTGCCAAATATCCATACCTTCAGCTTCGCTAGGTCCTTCCTCATGTCATTCACACCCTCCAGGGTGTCCACTCTATTGCAGAGTTTGGTATCATGTGCAGAGACAAACCTTACCAGACAACCCTTCCACAATATCGCTCACAAAGACTTTAAAAAGAGCCGTCCAAGGACCGATCCCTGTGGTACTCCACTGACAACATCCCTTTCTTCAGAGCAAGCTCCATTTACCACTACCCTCTGTCTCCTTCTATTCAACCAATTTTTAACCCATTCGGTTACTCTAGGACCCATACCGAGGGCACTCAATTTATTTATCAGTCACCTGTGCGGAACCGTGTCAAAGGTTTTGCTGAAATCCAAGTATACCACATCAAGCGTCCCTCCCACGTCCAACTGTTTGGTCACCCAGTCAAAGAAGTATTAATACTGTTGTGCAATAAAGCTGAGTGAGATGCAACCAAGGAGGTGATAGGAACCATAATTGTTAGACCATCAGTGTAACTATAAAAATAAACCTCCAGCTTCTCTAAAGCATAATCTAGTGAATATAAATAGACATTAAAAAGGAGTGGAGATAGTGGGGAGCCTTGGGGACCTCCACTTCTCTGATAGGTTGCCATCCAATTATACTCTGTAATATCAAGATTTTAAAAAACCAGAGAGTCAGTTGTAAACTATCCCTGTAATTCCTATACTTTCCAAGATATGAAGAAAAATTTCATGATCCACTAAGTCAAATGCGCTAGATAGGTCAAACTGCAGCAGCAATGGCTTCTTATCTTCACATAAATGTTTGCAAATGCTATCTGTTAAGGAACCAATAACGGTCTTGGTGCAGAAGTTTGACCTAAACCTGGATTGTGGAAAATGCAAAGCGGTATGGTGATCTAAATAATCACATAGTTGATATAGCACCACTCCCTGAACAAAAAAAGTGGAATAGAAGCTATTGGCCTGTAGTTTAAAGTTTGATAACTAGGCTCGTTGTTATTCTTCATAATAGGGGTAACAATGATTTCTCCTAAATCTAGGGGGAAATCCACCAATTCTAAAGAGTTTGTAACCAATTCAATAAAGAGGAATATTCCCTCTACGCTCTGTCAGCAGGAATTATTCCAGAACTGGAAGTAACAAATTCCCAGTCTAGATTGTTAAACTTAAAGTGGTCCCTATATTTTAGAACTGAAATATTCAGCCAAATTTGAAGCCGAGGGTCTTTTAATGATCTTTGGGTTGGTACATAATTCTGTGTCAGTAAGATCAGTAAGGGGTCCTTTTACTAAGCTGTGGTAAAAAGTGGCTTGGAGTAGTGTAGGCGCAGTTTTTGGGCGTGCACAGAAATATTTTTCAGCATAAGTACCAAAAATGCCTTTTTTCTCCCCAAAATGTATGTGCGGCAAAATCGAAATTGCTGCGCGTCCATTTTGGGTGTCTGACCTTACCGCCAGCCATAGACCTAGTGGTAAGGAATCTGCGCAGTAACAACCTACACGCATCAGATGCCACCTGGTGCGCATCCGCTAGATGCGCCAGAAAAGAAAAAATATTTTTCAGACGCGCGTAGTGGATGCGCATCAAAAATAAAATTACCGCAAAAGCCACGTGGTAGTCGGGTGGTAAGTCCATTTTGGCACACGTTGGGCACACATAGATGCTTATGCAGCTTAGTAAAAGGAGCCCTAAGTGTTTTGAACAGTAATTTTATGTCTAGGGAGTTTCCATGAACTAATTTGGATTAATAAGCCTTCCTTATTCAGTTCCAACAGTATCTTATATTCTTTATTCACCGTTCTCCACTTTATTTTGTTCTCACTAGATGGTGTTTATACCATAATCTTTCTGCTGACCTACATTTCTGTTTTAAAGCAAGCAGCTCTGGGTCAAACCATTTGTCTGATGGTGTAACTATTCTAGTTCTAGAATTATAGGGAGCTAAATTTTCTAAAATCTCTTTACTAAGATTAGAGCAATCATTAATAAAGTCTCAGGACTCCCAAGAAACACTTTTCTTATCAAACTGAGACCAAAAAGCTATATGATCAATTGCTCCTCTGGAAAGATATGAAGTTATTTGAGAGTTCCTTGCTTTCCCTGATTGTCTCCAATCTATATTAAATTGATATAAAAAATGATCAGACCAAGGAACCTCCAACCAATTACCCTCTGGGAAATATATATCTGGGCACACATCAACTTAGGAATAGGATATTAAAGCCAATTGATGTCCTTTGGTGTGAGTAATTCTAGAGGTTGGAACCTCATAGTTTAAAGCAGTTAAATTGGAGAACAGATTTTATGTATTTGAATGGATATCATCCTTTTCTAAATGCAAGTTTTTATCTCCCAGCAATAGATTATATTTAGAATTTAAGGAGTTCCGAACTGCACCTTATTTGGTGCTTAGCCCCAGCCAGTGCATCCCAGGATGCACCAGGCTGGGCTGGGTGCTGCCATTTTGGAACCAGCAGGGGCCAGGGCCCAAGGAGGAAGGTGGGAGATGTTGCTCCTACTCACCTTCCTACAACCGTTTAAGATGGGGAGGGGGTTGTGAGGGTACGGGAGGGTCATTAGGCCATCAGGGTCATTGATGCTTGGTGCACAGGGGTCTCTAGGCTAACAGAGCTATTGATGCTTGCTGTGGGGGGGGGGGGTGTGGAGAGGTTACTAGGCTACCAAGGTCATCTTTGCTAATTGCGAGAGGGGTCATGGAGGAGAGAGGTAATGGAGCACAAGCAGACAGCTGCTTGCTTGTGCTTCCCTCCCCTCGAACAGCTACAGAACAGCCTTAAAATTAGTTTGTTAGAGCTACGTGCTCTGGAGCTGTGCATTGCCTGGAATGCTCATTAAAATACTAAGGAGCTCAGTTGCATGGGGTTCTCAGTGGCACACGTTAGAGCAATAGAAAACCCTTTGTGCATTGCTCGCTAAATAATGTTTGCTTTATACTGGCTAGAACCAGTCTAAAGCAAACGTTAACAGCACAGTAAGCTTTGTGCATCAGGCCCTAATAGCAGGCCTGTCTTTGACCACTAAAATGTTAACCAGTTAGTGCAGAATATCAGCATAGCCGGTTAACTTTTTAGCTGCCAAAATAAACCCAGATATCCAGTGCCAGTCACCGGATGTGGCCCAGCATTTAATATCTTGGTTTAACACTGGCAGCAGACAGCAAGCGCTCTGCCCACCTCCGGCTGAATATTGGGCCCTAAGGGGTCCTTTTACTGTGGCTTAAAATGGCTTACTGCAGGACACACTCTGGCATCCTGTGGTAAGTTTCTAATCTGCGCACTAGAATATATATATTTTTTGCATCGAGGGGATGTGTCTGGTGTATAGAGTGGGTATTTATGTACTAATCAGTTAGTGCAGGTACATTACCATTCACTAACTGATTAGGCAGGATTATTGTGTGAGCCCTTACTGCCTACAAAATATGTGTCGGTAAGTGCTAATGTGGTCATTTTTTTGTAATAGCCACTCGCTAATGATGACATTAACATATAGCCATTAATGCAATTCCAAGTAAAGAAGAAGAAGCCATCTTAACAGTTCTCCCATGAATAGATTTAATACCAGTCTTACTTTACTATTCTCATTGGTTAATTCTTAAGAATGCATTCAGGCAGCTGATCTTAAATACCCAAAGTATAGCTATGCATACTATTTGGTGCAGACTATTCCTGTCCTTCTTTGGCTTGCTTCAGGTCACTAGCTGGTCTAATTGTTAGGACCCCCATCATGAACTCCCATTGTAACATATTGAAATAATAGTTGACTACAGATAAAGACTGAAATGACCCATTTAGTTAGGGTGGTAACTGCCACTCCATGCAGATTATTGTTCATCTTCTGTTCAATCACATATCAAGGACTTGCTTTGCCCCAATTTGACTGTTCACTATTAGATTGTAAGCAGGGACTGTCTCTCTTTGTTAAATTGTACAGCGCTGCGTAACCCTAGTAGCGCTCTAGAAATGTTAAGTAGTAGTAGTATGTATCAAACTTTCACAACTTAGACATATCAGACTGTCACAACGTTTGCTCAGTTCAAGAAGAATAATATCTAGGACTGATGAGAAGTCCTGCTGAAACAGGGCTTTAAACTTAGGAAAGTTAGATTCAAATCTAATCCGTAGAGGCAATCTATTCCAGAGTAGTAGTGCTAGACAGAAGAAGGATGACCATTGGGTAACAAGCCTAAACTAAGCAAGATGAGAAAGACAGAAGTAGCTGAGAAGGACTCAGTGGATGTGAATAAACATTAGAAAGGGAAAAGGGTCATGGATTTGGCATATCACCTTTTTCTGGCACAACCAAAGTGGTTTACATTTATTATATGTAGGTTCTTTCACTGTCCATAGTGGGCTCATAATCTAAGCTTTTGTACCTGGGGGTAATGGAGAGTTAAGTGACTTGCCTAGGATTAGAAGGAACCACAGTGGAATTGAACCAAGTTACCTTGGTTCTCAGTTCACTGCATTAACCATTAGGTTGTTCAAAGCCGTTGCCATGCACCCACATCCCGACTCACCATTCTTTCCACTGGTTGGGCTCCATGATGTCTATGGACCATCTCCCTGTCATAATGCCCCTCCTGCACTGATACCTTTGCTATCAGTTTCCCTGTTTGACTATACTCCAAGCCTCATTCCAGAGATTATCCAAGCATCACTCTGATGTTTCCAGTATTCTAGCCTCATTCTGGTGCTCCTATTGCCTCTTTCAGTGTGTTCCAAGCCTCATTCTGGGGGCACCAGTGATTATGACATCATTAGTGAGGACCCTTATAAGGAACCATGGGATTCACAGGCTTGGACTTTGCAACACGGGCCTCCTAGTGGTGTCTAGTGTGTGTGTTGCACTCCAGGCCTGACTCAATTGTTCCTGCTACCTTCAGCCTTGCCTCAGCCTGCCCCTGCCATGTCTCCAGCCTGTATCTGTTGGCTACAACCCTGCCTCATCTTGTTCTTGCCTTGTTTCCAGTTCTGCTCCTGCCCTGCTTCCTGCCGTGTTCCAGCCCTAACTTCAAGCTCCAAATCTGCCTTCAAGCTCCAGTCCTGCCTTCAAGCTCCAGCCCCGTCTTAAAGCTCTAGTCCTGCCTTCAAACTCCAGTCCAGCTTTCAAGCTCCAGTCCTGCCTTCAAACTCCAGTCCAGCTTTCAAGCTCCAGTCCTGCCTTCCAGCTTCAACCCTGTCTACAAGTTCCTATCTTCCAGCTCCAGCCCTGCCTCCAAGTTTCAATCCTGCCTTCAAGTACATAAGTACATAAGTAATGCCATGCTGGGAAAAGACTAAAGGCCCATCGAGCCCAGCATCCTGTCCCTGACAGCGGCCAATCCAGGTCAAGGGCACCTGGCAAGCTTCCCAAACGCACAAACATTCTATGCATGTTATTCCCGAAATTGTGGATTTTTCCCAAGTACTGTCTAAACCCTTTTTAAACTCTGCCAAGCTTACCGCCTTCACCACGCTCTCTGGCAACAAATTCCAGAGTTTAATTATGCGTTGGGTGAAGAAAAATATTCTCCTATTTGTTTTAAATGTACTACACTGTAGTTTCATCACATGCCCCCTAGTCCTACTATTTTTGGAAAGCGTGAACAGATGCTTCACATCCACCTGTTCCATTCCACTCATTATTTTATATACCTCTATCATGTCTCCCCTCAGCCGTCTCTTCTCCAAGCTGAAAAGCCCTAGCCTCCTTAGTCTTTCTTCATAGGGAAGTCGTCGCATCCCTGCTATCATTTTCGTCGCCCTTCGCTGCACCTTTTCCAATTCTACTATATCTTTCTTGAGATGTGGCGACCAGAATTGGACACAATACTCAAGGTGCGGTCGCACCATGGAGCAATACAACGGCATTATAACATCCTCACACCTGTTTTCTATACCTTTTCTAATAATACCCAACATTCTATTCGCTTTCCTAGCCGCAGCAGCACACTGAGCAGAAGGTTTCAGTGTATTATCGACAACGACACCCAGATCCCTTTCTTGGTCCGTAACTCCTAACGTGGAACCTTGCTTGATGTAGCTATAATTCGGGTTCTTTTTTCCCACATGCATCACCTTGCACTTGCTCACATTAAACATCATCTGCCATTTAGCCGCCCAATCTCCCAGTCTCGTAAGGTCCTTCTGTAATTTTTCACAATCCTATTGTGAGTTAACGACTTTGAATAACTTTGTGTCATCGGCAAATTTAATTACCTCGCTAGTTACTCCCATCTCTAAATCATTTATAAATATATTAAAGAGCAGCGGTCCTAGCACAGACCCCTGAGGAACCCCCACTAACTACCCTTCTCCATTGTGAATACTGCCTATTTAACCCCACTTTCTGTATCCTATCCTTCAACCAGTTTTTAATCCACAATAGGACATTACCTCCTATCCCATGACCCTCCAATTTCCTCTGTAGCCTTTCATGAGACACCTTGTCAAACGCCTTTTGAAAATCCAGATGCATAATATCAACCGGCTCCCCTTTGTCCACATGTTTGTTTACTCCTTCAAAGAATTGAAGTAAATTGGTCAGGCAAGATTTCCCCACACTAAAGCCGTGCTGACTTGGTCTCAGTAATCCATGTCCTCAGATGTGCTCTGTAATTTTGTTTTTAATAATAGCCTCTACTATTTTCCCCGGCACCGATGTCAGACTCACCGGTCTATAATTTCCTGGATCTCCCCCGGAACCTTTTTTAAAAATCGGTGCTACATTGGCCACCCTCCAATCTTCCGGTACCACGCTCGACTTTAAGGATAAATTGCATATCACTAACAGTAGCTCCGCAAGTTCATTTTTCAGTTCTATCAGTTCTCTAGGATGAATACCATCCGGTCCAGGTGATTAGCTACTCTTCAGTTTGCCGAACTGCCCCATTATGTCCTCCAGGTTTACCGTGAATTCAGTAAGTTTCTCCGACTCATTCGCTTGAAATACCATTTCCGACACCGGTATCCCACCCAAATCTTTCTCGGTGAAGACCGAAGCAAAGAATTCATTCAGTCTCTCCGCTACGTCTTTGTCTTCCTTGATCGCCCCTTTTACCCCTCGGTCATCCAGCGGCCCAACCGATTCTTTTGCCGGCTTCCTGCTTTTAATATACCGAAATTTTTTGTACTATGTTTTATGCCTCTACTGCTATCTTTTTTTCGTAATCCCTCTTGGCCTTCTTTATCTGCGCCTTGCATTTGCTTTATGTTGCTTTACACTCCTTATGCTGCTTCTTGTTATTTTCAGACGGTTCCTTCTTCCATTTTCTGGAGGCGTTTCTTTTAGCCCTAATAGCTTCCTTCACCTCACGTTTTAACCACGCCGGCTGTCTTTTGGACTTCCGTCTTTCTTTTCTAATTCGCGGAATATGTTTGGCCTGGGCCTCCAGGATGGTATTTTGAATAGCATCCACGCCTGTTGTACAGTTTTTACCCTCTCAGTTGCCCCGCTAAGTTTTTTTTTAACCGTTCTCATTTTATCATAGTCTCCTTTTTTAATCCAAGTGAACCCCATTAGTGTGAAAGTCAGAATTGTGATACAAATAGGATAGGAAATGCCAGTTTCCCATGGTATGGTAAAACTCCAGCGCACCCAAATCAAGTCAGACCATTAGACACCTCTTCAGGGCCAATTGTAGCAGAAGCTACAGAGGAAAAGAGTAAATGATTTACCATAATATAATCCAGCCTAGAATAGGTGTCGTGGGTCCTGGAGAGGTGTGTGAAATCTTGTCCATCTGGATGAAGTGAGTGCCATGCTTGCATCAAATCTGGGCTGGCCCCTGCTTCCTCAGACTGCAAGGCCAAATGATCTAACCTAGAGTCGAGTACTAAATTCAGATCTCCCAGTCCTATTAAGTTTTGAGACTGATAGGGATGATAGATACACATTAAATGACGGTTAACCATTGTATCCCTATGGGTAGGACCATAGATCCCATCAGAGTTAATTGTTGGCTCTGCATCCAAAGTTTTAAGAAAACATAATGACTGTCTAGGTCTTGCAATATTAATTCTGCAGTATATTGTAGACATCTCAATTAAAATGGCTACCCCACCCTGTCTTCCCCCAGAAAAGGAGTAGAAGACACCTCCTACCCAATACCGTGTCAACTTCTGATGCGCAAGATCTGTAGCCTTGTTTCTTGTAAGTACAGCACCTAAGCACCATGGTGTTTGAGGACTGTAAAAAATCTTGCTATGCTTCACTCTAAAACCCTCTTTCCCCTCCCAAAACCCAAATCCCCTCACTGTCCAAACTCTAGCCCACATCATTCTCCTCACAAAGAAGAGAAGAGAGACCACAATAAAGATGCAGGAAGCCCCATTCCCCATTCCAATGTAAATGTTGCATGAGGGGACAAATGCTATTATCAAAATAGTACCCACATTCTTAGTTATTAGACTGCAGCTCTTTTTAAAAACTGGCATTATTTTGACCACCCTCTAGTCTTCAGGTTACAAATTTATAGTATTTATTTATAGTATATTTCAATTTATATATATTATATTGGGTATGCCCTTTTGATAACCATCTAAAATTATAGATAGATGATATATAAATCATTTCAATAAATAATTAAGGGGTCCTTTTACTAAGCTGTGGTAAAAAAATGGCCCTTAGCATATCCTTAAGCAGGTCTTTTCTATTCACTAAGGCCATTTTTACTGCAGCCCTAAAATGGCTGATTTTCTATTTTTTTTGTATTAATGGCCATGTGCTAATGTTGCAGTTAGCATGCGGCCATTTTTAAAAATTACTGATGAGCACCTATTGCTATCCATTTTGTAGGGGTAAGGGCTCATGCAGTATTCCTGCACAAATCAGTTAGCGTGTGCTAATGTATATATGCTGTTCAGGGCAAGAACACACATTCTATGGCCCCCTTACAAACCTCTTAAAAAAAAAATTAGTGTGAGGTTAGTGCATGCATATTTGGCAGTTACTGCAGGACATTTGAGTGTATCCCACAGTATACCATTTTAAACTACATTAGATACATGTTGGCACCTCACACAGGGGTCCTTTTACAAAGGTGCGATAGCTTTTTTAGTGCGCGCTAATGATTATCATGCGCTAAACACTAGAGATACCCATAGGAATATATGAGCGTCTCCAGCATTTGGCGTACACTCATTGCTAAAAACACTAGCGCGCCTTTGTAAAAGGACCCCACAGCTTTATCAAAGGGACTCTAAGCAAACAGATAGTAATAGGATAACCATCTAATGACTGAGCTCTTTCAGATCTCTAGGGTGAATGCCTCCGATGCTGCACCCCTTACTTCCCGGCAGTAACTGAATAGTGCCTCAGTGATCACACATAAGTACATAAGTATTGCCATACTGGGAAAGACCAAAGGTCCATCGAGCCCAGCATCCTGTTTCCAACAGTTGCCAATCCAGGTCACAAATACCCGGCAAGATCCCAAAAATGTACAAAACATTTTATACTGCTTATCCCAGAAATAGTGGATTTTCCTCAAGTCCATTTGATAACGGTCTATGGACTTTTCCTTTAGGGAGTCATCCAAACCTTTTTTAAACTCCACTAAGCTAACTGCCTTTACCACATTCTCTGACACATGATATTCAGCAGCACAACCTAGTTAGGTGTCACTGAATATCATGTCAGGACTCAATCAGCAGAAGTTAACAGGGAGGAAGCTGCTCCTGCCTGGTTAACAGAAACTGGATATCAGTTTAGGTAAGAGTACTTACTACTACTACTACTATTTAGCATTTCTATAGTGCTACAAGGCGTACGCAGCGCTGCACAAACATAGAAGAAAGACAGTCCATGCTCAAAGAGCTTACAATCTAATAGACAAAAAATAAAGTAAGCAAATCAAATCAATTAATGTGTACAGGAAGGAGGAGAGGAGGGTAGGTGGAGGCGAGTGGTTACAAAAGCAATGTTAAAGAGGTGGGCTTTCAGTCTAGATTTAAAGGTGGCCAAGGATGGGGCAAGACATAGGGGCTCAGGAAGTTTATTCCAGGCGTAGGGTGCAGCGAGACAAAAGGCACGAAGTCTGGAGTTGGCAGTAGTGGAGAAGGAAACAGATAAGAAGGATTTATCCATGGAGCAGAGTGCATGGGAAGGGGTGTAGGGAAGGACGAGTGTGGAGAGATACTGGGGAGCAGCAGAATGAGTACATTTATAGGTTAGTAGAAGAAGTTTGAACAGGATGCGAAAACGGATAGGGAGCCAGTGAAGCAACTTGAGGAGAGGGGTAGTATGAGTAAAGCGACCCTGGCGGAAGACGAGACGGGCAGCAGAGTTTTGAACCGATTGGAGAGGGGAGAGTTGACTAAGTGGGAGGCCAGCAAGAAGCAGATTGCAGTAGTCTAAATGAGAGGTGACCAGGGTGTGGATGAGGGTTTTGGTAGAGTGCTCGGAAAGAAAGGGGCGGATTTTACAGATGTTGTAAAGAAAGAAACGACAGATCTTGGCGATCTGCTGGATATGAGCAGAGAAGGAGAGAGAAGAGTCAAAGATGACCCCAAGGTTTCGAGCTGAGGAGACAGGGAGAATGAGAGAGCCATCAACACAAATAGAAAACAGGGGGAGTGGGGAGGTGGGTTTGGGGGGAAAAATGAGAAGCTCGATTTTGGTCATGTTTAATTTCAGGTGGCATTGAGACATCCAGACAGCAATGTCAGACAAGCACGCTGAAACTTTGGTTTGGATGGAAGGTGAGATATCTGGGGTAGAAAGGTAGATTTGGGAGTCATCAGCATAGAGATGGTAGGAAAAGCCATGGGATGAGATTAATGAACCAAGGGAAGAAGTGTAGATAGAAAAGAGGAGGGGGCGAAGAACAGAACCCTGACGTACGCCGACAGGCAGAGGGATAGAAGTAGAAGAGGATCCACCAGAGTGAACACTAAAGGTGCGGAGGGAGAGGTAGGAAGAGAACTAGGAAAGGACAGAGCCCTGGAATCCAATTGAGGACAGGGTATCAAGAAGTATGCTGTGATCGACAGTATCAAAAGCAGCTGAAAGTTCAAGAAGAATGAGGATGGAATATTGACCTCTAGATTTAGCCAGTAATAGGTCATTGGAGACTTTAGTAAGTGCAGTTTTGGTTGAGTGGAGAGGGCGAAAACCAGATTGTAGTGGGTCAAGAATAGCATGTGAGGAGAGAAAATCAAGGCAGCAGTGGTGAACAGCACGCTCAAGTAATTTGGAGAGAAAAGGGAGGAGGGAGATGGGTCAGTAATTAGAGGGACAAGTAGGGTTAAGTGAAGGCTTCTTAAGGAGAGGTGTGACCACAGCATGTTTAAAGGCAGTAGGGACAGTTGCAGTGGAAAATGAGAGGTTGAGAATTTGACAGATAAAAGGAATAAGAGCAGGTGAGATGACATTAAGAAGGTGGGTGGGAATGGGCTCAGAGGAACAGGTGGTACATTTTGAGGACGATAGAAGAAGTGTAGTTTCCTCTATAGTAACTTCAGGAAAGGAGGAAAAGGAATGAGGGGAAGGAGAGAGAGGGGAACGGACTAGTGGAGGGAGAGGTGGCGAGGTAGAGAATTCAAGGTTTATCTTTTGAACCTTCTCGTGAAAGAATTCAGCAAGGGTCTGAGGAGATAATGAGGAGTTGGATGAGGGGGCACCTTGAGGAGAGAGTTCAATGTGGTGAAGAGAAGTCGAGGGATAGAGCCAAGAGACTTGGTCAGTTGGATATAATAATCCTGTTTGGCGCATAAAAGAGCAGATTGGAAGGAGGTCAGCATGAACTTAAAGTGTAAGAAATCAGCAAGGGCGCGAGATTTCCGCCAGAGGCGTTCGGCGGAGCGGGTACAGGAACGTAGGTAGCAGTTATTAGAAGTCAGCCAAGGTTGGGGTTTTGTACCTCTTATAGGGCGGGTCATCAAAGGTGCAAGTGTGTCTAAGGCAGAGGATAGAGTATTGCTGTAAGAAGAAACAGCCTCGTTGACAGACGTGGATGGTGCCACAGTAGAGAGGAGGTTTGAAACATGGGAGGTTAGAGATGAAGGTCAATATCATGAAGATTCCTAGATAAATTAGATAAGATAGGATGGGACTGGGAGGGAGGAGATTTAAGTGTGAAAGTTATAAGATGGTGATCAGAGAGGGGAAGATCAGAGGCAAGGAAACTAGAGGGTGAACAGTTGAAGGAGAAGATGAGATGAAGACAGTGACCATTTTGATGAGTGGGGGAGGTGGAACATAGTTGGAGATTAAAGGAGGATGTTAAAGCGAGTAACTTGGAAATATAAGAGTTGGAAGGATCATTAGCAGGAATATTAAAGTCACCAAGGATGAGAGAGGGGGGGGGGGGGGGGGGGGGGGAAGGATCATGGAAGAAGGCAAGCCAGGCATCAAAGTCACTGAGAAAGGATGAAAGGGACTTGTGCTATTGAGCATGGATGTACTGTTACCTAAAATCTAGAAGGACAATTTTCAGTCTGACTATAATAATAATACTAATAATAATTTATATAGCTCTACTAGAAGTATACAGCGCTGTACACATTCCTCTGAATTCTATATATCTGTGCTTAGCATTCCGCACTGAAATTCAAGTGGATTCTAGAAATATGCACATAACTTAATTGGGTTAACAAGCTAATCAGCATTGATGACAGCACTTATCAAGCAATAATGAGCACTAATTGGCAATAATTAGAATTTATGCGCACAACTCGTTAAGCATGTTCTATAACACACTGTGCCTAACTTTTAATGCACACAGGCAAAAAGGGTGTGGTATAGGTAGGGGAAATAGGCGATTTTTGAGTGTTTCAAAATGAACACATGTAGTTATAGAATATGACCCAGTGTGCCTAAAACTATGCTCTGGAATTTATGCCATGTTTTCATTGGCGTAAATGGATATGCATAGTTTTAAGCATTGGAATGTCAACTAAGCTTATTCTATATACCACACCTAAATCTAGGCGCTGCTTATAGAATACACTTAGGCGGAAATGTTTTCCATGTTGATTTTTTAGGCACCAAATATAGAATCCCCCCCTATATGCAGGTATTTTCTCTGTCCCTAGAGGGCTCATGATCTAAGGGGGTCTTTTACTAAAGCTTAGCTTGAGTTACCTGCAGCAGGGCCCATAGGATTAAAATGGGCCCTGCTGCAGGTAACTTGAGCTAAGCTTTAGTAAAAGACCATTTAGGTTTTTAAAGTGGGTTAATGCCTTTGAAAATTACCCTCTCCATGAAAAATGCTTTTATATTATAAAAGGTATAACCTTGAACTATCCTAACTATAAGAACATGCTGTAAGTGAAATCTACAAGCACATCGTTATATGAGAACACCTTAGAGGAAAAGGTTAAAAAAGGAGCAGCAGACTGATTGTTGTCCTCCCTCTCCTGTCTCACTCTCCCTCTCATAATTATTTGGAATTTTATACACCCCTGATCTTATATTAGATCTCCAGGTAGCCATTTCAGAACCAATGTTACATTTTTATAACTCCTTGGAGTTGCTTCATCTATAAATTATGAACACATTTGCAATGCATATCTAACCTACCTGCACAGCTATTATCTGATCCATGGTACTACTTAATTTTTTTGGCAATCCATAAATTACAGACAGCAAGTACTTCTTTGCTCTTGCTGTTGGCAATGTTTTGCTGCTATAACTTGACCATTAAACCCTAATGAGAGTTAGAGGGTAGATATTCTGTAACCTGTCTTTCCTCTTGGTTAAAACTTTGAATACTGGAAAGGGCCTTTATTAAAATAATAGATAGATTTTTTAAATAAAGGCCCTTGTTTTAATGGGCTAGAAATATATATTTGCTACTGTAATACTTAAACAGCAGATTACTGTTGTGCCCTAGGGGATTTCAACATTGAACTGTTATACAAGTGTACAAAATCCACAGACCTTTTATAGGTTACAAGTAAGAAAAGTGAGTCAGGAAGTAATGTTAACAAGAAAAGCCACACATGCAATGAGGTGCAATTCTATAAGAAGGGCTGAATGCAACTGGATAAATCAATAGAAGAACATGCAGCAAGTTTCAAGGAAAAAAAAAAGGTCCAGTATAAACTGTGAACCTCAGCTAGTAGGAATACAAACAGAGGGGAATTTTCGAAAAGATGGCCAAATCAGAATAGGGACTTCCAAGTCATAAAGTCCAAAATAGATGTCCATCTCACAAGTATTTTCAAACAGGAAATGTGTCAAGATTTCCTATTTGAAAATACATGTATGTTTGAGACACCCAGTATGAACAGTCATTTTACAAACTGGAATGTCTAAATTATGAACCAAGAGAAACAAAGGACATGTAAGTTGGTTTGGCAGCATTCTTAGTAAATGGTCACAAAGACATCTGTACAGAGCAGCAGCCTAGTGGTTAGCGCAGTGGCCCGTGAACCAAGGGATCCAGGTTCAAATGCCACTTCAATTCTTTTATTTTGTAATTGTGAACCTTCCAGGGTTCTCAAATAAAGTATCCTTCTGTATCACTTCAGTAGCCTTCAGGCTTGAAGGTGGCTTATATATTCAGGTGCTGTAAGTATTTTCCTGTCCCTGGAGGGCTCATAATTAAAAAAAAGAGAAGTTATAGCAGGATTTGAACTTGGGTCCCTTGGTTTACAGTCCACTGCATTAACCTTTACTAGGCTACTCCTCAGACTTATTTCCTGCTTTGTTGACCACTGGGGGAGTACGGGGAGGTCATCCCTGATTCTCTCCGGTGGTTATCTGGTCAGTTTGGACACTTTTTTGAAGCTTGGTCCTGAAAATAAATGTACCAAATGAAGCCGCCGAAGTGCTCATCAGAGCCGGCCTTCTTTTTTCCATTATCGGCCGAAGCCAGCCATCTCGTAACCACACCCCCATCCCACCTTCCCTACCCTGCTGAAACGCCCCCTTGAAGTTTGGCCGGCCCTGTGACAGAAAGCAGTTGAAGCCGGTGAAAATCGGATTTCGATTATACTGATTTTGCCGGCTTAAGGAGTTCTAGTACTGACTGCAATATTTACAGTGCTGTCTTTTCCTAGATAGACCCTTGTTGTGTGATTCCTGGACATTTAGTGCTATTATGGTATGCTAGAGTTGCTTTATAGGTCCTGAGCAACTTTTGTAGTGTTTTGTATTCACAATATACCTGGTACTGGACTTTGGATTTATATTTAGCTCATACCTCTCATCATAGTAGCTGGAGGTGAGTTACATTTAGCTACAACAGGTATTTTCCTGCCTCTGGAGGCTTACAGTCTAAGTTTGTACAGGAGGTAATGGAGCAGCAGTGGAATTTGAACCCTGGCTTCTCTGGTTCTCAGCTCACTTCTCTAACCATTAGATTCATCTAATATAGATAATGCCTATTCCAAACATGTTTTGTAACTGCAGTAAAGCTGGTGCCATTTGGCAACTTATCAAAAATGTGATAGCCAAATCATCTTATGGTTGCCAGTAACCATAGGATTTCTGTTACAGTGCTGCTGAACATCACTGTTCACATGGCCAACAGGAAGATGCTGGACTAGAGAGCTAGGACTGATTGGCAGCCAAGTTTTAAAAGTACCTGCATATATTTACAAAATACTGTAAATACTATTCTGTTTAATAATTAGTATTATTGTGGTACAGTATATGGATGTTTTTTCGCACATAATTCCCTGGAGTGTATTCAATGTAAATACCTTCAGTAATAGAGATACTAGGGGGAAATGACTAGTGCAGGTGCACCAGAGACACAGTGAAGGGGTCCTTCACTGCTGTGTTCAAAAGTGCCCTCACTGTCCCTTTGCTGCTGACATAGGTGTTGCCTTCACCCTAAGGATTTGACCTAGCCCTGCCCTGCCCCAACCCCACAATAGGCCCACCTCACTCCACCTTAGCCTCCCCAAACAACTGAGTCACTGACCACACATATATGCCTATGAAGATTTTAACCCTTTCCTCTCTCCCGGCCCTTCAGCCTCGCACTGGCGCCTATTTTACAAAAGTCTGCTCCCCCGATGTCAAAACCTGGCTACACTTCTGGGCTGTATATGGAACAATAAGAGTAAGTGTATGCATGCAAAAAGCCTCATAAAATTACCCACATATAAAAGTACACACAACGACAAGAAGATGTGAGCTTTTATGTGACCTTAGGGTAGGCATGTTTGGAAGACGAGTTTGGGTGGAGTGCAGATCGAGTCATGAACTATGTGAATAGGTTATATAATGTTCACTGATCTGCGTACTTCAGCCACCTACATTTACAAATAGCTCATGAGTGCTGTCAGAGTTCAGAGTCACATTTTAGCCATGTTTTGGCTGCTTTAATGATGCTGTTTTGTAAAATCACAAGTGGTCTATGTGCTTTATAAGCAGCCTCATGCGTCTACTTGGCCTACCAACCTGAAGTGACTTGTTATAAAATTACCCTCTAGGGGTAAAGTTAAGGGGCCCTTGTATGAAGCGGCGGTAAGCCCAACGCAGGCTTATCACTCACTAAAAGGGAAGTACCACTGGGCTACTGCAGCAGCCTGGCGGTAGTTCCCTCCCCCTGTGCATGCCATTTCTGAAGTTGCAAAAATATTTCAATTTTTGTAGTGCCCGTGTGTACCTGGCAGTAATCAGGCAGTGCCACATACTGCTGGTTGCGCACAAATGCTTTAACTTGCCGCACGGCCATTTCTTGAAAAAAACAAAGACCTGCCTTTTTTCCGCTGTGGTAAAAGGGAGGGCCTCAGCCTGCATCAAAAACACATGCTGATGCCAGTGCAGGCCCCCTTTTGAAGCAGTTTCATCAAAGAACCCCTCAGGAATTGTCTTTATTGCAACTGAGGGCATTGTTACATCTTTCTGAGTAGCACCCAGGAAGAAATGTTATGTAACTGAAATTATTGCAAATAGCACATAGAAAATCTGCAGTCACAGAATTAACTCTGAAATCCTGCTAACCAGTAGTTCTCATTTTTCATACCAAACGAGTGCCATTTACTGCTAGTGTTTTGAGAGGTGGGCTACATAAAGCAAAAACTCCCTTAGAATTATTTTCTCTTACAAACAAGATATATTCACAATATAGGAGTCAGTTATTAAGTTGTATTATGGCCATACTGTGTCATGGTCAGTCACACTGGTCCCGGTGACGGCCACTGGTAGTAAGCCCTTGTGCTGTTCCAAGAGCAAGGGTATCAGGCCAGAAGCCTGTGGATTCTGTTCCTGGAGTAGCGGTTGGAAAGCACAGAGCTTCACCTGTGATGGCCACCGTTCCCCAATGGTTGTGCCCCTGAGTTCTGGTGGCCAACAGGACTTAGGAGGGACTGGGCAGAAACAGAACTAGGTAGGCAGAAATGAGATTCAGGTCCAGGTTAATAGGTCAGGTAGGCAGCATTCAGAAGAAAAGTCAGGTTCAGGCTTTAGGTCAAGCAGGCAGCATTCAGAAGAAAAGTCAGGTTCAGGCTTTAGGTCAAGCAGGCAGCATTCAGAAGAATAGTCAGGTCCAGGCTTCTGGTCACGCAGGCAGTGATCAGAAGAATAAAAGAGAAATGCACCGGTGCTACTTCCAGAAAAGTAAATGAGGACCTGAACCATTAGCCGGCTCTCCCTTAAAAGGTGAGGGTGTCTGATATCACAGAAGATGCGCCGTTATCAGGGGGAGAAGCCAGGAAGGAGGAAGCTTGCCAAGGGACACCTGAGCCGTGCACATGCCATGCATACAGATGTGGCCTGGTTAAGAAGGAAGCACCAGAGGGAGAGCCCTGCCAAAGCCGCTCCATCCCCAGAGCATGCCAGTCATGCATGTCACCAGTGGACCCCAGGACCGAGCTGGAGCCAGGTCATGTTAAAGGAAATTAGTGATGCTAATAAAATAGGCAACACAATAATAATGGGTGATTTTAATTACCCACATATAGACTGGGTTAATGTAACATCAGGGCACACTAGAGAGGTAAACTTCCTTGATGAAATCAAGGACAGCTTTATGGAGCAGCTGGTAAAGCAGCCGACGAGAGAAGGAAAAATTCTAGACTTAGTCATTTGTGGAGCGCATGATCTGGTACGGGAGGTTACAGTCCGGGGGCTGCTTGACAACAGTGATCATAACATAATCGGCTTTGAAATTTGCTTTCAAAGAGGTAAACATAGGAAGGCAAATATGTTAGCGTTTAACTTTAAAAAAGGAAGCTATGATAAAATGAGAAGAGCGGTTAAAAAAAAATTTAGTGGAGCGACTGAGAGGGTAAGAAACCTACAACAGGCATGGATGCTGTTCAAAAACACCATCCTGGAGGCCCAGGCCAAACATATTCCACGTATCAGAAAAGGAGGACGGAAGACAAAATGATAGCCGGCATGGTTAAAAAGTGAGGTAAAGGAGGCTATTGGAGCTAAAAAGAAATCCTTCAGAAAATGGAAGAAGGAACCGACTGAAGAAAATAAGAAGCAGCAAAAGGAATGTCAAGTCAGATGCAAAGCGCTGATAAGAAAGGCAAAGAGGGATTTTGAAAGAAAGATAGCGTTAGAGGCGAAAACTGATATTAAAATTTTTTTTAGATACATTAAAAGCAGAAAGCTGGCAAAAGAATTGGTTGGCCTGCTGGATGACCGGGGTGTACAAGGGGCGATCAGGGAAGACAAAGAAATAGCAGAAAAATTAAATGTGTTCTTTGCTTCGGTCTTCACCGTGGAAGATTTGGGTGGGATACCGGTGCCAGATAGGGTATTCGAGGCTGATGAGTCAGAGAAACTAAATGAAATATCTGTAAACCTGGAAGATGTAATGGAGCAGTTCAGCAAACTGAAGAGTAGCAAATCTCCTGGACCGGAAGGTATTCATCCCAGACGACTGATAGAACTAAAAAATGAGCTGGTGGAGCTACTGTTAGAGATATGTTTTTTAATCTTTAAAATCAAGCGTGGTACAGAGGAGATCCGGGAAATTATAGACTGGTGAGTCTGACATCGGTGCCGGGCAAAATGGTAGAAACTATTATAAAGAACAAAATTACAGAGAACATTCAAAGGCATGGACTAATGGGACAAAGTCAACATGGATTTAGTGAAGGGAAGTCTTGCCTCACCAATCTACTACATTTCTTTGAAGGGGTGAACAAACATGTGGATAAAGGTGAGCCAGTTGATATTGTGTATCTGGATTTTCAGATGGCGTTTGTCAAAGTACCTCATGAAAGACTCCAAAGGAAATTGGAGAGTCATGGGATAGGAGGTAGGGTTCTATTGTGGATTAAAAATTGGTTAACAGATAGAAAACAGAGAATAGGGTTAAAAGGTTAGAATTCTCAATGGAGAAGGGTAATTAGTGGGGTTCCCCAGGGGTCTGTGCTGGGACCGCTGCTTTTTAACATATTTATAAATGACCTAGAGATGGGAGTAGCTAGTGAGGTAATTAAATTTGATGATGACACAAAGTTATTCAAAGTTGTTAAATCACGGGAGGATTGTGAAAAATTACAAGAGGACCTTATGAGACTGGGAGACTGGAACCATTGGGTGTCTAGATGGCAGATGATGTTTAATGTGAGCAAGTGCAAAGTGATGCATGTGGGAAAGAGGAACCCAAACTATAACTACATCATGCAAGGTTCCGCGTTAGCAGTCACGGACCGAGAAAGGGACATAGGTGTCATCATTGATGATACATTGAAATCTTCTGCTCAATGTGCTACTGCAGCTAGGAAAGCAAATAGAATGTTGTGTATTATTAGGAAAGGGATGGAAAACAAAAATGAGGATATTATTATGCCATTGTATTGCTCCATGGTGCGACCGCACCTCAAATATTGTGTTCAATTCTGGTTGCCGCACCTCAAAAAAGATATAGTGGAATAGGAAAAGGTGCAGAGAAGGGCGACAAAGATGATGCAGCGGATGGGATGACTTCTCTATGAGGAAAGGCTGAAAAGGCTGGCTCTCTTCAGCTTCGAGAAAAGGCGGCTGAGGGGAGATATGATAGAGGTCTATAAGATAATGAGTGGAATGGAATGGGTTGATGTGGAACATCTGTTTACCCTTTCCAAAAATACTAGGACAAGGAGGCATGCGATGAAGCTACAATGAATGAATCGGAGGAAGTTTTTCTTCACTCAACTCAACGCATGGTTAGACTCTGGAATTCGTTGCCAGAGAAGGTGGTTGGGGTGGTTGGCTTAGCGGAGTTTAAAAAAAGGTTGGACGGCTTCCTGGAGGAAAAGGACATACAATGTTATTGAATGGGCGTAGGATAATCCACTATTTCTGGGATGGGCGAGACAAAATGCTTGTTCTTTTGGCTGCTGTTGGAGACAGGGTGCTGGGCTCGATGGACCCTTGGTCTGTCCCAGCATGGTGATGCTTATGTCTTATTTTCAACAACATGAGCCAAAGGGCAATAACATACATTATGTGTTAGATTCTGTATATGGCACCTAAAAAATTGGCAATGAAAAAGGGCTATTTAATAATTTGCATTTAAAGTTAAGCACAGTTTGTAGCACCTGAAACATGGTGCAAATGTATGCGCATATATTGGAGAAATATTCCTAATATTCTATAACAATATGTATAAATGCTAGGGATTTCCCAATTCTGCCCATGACCCTCCCATTCTGCACCCCATTTTTTTTACTCACATGTAAATTTAGATGCAGATCCCGTGCCTAAATTTACATGCATAAGTTCCAACTAGGCAGCACGTGACACTGCCTGATTACTGCCAGGTGCACTTCGGTGCTACAAAAATAAATATATTTTTGTAGCGCCAGATATGACAGCATACTAGAGGTGGAAAGTTCAACTGGGCTCCTGCGGTAGCCTGGCGGTACTTCCTGTCTAGCGAGTGGTAAACCTGTATTAGGCTTATCCAGGGTCGTGCCGATGCGGTAAGCGGGGTAAGCACCGCAAGAGGGCGCCCACCTCTGGAGGGCACCGCCGCGGTGCTTACCCTCGCCCCGTGCCGCCGAGGCCTTTAAATCTTTTACTTGCAGTCGCAGCAGCGTCTGTGAAAGCGGAGCGCTGCCGACATCTCCCTTCCCTTCGCGCTGTTGGTTCCCTCAGTGTCCCGCCTTCTTCTGACGTCAGAAGAAGGCGGGACACTGAGGGAACCAACAGCGCGAAGGGAAGGGAGACGTCGGCAGCGCTCCGCTTTCACAGACGCTGCTGCAACTGCAAGTAAAAGATTTAAAGGCCCCCAGGGCGCGCCGCGATCATCTTCACGGGGGGGGGGGGCGCGCCGCAATCATCTTCACGGGGGGGGGGGCGCACGCCAACTGTTCATCTGCGGGGGGGGGAGGGGGGGTGCCAACTGTTCGTTTGCGGGGGGGGGGGCGGCACAGACCCTTGGCACGGGCCTGGGCTTATCACTGCTTAGTAAAAGGGGCCCTAAATTGGTTAAGGAGCCAATTAGTGCCAATAATTGGGTGCTAATTGGCACAAATCTGAAATTGGGTGCACATTTTCCTATGCACTATTCTATAACAATGTATGCCCAAATAAAAGTGTGGATTCCAAAAGGGGCGTGGCCATGGGAAGTGCATTGGCAGTTCAAGTGCATTCCTAAAATGTGTATGCTATAGAATACAGGGGATGTGCCCCCAAATTGGGCATCAGGATTTACACCTGGCACCCAAATTTGAGCACCGAATTTGGTGCTCAGTCCTATTCTCCAATGGGCACTCATCTTTGAGTAGAGGAGCAACATTTACTGCATCTAGCCCCAGGTGCTTAGAAAAAAAGACATTTTGCTGTTAGGTTTAATAGACCATCATTGATGTCTGTTCTCTTTTTCAACCCTATTATACTATCCTCTTTTACAAAATACAGTGGCAATAAGTTCCCCGTGTCAACCATGCACTAAATGTTTGATTGACCCAAGTTCATTGCTGGCAAATAAAAGT
Source organism: Microcaecilia unicolor (assembly GCF_901765095.1). Classification (NCBI taxonomy): domain Eukaryota; kingdom Metazoa; phylum Chordata; class Amphibia; order Gymnophiona; family Siphonopidae; genus Microcaecilia; species Microcaecilia unicolor. The sequence continues at coordinate 595,323,600 of NC_044032.1, forward strand.
GATTCTCATCATGGAGGCAATTCTATAATGGGGCACTTACATTTGTGCTTGCATTACTTGTGTTCTGTAGGGCCATGCCTAGGTGACATGGCACCTAAATACTATGGGGGGGGGGGGGGTAAGCAGGGGTAAAGCATGGGCAGGGCTGCCACTTAGGTGTGAAATATATAGAGCGCTTCAAGTTACATACCCACTTGCTGCTTTTGGGTGCCAGCAGTTGCACCAGGTCTATTGGTGGTATATCTGTGGGTGCCTAGATTTTAGATTTCCCAATGCCATCTTACGCTAGTATTCTATAATGGCATCTGGGCACCAAAAATTGAATTTCACTCCACACCATCTATGCACCTAAACAAAGGTGCTGCCTTATAGAATTTCCTGCCATAGTTTTAATCCCCTGCATCCCTACCTCTGTCAACACTGGAAGAGTTAGCCACTGATATTCAGTGCCTGTTCTGGCACATGGCCCAACACTGAATTTAGCCAGCCACGGTCAGAGTTTAAAATATGCTGACTGCTGCTGCCTGAATAAAAAACATATGCATATCCCACAGTCTTCAGTGAGATGAATTTCCTTGGCTATAGGATTCCAAATAAGAAAAACATTAAAAAAAACAAACAAACAAAAAAAAACCTCTCTTCCATTTTTTGGCAAGCTTCACCTCCCTTGCAGAGGGAATTGATGGAAAAGCATAATTAGTGGATGTTAATAAACGAGAAGGCCAATAAAACAACAAGCAATCCCTAAGACTTCCTCTCCTGAAGCCATTTAATACTCTTAAAAGCCAACAATGAATTCTTAAACTTACTTCTAAAAGCAATAGGCAGCTAGAAGAGTTTTTAGAGTATTTTGTTTCCTAATTCTAAACCCAGGTACATCAGATATTATAGCAATATTGAATAAATTTTTGTCTTTTGAAAGACTAGTCATAAAGGTCCATGCCAAGAGCACTACAGTAGTTCAATCTCATAATAATCTAAGCATATCTAAGGTGTCCTTTTAATAAAGGGGCCCTTTTACAAAGCAGTGGTAAGCCCACCGTGGGCTTACCGCATAACAATCTGGATCTACCGCCGGCCCAATATGGGTGCCAGCGGTAGTTCCACCCCCAGTGCATGGCATTTCTTTCACTAGTGGAAATATAAAAAAATATTTTTGCAGGCTCTAAGTCGGCGGTAATTGGTCAGCGCCATGCTACCCTGTTACCGTCGGGTTAGCGCAGGAGCTCTTACCGCCACCTCAGTGGGTGGCGGTAAGAGTTCCCCTCCTGAATGGCCTGGCAGTAAGGGAAATCTTACCACATGGCCATTTCTTTGTTCAGCCTTTTTATCCGCTACGGTAAAAAGGGCTCAGCGTACGGCAAAAACAGTCCCTGCTGCTAGCGCAGGGCCCCTTTTATCGCAATTTGGTAAAAGGACCCCAAAATGTGGTAAGATTTTGCACGTCCTATGCATAAACAGCATCTGCCCTGCAATTTTTGTACAGGTGCATACACTTAACGATGGGCACAACATTACTTGCCTGGACTGATAGCACAGGCTCCTTGTTCTATCGGCTAAGTCATGCAATGCATTCCTGGCTCTAAACCTGTAAAAAACATAGGCAGGCACAGCAGTGCTACCAGCTCCGCAACCACAGTCCCGCTTCCCATGATCCAGTTCCCTATGTCAGCACCCCCACCACAATATCCCCTGAGCTACTCCTTCCCCATTCAATCCTCAATGTCATCATCACCTTCTAAGATCACCCTGATCTGCCTCGTCCCCTGATCTGACCTCCATAGTCAAGGTAGTCCCCATCTGATGACCCTCCCGAAAGACCTTTCCTACCTGATCCAGTTCCCCAAAGCCCTTTTCCTGAAAAGGAAGTGTAACAGTAGCCCCACCCCCTTCTCACACCCCTTTCTCTAAAAGACAATCCACACCGCATCCTCCAAGATCCCCTAAGATTTACCTGGGAGCTGTCCCTGGTGGACTAATGACTCAGGGCAGGAGCAGTCCTCCGTTGCTCCTATCCTGTCGAGCGCTAGCAAAAACAAATGGCAGCAATTGAATTCTGTATTTGGGAAGTAGGGTTTTTGTTTTTAAAATTAGATTATCTTCTAATTCAATTGATACACTCAGCCTATAGCTGGTCTGGAAGATCTTTTCTTTGAAATGATTATTTTTACATTTTTTGATCTTAGTACTTTATTTTTTTTAATGCATTATTAAAAAAAAACACTTTCTCTATATGTAATAGAGACTGGTTCTAGTTCTTTTCTATTTTCTTTCCTTGCTATTTTAGGTTCATTCCATTTAAGGATATCTCGTGAGTACTCGCTTCGGAAGACTGTTGTCCTTTGTAATTTTAACAACTGATGAATGATGGAGTAACTCATAGAAACAGAGAAAAATGATAGCAGATAAAAACTGTATGCCCTCCAGTCTGTTCACCCACGCCAGCTGCTAAAGCTCGACTGTCCTTTCCTTGCTCTCAGAAATCCTCTGTGTTTTATCCCCCGCTTTCCTGAACTTCGATATTGTTCTCGTCTTCACCACTTCCACTGTGAGCCTGTTACACCTATCCAGCATCTTTTGGTAAAGGAATTTTTATTTAGATGAAAAAGTCTGCAAATGACACAGGAAACTAAATGAGATGATTTTTTTTGACTGCACATCTCTAGAAATAATATAGATAAAGAAACGTGCAAAAAAAACCCTGTCTCTCTAGCAAGGTAGGTCTCTGAAAAACATGAGAAAAATCAAGTTTAGAATCTAAGAATACTTGTGGGATCTCAAACATCATCCTGCTATGATGGCAGAAGGGACTTGGGGGCCTTTATACTAAGCTGTTGTAAAAGGGGGCCATGCAATAAGATTACACTTAAGTTGTGGCCATGTGGGGGGGGGGGGGGGGAGAAGAACTTACCGCCGCGCACTGAGGTGATGCTAAGGGCTCCCGTGCTAACCTGGAAGTAAAAAATAGGGACCTATATTCCCTAGCACTGGAAATGCCGCACGTTGAGGGTGGAACTATCGCCGGTGTCCATATTCTATAACGTGATGCACGTAAATTATAAGTCACATAGTTGGAAAGGGGCGTGGCCATGGGTAGGGAATGGACGAGTCATGGGCATTTCTAAAATCTCTATGCGTTGTTAGAGAATACACCCGGTCCACGCCTAATTTAGGTGTCAGCATTTACGCCAAGCTTTACATGGCATAACTGTACACGACAAAATTTAGTTGCTCAGATGGGCGCACAGCATATTCTATAAACTGTGTGGAAATTTAGGCGTATTCTATAAAGTATGCCTAAATATATGCTTACTTTACAGAATAATCCTAGGTATATTTAGTTTCAGCACTGATTTTTTTAGCTGTGATATATGTGATAGTCCTAAATGGTTAATATGCTATAGAAAAAGGGCCCCTTAATTTACAACTCACCAATAGTAAGATGCAGGCAGCAGTCCAGCAGTGTGATAGGGAATTATCAAGTCTTTTGCATTGTGTCACATATTTAATTATTTCCCAGTTGGTGATAGGTCATATATGTGCAATCAGTGCTAACATTTAGGGAATGAGTCTGATCCTCGGAAGTTAGAGTAGTAGACTTGGAGGAACTGAGGCAGACAGAGATATATAAAAGAAACCTTCAGGCACATGGTAGAGAAGTCCCATCTCCAGTCTGGCATCTCTTTACAGTCATGGAAAAGAAAGGTCATCTGAAAGGAGAGCATCACCATGATGTGGCAGGAAGTGATTCTGTAGCTAGGCCCTTCCTTTTGCACCGAGGAAGTGTCTCCAGGGCTTTCTGCCCAGAGGGGAAGAAGGGTTGGGATGGCTGTTTTATTTAGATTTGATATGTTTGAAGATTAAATTATTAGGCATATAGGTAGCTAAGTGGCTGTTGGACGTGAGGATTACTTCGTCACTTGCCTGCCTGGTGCAAAGATGGCAGACCTCACTCATCACCCAGATAGGATTTCAGATAATGCTGGAGAGAAGCCAGTTGCCTTGGGCACCAGCCGCATAGAAAAATGTTCTAGAATCTAAATTTAGGGCTTCTTTTACCAAGCTGAGGTAACGTGGCAAATGTGAAGAAGCCCATTCAATTCCTATTTGCTTCATCACATTTGCAGTGCAGGAATCACTACCGTGGCTTTGTAAAAGGAGCCCTTAGGTTCTTAAGTAGAAAGTTGAAATCCAGAACCTCCAGGGTAGCATTTTCAGAAATTCTCCCTGCTCCACGTGAAGGATTCAATTGAGGCAGATAGAGCTCAGGACTATCAATGCATGGATGAGGCAATGGTGCCGTGAAGAGAGATTTAGATTTGTTAGGAAATGGGCAACATTCTGGGGAAGGGAAAGCCTATTCTGGGCAAAAAATGGGCTCCACCTTAACCTGGATGGAACCAGGCTGCTAGTGATAACATTTAAAAAAAGAGACAGATCAGCTTTTAAACTGGAATTTGGGGAAAAATCAACAGTCGTTCAGGAGTGCATGGTTCAGAGTCAGGTATCTTTGAAGGATACTAACAAAATAAGGAATGTGAGCATCCTACAACTACTGACTATCACTGTTCCCTCTAAGCTGAGCATGAGTGTTCCAACTGCATTGCTGCCAGTAGGGGGTAGTGCTTCAATATTGTGTTGTGAATGGAGAGGGACAGACAGGTTCCTTGGATTCCTTCAGAGCTTTCCTGTTCCTCACTATTGAAAGTATGATAGTGAAACAGCCCCCCCCCCCCCCCACCATTAGCAAGACTTTAGGCAGAGGACTCCCGATCAGCTTAGAGGGAACAGTGCTATCTGCTATATAATGCATCAAATAAAGTACAGTGTAAGAAAAATACTACCTAAATATTATTGTTTTAGGCAGAGAAATGAACACTTGCAATCTAAATGTTAATGGTTGCAGGATTTGTTATTGAACAGCCTCTTCTCCTTCACTTTAATGAACTTTGTTGAATATTGACAACTATAAAAATAGAACTAAAATTTAAAACAACATTTAAATTAACATGATTGTGCAGCTGTGTTTTTTTAAAAGTAGAGCATATTCAATAAAGTGCAAAAACATGTTCTTTGTTGAATACAAATTAGTGTTTTTTTTTCTGTTAGTTAAAAGAAATGCAGTTCAGCATCAAATAAGTAGTAATTTTAACAGGTCAATCTCAGTGGATATTCTCTGAAACTGCTTCCTCATTATTACTGCATAATTAAAAAAAAAAAAAAAAAAAGAGAGGTCCACGAAGCTCGTCAAAGGTTTTTAGGGGCCTTTTTACAAAGCCACGGTAGGGCTACCGTGGCAATGGTGGACGGCAAATTGGCCCTACCGCCAAGTTACTGCAGGAGCCTGGCGGTAGTTCTGCTGTGTGCTGTGCTCCATTTCCGGTGCTCAAAAAAAAAAAATTACCACCTTGGGTTTACGCGCTGGTAATCAGGCAGTGCCACTTGCTGCCCAGTTACCGCTGGGTTAGTGCAGGAGATGGTAAGGGCTTCTCCAGGAAATGGCCAGAAAGTGCTTAACTTTTCTCATGGCCATTTTTTTAAACTCCTTTTTCCTGTTGTGGAAAAAGGGGGTCTCGGTGAGTGGCAAACTTGTGTGCCGACATCACTGCAGGAATCGTTTACCATAGCTTAGTGTTTTAAATCATTTTGGGGGTTGATTTAACCAGCCAGAAATAGCTCTTGGCCAGTTAAATTACCTTTTTGGGGCTAACCGCTAATTTTCAGTGGCATTTAACTGGTTAGCACTGATGAAGATATCTGGTTAATGCCGAACTGAATAAACGGCTATTTTGGGAGCATTCGGGGGGCAGAGTTGGCATTTGGTAGTCAAGTGCCAATATTCATCACTTAACCAGCAAAGTTAACAATATAAACATAAATTGGACCTCATAAAAGTCAGCGCTGTCTTTATGCAGTAACCCAAAGGATTCCTGCGACAGTGTTGGTGTGTGGTTTTTCCTCACAGTGAGCCCCCCCTTGTACAACAGTGGGTAAAAGGCTTTAAAAAAATGAAATAGCCATGCATTAAGTTAAACACTTGCCCTGAGGCCATTTCCTGAGGAAGCATGTGGTGGGGGCAGGAACTACTGTAAAAAGGGCTCTGAGTTAGCTGGGGGGGGGGGGGACCTTTTTGCCATGTGCTGCGGTCCTTTATACCGCAGTGGAAAAAAGGACCAAAAAACGGCATGGCCCTGTGGTAAGATTTCACTTATTGTGTGGCCATGTGGGGGGAGCACTTAATGCTATCCTTTGAGGTGGTGTGAAGAGCTCCCATGCTAATCCAGCAGTTATTGGGTAGCGCTGCCCGATTACCGCCATGCTGGAAAATATTTAGCTATTTTCCACAGCGAAGCAATTGGTATGCGTAAGGGTGAAACTACCACCGGCACCGGCATTCAGCCAGCGGTAGTTACAGATTAGCGTGCGGTAAACCTGCATTGGGCTTACCTCAGTTTTGTAAATGGGCACCTAAGTGCAATACTGCTCACTTGCCTTCTTAAAGTTTGCTATGCATGATTCTTCTTAATCCCTAGGGCAATGTCACTGTATACAGTAACAGAAACAAACATTTAAAGCAATGTTACTTTCTTCCTTCTCTCCCTGTGCTCTCTATTGGCCAGATACCCTCATTTCAGTGTAAGAATGTATAGATCTTACATGGCCATACGTGCCATTATTTACAACTAATCCAATGCTTCATGAAACAAAACTACCAACCACCATCAAATATGGATCTCCTGGATGTTTGTACCTTAAATTGATGATTACATAGTGTTTTGCATGGAATCTTAACTACTAGGAGGTACATATTGAAAGCACTGGTTTAGCTACAGGGACCACGTTGGACTGGGCCCCCAAATTGGCTCAGGGGCCCTTATTTTGACTGGCAGGGTTGGGGACCTCCACCAGCTGAAACATTTGTCCAGCACTGGTCTCTGCTGCATTGTCTGCCCTGCTCTTCCCCTTACATTGTGTGCATTCTCGTTTTAATGAAATTGAGAACAGGGGGAGATGGCGGGGAGGCAGGCCAAAATGTATCTCCTCACTTTGGGCTCTGGACCCCCTCCATGTCAAGGTCTGGCTATGCCACTGATTGAAAGAGGTTTAAATGGGCAGGTGGCTTGCAAGCAGCATTATTCTCTTGGCCCAAGATTCATATTTATGAGTAGAACAGACACTGGCTTTTTCTCCAGTCTTAGCCCTGGAGAAGAGAGAGAAAGATCTCTTTGCTCAAGCCCTGTGATCAGTTAGGGATACAAATATTTGATAACCTGTGTGTAGCATTTTTCCTGATCTCCCCAGGTACTTTTTAGAAAGTAAACAAATGTTTAGATAGTGTTATAATTGATCAATATTTCACTTACCCATTATTGTTTGCTGATTGCATTTTTTTCTGTTCATTGTTCAATATTTTGAAGACAATAAACAATTTTCAGTTTATTGCCTCTGCTCTCTATACTGATAAAGAATCCTGGTGGTTTATGTGTTGAGTCTGTGAGTGCTTTCTGGGAACAATGGGACCACTAGGAATGTGGCATTCAGTAACCTAGAAGTCACTGGGCAGGAGACTTGCCCAGAGGTGGTTGAGACCCAGTTGGTGGGAGGAGGATGCTAGTATAGAGTACAAGTGACAGGTGCAGGCAGACCTGAGCTGTGCCAGGGATAGACCTTCTAAGTGGCCATGGTGTAACCCCAGATAGCTGGCTAGACATTTCGTGACAATCTCCTAATGTATCTCAAAGCTTTTTTGAGCTTTAGAAGTTTCTCACTATAGATTTCTGTTTGTCCTTTCCCCTTTGGGTTCATGTCTATGCTTTTTGGGCTTGGATTGCTGGAACTTAGCCAACAACTGGGAGTAATTTAAAGATTTTACCAACTAACAATAAAGCATTCTTATGCCTATAGGTAACATTTTTAATTGCAATTTTTTTTGCTTCATATCCCAGTCTCTCACTTAGGGGTCCTTTTACTAAGGTGAACTAACAGATGGTGCACACATTAAATGATAAGATGCTCATAGGAATATAAGGGGCATCTTATTCACTGTTCCCCTCTAAGCTGAGTAGGAGTCATCCACTTACAGTCCTGCCAGTTAGGGGTGATGTTTCACCATCACATTTTCAATAGTGGGGACAGGCAAATTCTGCAGGACTCCAAGGAACTTGGCTGTCCCTAGTAATAGAAAACACAATATTGAAACTGCCCCCCACTGGCAGCAATGCAGTTGGAGGACTCTCACTCAGCTTAGAGGAAACAGTAGTCTTATCCAGGGGCGTAACCAGACTTCGGCGGGAGGAGGGTTCAGAGCCTGAGGTGAGGGGGCACATTTTACCCCCCCTGGCGCCGCCAACCCCCCGCTGCCATTGGCGACACCCCTCCACCATTGTCAACACTCCCCGCCACTGCCAGCACCACCACCAACAACTTTGGCCCTCCACCCGCCGACAACCCTCTCGACCCCCCCCCCCCCCGTCCACCCACCCACCATTGCCATCGCCTACCTTTGCTGGTGGGGGACAGAAACAGAACGAAGCCTTGCGATCTGCAGGGCTTCATTCTGTTTTTGTGAGTCTGACATCCTGCACGTTGTACGTGCAGGATGTCAGACTCAGAAACCAAGCGAAGGAAGAAGACTTCGGCTGGAGGGGTTTGGGGTCCCCTGCCAGCAAAGGTAGCAGATGGCGATGGTGGGAGGCGGCGGGAGGGGGGGGGGGTTGAGAGGGTTGTTGGCAGAGGGGTCCAGGGCCAAATCTACAGGGGCCCAGGCCCCCATTGCCCCATAGTAGCTATGCCCCTGGTCTTATCATTTAGCGCACTCTTGGGGCCTTTTACAAAGGCACACAAAAAAGTAGCCTATGGTAGTGTGGGCATGTGTTTTGGACACACGCTGGACCATTTCTCCACCGCATCTGGAAAAAAGTTTTTTTTTGGGGGGGGGGGGCTGGGAAATGGATGTATGGCAAATTAAAACCAGCGTGCGTCTATTTACGGCTTGAGCCCTTAACGCCACCCATTGACTTAGCAGTAAGGTCTCACATGTTAATCATGTGGTAACTGTCCAGCGTGTGCCAACTGCCGATTACCGCCGGGAACACCCCTGTGAGAAAATAGAAAATTATTTTCTACCGGGGGTTTTCAGCGTGCACCAAACACAGAATTACCGCCAGGCACACGTGCTAGCTGAATGTTAATGCCGATTTGATGCATGCTGTTTGTGTGTGTAGGCCCTTACACACCTATGTAAAAGGGCACTTCTAATTATTAGTTCATGCTAAATCCTTTAGCATACCTTAGTGATTGGACCCCTTAATTAGGCCAGAGTGACTACTAAATTTTCAGGTTGCCACTTACAAGGAGCATTACACAACGTGAAAACAGTAGAATCAACATGTGCTCACCTTTTCTACTGGACATTTTGCATACATCTTCGTATAAGTAGGGTAAGGTGCAATAGCAATTTCTTGCCTGTCTTAATATTTTGATTTAATCTATTACTCATGCACAGGGTCTTTTACAAAGGTGTGCTAGTGTTTTTAGCATACACTGACCATGTAGACTACTACTACTACTATAAATCATTTCTATAGCACTACCAGTCGTACGCGGCGCTTCACAATTGAACATGAAGAAAGAAAAGACAGTCCCTGCTCCAAAGAGCTTACAATCTAAATCAGAACAGACAGACAGACAGACAGACAGGACCAATAAGGATAAAGGGTAGGACAGACAGAAGGACACATAGGGAAAGGGACTATTGAAGAGTGGAGGAGTGGCCTAGTGGTTAGTAGGGTGGTGGACTTTGGTCCTGGGGAACTGAGGAACTGAGTTCGATTCCCACTTCAGGCACAGGCAGCTCCTTGTGACTCTGGGCAAGCCACTTAACCCTCTGCTGCCCCATGTAAGCCGCATTGAGCCTGCCATGAGTGGGAAAGCGCGGGGTACAAATGTAATAAAAATAAAATAAAAATAAAAAAAGACAAGATAAAGGTTACGAGCAAGTGACAAGTTAGGAGTCAAAAGCAGCATCAAACAGGTAGGCCTTTAGCCCGGATGTGAAGGCGGCCAGGGATGGAGCTAGATGTAACGGCTCAGGAAGCTAATTCTAGGCATAAGGTACGGCGAGATAAAAGGATCAGAGTCTGGAGTTAGTGAGGAGAAGGAGAGATTTGCCTAGTGAACGGAGTTTCTGGGAAGGAGTGTAGGGAGAGATGAGGGTTGAGAGGTAGTGAGGGTCTGCAGAGTGAATGCACTTATAAGTCAATAAGAGGAGCTTGAATTTTATATGGAAACGGATAGGGAGCCAGTGAAGTGACTTCAGGAGAGGGCTGATATGGGCATAACGACTTTAGTCGTGCAGCAGAATTTTGAACAGATTGAAGAGGAGTCAAAAGCAGCATCAAACAGGTAGGCTTTTAGCCTACCTGTAGATGTCCATAATATTCCTATGGGCATCTATACAGTTAGCGCACTAATGTTTAGCACGCGCTAAAAATGCTAGCACAGCTTTGTAAAAGGGGCCCACAGTGAATGGAGGAGTGGCCTAGTGGTTAGGGTGGTGGCCTTTGGTCCTGAGGAACTGAGTTCAATTCCCACTTCAGGCACAGGCAGCTCCTTGTGACTCTGGGCAAGTCACTTAACCCTCTGCTGCCCCATGTAAGCCACATTGAGCCTGCCATGAGTGGGAAAGCATGGGGTACAAATGTAACAAAAAAAAACAACCAAAAAAAACACACTTCTGGCTACAAAGTTAACTGCTGCTCTGTGTATCTAAGAAACAGATTGAACAGCTTTAGCAATTCAGCAGAACAATGAGAAAAGTTTGCCTAATATTAGTTCCATCTTTTTAAATGTCTCCACCCTGAATTAGATATGCAGCGATTACAATGGATGCAAACCCAAGCAAATAACATTTTAATTGTAGCACTCCTTTAAACCATATTAATAGGCATTTGAAATCCAACTGTCAGAAAGTCTTTTTTAGCCAGAGAGTAGACACGAGGCAATTATTTTGTTGATATTGCTCTTATCCCTGGTGTGTGTACAAAACTCCCATTGAGAGAGCAAGGTTTAATGTGCAAAGCTGAAGAGGCAGACTGAAGCACCGCTTGACAGAACATTGCAAATCATACTTCTGCCCCCAGCATTAGACATTTTATGTATCTCAATTTTAATGGCAAACGTTCTCAGTTTTTTTCCTTTGAAAATATGCACAAATTGTTCACTGAAATCAAGAAATCACACTTTACTTGGCCCTCAAGGAAAGAGCAGAATGGGGATTGGTAAATTACACCTGCTCAACTTTGCAGGTTTTTTGAATATAGAGTCAAATATTTGTTTTTTTTACTACAGACCACAAACATCTCTAATCATTTTAGAAGCAAAATAAATCACACAACATATCTGTCATAAAACATGTTGTTCTAAAATCGGCTATGTTATTTTTTCTTAAATTCTCTATAAAATGCATTTAATTTATTTTGAAGGCTTGAGACACAGACCATTGGGGTACAATGTAACCTAGAAAAAAATTAATTTAAACAAGTTTTCTTAATGTAAATATGGTTTAGGGCATATTGTTTAACTCACAGGGGCCCTTTTATTAAGGTGTGCTAAGACCTAATGTGGGCCTCTGGAAATTTCCCTGTTTGTGCATAATATTTTTTCCTGTTTATTTATGGGAAGGGGCTTGGCATGGACAGGGAATGGGCATGGACGCATTATCCATCTAGTATGCTCATATTACTGCGGGCATTTAGGGGTCCTTTTACTAAGGTGTGCTGAAAAATGGCATGTGGTAGTGTAGGCATGGGCTTTGGGTATGCGCCAATCCATTTTTCAGTGCGCCTGTAAAAAAAGCTCTTTTTAAAATTTTTGCTGAAAATGGATATGCGGCAAAATCAAAATTACCATGCATTCATTTTGAGTTTGAGATCTTACCGCTAGCCATTGACCTAGTGGTAAAGTCTCAAGTACTAAATGGGTGGTAATGACTTACGTGCACCAGCTTCCACTTGGCGTGCGTAGCTGATGCGCGCCAGAAGAGAAAAAATATTTTTGGGGCTTGCATAGTGGACACACGCCAAAAATGAAATTACTACTAGGGCCATGTGATAGCTGTGCGGTAACTCCATTTTGGTGCATGTTGGGCACATGTAGTCACTTACGTGGCTTAGTAAAAGGGTCCCTCACTGCCTCCTATTTGAGACAGTAAGTTTTCCCACCTTAATAAATAGAAAAATTAACATGGAACTGGTGAACATGAAAAAAAAAAGAAAGTGCCGTATTTTATAGCTATGATAAAAATTATTTTAGCTTACGGGAAAGTCCCACATTGGGACATGCTAAGCCCATTTCATACTGCAGCTTAGTAAAAGGGCCCCTATGTACATATATAGATAGTATCTAGAGTGGTCTATAAAGTCATAGTAGACAACTGGATTGGAAAATGTGGGGTACAAATGCAGAAAAACTGCAGAAATACAGAATACAATGAAACGTGACCATCTCTGAGAAAGGTGACAAAAGTCACTAGAAACAAAAAATGAGGGTTTAATGAATTCTATTAAAGAGAACAATTTGTAATACAGCTATCTAAACCCCATCCTTTTATGTGGAAAAAAAAAAGTTACAGCGGTTCAAACGTGTAACATTTGCAGACTGCTAATGGACCTATGACATGAAAAACTGGTCATTCTCAACATTTTGGATCTGCTACTTTAGTCACCTTTTCCCAGAAATGATCACAAATCTGAAACAGTACTTAGTCAAGATAATTGATACACCTAGTTATGAAATGGGGGTCAATATGGAAATGCTAAGCTGAGGAGGGAAATCTTTGCATGGACACAAAGAAAAAGAGTGAAAAGGTACTGTGATGTTTAGAGGCAGTTTGTTCCAGATGGAGAGGTGAATAAGAAGAAAGACTTGAAAGGAGAAAAAGATGCTTTTATAGTGCATGAAGTGTTATGGAGAGTGCAATTCCTAGATCAAAGCAAAAAGAACAGAGCTATAGGAAAGGCATAGTCCTGGATATACTGTATTTATAGGTGAGTAGAAAGTTTTGAGCTGATAGCAGAAATAAGCCACTATCTCCTCTGGTGCTAAGGTTGCTAAATGGGAAGGGACAAAGGTCTGAATATTGAGTTGTTAACACCTACCCTGCAGTGCTTGTGTACTGTCAGGTTGGGTAGTATGAGTAGGTCTACTGAAAGGTATTTGTGTTAGAGCTGATACTGCAAGGGGGAAAAGGGGAGGTAAGAAGTATTACATATAGACTTAAGGCTGGCCAGAGATATAGAGAGAGGAACTAGGATCTCATAGCAACATATGGCTGCTGTGATTGCAGACTTATAGGCTTCACTATGATAGAATCATTATTATTATTAGCATTTGTATAGCGCTACCAGACACACGCAGCGCTGAACACCTGACATCATCCTTTTACCATGGCTGCCTGGTCCTGGCAATGCAAACAAGAGGGGGTAGACTTCTGAATATTTGCATAAAGTGGTGTAGTAGTTATATTAAAGGTAACAAATAAAAGAAAATAAGATGATACATTTTTTTGATTGGCATTGAAAGGCAATGAGTATTTGCAGAAATGATAAAAACCAGAGTTAATAATAGCCATAGATCTACCTTATTTATAAACTTGTCCAGAATGAGGTGTATGGAAAGGCTGGTATAGAGCAAAAGAGACTAGAAATCAAGTGCTTCATAAAGAGGAGGAAGAGAGATCCAGTTGGAGTTTAGAAGAAAAGTAAGCAGCCCCTAGCCAGACCTTGAGAGGACAGCTTCAAATGAGAGGACAGTATGACAAGATTACTGTGGACCCTCAGAGGAAGAAGCAAGAGGATCTGGCTACATGATGATCCGTACAAGCCCTTTCCAAAGGAGTGTGTCATTTGATGAGTTGGTCCTAAACGTATTTATTCTCTCTGTGAGGAAAGAAACATCTTGTTGTAATAGCTGAAAAGTAGTGGGGGGAGAGAAAGAAAGAAAGAAAGAAAGAAGAAAGAAAGAAAGAAAGAAAGAAAGAAAGAAAGAAAGAAAGAAAGAAAGAAAGAAAGAAAGAAAGAAAGAAAGAAAGAAAGAAAGAGATAAGGGTCTGCTGCCAGCCTGCATGAAGCCATCAGAGGAGAGGGCCCATTCAAGATTCACCTACAGCAAAAAGGAGTCATCTTTAGTGTTGGTACGAGTATGATATTTCCTGAAAATTATCAATAGGGAATTCAACACCCACAAATGGTCTTAAAAGAAGCCTCACCACTAATTCAGAAGACTGTGTGGTGGCCTCAAAAAACATGACTGAAGGGACAAAATAGACTTTCTCAATTCAGTATTCTCTCTCTTTCTCTCTCTCTCTTCTTTTTGCTTGCATTATCTGTTCTATTTTTTTTCTGCTCAGCTGACGTTTATGGCAGATCTCTATTCGCTAAAGGCACTGGTCTAATCAGCTCTCAGACTCTGTCCCAAATAATGTAATCATGGAAGGAGGTTCTTGTTCAATGTTTATGCAGGGTTGGGTTGGTGGGAGGACTTGTCAATCTTTTTGCTCCTAGTCTATGACAAAGAGAAGACTAAGTCAAAGGCTAAATATTTCAGTCATCTGTCATTATTTTCAGACAGCTGAAGATATTCTTGGATAATCACAAGTGCTGCAGCTGGGGGTGTTGCTCAATCTTCAGGCAAATACTGTATGATATTAGCACTATTTGAATGATTTCATAAAAGCACTCAAATATATAAAAAGTCTATAATTGGTAATAAACATGCATTAATGTGAAGATGACAATATATCAAATATTAAAAAAACAATCTTTATTTTTTAAAAATATATAACAAAATAACCCTATCACCCCAAATACTGTTGGAACTCTACAAATATTTTGATTCCCCTCGCTCACTGTTCACATGAGTGGCTTTGTCATTCATTAGAAATAATATACAGTGCACTCCATTTAAGTGCATGTCAGATAAGTGCATGCTCTGTTTCACTGCATGCCGTACTTCGGTCCCATTTTTGGTGCCATAAATTTCTATGGGGACAAACTTCGGTTTAGCGCACCACTGATAAGTGCAAGATTCACTTATATGCATAGTTTAAGACCGCTCCTCTGCAGGAATGACTCCGCATAAGCATGTGCATGGAATATGGAAGCTGATTGGTGCATGACAACCAGCAAGATTTCAAATTTACCGCCCCATTAACTGCCACAGGCAGAATAAGCGAAAGAATGTTGTTAGAGTGTACACTGGAGTTGTCGTTGTTGTGCAACTATAAGACTAACACTGGCTGAACGAATAGAAGTTCTTAAAAAAATTAGAAAACAAAGTCAAGCATCTATTGCTAAAGCATATGGTGTCAATCCCAATCAAATTTCATGTATCTTGAAGCAGAAAGACCAGCTTCTGGAAGACTGGAAAAACAATACAAATCCAGAACGGAAACGAAAACGGGCGGGAAAAGTTGAGGAGGTAGAAGATATTCTTCTTCGGTGGTTTTCTCAAGTCAGGAGCAGACAGTTTCCTGTCAGTGGTCCACTGCTTATGGAGAAAGCTAATCAGCTAGCTGAAAGTCTTGGACTAATTGAATTCAAAGCCACTGTTGGATGGTTGTTAAGATGGAAAGAGATGAACAACATAAAATTCAAGAAACAGCATGGTGAAAAACAAGACGCTGATGACTTTGGTGCTGAAAATTGGGTTGTTTCAGTTCTTCCTACCATCTTGAACGAGTTTGCACCTCATGACATTTTCAATGCTGAAGAAAATGGTCTCTACTGGCGAGCGATTCCTGATGGAACACTTGCATTCAAACAAGCCGAAAGTAGAGGAGGTAAAACGTTGAAGGACCAACTGACGATCCTCCTTTGCTGCAATATGGATGGGAGTGAGATGTTGGAACCACTCGTCATTGGAAAGAGCAAACAGCCCATTGCTTCAAGAATGTTAAGTGACTTCCTGTGTCATACAAGGTTAACGTAAATTCATGGATGACTGGGGAAATTTGAAAGCAGTGGCTAAAGAAGTTAGACACTAGAATGCCGGCACAAAAGCATCAGATTTTGTTGCTTTGTGATAATTGTGCTGCACACAGTGATGATGTCAGGCTATCCAATGTCAAGGTGATCTTCCTGCCACCAAACACTACCTCTCTGATCCAACCTATGGATCAGGGCATAATAGCCAATTTCAAACAACATTATTGGGCTCTTGTGCTACATTGTCTGATGAGCATTATGGATGACCAGACTGGCAAGGGTAAATGTGCTGTTGAACTGGCTCATACTCTATCACTGTTGGATTCCCTACATATGCAGAAAGAAGCCTGGAATCATGTTACACAGGCAACCATTGTGAACTACTACAAGCGGGAAAGCTTTGTTAGGGATGTGGAGAGGGACAAAACAGATGCAGCTGTTGCAAACGCGTCAGATGCACAGGCTATTGACATCCCAGCCTGTGTTACTGAAGAGGAGTTTCATCACTATGTAGCTGTTGATTATGATCTGCAAACAGCTGACGACAGCACTGATGTCCAGATATGTGCCTACACACAGGCAACGGCTGATGATGAAACAGATGATGAAATGAACAGCGAGGCACATGCTGATGAAATTCAACAACCTCCTGTAACTTTTGCAAGAGCGCTGGAGAATCTCAACACTGTGCGAGCCTATCTGGAGGCCACTGGATATCAGTGCTATGACAGTTTTTACCGTCTGGCAGACGATAGTCTATGGAACTCACAGACACAAGAGTGTACAGAGGACTATGACTGATTACTTCAAGTAAGCCTAACGTCAGTTAACTGAGACTGTATAACGTCAGTTAACGAAGACTGTATACTGTACATATAATAAACAGTACTGTACATATGGTTATCAGATGTCAAGCTTCTTTGAGTCACAATGGTTAAGTGCACTCTCTGGTTAACTGCATGTATTTCTTTGGTCCCAGACCCTTGCACTAAAGCGGATTGCACTGTATTAACACCATATAATGTCTAATATGTTTGTTAAAAATCATTCACCACCCTCAAAACATCAAATACCTAACTTGTCAGTGATATTTATGAAAGTCCCAAATGCCTTTCACGTGCTCTTGAGTCTTTCAGAATGCAATCAAGGAAGGCAGAGTTCATCAGTTGAAACTACTCAAACATAGAAATGGCCCAATCGATCATGTCCCAAATACAGAGCAACGAGGATAATCGTATGATGAAGTTTGATCTTCTCATTTCTCAATACTGTATTTATTCTCATCCAGAAACTCTCTGATTGATCTTACAGCTTTATTCTATTCAGAATCTCTTATTGTTCACAGAATCTCTACATGGATACCATGTTTCGCAAAAAAAGCATCATCAGGAGATTCTAAAAGGCAATGTAATTAGCACTACTTGCCCATCACTGAAAGAGCAAAATTCGTACCTACTGTTGACATTGCTGTTGTTAAGTATTGTCTGGGATGTGTCCTGTACCACTTCTAGTTAGAAGGGGAAAAAAAAACCCTGCATCAGTGAAATCAATGCCTTTCTGCTGTTCTTGTGTATAGTCTCACCTCTTTTTTTGGCTGTGTCTCTGAAGCAAAACAGGCAGTTTCTTTGGTGTTATTTGATCATCTATAACACCAGCACTAAGACCCAAGACATGTGAAAAAAATGGCTCCATATGCACTGTGCAGCCATTTCATGGAGTGATTAAAAATGCTGCATATTAAGAACAAACGGTTGCATATCATACATAGCCAACACATTATAGCTTTGTAACATTAAAGATCTAAAGTACTTATATTCCATCCTAAAGCTTTAGCCCCATTGCTGCCTTAAGGAACATACAGTTCATCTGAAGCTATTACTATCCAGGAAAGAAGAGAGACACAAAAGTCCTATCCTGAAGGAACACCTATCGATCCGGAGTGTTGGGTATCAGACATTTGGAGCGAGCATTGTATCTGGAGGTTTACATTATCTGTGCTTTTTTTAACAGATACATTACATTACAGTAACTTTGCCAGTGCTGAGCATTACATTAGGCGAGGCATTTGTGGTGCAATTTAGAGCAAAGGAAGAGCGATTCTTCAGCTATTCAGATTTAGTTGTTTAAATGTATTTAAAAATAACTATGTGCTTCAAATCTAAAATGCTAAGCAGCTTACAGTAAAAAAAAAAACTTAATAACTGTTTTAGCATGTGTTTGATTTGCACTTATTAATAAGTGTAAATAAAACATAAGATAAAACAATTAAACCATCATCACTGCAACAAGGTTCTATTATGTGCATCTGGGTAAGGGACTGAAAAAAATGTTAGGTATTTGTTTATAGCACAATTATTTTTTTCTTACATTTGTACCCCATGCTTTCCCACTCATAGCAAGTTCAATGCTGCTTACATATTGTATACAGGTACCTATTTGTACCTGGGGCAATGAAGGGTTAAGTGACTTGCCCAGACTCACAAGGAGCTGCCTGTGCCTGAAGTGGGAATTGACCCCAGTTCCCCAGGACCAAAGTCCACCCCTCTCACCACTAGGCCACTCCTCCACTGACCAATATGTTTTAGCTCAAAGTGGCAAACAGAGTTATTATCATGCAGTTTACAAATGGGACAGTTGGTGTATTGATATAGGTTGATTTACAGAGCAAAGATTGTTACAATGTGAAAAAACAGGAGGTTCAAATAGTACATTTTTACACTTTGTACATTGTTTCAAATTGTTTCAAATGGTTCATTGTTTCATTTGTTAATTGGTTTAATGTTATACCTGGTGCTTTTTTTATACAGTGGATCACAGAGTTTGTAGATTGGGTGGCATGAGTTCATTCAACATGTACACTGTCATGAGTTGGGTATGGGTTCAATATGGTTAGCAGGATTTGTGTGGTTCACATCATTGGTTCATTTCTTGAAGGCATTTATTTAGCCCAGTTGCCACTTTTTATTTTGTGATAAGAGTGACAGCAGTATGCATATATAGAAATAGTGAGTATGAATACAGTAGATTCTAGATAATCAGGACACCAGTTAATCGGGTCGGCTGTATATTCGGTCCAAAACTGGGAGAACAAAAACAAAGCACATTTATCAGGGGAAAAAGTTTTGGTTATTTGGGACACCACACCATTTAATTGGACCAGAAGCAGCCACAGAATGTCATTGATGCGTCACTTTCCCCATCAAGTATAAATGGACAGCTGCGTTTGTGTACATATGCTACTGTGAGGTGTGTCATGTTACACCTGGGGTGTGTACATGAAAAATGCCTAGGAAAGACCTAACACTCATAGACAAAATTGGCTTGCTTGAACAACTAGAAAAGCAACTGCCAAACACCAGTCAGCGCCAACTGGCAGAGATTACTGGAATGCCAAAATCTACAAAAGCATGCATTGTACAACAAGAGTTGAGAAATGAATGGACATTACATGAGAGACAGGGGGTTTCCCCAAAAAGGAAGCGTGAAGGTAAGGATCCTGATGTAGAAGAGGCACTGAATCAACGATTCTCAATTGTAGCAGGACAAGATGTCCATCCAGCTCATTTTTGAAAGTGATTGCCGGCCATCTTCCGACATAAATCGGGAGATGGCCAGCGATCTCCTGAACCCGGCCAAACCGGTATAATCGAAAGCCGATTTTGGCCGGGTTCAACTGCTTTCCGTCGCAGAGCCGGCAAAACATCAAGGGGGCGTGTCGGTAGGGTACGGAAGGCAGGATGGGGGCGGGACTGGGGCGTGCTAACAAGATGGCCGGCTTCGCCTGATAATGGAAAAAAAAGCCAGGCTTGACGAGCATTTCGCCGGCTTTACTTGGTCTCCTTTTTTTCCACAACTAAGCTTCAAAAAGGAGCCCCAAATGACCACAGGAGGAAATCGGGGATGACCTCCTCTTATTCCCCCAGTGGTCACCAACCCCCTCCCACCCAAAAAAACCCCAAAAAACCCCTTTTTGCCAGCCTCTATGCCAGCCTCAAATGTCAAACCCAGCTCCCTGATAGCAGTATGCAAGTCCCTGGAGCAGTTTTTAGTGGGTGCAGTGCGCTTCAGACAGGTGGACCCAGGCCCATCCCCCCCACCTGTTACACTTTTGGTGGTAAATACAGTGGCGTAGCAGGGGGGGCTGCCACCTGGGGCGGAGTGGTTCACCGTTGCACCCCCCTGGGTGCAGCACTATGACACCCCCCTCCCCCCCGACCAGCTCCCGCACCCTACCTTTAAAAAGAATATCGGGAGGCGAGGCGCAGTGCCTCGCACCTGCCCTGCCCTGATTGATAGAGAGAGAGAGAGAGAGAGGAGAGGCTGTTTAAACAGCATTGCATTCAATTGAGACTCAAAAGTTACATTTTACACTGCTGAAACTGCTATAATTATTGGGAATATTTAGATTTATATCACCAAGAGGAAAGTTATATTATTCTAAGACAATTTTAAAAGTTAAATCAATTGAAAATTATTTGATCAGACTACCATTTCTGGTCCCCATATAGAGAATTGCCTTGATAATAACAGTAGTTAGCTGACACTTTGGGAGGACTTCACTGCACAGCAGGAGATAGGTTTGGCCTCTGAAGGGGGAGACAAACCCACTTGTGTTTGTAACTTTCCAGGTATTGGACCCCTGAATCCAAACTCCTGCACAGTAAAGTAAATTCTGACCTTTAAATTCCAAACTTCTCAACTTTCTGGCTATAGGTGAGATACCTGATATTCTCTTTCATTTAATGCTTATTGCTTAATTCATTAATTTGCCCTGTGAAACCTTTTCTTTCTTTCTTTCTTTTCCTGCCAAGCTCTGATTGATAGAGAGAGAGGAGAGGCTGTTTAAACAGCATTGCATTCAATTGAGACTCAAAAGTTACATTTTACACTGCTGAAACTGCTATAATTATTGGGGATATTTAGATTTATATCACCAAGAGGAAAGTTATATTATTCTAAGACAATTTTAAAAGTTAAATCAATTGAAAATTATTTGATCAGACTACCATTTCTGGTCCCCATATAGAGAATTGCCTTGATAACAACAGTAGTTAGCTGACATGTTGGGACTTATAATCCCACCCACCCCAGGGTTTTCCCACTCATATATAGACAAACCAAACCTCATTACCATTACTCCTCAATCATACACAGGCAGTCTTGCAGACTGTTAACCCAACATAGTACACCTATTCATACCCATTTCAACCAATCAGGATGACTTTTATTCTCTGTAATAATTGTGGTGCTTTAGTTTCAAGGCCAATCATCTGGAGACTTAAAGCTTGTCCTATCTGTCTTCAGCTATCTAGTTTACAACAAGAGCTCAGTAAAGTAATGCAAGAACTGTATGCAATTAAAGCAGCTTCCAGAACTACACAGAAAAATAACTTCTCACCACTGCCTCAAAGAATAAAACCACATAAGAACAGATGGCTCACAGTAGGCTCAGGCAGACTTCGTCAGGTGACACAGAAGCATCCACCCGCACAAGTGTTGCCACTAAAGAATTCTTTTGCTCCATTACAATACTGTGATGCTCCTGAAAATAGAACTGAGGCAGAGGAAAAAGCAATAAAGTTGGAACAAAAAGACACGAAGGTACCCAAAGTAAAAACGCACCCCCAAATCACTAATGTTGGAACACATAACAAGAAATATAGATGGAAAGCGATGGCCACAAATGCTCGTAGTCTAAGCAATAAAGTTCACGACCTTCAAGCCCTGATGTTGGAAGCAGACTTAGATGTTGTTGCAATCACAGGGACGTGGCTCAACGGTTCCCACGAATGGGATGCAAGCATACCAGGCTATAATCTATTTAGGAAGGATAGAGAGGGTCGTAAAGGTGGAAGAGTAATTCTGTATGTGAGGAATGATATCACGGCAACTGAAATGACAGGGACCTGGGGAAAGGAAGAAGCGATATGGATCACCTTAAAAAGAGATGATAGAACCTCTGTCCACGTGGGTGTTGTCTACAGACCCCCGACATAATTAGAGGAACTAGATAAAGATATGATCACAGATATTCAAAAATTAGGAAAGAAAAAAGAGGTTCTGTTGATGGGAGATTTCAATCTGCCGGATGTAGATTGGAAGGTTCCGTCTGCCAAATCGGAAAGAAGTAGAGAGATCGTGGATGCTTTCCAAAGTGCTCTGCTCAGACAGATGGTGATGGAACCCATGAGGGAGGGAGCGATGCTGGATCTGGTGCTCACAAATGGGGATAATGTGTCAAATGTCCGAGTGGGTGCGCACCTGGGAAGCAGTGACCATCAAACGGTTTGGTTTGATATAATGGCTGAAGTGGAGGGCGGCCACTCTAAACTCAAAGTCCTGGATTTCAAGAGTGCTGACTTTAGTAAAATGGGGGAATACCTGAGGAAGGAGATGATGGGCTGGGGGGACATACATGAAGTGGAAGGGCAGTGGTCCAGGCTGAAAGAAGTAATAAATAGGACCACAGACCTTTATGTAAGGAGAGTAAATAAAAGCAAGAGAAAAAGGAAACCGATATGGTTCTCCAAGCAAGTGGCTGAGAAAATAAAGGCTAAAGAGTTGGTGTTCCAGAGATATAGAAAATCTCAAGAAGAAGAACACGGGGAGGAATACCGGATGAAACTGAAAGAAGCCAAGAGAGAGGTACGTCTGGCGAAGGCGCAAGCGGAAGAACAAATGGCTAGGAATGTAAAGAGGGGCGACAAAATTTTCTTCACGTATATTAGTGAAAGGAGAATGACTAAAAAGGGAATTGTGAGACTAAAAGATAAAGCGAACCGCTATGTAGATAATGATGAAGAAAAGCCAATTTGCTAAATAGATACTTTTGTTCTGTTTTCACTGAAGAAAATCCTGGAGAAGGACCGCGAGGGACTGGCAAAAGTACACCTCAGAATGGAATGGATATAGCACTGTTCACGGAAGAGAGTGTGTATCAACAACTTGGAAAGCTAAAGGTGGACAAAGCCATGGGACCGGACGGGATCCACCCCAGAATATTGAGGGAGCTCAGAGAGGTTCTGGCGGGTCCTCTTAAAGATTTGTTTAATAAATCCTTGGAGACGGGAGAGGTTCCGAGGGACTGGAGAACTGCGAAGGTGGTCCCTCTTCACAAAAGTGGTGATAGGGAAGAAGCTGGAAACTACAGGCAGGTAAGCCTCACTTCGGTTATTGGAAAAGTAATGGAAGCGATGCTGAAGGAAAGGATAGTGAATTTCCTGGAAGCCAATAAGTTGCAAGATCCGAGACAACATGGTTTTACCAGAGGGAAATCGTGCCAAATGAATCTCATTGAATTCTTTGATTGGGTAACTGGAGAATTGAATCATCAACTTGCTATAGACGTAATCTACTTAGATTTTAGCAAAGCTTTTGACACGGTTCCCCACAGGAGGCTCTTAAATAAACTAGATGGGCTGAAGATAGGTCCCGAAGTGGTGAACTGGATTAGGAACTGGTTGATGGACAGACGACGAGGGTGGTGGCAAATGGAGTTCGCTCGGAGGAGGGAAAGGTGAGTAGTGGAGTGCCTCAGGGATCGGTGCTGGGGCCGATTCTGTTCAATATATTTGTGAGTGACATTGCCGAAGGGTTAGAAGGTAAAGTTTGCCTATTTGCGGATGATACTAAGATTTGCAACAGAGTGGACACCCGGGAGAGAGTGGAAAGCATGAAAAGGGATCTGAGGAAACTAGAAGAATGGTCTAAGATTTGGCAATTAAAATTCAATGCGAAGAAATGCAAAGTGATGCATTTAGGGAGTAGAAACCCACGAGAGACTTATGTGTTAGGCGGTGAGAGTCTGATGGGTACTGAGGGGGAGAGGGATCTTGGGGTGATAGTATCCGAGGATCTGAAGGCGACGAAACAGTGTGACAAGGCGGTGGCTGTAGCGAGAAGGTTGCTAGGCTGTATAGAGAGAGGTGTGATCAGCAGAAGAAAGGAAGTGTTGATGCCCCTGTACTAGTCGTTGGTGAGGCCCCACCTGGAGTATTGTGTTCAGTTTTGGAGGCCGTACCTTGCGAAGGATGTTAAAAAAATGGAAGCGGTGCAAAGAAAAGCTATGAGAATGGTATGGGATTTGCGTTCCAAGACGTATGAGCAGAGACTTGCTGACCTGAACATGTATACCCTGGAGGAAAGGAGGAATAGGGGTGATATGATACAGACGTTCAAATACTTGAAAGGTATTAATCCGCAAAAAAATCTTTTCCGGAGATGGGAAGGCGGTAGAACGAGAGGACATGAAATGAGATTGAAGGGGGGCAGACTCAAAAAAGATGTCAGAAAGTATTTTTTCACGGAGAGGGTGGTGGATGCATGGAATGCCCTCCTGCGGGAGGTGGTGGAGATGAAAACGGTAACGGAATTCAAACATGCGTGGGATATGCATAAAGGAATCCTATGCAGTAGGAATGTATCCTTAGAAGCTTAGCCAAAATTGGGTGGTGGAGCAGGTGGGGGAAGAGAGGTTGGTGGTTGGGAGGCGAGGATAGTGGAGGGCAGACTTATAAGGTCTGTGCCAAAGACGGTGATGGGAGATGGGACTGGTGGTTGGGAGGTAGAAAATACTGCTGGGCAGACTTGAACGGTCTGTGCCCTGAAAAAGGCAGGTACAAATCAAGGTAAGGTATACACATATGAGTTTATCTTGTTGGGCAGACTGGATGGACCATGCAGGTCTTTTTCTGCTGTCATCTACTATGTTACTATGTTACTATGTAAAAGAAATGTGGACCGTCGGGCCTTCTCTCTCTCTCTGTCTGTCCCGCCCTTGCGGAAATAGGAAGTGGCGTCAGTGGAGGGCGGGACAGATAGAGCGAGGGAAGACCCGACGGTCCACATTTCTTTTACGTGCAGGGCAGGCGCGAGGCGCTGCGCCTCGCTTCCCGATATTCTTTTTAAAGGTAGGGTGCGGGAGCTGGTCGGGGGGGGGGGGTGTCGATTCGCCGAGGGGGGGAGCTGGCAGGGAGCACCCCCCCTGATCTGACACTCGGGGCGGACCGCCCCTCCCGCCCCCCTTGCTATGCCACTGTGTAAATAGGAGCCCTCCAAAACCCACCCAAAACCCACTGTACCCACATGTAGGTGCCCCCCTTCACCCCTTAGGGCTATGGTAATGGTGTAAAGTTGTGGAGTGTGGGTTTTGGGGGGATTTGGGGAGCTAAACAACTAAGGGAAGGGTGCTATGCACCTGGGAGCTATTTTATTCTTATTTTTTTAATTTCTAGAAGTGCCCCCTAGGGTGCCCGGTTGGTGTCCTGGCATGTGAGGGGGGCCAGTGCACTACAAATGCTGGCTCTTCTTACGACCAAATGCCTTGG
Source organism: Microcaecilia unicolor (assembly GCF_901765095.1). Classification (NCBI taxonomy): domain Eukaryota; kingdom Metazoa; phylum Chordata; class Amphibia; order Gymnophiona; family Siphonopidae; genus Microcaecilia; species Microcaecilia unicolor. Next base: position 595,348,909 of record NC_044032.1, read on the forward strand.
ATTTCGCCAGGTTTGAGATCACCAGCATTATTTTCCATTATGGCCGAAAACCGATGCCAGCCATCTCAAACCCGGCGAACTCTTATATTTGGTGAGGCCCAACCGTATTAGCGAAGAAAAAGATGGCCAGCCATCTTTTTTGAAAATACGGTTGGTTGCGCCCACTTATGGCGCCGGCCCCGAAGATGGCCGGTAGCTATTTAGCCGGCGCCGTTCAATTATGCCCCTCCATATGAGTGGACCAATGTTAAAAAGCAAGTCAGAGGAGTTAGCAAGAAAACTTGATCACAACGATTTTAAAGCAACAGATGGCTGATTGTCACGGTGGAAATGCAGGTTCAGGATAAAGTTTAAGGGAGCACATGGTGAGAAAGACAGTGCTGATGCTATAAGTGCTAAACAATAGAAAGCCACAAAACTTTGCTTTGTACATTTTGTGCGGATGACATCTACAACAATGATGAAACAGGGTTATTCTACTGTGCTATACCATTCTGGTTCCCTGACCTAAAAACACATAACACTGGCAGTGGATCGTGTCACAGTGCTGTGCTGTTCCAACATGTTGGGAACTGATAAACACAAGCTACTGGTCTTTGGAAAAAGTGCAAAGCCTCTGTGTTTTAAAGAGATCACAGTATGGGACGTGTATCTGTTTTGTATCATGCTAACAAAAATGCATGGATGACACTGGTTAATGTGTATACACAGTTTAGTTTATTTTTTCATGTCTGCAGAAATTGAATACATTTTGCTGTTTTTAGAGTTATCAAAAGTCCTATGATTTTCCCTGTTGCAGCTCTGAATAGACAACAAAATGCTGGCCAGTGTTGAAGGGGACAAATACGCTAAATATAAGACCATCTATGGCTCTTCTTTCCCTTATCTCAGCACTCAACTATGCCTAAGCGTGATTCTATAAAGGATGCATATTCTTTATAGAATTATGCTAAGTGCATTAAATTTTTGGTGCTGGAGTTTAGGTGATACTTATAGAATATACCCCTTTAAAGATAATTTTTTAAAAATATATTTTAGTATTCCCAGAAGAAATTGTATTTTCACTACTGACAATATTGGGAATGTTTTTTATGCCAATGATTGCAAGTGTTAACATGCCAAAAGAGATTTGAGTGTTTTTATTTATTTATTTATAGCATGTATATCCCACATTTTCCCACCCACGGGCAGGCTCAACGTGGCTTACATCAAGTTGAAAAGGTATACTTTACTTTCAATTTACTCCTAGCATATGTCGTAGGGGTTCTTTTACAAAAATGCATTTGGTGCTAACACATAACACAGCAAAAATGACCTAACATGGGACATGCTAAAGCATCCCATATTAGTTTTTGCATGTGTGAGGGCTAAACAAGAGGTTAAAAAAATATTGTAATTTTTTTAGGGTGCATGCCAGGGGTGGAGGGTTGTAATTCCTGCACTAACCAGTTCTCTCATCTGAATTACCACACTCTGATTAGTACATGGATAATGTGGAAACCCTTACTGTTTGTTGGGGGACATTCTGGAAAGAGGGGATGCTGAATGTCATAGCCTTGGGAAGGGGGAAGGAAGGAGGGGCTTCTAGGGCTCCAGGCATCTTTTGCATACTTATGTGAGTGCTGTCCGATATTCATTGTTCTATTTTTGGCTGCTTAGCTATGCAGGTCCTGGTCCTGGCACTGAATACTGTTGACACCCATGAAACTGCACCACCCTGTACCGCCCTTGACCTGCTCACTTTTTTGGAGCCAGTCAGAGCTGATATTCAGTGGTACTGCCTGGTTAAGTGCCACTGAATATTAGCAGCTGGTCAGCCCCAGGCGATTTAAGTGGGCAGGAACATATTCTGCCTGCTTAAATTACTTTGAATATTGGACAAAGAACTTCCAAAATAAGTGTCATAGAGCGGCATTTTCAATAGAATGTCTAAATTTCTTACCTTTGCAATTACTTCTTGACCAATATCTTTTTTTTTTTTTAATTTAATTTTCTTTATTAAGCTTTTAACAAACATAACTTCTCATTTATGAATGATAATACACAATTTAGAAATCATATAACCAAATTATACATCCTTATTCCTAATTTTAAACATTTTACCGACCACAAGTTACAGAAATTGATCCAAGATGAAAGATTTTTCAAATAATCTAAAAGAAATAAATCAGAAAAAAGTACATAAACGAAGCCCTAGTCTTGGGTTATTCTACCAAATCCGGTTAATCAGTGTTCATATGGGATTATACCTTAACATTTATTTCCTCCCTACTCATTATAAACTCCTCCAACTGTTTAGGTTCAAAAAATTGATATTGTTTAGATTGAAATACAATTCTGCAAACACAAGGAAATTTCAACAGGAAGCTAGCTCCTGTTGCCAAAGTTCTTGTACGCAAAGCCAAAAAGGCCTTGCGCCGCTTTTGGGTCTCTCTTGATAAATCAGGATAGATCCTTATTTTAGAACCCAGAAAGTTTGAATCCAAATGTCTTAGTGAAAGTCTCAGAACTGCATCCCTATCAATCTCCAGAGCAAAAGTAACCAACAAAGTAGCTCTCCTTGTAACGACCTCCAGAGATTATTCCAAAAAAGTAGTTAAATTCATCTCTCCACCCTCTTGAGGAAATTTTCTTACTCCCCTTGGGTCGGTTTGTAAATAAAACGCACAAATAATGGGTGGAAGTGATGTATCAAACATACCCAAAATTTCTACAAAATATTTTTTAACCATTTGTACCGGAGAGACTAAAGGAGAGCTAGGGAAATTTATTAACCTTAAATTAAGTCTTCTAGACTGGTTCTCCAGATATTCCAGCCTTCGGGAAGTGAAATTCTTTTCTTTAAGAAGAGTTTGACCCACAAGTTCCATCTTTAAGGTTCTTTCAGTAAGTTTTTCCACTTCCGCGGCTTGAGAGCCAGTCTTTTTCATTTGAGTTAATGCAGTTTCTGACAAAATTTTTATAGTCTCCGCATTTTTAACCACCATAGTTTGTAGGGAAGAGTATGCTGTAAAGGTTAAATCCCATAGTGACTCTAATGTCACTACGGCTGGCTTTTCCATTCTCCCAACAGTTAATTTAGGAAGTGGTGCATTTACAGCAAGCTCCAGGGTACTCACTGTCTGTGAAGACAGCCCAAAAGATGAAATCGGTACTGGGGCTTCTATGCTGACAGCATTCTGATTTCCACCGGCTTCCACCAGGCTACCTCCCTGTGCACCCGACTCTCCATTCCGGGTTGGGGCATCAGGGCTCTGTAGGAAACGCTCACTTCCTGGTTGCAGGGGCGCCGCACGTTCGACGGGGCTCAGGGAAGCCCCGTCTACACTAACAGCCAGCATTGAAATGCCGGCTTCTTCAGAGGGGGTAGAAATTTTCCCAGGACCCAGCGCTACAGCGAATTCTTCCAATTTCGCCTGGTGAAGCTGGTCTGACCCGCCAGGGAGAGAGGGAGTCTCCCTGACTTTGCCTCTCCTTTTCCCCATTCTGAGAATCAGGTATGGGACCGCTAAACACCGCTTGCTCAGAAAGAATTTGTGCGCGTCTGGCAGGGCGACTCAGACCGTCGCCATCTTGGCTTCTTGACCAATATCTTTTTGAGATTTGTATACACTACTCAGATTTATCACAACTAGGTCAAATAATTCATCAGTAGTACTGAGATGTTTAACTAATTCTGTAATAAGGACCCTATTCTTTATGGTACAGGGTGGTTTTGCAATTACAATGTGCATGGTAATAGACAAAAATAATGCATATTAACTGCAAAACCTCCCAGTCAAATCCAGGAGTAGGAGTGAACCAAGAAAACACTTGCAGTCAAATGGATAGAGTACAAATCTTTATTAGGCACCACTCATGTATGACCCAACACGGGGCCGTGTTTCGACGGAAACACCCGTCTGCCTAAGGGGTCACTCACTCAAGGAGGATATTTTATATGAGTTGGTACTAAGTCAAAACTGTAGAATACTGGAACTATTTAAAGCTGCAATCTGTGTTAAGATGTCGACAGAACCGCCAACATCAAATAATGCATGGCAACTGGAAAACCACTGCATTTATTGGGAATGGTATCAACAGTTTGGGGAAAAATGTGTTTACCTCTTTGGGTTAAAAGATGCTGCCACCATCTTAATTTTGTCTATTAAGAGAAGAGTGAGGATGAGAGAGCAAGCATTACCAGTATGGCTGGCCACAGGAATTGTAGTTGATATTTACATGGATCTGCTACCTTCTGTGCATACTTCTGTTGTTTTATGCTTTAGGTGACCTTTTGAAGATCCCCCGAAGATGCAATGGGAAATGGCTGCCTGTTGGTGTCTGAGTTGAGATGTGTCACCTTTATTGCAGTACTTGCATAGACAGAGCTGCTGCACAGTTGAAAGTTGTACCAATGAAAGAAAATATAGATTTAAAAAACATTTGTACCCTGCGCTTTCCCACTCATGGCAGGTTCAATGTGGCTTACATGGGGCAATGGAGGGTTAAGTGACTTGCTCAGAGTAACAGGGAGCTGCCAGTGCCTACAGTGGGAATAGAACCCAGTTCCCCAGGACCAAAGTCTACCACACTAACCACTAGGCCACTCCTCCACTAGCAACATTCTATGTAGAAACCTGCCCTTCTGTGAGTCTGACGTCAGACTCACAGAAGCCTGTGCTTCTACATGGAATGTTGCTAGTGGAATAGCAACATTAACATTCCATGTAGAATCTCCAATAGTAGCAACATTCCATTCCATATATATAGAATCTGAAATAGGGAAAGGGAACTGGGACTTGATATGCTGCCTTTCTGTGGGGTTTACAGAATATATACAGGTACTTATTTGTACCTGGGGCAATGGAGGGTTAAGTGACTTGCCCAGAGTCACAAGGAGCTGCCTGTGCCTGAAGTGGGAATCAAACTCAGTTCCTCAGGACCAAAGTCCACCACCCTAACCACTAGGCCACTCCTCCACTCCAAAAAGATTTTGGTTGAGGGAGGAGGTTTTTGACCAATGATTATAGTAGTCGCTGAAAGTTAATTACCTGGACCTGTCATTGGCAGAGCTAGTAGGAATTCTTTGTGATGTCTGAGTTTTTTTCCCCTCCTTTTCTAAATGAGTTAATGAATCATTTATAGTTCACCTTTGGGTACCTTTTTTTAGATATAAGTGTGAACGCTATTTGCCATTTCTTTGTATGGAACATTAAAATGTCTCCATAGCATAAATGCATACGAGGCAAATGAAAGGAAGCTCTAGAATAAGAGGGCATAGGATGAAGGTGAAAGGGGATGGGGCAGAGCCAAGATGGCATTGACAGCAAGCTAATTGCAGGGACCGTGGCACACGTTTCTAAGGTAGTTTATTACCTTACAGTGGGGAAAAAGAGGAAAGGTTTTTCCTGCCCTCCTTCAGTCCATTTTATGGACTCTTCATTTGGGGGCCTGATAGACTCCTTTGTGAGCCATGGACAAGTTCCAGGGCTCTTCAATTCAGCTGCTGCTGGAGGAATCACCATCATCAATTACATTAATATACTAACTTAGCTATTTACACATCTCCTTTAAAGTGAGGGATGTCATTCAAGTCTTTTCATTAGATTTTCATATGTATTTTCTGTCCTCTGAGAGGCTCGTTTCAAGTTTTCTGAATTTTGAAAGAATAGCATTTTATTTATGCGATGCACTATTTTTTTTTAACAAAAAAGGAGCTAACAGTGGTTGAACTGGATGGGAAAATGGGGAAAACGAGCACACTAAAGGCTTACAAGAAACCATCAGCATCACTTGTGCTATGACTGGCTAAATCCAGAGGTCAATATTCCATCCTCATTCTTCTTGATCTTTCCGCTGCTTTTGACACTGTCAATCACAGCATACTTCTCGATACCCTGTCCTCACTTGGATTCCAGGGCTCTGTCCTTTCCTGGTTCTCTTCCTACCTCTCCCTCCGCACCTTTAGTGTTCACTCTGGTGGATCCTCTTCTACTTCTATCCCTCTGCCTGTCGGCGTACCTCAGGGTTCTGTTCTTGGTCCCCTCCTCTTTTCTATCTACACTTCTTCCCTTGGTTCATTAATCTCATCCCATGGCTTTTCCTACCATCTCTATGCTGATGACTCCCAAATCTACCTTTCTACCCCTGATATCTCACCTTGCATCCAAACCAAAGTTTCAGCGTGCTTATCTGACATTGCTGTCTGGATGTCTCAACGCCACCTGAAATTAAATATGACCAAAACCGAGCTTCTCATTTTCCCCCTCAAACCCACCTTCCCGCTCCCCCTGTTTTCTATTTCTGTTGATGGATCTCTCATTCTCCCTGTCTCCTCAGCTCGAAACCTTGGGGTCATCTTTGACTCTTCTCTCTCCTTCTCTGCTCATATCCAGCAGACCGCCAAGACCTGTCATTTCTTTCTTTACAACATCCGTAAAATCCGCCCCTTTCTTTACGAGCACTCTACCAAAACCCTCATCCACACCCTGGTCACCTCTCGTTTAGACTACTGCAATCTGCTTCTTGCTGGCCTCCCACTTAGTCACCTCTCCCCTCTCCAGTCGGTTCAAAACTCTGCTGCCCGTCTCATCTTCCGCCAGGGTCGCTTTACTCATACTACCCCTCTCCTCAAGACCCTTCACTGGCTCTCTATCCGTTTTCGCATCCTGTTCAAACTTCTTCTACTAACCTATAAATGTATTCACTCTGCTGCTCCCCAGTATCTCTCCACACTCGTCCTTCCCTACACCCCTTCCCGTGCACTCCGCTCCATGGATAAATCCTTCTTATCTGTTCCCTTCTCCACTACTGCCAACTCCAGACTTCGCGCCTTCTGTCTCGCTGCACCCTACGCCTGGAATAAACTTCCTGAGCCCCTACATCTTGCCCCATCCTTGGCCACCTTTAAATCTAGACTGAAAGCCCACCTCTTTAACATTGTTTTTGACTCGTAACCACTTGTAACCACTCGCCTCCACCTACCCTCTTCTCTTCCTTCCCGTTCACATTAATTGATTTGATTTGCTTACTTTATTTATTTTTTGTGTATTAGATTGTAAGATCTTTGAGCAGGGACTGTATTTCTTCTATGTTTGTGCAGCGCTGCGTATGCCTTGTAGCGCTATAGAAATGCTAAATAGTAGTAGTAGTAGTACTATGATGGGGTTCAAATGCACAAAAGTGACTACAGAACATGATGAGCTCATGTCATTCAATTTATCGTCATCTTTCTGTTACGGAAACTGGATGCTGTTGAAGTACTATAGGAGATGAAGAACCTTTGTAGTGGTTTGTGCACTGTAAAATACGGTCTTCTTGTATAGTGCGGTACCATAATTTCTTTACCATTCAGACAGCTGAGGCAAGATGAGTTACTCAGTCCTCCTGGAGTCTCTTACCTAGAAGCATCAGTTCTCTGACAAGAAAAAGAAATTAGCCACACAAGTGGGTGACATCATCTAACATTGTTAACAATAGTTAACACACTCAGAGAACACAGAAAATAAGAAGCAGATAGATTTTCAAAGGGCTTAATCAGACAGGAGAGGCTGCTGTCCACTTAAAACCCAATCAGCAGACCATTCCTGGATATTCAGCAGCATTCTGCACAGTGCTGCTGAATATTCCTGCTGACCATTGTGGAATTGTATGGTTAGTGCCATGGCCATCCACAGGTGGAGTCGGGAAGGAGCTAGCTGTTATGTGGGCACTGGCAATATTCAGTGCCAGTGCCCATATAACTAACTGGGCAAGAAAGACCACACAAAAGGCAGACCTAACTTTGTTTGGTTAGCTGTGTGTGTGCTGGTGCTTAGTGTTAGCTGGCATATGCAAGGTGATGCACATTGGAAAGAATAATCCAAATCACAGTTGCCTGATGCTAGGGTCCACCTTGGGGGTCAGCACTCAAGAAAAAGATCTGGGTGTCATTGTAGATAATATGCTGAAATCTTCTGCTCAGTGTGCGGTGGCGGCCAAAAAAGCAAACAGGATGCTAGGAATTATTAGGAAAGGGATGGTGAATAAGACTGAAAATAATAATGCCTTTGTATCGCTCCATGGTGCGTCCACACCTTGAGTACTGCGTTCAGTTCTGGTCGCCGTATCTCTAAAAAGATAAAGTGGAATTAGAAAAGGTTCAAAGAAGAGCGACTAAATTGATAAAGGGGATGGAACACCTCTCATATGAGGAAAGGCTAAAGATGTTAGGGCTCTTCAGCTTGGAAAAGAGACGGCTGAAAGGAGATATGATTGAGGTCTACAAAATCCTGAGTGGTGTACAAAGAGTGGAAATAAATTGATTTTTTATTCATTCTAAAAGTACATAGACTAGGGGACGCTCAAGGAAGTTACAAGGAAATACTTTTAAAACAAATAGGCGAAAATATTTTTTTCATTCAACGAATAGTTATGCTCTGGAACTCTTTCCTGGAGGAGGTGGTAACAGCAGTTAGTGTATCTGGGTTTAAAAAAGGTTTGGACAAATTCCTGGAGGAAAAGTCCATAGTCTGCTATTGAGTCAGACATAGGAAGCAACTGTTTGCCCTGGGATTTGTAGTTCCACACGGAGGCGAGAGGTGCTGTCAGGTCAGTGCAGGGGGCCTGATACGGAGGGGGGCGGGAGCGCGCCGGGGGTTGGGGGGGAGGGTGGAAGTTGGTGCATGCGATGTTCATTTCCAGGCTCCAGTGGCAGCGGCAGTGGCCGACAGTTTGACTCCGTTTCCCTCTCTGTTCCGCCCTCTGACGTCATCACATCTCAATGCGAGGGCGGGACAGAGAGGGAAGTCTCTACTGCGCATTTGCAGGTGAGTCGGTCACTTGCCATTTATATGTTTGATACACACACACACTTTTTTTTCTGTGCATACTTTTGCTAGGGAGAAAGTGTGGGCAAATTTACTTGGGTAAATGTTTGTTTGTTTGTTTGTTTTTTTTTGAAAACTGGCCTTGAAATTGTGAAGTCTTATTTGATCAACAGCCTCAAAAGAGTTTCCCTTCTCCATGAAGAACTGAAGAAAATGTGAAAGTATGTTTTAAAAAAATTCTCCTTTTCTACCTGTCAGCTCATGATGTTTCTTTGTAATCCATCACTTTTGCATTTGTTTGCTCTCAAAAGATACTGTATTATTGATTTCTCGTACCTCATGATACACAAGCTGTTATTCTACAACAGAATACTCTTTCTTTTTTTACTCAAATATATATTTTGATGTTTTTTAATACTTTTGGGTTCTCTAATCTAGTTTCATGTCAGCAGACATAGCATTAAATATTCCTTCTCTCTCACATGCAACAAAATATCCATGGATGAAATTATTGTAATCCACTTTAAGCTTCTTAATTCTTCCAAGCATCAAGAGCCATAATGTACGTAACTGATACATTTATATTTATTTATTTGCCAAAATGTATATTCTGTTTGATCTACTCAAGAATAATCTACCTGTAAACTATGGTCTATATAATATGCCTGCACATTTACAGAATAGTGTTTAGGAAGAATTTTGGCATATATGTATACATGTGCCCACATATGTGCATATATGCCATTATTCTAATGACTTGCATAGAAATGTAGAAAAATGAAAACAATAAAGACCATGTGGTATGTCCAGCCTGCTCATCCATTCTATCTACTATCCATTCCTCTCCCCTATCCCTTGGATGTCCCTTGGCACCCTCATCCTCCCCGTTTCATCTGCCCGCAACCTCGGAGTCATCTTCGACTCCTCCCTCTCCTTCTCTGCGCATATCCAGCAGATAGTCAAGACCTGTCGCTTCTTTCTCTTTAACATCAGCAAAATTCGCCCTTTCCTCTCTGAGCACACCACCCGTACTCTCGTCCACGCTCTCATTACCTCTCGCCTTGACTACTGCAACCTACTCCTTACTGGCCTCCCACTTAGCCATCTATCCCCCCTTCAATCTGTTCAGAACTCTGCTGCACGTCTTATAAACCGCCTGAACCGATATACTCATATCACCCCTCTTCTCAGGTCACTTCACTGGCTTCCAATCAGATACCGCATACAGTTCAAGCTTCTCCTTCTTACCTACAAATGCACTCAGTCTGCAGCCCCTCATTACCTCTCTACCCTCATTTCCCCTTACGTTCCCGCCCGTAACCTCCGCTCACAGGACAAATCCCTCCTCTCAGTACCCTTCTCCACCACCGCCAACTCCAGGCTCCGCTCATTCTGCCTCGCCTCACCCTATGCTTGGAATAAACTTCCTGAGCCCTTACGCCAAGCCCCCTCCCTACCCATCTTCAAATCCTTGCTCAAAGCCCAACTCTTCAATGTTGCTTTCAGCACCTAACCTTTATACCTTTCAGGAAATCTAGACTGCCCCTATTTGACTGACTGTACATTTGTCCTTTAGATTGTAAGCTCCTTTGAGCAGGGACTGTCCTTCTATGTTAAATTGTACAGCGCTGCGTAACCCTAGTAGCGCTTTAGAAATGTCAAGTAGTAGTAGTAGTGATTCATCTATCCCAAACTTTCTTTAATTCAGATACAGTCTTCATCTCCACCACCACCACTGGGAGGCTATTCTATAAATTCAACACCCTTTCTGTGAAGAAGTATTTCCTTAGGTTACTCCTGAATTTAACACAGAATCTGTCATATCGAGCTCACTCAGTTTCTGGAAGCAGTAAATGATCAACTGCATCAAATGCTGCAGAGATATCAAACTGAAGAATTATCTGTTGCCTAAAATAGACAATTAGAGGTTAAAACAATATTTGATATAGAACTGGGATATGAGCATTTTTTAAAGTTTTATTGATGGCATTGGTCAGCCAGAAGAGAATATCTTTTGGTATAATATTTGATAACAAAGAAGAATAGATATCTAGAGGATAAAATTTGTTGGAAAATTTGCCTAAAGTCAAAGACATCCAAGTGGATGATATATTAGTGAAATTATTCCAACATCTGTCTGCAGGGATAAGTTCTTCTATTTGCTTTATAGATAGATCAATAGGGGAGGTAATTTGTTTAATAAAAAAATTTGTCTCATTTTATTAACCTTTATTAATGTGTTTTGAGCGCGCGCAGAATCATTTTTCAGCACACTCGCAAAAGTGCCTTTTTTTTAATTTTTGCCTAAAATAGATGTGCGGCAATATGAAAATTGCCATGTGTCCATTTTGGGTCTGAGTCCTTATCGCCAGCCATTGACCTAGTAGTAAAGTCTCAAGCGGCAGCTGGGTGGTAATGACCTACATGTGCCAAATGCCACTTGGCACACATAGCTGATGTGCTCCAGAAAATAAAAAGGCGTGCAGAGCGGACATGCGCCAAAAATAAAACTATCGTAAGGGCCACGCGGTATCCGTGTGGTAACTCCATTTTGACACACGTTGGGTGTACATAGACGCTTATGCACCTTAGTAAAAGGGCCACTTAGACTTTCGAAATTACATAGGGGCCCTTTTACTAAACCGTATAAGCACCTACGTTCGCCCAATGCGTGCCAACTCTGACTTACCACCCAGCTACCAAGTGGCCCTTGCGGTAATTTCATTTTTGGTGCATATCCACTACGTGCATCTGAAAAATATTTTGTATTTTCTGGTGCGCGTCAGCTATGCGCGTCAAGTGTCATTTGACATGCATTACTGTGTGAGACTTTACCGCTAGGTCAATGGCTGGCGGTAAGGGCTCAGACCCAAATGGACATGCGGCAATTTTCATTTTGCCGCATGTCCATGTTCAGCAAAAATTTTAAAAAGGAATTTTTTACAGGTGCGCTTTAAATGATTCTGTTTGTGTCCACAACACGCATCTGCACTACTGTAGGCCATTTTTCAGCACACCTTAGTAAAAGGACCCCATAATAACCTGTGGAACTTTATAAGACTAAAAGCCCTTTTTGGCTAAGCTGCACTGTAGGTACGCTAGCATTTTTTGTGTGTCTCTGTAGCATGATATTAGCACATGCTAAAAACACTAGTGCACCTTAGTAAACAGGGCCCCAAGTGCTTTGAAAATGAGCTTCCACGTAACTTTGTAAGTCTATGTGCTTTGAAGATGAGTAAAATGAGATAATTTGAAGGAATAGAATAAACAGTCCAATGCATGTCCCTTGTTGTGTGTAGGCTCACTTGAACTCAGAGTTATATGTAGAGGGCCTATCTCCAATTTATGCATGTTTGCTAAGATTTTTGAGAAGTTGGTCTTTTCACAATTAATGATATATTTAAATAAGTTTGAATTTTTGAGCCCTTATCAACCAAGATGGCTGTGCAGTAAGTGGTTCACTTACCACAAGGCCATTTCTTTAAAAAAGACAGCCTTTTACCAGCTGCAGTAAAAGGGGGCTTCATCGCCCATCAAAAACACATGCTGATGTTCGCGCATGCCCCTTTTTACCACAGCTTAGTAAAAGGACCCCTAAGTTTTGTATGTAACTGACCTTATTCTAGTTGCATGTGCAAATTTGGGTGCTAGTCAAAACTTTATGCACCCAACTTTCTACTATTAGGGGGTAAGAACATATCTATCATCTTTATAAAAACCATGCTGATGATGTAAAATATCCGCATGACCCAGAAAGTCCAACAGCTGGTGCAGCACCTTGCATAAAAATGGCAGAGAAAAAAATATAGGTCTAAACTTTGTGGGGGTCAAAATCTCTGTTTTTGGAACAGGATGAACCAGAGCTTTATTCAGCTGAGCTGGAACCTTACTTGTTCTAATAGAAATATGTATCAGTTGTAACAAAAATGGTGCACTATCTCCCTTCATTGATTTCAAAATGGTAGGGGAAAAAATATCCAAAGGACAGAATTTTACCTTCATCAAAGTAAAACATGGAAAAGAAAATAAGATAATACCTTTTTTATTGGTCATAACTTAATATGTCCAATAAAAAAAGGTATCATCTTAATTTCTTTTCCATGTTTTATTTTGTTTGATTTCTATTGATAATCTTAAGAGTGGACTAACACAGCTACCACACTCCTCTACCTTCATCAAAAAAAACACCAGAAATTTCTGAAAGGGTTATCAATGAAAATTCAATTCAGGAAGCTATCATTCCCAGACATAAAGAAATCAGCTGTTAATGGGATAGCTGCAACTCATGATGCAAGTTGGTACTTCCTATATGACATGTATTAGAGTCATAGCTTGCAACTGCTAAGCAGTCTTGCCACAATATACTGAATGCAAGTCGGTCTATGCACACTCTGTGATCCTATCTCACAAAGGATGGTAACATATCTGGGTCACTCCCACTGCAGGCTCTTTCTAAGCCTGTCAAGGGCAGATTAGCCTTTTTTCTTCTTGCTATTTCACTAGTAGCTCCCCCCCTTCCCCCCAGCAAGTACTCTTCAGATTTTGTTTTCCAATCTCTCTTCACTGGTTCTTTATATTCCTTTCTGTTGTTTATTTTTGTATTTCTTTCTTTATTTTACTCTTAATTTTGTTCACAGCTTTACCATTATCTGTGCATCTGTCTCCTTGTTCCTAATTTCTCGGCTCAAAAAAGTTGCTAATCAACCCCTCAACCACCATGCAGACAGACACACACACCTCCAATCTTCTGCTGAAATAAAAGTGGAATTTGAGACAGATGTGTATTTAAATGAGTATTGGAATGGTGATTCTCATTTTATTTAATCATCTTTAAATTATGCAAAAAACAAAAACAGATATAAGAGCTAGCTGTGGAAGTGTGAATTAAGGATATATGCAGTTGGGGACCCCCAAAATCAGCTTTCGATTATACCGATTTGGGCGACCCTGTGAGAAGGACGCCCATCTTGCGATGTGTGTTGAAAGATGGGCGTCCCTCTCTTTCGAAAATAAGCCTGTATGGGGCCTATATAGCAACCTGTGACAGTATTTCAAGGTAGTGCCCAGTTCTGAGAAATATAGATAGGAGATGCAAATGAACACTTGGCTCTTGGCTAAGTTTTGCATGCAATATTTCACATTGCACATTCCAGGGTGTAATAACACATAGAAAAAAGGGAAAAGAAAATGCCCCTTCATGTAGCTATGCAACCTAAATTTAAAGGGCCCTTCAGTCCTTGAAATTGAAGGTCCTCGTGGCCCCTTTCTAGGGGGACCACTACTCACTGGTGATTCAATGGACACAATGTATCAACCCCTCACAACCCTGCCCCTTCCTGAGACCCTGATCCTAAAGTCCTGCCCTTTCCTGAGACAAAAACCCTACTCAAATCAGAGCCCAACCTGCTCTCCTAGGTTTCCCATCTCCTGGGAATCTGACTCATCTCAAAGAATCTAGGGGAATGATAGAGCCAGGAGCAATTCCTACTTGCTATTGCCTTGCACAAAATGGTGCCCCTTCACCAAAATATATAGTGGTTTCATTGGTTGCTGAGTTATTCTTTCAGTGGTGGTGCATGGATATTGTGGTCTGTTTTTCAAATTGTTTTATATATTCTGTTCATTGCAATTCAGTTTTCATATAGGTTTCACATTGCCAAGTCAGTAGTATTGCCCAAAAAGAATGCTATGGTTAATAAATTGTGGGAGCCTTTTACAAAAATGCATTAGTGTTTATAGTGCATGCTAATAATTAGTGCAATCTAAATGCTAGAGACACCCATATGAATATATAGGGATCTCTAGCATTTAGCGCATGCTTATTATTTGCGCACACTAAAAACGCTAGTGCACCTTTGTAAAAGGACCCCTGTGTAAAGAACTGAAGTTAAGTCAAATTGTGGATTCTTTCTAAGCCCACCTTTTGAGAATTTTGTAATTTCTCCATATGGTATTGTGTCCAAGAAGGAACTGGGGGAGTCTTTTACTGAGCCGCAGTAGTGTTTTTAGTATGTGCTAATGATTAGCAGGCGCTAAATGCTAGAGACGCTCATTAGAATATATGGGCATTTCTAGTGTTTATCATGTGCTAATCATTAGCATATGCTAAAAACGCTACTGCAGCTTAGTAAAAGACTTCCTTGGTTAATTTTGCCTTATTATAAGCAACATTTTAGAAAGGACGTCTGACTCAAAAAATGGATGTCCACCTCACATGTATTTTAGAACAGGATGCAACCTTATTCCAGCACATGGACATCCATGTGCTGGAAACTGAAAGTCCAAATTATGACCGGGGGGGGGGGGAGGGGACAAGGGACATGGACATCAGCATAGAAATGTCCATCTTATAACATGCACAAAACTCCAATTAAAGTTCCCCTATATAGACTATTATTACCATAGGCCCCAGCAGTGCAGCTCAACAACCTTAGCAATCTTATCTTGGCAAACCTCATGCACCCACCTCCTCATCAGCCAGGGTGGGTATAATTGATATTTAAATGCCCTAAATTTTCTAACAATTTCTTATAAAAGTAGTTCTATGTTAACAAAAACTTTAATTATTTTTTCCCATGCAAATTTTGATTTTATGTAACTACTCAATTTTTTACATGAATCATGCTGTAATCAATCAGGGGGTAGATTCTTGCTAATTTCATCTTATAAAATGGCCACACAGACTTTCATGCAGAGTGAAGTGGTAGCTTAAAGCAGTGGCATAGCTACGTGGGGCCACGGGGGCCTGGGCCCCTGTAGATTTGGCCCTGGATCCCCCTGCCGACATCCCTCTCAACCCCCCTCTCTCAACGCCAACCCACCGTCGCCTACCTTTGCTGGCGGGCGACCCCAACCTCTGCCAGCCGAGGTCCTTTTCTTCCGGCGCAAGGCTTCGTTTTGTTTCTGTGAGTCTGATGTCCTGCAGGACGTCAGACTCACAGAAACACGAGTGAAGCCTTGCGCCGGAAGAAGAGGACCTTGGCGGGGCGGGGGTTGGGGGTCCTCCGCCAGCAAAGGTAGGCGGTGGTGGGTTGGCGGTGGGAGGGGGTCGAGAGGGTCATCGGCAGGGGGGGTATATAAGTACATAAGTACATAAGTAGTGCCATACTGGGAAAGACCAAAGGTCCATCTAGCCCAGCATCCTGTCACCGACAGTGGCCAATCCAGGTCAAGGGCACCTGGCACGCTCCCCAAACGTAAAAACATTCCAGACAAGTTATACCTAAAAATGCGGAATTTTTCCAAGTCCATTTAATAGCGGTCTATGGACTTGTCCTTTAGGAATCTATCTAACCCCTTTTTAAACTCCGTCAAGCTAACCGCCCGTACCACGTTCTCCGGCAACGAATTCCAGAGTCTAATTACACGTTGGGTGAAGAAAGATTTTCTCCGATTCGTTTTAAATTTACCACACTGTAGCTTCAACTCATGCCCTCTAGTCCTAGTATTTTTGGATAGCGTGAACAGTCGCTTCACATCCACCCGATCCATTCCACTCATTATTTTATACACTTCTATCATATCTCCCCTCAGCCGTCTCTTCTCCAAGCTGAAAAGCCCTAGCCTTCTCAGCCTCTCTTCATAGGAAAGTCGTCCCATCCCCACTATCATTTTCGTCGCCCTTCGCTGTACCTTTTCCAATTCTACTATATCTTTTTTGAGATACGGAACAAACAGAACAAAGCCTTGCGCCGGAAGAAGAGGACCTCGGCAGGGCAGGGGTTGTGGTCCCCCGCCAGCAAAGGTAGGCGACGATGGTGATGGGGGAGGGTTGGCGGAGTGAGGGGGTCAAGAGAGTCATCAGCAGGGGGGGTCAAAGTTGTTGTTGGTGGTGGTGGTGGCGGCAGTGGGGGGGGGGGTCAGCAATGGCAGGGGGCAGTGCCACCAGAGGGGGGCTAAAATGTGCCCTCTCACCTTGGGCTCTGGACCCCCCTCCCACTGAAGTCTGGCTACGCCCCTGGCCTAAAGGTTACAGCAGTGGGTTGAGACCCAGGTTCAAATCCTCCTTTATGATTTTGTTTTAAATTGTGAGCCCTCTAGGAACAGAAAAATACCTACTGTATCTGAATTTACACCAGTTTAATAGCCTTCAGGCTTGCAGGTGTATTCAGATATGTATGGTATTTTTCTGTCCCTGGTGAGCTCACAAAAAAAAAAGAGCTGAATTGGGATTTCAACCTGGGTCACTTGCTTTTCAGTTCGCTGTACTAACCATTAGGGTACTTCTCAGACTTTCATGCTGTTTTATTAAGAACGTTCATAATACCTGAAGCTGGCATATAGCCTGGAGTCCCTTGCTGGTTTCATATTCAGGGGACAGAAAGGGGGACAGCAACCACTGGGGGATTGAGGATGTGTTGTGTCTTAATCCCTCTAGTGGACAGCTGTTCAATCAGAGCTCCTTGCTATAACTTAGACATGCCAAGTGTCAGGTCTAAATATCCCTTCCACTTCTGTGATAGGAGTTGGATGTCTATATTTTAAGCCCTCCCTAATCCCACATAAAATATAGCCAGACAGTGGATGTACTGCAGTGTTAGACATCCATATCCTGCCGTTGTAAAATGCAAGTTTTCAGATGTACAAAACAAGAATAGAACACCTAAAATAACCACCTATATATCATATTCAATAAAGGCAAATATGTTTGATTTGGTTTGTCATTCTTCCTTGAAGACTATGGAATGTACTTGGAATGTAAAAATGGAGGAGTGCCTGAGGGTACATTTTGAAATGGCAAAGTTTATGATTCTGTTGGAGAGATTAGTGTTGGTTTAGGACTTGATCATAACTGACTGGGTCTTCACTGGCCTGATGAAGTCCATATTTCTGATATTATATTGAGTTTTCTTCAAGATATTTTGGAAGTTGGTTGAAAAGAGTTCAAAACTGCAGCTGTTGGTGAGGAGCATAAGACAAGCAAGTTGCTTTCTTTACTGGTGGACCCTTCATGTCTTAACATAGGACAATTTCACCTGCTGGAAGTTGACTGTGAGGGTCACATGGCTTTCTATAGGTACAGCTGGGTAGCTGTATGAGCTTCCATGGTCAAGAACGTTGAGTCCTCCCTACCTGGAATCTGGAATCACTTCAGGTGTTTGGAGAGTAAGGTGCACTGTTAGTTATACATTGCCTCATTGCAGCTAGGATGACACTGTCTAGCAATGGCCAAGTTTGGTGGTAGTTATTAAAGCAAATGCCCTTAGGTGCTGCAGTAGAAAACTGAGATGTTTATGCTAATGTTGGGGCTGGAGTATCTTATGATTAATTGTGTTGATTTATGAATCTGTAAGTTGTACTATGTTATTAATATTTATATAAGGAATGTTAATAAAGCTGCAGCCCTGAATTGCCACAAGTTTTGGTATTGTGATTTGTACTCGCCAGGAGTAAGGGAGTCTATTTGATTGCTCACATTATAAAATGAAACTTTAGGGTCTAATGATTAACTCACTGCTTAAGGCATAAATCCTCATTAAACTGTCTCAGGATGGGGTGGTAATAGCAAGTAAATAGGGATGAATATTTATTTGCAACAAACGGGAAATGTCAATGACATATCCCATGTTGTTTCATGTCTTTATCACATGAAAATGAGCAGAAAATATGAAAATTCATAGTTTATCATTTATTGCTAGTGCTCATGGGCACCATTAGCAATAAATGATAAAGTGTTTGCAAAGGGGGCACCCATTGCGCATGTAAGAAATATCATGCATGCACAAACCACTGAAAAGGACAGAAGAAGGAATCAAACCCAGAGGTCAATATAAATGAAATCCGATTTTATTTCCAAGGTCGATCAGATGCAAACAGACTCTGTAAGACTCGACATGACATCGTGTTTCGTCAATTCAATATCTGCTTCTGGAGTCAATATATATGATGGGTAAATGCAATGAAATTGTGCAAAGAATACTGGGGCTCCACAATATACAAATAAGGAGCTGACAAAAGATATATTAAAAGTGGCATGAGCGTTACCTCCAAAAGGAACGAAGTCTGTCGAAACTTGTGGTGCTGTAGTGTGCAATGTGAAAACCAAACTACAGCACATGCATGCAATTCTGTAAATGGTGTCCAAAGATAGGCACCAAAATGATGTGCACTAAACTAGTAATCTGTAAATTGTGCTCTGTGTGGAAGAACCTTTATAGAATACTAACATTGTGTAAAAGCATTTACGCCTGCCAAAGGCTGGAGTATATGCTCATGCCCAACTGATGGCAGTTAGGCGCTCTAATGCAGGTATTCTATAACATTGCACCTAATTTCCGGGAATGTTTCTGACCACCCATGCCCCTCCCATGGTCATGCCCCTTTGGACTCACATGCTATGACATTTAGGTGTGCATGTTATATAACAGGGTGTAGGACAGATCCACACAGACCACCAGATTCTATATATTATGCCTAGCGTTCTGCACCAAAATCCAAACATATTCTATCAAGGAGCCAGCATTTTTGTAGTGCACTAGTCTCCCTGACATGCCAAGACACCAACCGGGCACCTAGGGGGCACTTCTAAAAATTAAAAAAAAAAAATTTTAAATAGCTCCCAGGTGCATAGCTCCCTTACCTTGGGTGGTGAGCCTCTATCATATCACCCCTCAGATGCCTTTTCTCCAGGCTAAAGAGTCCTAGCCTTCTTAACCTCTCCTCATAAGGTAGTCGTCCCATCCCTTTTATAATTGTTGTTGCCCTTCTCTGCACCTTCTCCAATTCCTTTATATCTTTTTTGAGATGAGGTGACCAGAACTGAACACAATACTCCAGGTGCGGTCGCACCATGGAGCGATATAATGGCATTATAACATCCTCATGCTTGTTTTCCATCCCTTTTCTAATAATACTCAACATTCTGTTCACCTGCTTGGCCGCCGCAGCACATTGAGCGGAAGATTTCAACGTCCTATTCACGATGACTCCCAGATCCCTTTCTTGGTCTGTAACTCCTAAAGCGGAACCTTGCATGACATAGCCGTAATTTGGGTTCCTCCTTCCCATGTGCATCACTTTGCACTTGTCAACGCTGAACTTCATCTGCCATTTGGACGCACAATCCCCCAGTCTCATGAGGTCCTCTTGTAATCTTTCACACAACGAGACGACCCTGGATAACCACGTGTACTTAGCTTTATAAAAGGTAATAAGAAAAGTTAAGGTTTCATTGAAATATTGATAACATTTTTATGTGTGTTGGTTATGAATTTTTGATTGGTTAATAAAGCTGTGGCCAAAATTATTTTTCCAATTTATAAAGTTGTCTTGGTATTCTTTGTTCATGTGTGTGGCAGGAACGGATATGATGCAAGTGCCAATATTATGACACTAATATGCTGAACAGTCCAGTTCACTGCCATAAATACGTTTAAATGCATTCTATTTGAATCATAAACATTTCTGAGTATCTTTGGAGCTCATGGAGGAACACCATTGAAGCTTATTTGAGGGAAACTTACATGAACACCGGATTCTAGTCCATTAGTTTGGCTCCACAACAATTATCTAGTATGGAGCACATGATGATAAAAAAATAATGCAGTGTTACAATTTCACTGTAAATGTTTTTCTACCTCCCAGATTCATTTCAGTGATTGACTGTTACAGTGTTTAATTCACTAACTGCTGACTGCATTATTATACAATGTTTTCAGCTGACAACATTAATTAAATGGGTCTCCTGTTTCTTATTTGAAAGCAGTACTGATGTTAATCTCTCAGTAGCATACAGAACCTGAAGAACAATTACAAAAGAGCTTCTGCTCAGTATTTGCTATAAAACCTCAAGTTTCTTGCTATGTATTCTTTAAAAAGAAAAAAAAAAGAGGAAGACGAGGAAGAAGTCAGCCATTTAGAATAGACTAGTGCTCATTACAATCCCTTTCCTTAGTACCACCAGGGGAATTCCCATTCAAAATAGGAAATGAGGATTTCTTTACAATTAAATCTGCAATACAAATATTGCTGGAAAGAGTAGCTTGTTCATAACATTATCCATTATTTGTTTTTTTAAAACTTTTAATGGTCCTGGATGTGTATTATGACTTTATAGCACACTTTGGGGTCATTTACAATAAACAGTAACCTTAGTGCATGCGTATGCATGTCATTCCTGCATGCTAAGGCCAATTTTACCATGTGGGTAAAATGGCCAATTTTTCTACTTCCAACACTAATGCCCATCCACTAATATTCCTATTAGCAAGTGGCCATTATTATTTACTAAGTTGCGCTAGTGGGGCATTCACGTTTTTTGTGTGCACTAAGCATTAGTGCATCCTAACCATATAGATGCCCATAATATTCCTATAGGTGTCTACATGGTTAATGCGCGCTAAGTTTTATCACGTGCTAAAAATGCTAGCACACCTTAGTAAACAGGGTCCCTAGTTTATAGGCGGTAAGGGCTTATGTGCTAACCATGCACTAATCAGTTAACACACACCAATGTAGCTGTGCTGATTAACGCAGAACATGCCTACTCTTTGCCCACAACTCGCCCCCACCACTAAAAAATATATTTAGCAAGTGAGTAGCATGCACACATGCAAAACTTACCACGGGATGCCTGAGCGCGCTCCGTGGTAAGCCGTTTTTTGCTGCAGTAAGCACGTGTTAGTTCATACCGCAAATGAGTAAAACGGACCCTGTATGAGCGGTCCTGTTCTAAAGAACAACTGTATCTGAAAATGAGTAAATACTACAATGTATACTTTTTTTTACTTTCTTTATGAAATTTGTACTATGTTATTAAATATAAGCTATGATTTATACTGTATAATTTGTTTCATTTTTATTTAGGCTATCAGGATATTAATGATCTTAAATACATTTTCAAACATGGATGCTTTAAATATTTGATTAAAAAAAGTGTGGTCTCAAATATCTAAATCATAGGAGCTCCATATAGCAATCACAATCATAAAAAGGTCCCCTTTCATTCAGTACTTAGTATAATAGTAACATTTAGAGCCCAACTATTTGTTGTATCAATACTCTTTTTCATTCTGCATCTTCATCAGTCCATTTTTCAATGTATATGTAAAATCTTTTATTAAATATGTGCTCATGAATAATTTTTTTTACAAATTCAAGTTTTCTGTCAAAATCAAAGTTTCACTTAACTTAGGGTTCTTCAGATCAGTTTCTATTTCCATTTACTTTGCAGAAACCCATTGCGACATAGTGCTATGTTTCGCTAGTCCAGCTGCATCAGGGAATATGGGTCTGCAAAAGAGCAAAATGATATTAACACCCCTTAGTCCAAAATTCCACTCTCCTATTCATATAACTCAGTTTGTTCAGTACAACATCAGGCGTATACTTCTTGCATCACAGGCCGCCGTCGCTGTGAAAATGGCAGCGGCATTTTTTCTTCTTTAAACATAAAGACATGATGACATGCACCAATCATATCACACGAGTGAAAACCAATCCAATTCTTCATTCAGCCACGAAGGTGCTACTGTTTTCAAATCATATATCCAACGTTGTTCTTTTTTTTTATTTAAGAGTCTTTCCAAATTACCACCCTCACTCCCGACTTCCGACGTTAGACCATGGAGAAAGAAAAGGGGGATAAAGGGGAGATACTGGATTGCAAGGAAATGCTAGACTATGGGAGTGAAGGGGAAGAGAGTTGGGATGATGAGTTGCTAGACTGTGTAAATGTGTGTACAGAAAGAATGGAGATACTGGACTGTAGAGGGAGGAAAAGAAGAGAGGAAAGGACTAGGACATGCTGGATCATGGAAGTGAAGGGGTAGGAAGTGGGGACAGAGATATTCTGGACTGCTGGAAAATGAAAGGGAAGAAAGAGGCATGAAATGTTGGGCAGGGGACAGAAGGAACATGGAAATTCTGGAATATATGGGTGGAAGGGTTGGGATGATACTGCACTGGAGAGAGGGAGAGAGAGAGAGAGAGAGAGAGAGAGAGAGAGAGAGAGAGAGAGAGAGAATGAGGAAACCAAGAGGGCATGGGTGATTGGCAATGAAATCAATGAAAGGAGGATAGATGGAATAGAGCCTGAGAGGAACATGGAAATTCTGGAATATATGGGTGGAAGGGTTGGGATGATACTGCACTGGAGAGAGGGGGGGAGAGAGAGAGAGAGAGAGAGAGAGAGAGAGAGAGAGAGAGAGAGAGAGAGAGAGAGAGAGAGAGAGAGAGAGAGAGAATGAGGAAACCAAGAGGGCATGGGTGATTGGCAATGAAATCAATGAAAGGAGGATAGATGGAATAGAGCCTGAGAGGTAACAACAGTGGCTAATCAGAGACCAAGTGGGGATATAAGACAGAAGAAGAATGGAGGAAGGGAAAATGTGAGCTAAAGCTAGTGAGCAGAAGAAAGACAGTAAAAAGTAGATTAGGGCTAAAGTGCGGTGAATGCAGAGGGTGGAAATGGGGTAATATGGAGAAGGTAAAAGACAAAAAGGAATAAGAAGTTGGGGAAGAAATGATATAAGGGAACTAATATAGCTAGGGTGAGTTGGCAGGAGGTGAGAGGAGGATTTGGAAAGTTAATATGTATGTGAAATGTAAAAAGAGGGAGATTGAGAACTAGAGACTGAGAAGTGGGGTAAAATGTAAGTGGATAAAGTGGCAGAAAAGGAATGGAGGAAAGAGCAAAAAAAAAAAAGGTGAAATTAAATATGTCAAATTTAGATATGGGGAAGGGATGGAAGAAGACAGAAGATAAATGGAAAAATGACAACAGACATTGAAAAGAGAGTTACACAGACAGAGGAAAGTACTACTACTACTATTACTACTATTTAGCATTTCTATAGCGCTACAAGGCGTACACAGTGCTGAAAGTAGATGAGAAAGATTAGGACCAACAAGATTTGAAAAATAAATGTCCAGAGAACAAAGGTAGAAAAATGTGTTTTATTTTGAATTTATTGATTGAAATATATTAGCTTTGGGAAATGTTCATCTCTGTTGTCTTTGTATTCTGTTCAATATAAAAGAAAATATGTTTCTATTTTAATTTTTCAGAGCATTATGGAGTCTGACTTCTTTGATTTCCAAGTTCAGTTTTTAACTTTATATTTCTATTTTATTTATCTATGTGGATTTTGCTCACACCTTTTTCAGTAGTAGCTCAAGGTGAGTTACATGCAGGTACACTGGGTATTTCTCTGTCTAATTTTGTACCTGAGGCAATGGAGGGTTAAGTGACTTGTCCAAGACCACAAGGAGCAGCAGTGGGATTTGAACTGGCCACTTTTGGATGCCAAGACTGGTTCTCTAACCACTAGGCTACTCCTTTGCTCTGTATTTGGTGAGGGTCTGTCTGTTTTGTGTGTAAGTGATTAAGGTGAGTAGTAATCTATAGCAGTCCCTCTTGTTCAGTTTTCCAGTAATATTCATACTGGTGTTCATGGGCATGGTGTAATATTTGAAGTGCTGCCTTTTCATAGTTAAGGTTAGTGCTGTGTGTGTCTTATTAATTGAACCAGATGGTTGGCAGTGCAGAGAAGTCATATAGAAATCTGGTGTCCTTACTCTAACCCCATTTTACTGTAAATTGAGTTAAGCCACTCATATTAAGCGCACAGTTAAGATATTGTTTGGACAGGGCTCCACTTGAATCTACAAGGGTGGAGGGGGGACGATAACAACAGAGTACTCATTCACACAGGGCAGCAAAAAAAGTAGCACTGGCCTTGGTAAGATTAATACTGCTATGAAAAATGGCATTGTTCTTTGTATTAAATTTCCTGATAATACAAAAATTGGCAGTGTTAGTAGCTACGTCTAGTGACCTTGCAAACATTGTTTCAAATGAAGGGCCCAGCTAGTCAAAAAGGACTTTTTGCCAGCATCCATTTCTTATCACTTTGGCTATGTCATGCACTTGATAGGTTATGAAAAGACATCTTCAGAATGCCCTTTTATAGACAATCCTAAGGCCCTGTTTACTAAGCAGCGCTAAGGGCGTGTTAGCGTTTTTAGCATGCGCTAAATGCTAAGGGCCCTGTTTTACTAAGGTGCGCTAATATTTTTAGCATGCGCTAAATGCTAGAGACATCTATAGGAATATAGGGGTATCTTTAGCATTTAGCACGTGCTAAAAATGCTAGCACACTCTTAGCGCTGCTTGGCAAACAGGCCCTACATTGCCATAGGACCATATGGGAGACTCTAGCATTTAGCATGTGCTAATTTTAAAGTGTGCTGAACATGTTAGTGCAACTTAGTAAACAGGGACCATAGTGTCTACTTCTGGAATCTATGTATTTGCATGAAGAAACTGAAAAGCCTGGAGAAATGTCTTAAGAGTTGCTAAAAAGCAAAGAAAGGGACACCTATCTCTATATCCCCCCCTTTGCACAGCATCCATCTGAGTCTTAAGCATAGAATCAGTCCACTCACTGTCTCAGGAATGAGAAAATGCAGCTAGAGCCTCAGCTTCTTAAATATTCTATTCAATGGGCACCTGTCGCCCTGAAGAATGATGGAGAACTTGTCACCCTCTCACTTCCATGAGGGATAAACTCCTAACAGACTGTGTAAACCAGAGGTTTATTTCATTTTTGTGCCTGCTGGGTTACCTAGATCATGCAATAAGATGCTGAGGTGTAAGCTGGGTTAGACAGACATAATGACATGTGTAATCTTTCCCACATAAGTCTCTCTAATACAAAGTAAACTGTTTACTTGAAATTGAAAGCAAACATAAGCTGACTGTGAATTATACATTGCAACAAGTCACAATAAAATGCCTATAAATAGAGTTCAGACTGATCTTGCTATCTGATAACTCATGCTGATGATTCATGAAGGATCTATATGCCGCACAGATTTATGGAGGTTTGTATTGTGATTTTGAAATAAGAAGAATTTTTCCTTTTGCCCTTAGTTAAAAGCAAAATTTATGACAATGTGTATTGGTCAAGATGCAGACTTGACTAAGGCCCAGCAAGCTTTAAAAGCTTTTAAATTGTCAAATGACCTTTCACATGGTTATGGTTCATTAAAAAAAAACTCAATGATAACTTTAAGCATTCACAGTCACAATTAGAGGCTGGGAAAAATAAGAACATGCTCTTGAAGAGGTAAAAAGGCAATTATCAAATATAAACAGTTTGTGATACAATAATCTACATTCACAAGTGAATGAGCAGAAGAAAAATGGTCTCCGTGTCATTAAAGGTTTGCCTATATGAGGCTTCACCAATGATTTTTTTTTTTTTTTTTAGATAACTGGACAGCATGATCAGGAATTTAATTAAGAACAAATTCCTATTACTCAGTTTCCCCAAAAATCATTTCTGAAGACTTTGGTAACATTACACGAAAACATTGAGTCTCCCCAGATTCGTATCATTTCACACAGGGTAAATGCTATTCCACTATGGTGGAAAGTCCATAAAAGTTAGGCACCATTTGCATATGCAAAAATCACTATCAGGTTGCCTCAGGGCTGTAGCCAGACACCCAGTTTTGGGGTGGGCTAGAGCCCTAAATGAATGAGCATGGGAACCCCGCCCCCACCTAACACCTCTTCCCCCCCCCCCCCCCAAGGTAATCTGGCATCTCTTAACTTCCTCCCCCAACCCCTCACCAGGTACCTTTTAAATCCTTTAGTGCTGGGCCGGCAGCGAGCAGTGACTCATCCTGGCTTCTTGTGCTGACTCTGAACCTTCCGTCTAATGCAACTTCTTGGTCCCATGAACAGGAAGTTGCATCAGAAGGAAGGCTCAGGGCCAGTAGGAGCAGCTGGTATGAGTAGCTGCTCACTGCCAGCCTAATACTGAAGAATTTAAAGATAACCTGGGAAGGGTTGGGAGAGGAAGTTAAGAGATGCCAGATCACCAGGAGTCTTCAGCTAGCGGGGCAGGGGGATCCCGCCAGTCACAAACCGGCTGTGCCGCTGCTGGGTGGGCCTGAGCTCAAAGTGAGTAGACCTGTGCCTACATGGGCCCACCTGTGGCTATGCCACCAGGTTGCCTAAAAGCCGTAAACAATATAAGCAGTATTCTATAAAGCGCAACTGAGTGTACACATGTGCAGCATGTTGCATACATGAATGCGTCCTGAAAGGGGTGCATTTGGGGTGAAAACTGCAACAAGTGAACAGGATGTAGTCTATAAAAAACAGGTGCAAAGATCAAAGACATGCCCAAATGTACACCTCCTATAAACAGTGACTAAATGGCAGTAAAGATGCTTTTGACTTGGAGTGCTGTTTATTGCATTGTGCTTCTAGTTGGCATCTTAGTGTATAGGTAGACCTTCACTCATCCTCAAAGTAGCTAACACACCTAACTCTCGACAGCTACTTTTAACATCCATCCTGCTCCCTTTTTTGCTGCTTTCCACCAAACAGCCTCCCCAATCCTCTACACACCTGTCCCACCTTTCTTTCTGCTCTGTATCATTGTTGGTAGTGCTCACTGGGTGCTACTGGTTACAACTGATAGTAGTCACTGGATGTTACTGGTGATGGATACTGGGGGTGAGTATAAACATGCATGATATATGATAGGGAAGCATTGGCTGCCAGTGGTCTATCAAAAAAGGAGATACATGGTCAAGTTTGTGAGGTACTGTAATGAGCCTAACAGTAATGTTTTGAGTAATTTGTAATCACCGAATATCTTGTTGTCACAGACCCTAAAAAAAGGCATTTCAATAGTCCAGACGACTGAGTAATAAAGGTAGGTATTGCTCCTGTAGGTCATTGCTTACAGGAGAGAGAGGTAACAAAGAAGAAGAAGGAGGGCCCCAGTGCATATGGTATACAGACCCCAAATGCAGTTCATGGATATGACTGAGGAGGGGTGTATGCCCAGGTTCAGGTTTGATAAGGAGACTATAGTGTGCCTGTGCAATCAGCTAGAGGAAGACCTAGATGGAGGGGACAAACATTTTCTAGAGTAGGGAGAGTGTAAGAACTAGAGGACATGAATTTATATTGCAAGGGGGCTGACTCAGGAATATGCAGTGCTTTTTTTGTTCCAGTACACGCCGGTATGGTGTACCGGCACCTTTTTTGTGAGGTCCAGCTCACCTGCCTGCTCCCTTCCGTTCGTGCACCCGTGCTCCCTGCTTTGAAATCTTTAAGTTGCGGCGAACCGGCAGTAAAAACAGCTGGCAAGCAGGCAGGCTTGCCTCCTCGTCGCTTCCCTTCCCTCTCAGCATGTCCTGCCTTCCTCTGATGTAATACTGGAGCTGTAACAGCTTACAGAAATTATTTATAATGAAAAAAAAATCACGTTATTTTTTTCTCCTATACTAGTATAATATTTTCAATGATGTCTGTTTATATGCGCCATGGCTGGTATAAGGGGTGTGGCTAATGTGGGTGTGGCTATAATAGTGGTGGAGCCATATGTGGTTACTTTACCCATAATGAGTACTGGCACATTTTTGTCTACAAAAAAAGCACTGGGAATATGTCAGGAAGTACTTTGTCACAGCGAGGGTGGTAGATGGCTAGAATGTCCTCCAGTGGAAGATGATGGAGATGAAAACTGTAATGGAAATCTATAATGTGTGGGATGAACACAAAGGAATCCTATATTGTAAGGTCTCCACCACCAGGAGACTCTTGGAAAAGTCTCCTGCACCGGGAGAGTCTTGAGTCCCTCTGCCCTTTAGCTGAGCTGTGTGCAGTAATCCACTGCTAAAGAGCACAAGGCAATCCACAAGGTCAGATCATTATACTTTATTGTAATCTCTTTGTGTCAACTGCTCCTTCAAAGGTAGTTCCCACCACAGCATTTCTCAAGAGGCATAGCAGTTCAACAGCATGGTGAACTGGATTAGGAACTGGTTAACAGACAGCCGCCAGAGGGTGGTGGTTAATGGAATTCGCTCGAATGAGGGAAAGGTGAGTAGTGGAGTGCCTCAGGGATAGGTGCTGGGGCCGATTCTGTTCAATATATTTGTGAGTGACATTGCCGAAGGGTTAGAGGGTAAAGTTTGCCTTTTTGCGGATGATACTAAGATTTGTAACAGAGTGGACACCCGGGAGGGAGTGGAAAACATGAAAAAGGATCTGCGGAAGCTAGAAGAATGGTCTAAGGTTTGGCAATTAAAATTCAATGCAAAGTAATGCAAAGTGATGCACTTAGGGAATAGAAATCCATGGGAAACGTATGTGTTAGGCGGTGAGAGTCTGATATGTAAAGACGGGGAGAGGGATCTTCGGGTGATAGTTTCTGAGGATCTGAAGGCGACGAAACAGTGTGACAAGGCGGTGGTCGTAGCTAGAAGGTTGCTAGACTATATAGAGAGAGGTGTGACTAGCAGAAGAAAAGAGGTTTTAATGCCCCTGTATAAGTCATTGGTGAGGCCCCACCTGGAGTATTTTGTTCAGTTTTGGAGGCCGTATCTTGCTAAGGATGTAAAAAGAATTGAAGCGGTGCAAAGAAAAGCTACGAGAATGGTATGGGATTTGTGTTACAAGACGTATGAGGAGAGACTTGCTGACCTGAACATGTATACCCTGGAGGAAAGGAGAGACAGGGGTGATATGATACAGAAGTTCAAATATTTGAAAGGTATTAATCCGCAAACCTTTTCCGTAGATGGGAAGGCGGTAGAACTAGAGGACATGTAATGAGATTGAAGGGGGGCAGACTCAAGAAAAATGTCAGTAAGTATTTTTTCACGGAGAGAGTGGTGGATACTTGGAATGCCCTCCCGCAGGAGGTGGTGAAGATGAAAATGGTAACGGAATTCAAACATGTGTGGGATAAACATAAAGGAATCCTGTTCAGGAGGAATGGATCCTCAGAAGCTTAGCTGAGATTGGGTGGCAGAGCTGGTGGTGGGAGGTGGGGCTGGTGGTTGGGAGGCGGAGCTAGTGCTGGGTAGACTTCTACGGTCTATGCCCTGAAAATGGCAGATACAAATCAAGGTAAGGTAAGGTATACACAAAAAAGTAGCACATATGAGTTTATCTTGTTGGGCAGACTGGATGGACCATGCAGGTCTTTTTCTGCAATCATCTACTATTTTATTATGTAAAGGTGATCATTCAGAGGAGCTGAAACAAATCTTGATGAACCTGGATGATGTAATAGACCAAACTGACAAATTAAAGAGCAGCAAATCACATGGACTAGATGGTATACACCTAGAGTACTAAAAAAAATAAAAAAAGAACTTACAGATTACAAATAGTAGATCTGCAATCTATCATTAAAATCCTCTATCCAGCTCATTTTCTAAAGAGATCCCCGGCCATCTTCCGACACAAATCGGGAGGTGGCCGGCAATCTGAAACCGGCTAAATCGGTATAATCGAAAGCCAATTTTGGCTGGGTTCAACAGCTTTCCGTCGCGGAGCCGGCAAAACTTCAAGGGGGAGTGTTGGTAGGGTAGTGAAGGCAGGATGGGGGCGGGATGGGGGCGTGCTCACGAGATGCCCGGCTTCGCCCGATAATGGAAAAAAAAAGCCTGGCTTGACGAGCATTTTGCCGGCTTTACTTGGTTCCTTTTTTTTCACGAACAAATTTTAAGTAGGAGCCCCAACTGGCCAAATGACCACCGGAGGGAATCGGGGATCACCTCCCCTTACTCCCCCAGTGGTCACCAACCCCCTCCCACCCAAAAAAAAAACCTTTTTTTGCCAGCCTGAAATGTCATACCCAGCTTCCTGACAGCAGTATGCAGGTCCCTGGAGCAGTTTTTAGTGGGTGCAGTGCACTTCAGGCAGGTGGACCCAGGCCCATCCCCCCTACCTGTTCCACTTGTGGTGGTAAATGGGAGCCCTCCAACCCCCCCCCCAAACCCACTGTATCCACAAGTAGGTGCCCCCCTTCATCCCTAAGGGCTATAGTAGTGGTGTACAGTTGTGGGGAGTAGGTTTTGGGTGGAGATTTGGGGGGCTCAGTACCCAAGGTGAGGGAGCTATGCACCTGGGAGCTACTTTTATTTATTTATTTATTTATTTCTAGAAGTGCCCCCTAGGGTGCCCGGTTGGTGTCCTGGCATGTGAGGGGGGCCAGTGCACTACAAATGCTGGCTCCTCCCACGACCAAATGACTTGCATTTCCCCGGGTTTGAGATGGCTGGGCCCGGTTTCCATTATGGCTGAAAAATGAAGCCGGCCATCTCCTCTACACCTGGTGATCGATTTAGCCGGCCCCAACCAAATTTTGAAAATACGGTTGGCTCCGCCCCCTTGCGGAGCCGGCCCCGAAGATGGCCAGCCATCTATTTGGCTGGCGCCATTCGATTATGCCCCTCTGAGTCACCTGAAGACTGGAGAGTGGCCAACATAACATTGATTTTTAAAGAGTTCTGGGTGATCTGGGAAACTACATGCCAGTGAGTCTGATGTCAGTGCCAGGCAAAAAGGTAGAAACTATTATGGAGAACAAAATTACTGAACACATAGACATGTTTTAATAGGACAGAGACACCAATTTGCTACTCTTTTTTTCTTTGAAAGCATGAATACACATGTGGATAAAGGTCAGGCAGATGATGTAAGGGACAATTCTATATCTGGTCATCTTCATTCATGCATCCTGAGGGTGCACAGTAGAATTCTATTCTATAAATGAACCTAGGTACCTAGATTTTTTTATAGAATGCTAGTAAAAAAGGCCCGTTTCTGACACAAATGAAACGGGCACTAGCAAGGTTTTCCTCGGCTCCCCTGCAGCTACCTGTGTCCAGTGACCCTCCTCTCTCCCCTGCCCCCCCTGCAGCCACCCCTGTCCAGCGACCCTCCTCTCTCCCCTGCCCCCTGCAGCCACCCATGTCCAGCGACCCTCCTCTCTCCCCTACCTCCCCTGCAGCCACCCATGTCCAGCGACCCTCCTCTCTCCCCTGCCCCCCTCCAGCCACCCATGTCCAGCGACCCTCCTCTCTCCCCTGCCCCCCCCTCCAGCCACCCATGTCCAGCGACCATCCTCTGGACATGGATCAGCTGTGAGGCATGTTTTTTTTCTTTTTCCCCCGGGTTCTGAAGCTGACATCATAATGGCTACGGTGATATCAGCCTGATCTACGGAGCCGTCCTGACCAACTCAGAATGAGCCACAGTCCCAGGCAGCAAGTCAGAACATTGGAGGTGAGAATTATTATATAGGATTAGTATAACCCTGTATATTTGCACCTAACATTTAGTTGCTCGCACTTAACCCCAACCATCAAGCTGATTAGACTTCTTTTTAAAAAAAAAGTTCATCTTATTTATCCAACATTCACTTTAGCAGTTCAGAATTATTCTCTCCTCCTAGCCTGTTATCAATCTCTCATAAAGACTGTTCTCTTTCTCCCTAAACTCATTTATCAATCTGCTTACAGTTCTTTGCTGCCTTCACTAGCAGCTTTTCCTAACTTTGTGAGCTCATCTGTCACATTTTATTGATTTATTTTATTTTAATTTCATATATTTCACCGGAAAGCCTGAAAGCTATTGAAGCAGTGTACACACAGGTACAGTAGGTATTTTTATGTCCCTGGAGGGCTCACAATTTAGGTTTGTACCTAAGGCAATGTGACTTGTTCAAGATCACAAGGAGCTGCCTCGTCTGATCCCAACTCATGGATCTCCTCTAAATATCTCACTTTCTACCCAATGTGAAATTTGAAATCTCAGCCTGCCTTCCTGTAAAGATCCCACCCACAGAGATCTTTTATACCAGTTTTCCCAGGGAGTTCTAGTGAATATAGTCCTGCCCTGTTTCTTCCACTTGCTGTGATGTTAAACATATGGCAAAAGTCCAACCTGTTCTCAGAAATATCAGACAATAATAAAAAAAGTGTCATCAGGATCAAAAATCACAATCGCAAAAGGAATCAGGCATGAATATGTTATGGGGTCATCAATTAGCCCACTATAATGGTATATTATTCAACCATTTATCCAACTTTAACTTAGGGGACATCACTAGATCCCAATTTCCCTGTATTTTGTGACCAAAAACGTTCCAAAAATAATGGGTTCAATATTCAGCTGGTGGCGCTCAATCTTTTGCTGATCACCACCAGTGTTATGCCCAGAAGCTCAATGTCAGGCCATGTCTTGGTTTATTTACGAGTTTGTGGAGCCAGTTAAAGCATAGTCAGTTAAGTGCAATATTCAGCACTTAAGTGGCTATGGCGCACCATTTAAAGATAGGACTGACTTTTATGCAGTCCTGCTTATGTGGTTATCTTAGCTGATTAAGGGGTCCTTTTACAAAGGCGTGCTGAAAAGCGGTTTGCGGTAGTGTAGGTGCGGGTTTTGGGCTTGCACAGAATCATTTTTCAGTGCATCTGTAAAAAAGTCCTTTTTTCCCCGAAAATGGATGTGCGGCAAAATCAAAATTGCCGCGTGTCCATTTTGGGTCCCTGACCTTACCACCGGCCATAGACCTAGCAGTAAAGAATTTGGGCAGTAAAGACCTATGCGCATCAGATGCCACTTGGAGCGTGTCTGCTACGCGTGTCCGACAATAAAAATTATTTTTCAGATGCACGTAGCGGGCGCGTGCCAAAAATGAAATTACCATAAGAGCCATGCGATAGTTGGGTGGTAAGTCCATTTTGGCACGCGTTGGGTACACGTAGGCACCTACTTGGCTTTCTTAAAATGGGACCTAAGTGTTTTTTGGGGGGGGGTTTGTTTTTTTTTTACAAAAGAATTTCAATTACAAACGTAAAGGAAAACAAGCAGATATGGCAAAAAAAAAAAAAATACAAAAGAAAGAGGTAATATTAATCAGGAATTAATTAACATTCCTACTTGACATTAAACCTCACTAGGGAGAAAACAAGGTCAATATACCAAAGGAAGATGGTCTAAGTACAAGAAATAACCAACAAAGTATCATGAGTAGTCCCAGCTGAAAATTATATTAAAGGTCCAGTTAAATTAAGACTTTGATATTTCAACAGCACCAGCTCCCTTGCCCTCCAAAAAGAAAAGAAGTTGTGAAGGATCATAAAATACATATTTAGCATTATCTAAAGAAACAATACATTTACAGGGATAATGTAATTGAAAGTTTGCTCCTCAAGAAAGGACTTGGGAGCGATAGGACAAACATCTTGCTCTCCTAGTCTGAATCCATTTACAGATATCTGGAAAATGAAATTTTCCCACCCATAAAGGCACATCCATTAATAGAAAAGGATAATCAAAGTAGTGCTTCTTTATCTTGCTTAAAAACAAAGGAAACAATCAAAGTAGATCTCTCAACAGGTTCTTCAACTGAACTCTCCAATACAGCAGAAATATCAAGACTATCTGATGAAACATTCTCCAATTCACGTGCCACTCCTTAGTGTTTCACAGGAATAAAATAGATCTTACGGAGAGGTAGATAGGCAGATTCAGAATATTTCAAACAATCCTTGAGGAACTGATAAAACAGTTCCTTAAGAGAAGTTGTCAACACTATAGGAAAGTTCAAAATTCTCACATTTGATTGATGAGTATAATTATCAAGTTTCCTCTGAAACATCATTCTGTCTTGTTGAACAGATGATTGAGATTGTTTGAGTTTATTCATTTGAAAAGAAATATCTTCAGTCTTAGCCTTTGTTTAAATTAAAGAACACTCCAAGTTTAAAATATTCTCTGTGTTGTTTTGTACCGAAGGACTTAAACCAGCACATACCTTATGTATAGAATCGAATGCTGTCTATATCACATCCAAAGTTACATGAGCAGGTCTTTCCAATGAGATTAGGGAGAATGTCTCATTCCCCCGGCTTAATAGCTCCTTCACCGCCTGATGCAAAACTTTCTGTAAAGGCAGAGAGTCAAATGCCATTGACCTTCCCGACTCATGCTCCAGAGGTTGGGCCCCACCCGCAGGGGTTAGGCAACACCACTTTGGTTATGTTTCTGCATTGCATCTCAACTCCTCTGCTGCTTGGCACAGGAGGCAGAACTGGACTGGCTGGGCTGAGCTGAGCGAGGCATTGCTCCCAAGGTCAGGACTCTTCCCAGTGCCCTGACCTGCCAGTTCACCCATCACAGCTGAGAGAAAGCTAGTAATCTCCACCTGGCGAAGTGGACTCACAGTCTGCGAACCGGTGAGAGTCCGTTTCTGCTTATCTCTCTTCCTAGGCATCGAAGAAACAGGCAAAGAAGATAAGTAAAAGGAAAATTTCCCTAGAGTTTCCAGGAGAGAGATAATGGTTGAACCTACTCAGTGGCCATCTTGATTCCCCCTGATTAAGTGTTGAATATGGGCACTTGACTGGCCAAGTGCTGGCTCCGTCTTCAGATTGCCTCCAAAATAGCTAGTTTTGAGATGGGTGATAATTGGATATTTTCAGTGACACTAACTAGTTAAGTGCCACTGAAAATGACTGGTTAGCTCAGAACAGGAGATTTAACCATTCAGGAGCCATTCCTGGTCAATTAAATTGCTTTGAATATCAATCTGAACATCTCTATATCTTATATCAATGTGAAAAAGACCACTTTTCTTAAAGATGAAATGTCCATCCACTGCATTTAGAGGACAAAATGCCAGCTTCCCAGTTCATCAAATTTTTTCATGGATGCCAGAGTTTAGCATTGCCATATGGGGACAGAATGAAGGTCTAACAAGCCAAGTATCCTGTTTCCAACAGTGGCCAATCCAGGTCACAAGTACCTAGCAAGATCCCAGAACAGTAAGACAGATTTTATGCTGCTTATCCTAGAAATAAGCAGTGGATACCCAATAACAACCACTGGGGGATTAAGGAGATGACTTGCTGCAATTCCTCCAGTGGACAGCTGCTCAATCAGAGCACATTTCTGTAGCCTAGATGCGCCAAGTACCAGGTTTAAATAACATGGTCCATCTTTTTAGACATAGATGTTTCTTCCCCTTCTGAAATCAGAGTTGGATGGCCATATCTTGGCCCCTCCCTAGTCCTACCCAAAATACGCACAGACCATGCCCCCTCACTATATGGATGTACTGCAGTTTTAGATGTCCATATCCTAGTGTTATAGAATCTGACCAGTTTATAACATCGATGTTCCTATGCTGCCACAAAGATGTCCATGTCTCTTGTTTTCCCTGTTCATATTTCGACATTTCAGTTTCTAAAATGGGTGTTTATGCTGGATGTCACCAACACATGGATGTCTATTTCTCGCATAGTTTAGAATAGGCTGTATGCTTCCAGCTCCTGTTCTACAATACAGAGAAATGAACATCCATATATGACATACTAACTTAAACATTCATACTCTGAGTTGGATATATTTTCAAAAATGCTATTTCTAGTTACTAATAACTGGGGATAACAGTAAAATGACCTATTAACAGTAGCCCACATTGATAATTATATTATCACTAGAAGTCAGGTTACCATATATGGGCAGCCATTTTGTATCCTTGTAGCCATGAGGTGGGAGTGAGTGGGTATTAATCTCATTCCACTAGACACCAGGGCCCCCAGTAATCTCAAGGATGGGAGGGTAGGGGAGCTTGTGGCCCAGGCCTATTCGTGGGTACCTGAATCTGTGTTGGATGGCTGCTATATGGTGAACTTGGGAGCCTCCATGAAGGGGGGGGGGGTAGGTTCTATCATGAAGGAGGGTTGATACTGTAAGGAAGGTGGCTGACGGAGCTGGAACAACTGGTACTGCTGCAAAAGTGAACTCCTCAGGAAGTCTGAAAAACACGCAGAAAATAAAATTGCTTGTAGCTTAGAGTTCAATCATTTGTCTTATGACAGACATTATTAAAATTCCAGTAGTTGGAACGTAAGGACAATGCCAGACAGCCTTCTAGAAATGGCCAGGATCAAGTATTTTATACCACAATCATTGCTGGTTTAATTACGAATTGATAATGATTGGGACTGCGGGATCTTTCAGGTCTTTAGCTGCTATCATCTACTATATTATTATGTTACTATGCATTTAAATCAATTAAAATCTTACAACTTCCAGAGCAAATCAAATCAATTTCCAAGTTTTCATCGAGTAAGGAAGGAAAAAATGGCAGTCACAAAATTGAGTACCAATTCTTACACAGAGTTCAGCTTAATCTAGCCCAACATCAACAAGAATGAGGTCACACCAGTGGCATAGCCAGACTTGACATTTTGGGTGGGCTCAGAGTTAATATGGGTGGGCACTATGTATATAGGTATGAGTAGTGTTTCTTGGTATACTATAAAATAAGGCCTTAGAATGCACTTGATGATGGATTTCTAAGTAGTCTGCCTAACAGCTGCATCAGCGTAAACCACATACATAACAGAAAAACCAATATTTTTTAATATAATTACATTTTCCCATATCTTAAAATTGACCAGACATAAGTCTACTACAGTGGCAAACCTCTCAACACACGACAGGATCTTGCAATATAAATACACAGGAAAGATGTATTCAAATTCTGGTAGCACCTCAATAATAGCAATACAAAATCCCTTAACTGTCTGGTACTTTGTGAAGTAACACTAAATCCTGCAAAGAAACTTCTTTGAGCCTATGTTGCAAATCTCAACACCAATTCTGAACACGAATACCAATAACAGTACTTTTATAAATGCAGCAGAAAAAACTAAAGAAGTTTTTGATTTAACAACATATTTTCATCGGTGTACAATATTACACTGCAACATCTGAGATTGATCAAGACCCCTGAGGCAGGCCTTAGGGCCGAAACACGGCCGTGTCGGGTCGTTTTTTTAAATACCTAATAAAGTTTTTTTTTTGGTATCCTCCTTGGTTCTCCTCACTTTTCTTGTTTCACAGCTACAACATTGTGCCACCAAACTCTGCACAGGACTCAGCCAAGTCCAACTCGACACAGTAGGCAAAACACAGCAAGCAAATGATTAGAGAATAAGATCTTGCCTTTCATACTTTTGAATGTTATTATGTGAAACTGGTCCTGCTGTCTTCAGTCAATTTAGTTTGTGAGTCAGTTCCAAAACATCAGCTGCTATTTTTTTTAGGTTATATATTTCAATTTTGCAATTGTTTTCAAGAAGTCCTATATTTGTCAAAAACGAAAATGTGTTAGTCCCATAAATGTTCACATATTTGTGTATATTTGTGGTCATGTTTGGGCACCTCTGATTACTGTCTCTCTATTTCTTACTTAGCATTGACAATTGCATATTAACAAGCAGCCATTAATGTACACGAACTTACAACTTCTACAAATAAAAATTACTCTCACTCTTTATCTAGTTGGCAATAAATTTGGCCACAGCTTTATTACACAGAAAAACTAATTTACAACCACAAAAGCTGCAATCTCCCCCCATACCCCACAACAAACCAAAACTAACCCTCACCTCAAAACACAGAACAATACTATCCCACCAAAACAGCCCACAGGACAGCAAAACCACAAACTACAAAAAGGGGTGGGAAGGGACGGCACAAAAAATTCCCTAGACTACGTCAACTACCCTCACCTACTCCTACTCCCACTCAGTGGCGTAGGAAGGGGGGCGGTGGGGCGGTCCGCCCCGGGTGCACGCCGCTGGGGGGTGTCAGCACCGCTAGTTCCCTGCTCTCTCTGCCCTGGAACAGGTTACTTCCTGTTCCGGGGCAGAGAGAGCAGGGAACCAACGGAGCCGACGCAGCTCCCAGCGACGACGTGCACTCGGCGGGGCGGAGCGCCAGTGGTAATAATGCACTCCGGGGGGGGTGCACGCGCAGAGGGAGGTGCGCCGTGCTGCACCTGGGTGGGTGTGCAGCGGCGACCCACCCCGGGTGTCAGCCGCCCTCGCTACGCCACTGCTCCCACTCTCCCACTAATGATCCCAAAGCCCACCAAAAAGACTCACTTAAGTTACACAAACTCTTACCTGCACTCAACCAATCAGATCACTCCTCCTTCTTCCAATCTATAACTCCTATGCCTTGTTGCTACTCTTTCAGCTATCCACCTTTTAACCCTTTCTTGAAATCACTCACCCTTTCTCACACACACGTCCCCTTTCCCAATTACACCTCACATTCCTCTACCCCACCATACTCCTATAACTTTAACTCTAAACTTTGTCCTCCTGTCTCAGTCAATATTATTAAACCCCCCCCCCCAGTCTATCCTGGGGGGGTCTCCATACGTGTATAACCCTGCAGCTAACCATATATAATTAATATGACATCTGGTTTTTGTTCCTAGCAAATGGAAGATTTTCTGCAACAAACAAACAAAATAAAAAAAAAAATCATCCACACGAGGGACAATTCTCTCTTTTATTTGCTTCAGTAACTGCTACTTTAGGAATGGATGCCTGAATTCACAGAATAAATGAAAAAACACTTCTCCATTTCAGGACTTGGAGCATTCCTGGTGACCTTGTGCACAATCATTAAATCTTAGTACCAAGCCAGCTATGAAATGAGCTTTGACTACTAGTGACAGCCAAATGATCCTCAGAACCTGTCTGTTTACATTACTTTGCTGAAGAAGAAAAGCAACATTGAACGGGAAGATGAATGTACTGATATTGTGTCTATGTATATACTCATCTCCTAAAATTGAAACTGACATTTTCTATTGCAGAATGTTACATTAAAGCCATTATTGTGTATATTTAGTATCGCATTGAGAACAAAAGCGCATCATCGAGTTTTGTTTCTAAAATGAAAAAAAGAGAACCATCAATATAATGCATAAGTCAGGAAGTAGGGGTTAGTTTTATTACTGATCACATGGGTAGAAACTACACAGGCATTTTTCACTTCCTGAACTTTGACAGATTTTCAAAATGTCAGCACATGTGCATTTTCACTTACCCCAGGAAAATTATCCCAGGAAAAGCATCCTTAACATATTTACATTATATAACTTTTTGTGCATTAAAATATGAGCATACCTTTGAGAACATATCAGTATATGGATAATCACAAACCCCATTTCCAAGAATTCCTCCCCTATGGTGGCTAAAAGTATTGGTGAAACGGCAATAAGCAAGTAACTTTACCTTTATGTAGAGTTGGTATTTTATTGAAGTTTATTTTCACAGATAATGAATGCCCTTTTACAGTTTTTAAAATGGCCCTCTATTGAAGTAACTGCGTAACCATGAGAATGTATAAAAATACTAGTAAAAAAAGGCCCTTTTCTGGAGCCAATGAAACGGGCGCTAGCAAGGCTTTCCTGTGGGCCCCCCCACCGAACGCACCTTGGTTGTTAGTGACGGCATTGCGCCACCGTGGCTGCCGTTGATGTGTGACTGTGGCCCCCCCACCCAATGCAACTTCGTCGTCAGTGGGTGGCCCATTGCGGCGCCCTGGCCGTCGTCGATGTGAGAGAATTGCTCCGCCTCCGCCCTCAACGTCATAACGTTTGACGCGAGGGCGGAGCCCCGAGGCTGTGATTTTCTTGGCTTCAGAGCTTCGAACTTACGAACCTTGGCTTCAGTGATGTCATCAGACAATAGAACGTTGAGGGTGAGTTTTATATATATAGATGCATATCTTTCGTTGCACATATTTAAGTAAATTTTCAGAGCAAATTCATGCATATAATTCTGCTTTGAAAATTACCTATGGGAAATTATTCTCACATATTTATACCTTCTTTTTGGCACAGAAACATTTTCTAGATTAATTTATATGCATGCACATGCATTTTCAAAAATATGAATATAAATGCTAACCTCTCCCCAAATCCCCTTGGGGCTTTTGCTCAGTCTGAGTAAAGTTCAACAGTACAGGCTGGATGTACACTGCAATTTTGCAAACATTTTGGACATGCAATTTTATAAAAGCCTGTATCTGTAAAACATTATTTTTTTTAAATACTTTTATTTATATATTTTTTTTACATTCACATTCCCAACATAAATGTAATGGTAATATTCTAAAAAGACAATATAATAATTCACAGATCCAGATACTAAGCAAAAAGAATAACTAAGAGAAAGAAAATTATGGAACATGAAGAGCACTACTAATCCTGCTAATTGACTTACTAGCATATTAACATTGGGGTGCAGCCAAAGGCACATTAACACTTTCTTTATAATTAATGAATTGTAGCAATTTTGGGGGGGTCAAAGAAAACATAATTGTTCGTGTGTAGGGATACAAGGCACCTACAGAGAAATTTCAATTTAAACGATGCTCCTAAGTTGAGAACGCTTGTTTTATGTACCAAGAATTCTCTTCTTCTCTTCCGTGTATCCTTTGCCAAGACAGGAAAACCCCCAAAAAAACAGCATTAGCATGTTGAAAATAAGTCCAAAAATATTATTCCTGTCCATCTCTAAAGCAAAGGTAACCAATAGTGTGGTCCGTTCTGTCACCATCTCCAATGAACTTTCTAAAAATTCAGTCAGATTTAATTCCGGAACAGTTTGAAGTTCTCCATTAGATATTTTTTAAGTTTCTGTTATGTACTGGGCTCTAGCAATAGGTGGAAAGCCTTCTGCTGGTATTCCCAGTACTTCCCCAAAGTATTTTTTTAACATCTCTAAAGCTGGAATTAATGTTGATTTAGGAAAATTTATAAACCTCAGATTGTTCCTGCGACTCTGGTTTTCAAAGTATTCAAGCTTACGTGCTTGAATATCCTTCTCCTTAATTAATATAGATGTAACATTTTGAAGTTTGGTAACCTCCCCTTCCAGCACTGCTACTTTATTTGATTGTTCTTGAAGATTTTCAGATAGAGTCCAAGAAGATTGTTTACGTTCCATTACTTC
This sequence comes from Microcaecilia unicolor, assembly GCF_901765095.1. Classification (NCBI taxonomy): domain Eukaryota; kingdom Metazoa; phylum Chordata; class Amphibia; order Gymnophiona; family Siphonopidae; genus Microcaecilia; species Microcaecilia unicolor. Next base: position 595,390,296 of record NC_044032.1, read on the forward strand.
TCCCCGAAAGGAGTTAGAAATAGTTAGAAAAGTAGTGTTTAAACCTTGGATTGCATCCCAAAGCAATTCCAGCATTACCACAGCCGACCTTACCACTCGTCCGTTTCTTTTGGGAGTATCACTTCAGGCTAAAGACAAGGGATACTGCTCCTCTGTTGTTATTTTGCTCGGAGTTAAGGTGCTAATGGGTCCCCTCCTCTCAACACACAAGGGTTGCATTCCACCAATCACCTCCGTCTGTTGCTTCTCCGTCAGCGCCAAGACACTTCCAGGTCGCAGGGGGGCTGTGTTGGAGGGAGGACTCAATGACACTCCCTCTATGCTATGGTCTGTGTCGAAAGACACGGATCTTGTCGGAGCAGGTGTCTGCTCTCCGAGCGCTCCCACCCTGAAAGTCTCTAAGGTAGTCTGGCGCACAACGTGACCTGTAGCTAGGTTTGAGGAGGTAAGAACCTTTGCTTTCCCCTTCCTTTTCCTCATGCTGATTTTCAGGGGAACTCCTGGTGTCTTTCTCTCTCAGATTCTCAGGGGCAACAGGTTTTGGGGGGCTCAGCACACAAGGTAAGGGAGCTATGCACCTGGGAGCAATTTGTGAAGTCCATTGCAGTGCCCCCTAGGGTGCCCGGTTGGTGTACTGGCATGTGAGGGGGACCAGTGAACAACAAATGCTGGCTCCTTCCATGACCAAATGGCTTGGAATTGGCCGGTTTTGAGATGGCCGCCATTAGTTTCTATTATTGGCGAAAACCAATGTCGGCCATCTCTAAGGGCAGCCCAAATGTTGAGATTTAGCCGTCCTCAACTGTATTATCGAAACGAAAGATGGCTGCCTATCTTGTTTCGGTTGGGTACACTTGGGTACGCTTCTTTACGGGGCTGTCCATAGAGACGGGCGCCCTTATAGATGGGCGCCCCCGTTCGATTATGCCCCTCCATGTTATCCAAGCCAGTCAATGAGGCTGTCTCTTCATGTAATACTATTTGCTCTAGATACTCTTTCCTCCCATTCCCCGTTCTGTAAGGTGTACCAAACCCCAGCCTTGGCTGACCTCTAGAATGCACTACCTACATTTCTGTGCCCGATTTGCTGAGCACCTTTGGTTGAAAACCCATGCCCATACTGACTTCATACATTTCAAATTCTTGCTGACCTTCGTCCAGTCTGCTCTTTCACTTGCTAAAGAGGACTACTACATCCAATTGACAAACTCTCTTGGCTGAAACCCTTGATGTCTGTTTGCCAAATTAAACTCCCTCCTCAAAGTGTCTTCACCTCCAACCCCCCCCCCCCTCACTTTCTATGACTATGGCTGAGTACTTTCATGATAATGTTCACAAGATTAACCTTGAGTTCTCAACCAAGTCTCCTTCACCTTCCCTTTCTCCAGTCCATTGTCTTAATCCTCCTTCAACCATTGCCTCATTTTGTTCCTTTTCTGAAATAACTGAAGAGGAAACTGCACATTTTCTTTCTTCCTGCAAACTGACTATCTGTTCCTCTGATCCTATTCCCACCCATCTACTTAGCACTATCTCTCCTACTATCATCCCTTTTATCTGTCATATCCCCAATATTTCACTTTTCACTGTAACTGTTCCTGATGCCTTCAAAAATGCCAGTTACACCATTTCTCAAAAAAACCTTCATTAAACCCTACTTGTCCTTCCAATTATCAACCCATCTTCTTCGTCCCTTTACTATCCAATCTACTTGAACGTGCTGTTCACCGCCATTGTCTTGACTTTCTTTTATCTCAAGCTATTCTTGATCCACTTCAATCTGACTTTCACCTTCTACTTTCAACTGAAACAGCTCTTGCTAAAGACTACAATAACCAGTTCCTGGCCAGATCCAAAGGTTTCTATTCTATCTTCATGCTTCTCGATCAATCTGCAGCTTTTCACACTGTTGATCACAGCCTATTTCTTGATATGCTTTCCACACTTTGATTTCAGGTCTCTGTTCATCCTTGGTATTTTTCTTATCTCCCCGTCACACTTTTAGTGTATACTCTGGTGGATCCTCCTCAACTTCTATCCCACTATCAGTTGGTGTACCTCAGGGCTGTGTCTTGATACCTTTTCCTTTCTCCATCTATACTTCCTCCCTTGGTGCTCTGATCTCATCTCCTGGTTTTCAGTAACACCATTATGCTGATAAACTCCCAGATCTACCTCTCCACACCAGAAGTTTCAGCAGGAATCCAGGCCCAAGTATTAGCCTGCCTGTCTGACATTGCTGCCTGGATGCTTCACCGCCATCTGAAACTAAACATGAACAAGACAAGATGTTTTCTTCCCCCTACACCCACTTCTCCTCTTCCCCCATTCTCTGTCTGTGGATTACACTCTCATCCTCCATGTCTCATCAACTTGTAACCTTGGGGTCATATTTGACTCCTCTCTCTCTTTCTGTGTACAGATCCAACAGACTGCTAAAACCTGTCATTTCTTTCTCTACAATATCATCAAAATCTTCTTCCTTTCTGAACACAATACCAAAACCCTTATCAACACTCTTATCACCTCTCACTTAGACTACTGCAACTTGCTTTTACAGGTCTCCCACTAAGCCATCTCTCTCCCGTTCAATCTGTTCAAAATTCTGCTGCACGACTTATATTCTGCCAGTGTAGTGATGCTCATATCAGCCCTCTCCTCAAGTCATTTCATTGGCTCCCTATCCATTTCTGCTCACAGTTCAAACGCCTCTTATTCACTTACAAGTGCACTTACTCTGCAGCTCCTCAGTACCTCTCCAATCCTTTCCGGGAACTCTCTTCATTGGGTAAATATCTTTAATCTGTATCCTTCTACTCTACTGCCAACTCCAGACTCCGTTCCTTTTATCTGCTGCACCATTCACCTGGAATAGACTTTCTGAGCTAGTATGTCAAGCTCCATCTCCGACTTTCTTCAACTCTAGGCTAAAAGCCCACCTTTTTGAGGCTGCTTTTAACTCCTAACCTAATTCACTAAAGGGGTCTTTTACAAAGGTGTGCTGCCGTTTTTAGTGCGCGCTAAAAATAGGCATGCACTAAATGGTCTTTATTTAGACGTGCTGTCATTTTTAACGTGTGTTAAAAATAGGAGCGCACTATCCGCTAAAGACATAGATGTCTTTAGTGGCTAGCGCACGCCTATTTTTAACTTGCGCTAAAAATGACAGTGCACCTAAATAAAGACCATTTAGTGCATGCCTATTTTCAGCACGTTCTAAAAATGGCAGCGCACCTTTGTAAAATACCCCTTTATTCAGTACCTATGTCTTTCATTCACAACTTAAGTATTTCCCTTATCCCTTATTTGCCCTGTTTGTCTATCTTGATTAGATTGTAAGCTCTGTTGAGCAGGGACTGTCTCTTCATGTTCAAGTGTACAGCACTGCTTATATCTAGTAGTGCTATAGAAATGATAAGCAGTAGTAGTAGTAATAAAAATATGAATCACCATTTCTTCCAAATTAATATTATAAAAAAGAAAAAAGTTAAAAAGAAAATGCAAGATGATGTATATCAGTTCATTTTCAATTCCATTTTAATAAGCATTGGCCATATTAAAGTACAATCATAGAGGATATCTAAATATAAAGACATATTCCTTGTTAATGTATTTCTCACTTGTTATATTTCCTACTGTTCAGCAGATACTGTCAGGTTGAGGGCAGTAACAATAATAAATATGTATCATCTATCTGCATCATTCCTTCTCAGTGAAGAACAGATGGTCTGCTCAGTCAGACAGCTTTAAAAACTTTCCTCACAAAATAATGATCTTCATGGGCACTCACTGAAACTTTTGTTTGGTGTTAGAATTTTGCTTTATAATGGATATATAGCAATACAGAGAACATCTTTGAACCAACCTTATGTGACATTCAGATATGTTGCCCATTTCTGTATGAAAACTGTTCTGAAACTGCTTTAACAATCTCATCAAATGAAAGAGATATAGTTGCAATGTGATATATGTACCTCGATTCTAGCTTGTACCTATTTTTATTTGAAGGTTAAGAACTATTTCGTAGTCAACACTCCTTGATAATAAATTGCCTACATGAAAAAAAGGCTTTATTAATTGTCACTTTTACTTGAAATGAACACAATAGAGAGACCAGCATGAAATGAATTGTTTTACTGTTAGAGTCAAGGTTGCAAAAATCATATTCTATGACATTGCAAAAAAAAAAAAAAAAAAGAATTCTTTTATATAAAAAGCATATTAATCATGCTAAGGTTTATGAAGATGAATTCATAGGCAACAAGACAATAAACTGATATGATATGATGCCTAGAAATGATTAAATTTTACCAACATATAAGCTATTATTTGGAGAATGAGAATATCAGGATTTTAAGTGTGTAGGATAGACGGATCATCTGTATAGAAGCAGTGAACAAATATAGCCAGTAGCATATTACTACAAACACAGGAGCAGTGGTTCAGGGACAAGTTGTAAGTACTACGATAAATAAATGATCAAAAAAAAATACCAGTTTCCTAGTACTGTATGTCTGACAATTTGTAGACCGAAAGCTAATTAACACATGATGCCCACAGCAAAATAAATCTATTGGATAATGCCAGTCCCTAGAAATAAAAGAGTAGGTATGCAAATACATATGTGCTAGAGGTTCCAAGATGGTGGATCTGAGCTAAAATGCAGTGGTTCTGTTTTCTTCTCTCGGCAATTTTTTGTGCTTTTCCTTCATTATGGATAATTTACAGGACAGAATTGTCTTTAACTTTGATGTATCAAGCAGCAAAATGGTGGAATACGCTGCCAATGAATATAGTTATGAGTCCAACTATTCAAATTTTCAAAATTTGTTAAAACTTGGCTATTTCATACATTTTTATTATGCTGAATTGTGATAATTTTAAATTTCAAAACCATGTAGGTTCTAGGGTTTGCCCTATTTTCTATTTGTAAGCCAAAGACCATATGTTATTAGTCCATTTGTACAATCTTTTGAAAGCTGTTAAAAATGTAGTTATTTTAGAAAATTGTATCATATACTATGTACGTTCTAGGGTTTGCCCTACTCTTTGTTTGTAAGCTGCACTGAACTAAATTTTTGGGTATGTGCAGCCTATAAGTGCTAATTGTAATATAAAACCTCAGGTATCTGTTCTGCCTCTTACTAGATCCATATACTTTTTTGTGTCCCACATCACTCAGCAGAAGACTGATCTTGGGTGGTGCCTTCAAGAATCAGACTAATAAAGATAGCATTCTGTATGCTTTTAAGGGCTGGATGTCTCCCTGGGCCAAGATGCAAGGCTCCCTCCCTTGCAGCAACCTCAATCTAATATCCTGTAGTAGAGCTCAAATAGGGAGAACAATCAAGCACTGGTGGATGCAGTGATATACTCAGCACAGGAAGTGCCACTGTAAAACAACTTGGAGCTACAAGTTTGTTGGCCCTCCAGGTGCTGTGGAGGTTTTGCAGTCTATCTGCATATTCCTCCCAGCATTCTCCGGGGTGATTCCAAGGTCCAACCTGACCTGCTTCAGGTGCCCAATGCTCCCTCCGGCTGCCTACCAGTGTTGTGGAGGTCATACAGCACTTCTGCATATTCCTCCCAGCATTCTCCAGGGTAACTCCCAGTTCTACCCTGATCCACTCAAGGCCTCCACTCCAGGTGACCAGTGCTCCCTCTGACTACCTACCAGGTGCTGTGGAGGTCTTGCAGCCCATCTGCATATTCTTCCCAGCATTCTCTGTGTTGACTCCCAGGTCCACCCCAATCTACTCCAGGTACCCAGTGTTCCCTATGACCATGGGCACCTACCAAGTGCTGTGGAGGTTTTGCAGCCCATCTGTACATTCCTCCCAGCATTCTCTGGGATAATTCCTAGCTCCACCCCAATCTGCTTCAGGTGCCCAGCACTCCATCTGGCTGCTTACCAGGTGCTGTGGAGGTCTTGTAGCCCAACTGCATACTACTCCCAGCATTCTCTGGGTTGAATCCCAGGTTCACCCCAATCCACTCCAGGTACCCAGTGCTCCCTCTGGCCATGGCCACCTACCAAGTGCTGTGGAGGTTTTGCAGCCCATCTGAATATTCCTCCCAGCATTCTCTGGGATAATTCCTAGGTCCATCTCAATTTTCTCCAGGTACCCAGCACTCCCTCCAGCTATTTATCTGGTGCTGTGGAGGTCTTGCAGTCTATCTGCATACTCTTCCCAGCATTCTCTGGTGTGACTCTCAAGTCCACCCTATTTTGCTCCAGGTGCCCAGCGCTCCATCTGGTCATCTACCAGATGATCTGTATGTCTTACAGCCCAAATTCATATTACTCCCAGCATTCTCTGGGTTGACTCCCAGCCCCACCCCAATCCACTCCAGGTGCCAAGTGCTACATCTAGCCATGGCCACCTACCAAGTGCTGTGGAGTTCCTACAGTTCATCTGCATTTTCCTCTCAGCATTCTCTGGGCTGATTCCCAGGTCCACTCCAATCTGCTCCATGTGCTCAGTGGTCTCTCCAGCCAGCTATCTGGTGCTGTGGAGGTTTTGCAGTCCATCTGCATATTCCTCCCAGCGTTCTCTGGGGTGATTCTCAGGTCCACCCCAATCTGCTCCAGGTACCCAGCACTCCCTCCAGATGCCTATCTGGTGCTGTGGAGGTCTTGTAGCCCATCTGAATATTCGCATGCACAGAAACTTGATCAGACCATTCAGCAAGCAACGCCAGCACAGATGAGAAGAGGACTTCAGCTGTCAGGGGTTGGTGTCCCCCGTCAGCACAGGTATGCGACAGCGGTGGGGGAGGGTTTTCGGTGGAAAGGGGGGTCAAGAGGGTCACAGCAGGGGGGTTCAGGGGTCAGTAATGCGGAGGGGGGTGTTGAAATCGGAGGGATGGGGAGTCTGTAACTCGGTGGGAGGGGCGTGAGGGGGCCTTGAACTGGAAGGGAGGGAGGGGATCTGGAACTCGGAAGGAAGGAAGGGAGGGGGGGAGGGAGGCGTGGGTCTCGGAGGGGACAGAGCAAGACAGCAAGGGAGGGTGGGGGATTACCTTGCTAGCGCCCATTTCATTGCCTACCGAAACGGGCCTTTTTTACTAGTAAATAATAAAACAATCTAAGTCAGGATTAACCATAGTTATCACACTTATTACTGGCTTAGATCAATACTAGAATGCAAGTGTGTCCCATTCCAGAGGTGGGAATAATTCATATGGTTCTCAGCACAGGCCTGAAATTTCCTGGGATGTGAGGCCAGTGAAACTAAGGGCAGTACAGGAAGTAGAGGGGCTGGAGTCAAAGAACTGAGCAAAGAAAGAATTGAAGAATTGCTCTTGAACATGCAAGAATAATTGTCAATGGAAGCAAGCAAGAACACAAAAAATTAATTTCATATTGTTTCCTAGTAAATGACGGCAGATAAAGACCTGTACAGTCCATCCAGTCTGTCCAACAAGATAAACTCATTTTACATGGTGTGTGATTCTTTATATGTATACCCGAGTTTGATTTGTCCTTGCCTTTCTCAGGGCACAGACTGTAGAAGTCTGCCAGTACTGATCTGTACTAAGTTTTGAAGCTAACGTCGAAGCCCCTTAAAATTACACTCTAGCCCATTCCTATCCAGTCATGATCAGGGCGTAGACCGTAGAAATCTGCCCAGCTCCCGTTTTGTTTCCCAATTACCGGCATCGCTACCTAATATCCGCTAAGATTCCACGGAACCATTTCTTCTAAACAGAATTCCTTTGTGTTTATCCCATGCATGTTTGAATTCCATTACCGTTTTCATCTCCACCATCTCCCACAGGAGGGCATTCCACATATCCACCACCCCTCGCCATGAAAAAATACTTCCTGACATTAGTCCTGAGTCTGTCCCCCTTCAACCTCAATTTAAGTCCTCTAGTTCTACCGCCTTCCCATCTCCGGAAAAGGTTCCTGTATAATTTATGGGAATTTTCATTTGTTGTTTTTTCCCCTATTTTTGTTATTGGAGCAGTATCATAAGCACGCACACCAATCCACAACATTGCACACTATTTGCAAAGATCACACAGTTTTGGAAAGATTACACATTCTTTCCAAAGAAAGAGTGTTCCCTATTTGCAGAGAGCACACTCTTTTGTAAGAGTGGACACTGTTAACAGCATGTAACACCCCTTTACTGGGCGCACCTGGATTCCAGGTCTGACCTGGCTGGAGCTTCCCTGATCTCACAGATTCCCTTGCAGGCTTCCTGCTTCTGATATACCTGAAAAAAGTGTTTCTATGAGTTCTGAAGTTGGCAGAAATCCAGAACTGGCTTAAATCTCCCTCTAGATCCAGGTAACTTGGAAGCTGTGCTGTGGAGCCATAGGATGGGCAGACTAGAGATATGCAGGTAAACAATTTCACTTTGTTTAATTTCCTATGTCATTTGCAAGCGTTTGCTTTTGCTTCATTTTGCTTTTTTTTTTTTTTTTTTTTTTAGCAGCCTGTAACAGGCAGAATAACTCCTCCTGTAAAATCTTCTAATCTGAAGGTCATTGGTTCAAGGCTAGCTTGTGCATGACAACTATTAATACTTGAAAAGAAATACTGAAATGTAATGGCACTGGAAAGACAACTGTCATTTTTCTCATGTCCTTTCTGGTTAGACTCAAATTTAGCTGAGCTCTCTCAGCTTATTTATTAGGAATTGAGTCAATCATTCAGTATCTTACTTTGGTTGGTTTATTCTGTCACAGAGTCCCTAGCATGGATTTCTGAGGGTTTAATACTAGACTAGAAAAAAACAAGAATGAGGTTTGCTCGAGGTAATCGAGTTGTTGTTTTATTCTAGTCTAACATTCAAGCTTCAGGAGAACAACACTGAAGCAACAAGAAACAAGCCTAGAGATGGGGCAAAAATGCCCAAACTTGCCCTGAGCTGGTTCCTGCTAGGCTGATCAGGATATAGGAACTAAGATCACCAGGAATACATGACATAGCTAGGCATGGCCGTCTTTAGCTTAAATATCAAAGGCAGAATATCTCTTCCTGGAAGGCAGATGCCTTCCAACATATAGGTTCCGCGTTAGGAGTTACGGATCAAGAAAGGGATCTGGGTGTCGTCGTCGATGAAACGCTGAAACCTTCTGCTCAGTGTGCTGCTGCGGCTAGGAAAGCGAATAGAATGTTGGGTGTTATTAGGAAGGGTATGGAGTCAGGTGTGCGGATGTTATAATGCCGTTGTATCGCTCCATGGTGCGACCCGCACCCTGGAGTATTGTGTTCAGTACTGGTCTCCGTATCTCAAAAAAGATATAGTAGAATTGGAAAAGGTACAGCGAAGGGCGACGAAAATGATAGTGGGGATGGGACGACTTTCCTATGAAGAGAGGCTGAGAAGGCTAGGGCTTTTCAGCTTGGAGAAGAGACGGCTGAGGGGAGATATGATAGAAGGTATAAAATAATGAGTGGAATGGATCGGGTGGATGTGAAGCGGACTGTTCACGCTATCCAAAATACTAGGACTAGAGGGCATGAGTTGAAGCTACAGTGTGGTAATTTAAACGAATCGGAGAAATTTTTCTTCACCCAACGTGTAATTAGACTCTGGAATTCGGTTGCCGGAGAACGTGGTACGGGCGGTTAGCTTGACGGAGTTTAAAAAGGGGTTAGATAGATTCCTAAAGGACAAGTCCATAGACCACTATTAAATGGACTTGGAAAAATTCCGCATTTTTAGGTATAACTTGTCTGGAATGTTTTTACGTTTGGGGAGGTGCCAGGTGCCCTTGACCTGGATTGGCCACTGTCGGTGACAGGATGCTGGGCTAGATGGACCTTTGGTCTTTCCAGTATGGCACTACTTATGTACTTATGTAGGTTACAGATTCAAGGACGGCTGGTAGCTGATAGCTAATAATATTGGGGGGGAAATGCTGACAGTGAATGACAGGTTTCAGGTTAGAAATGATATGGAACAAATGAAAAATGTACACAAATGCACATCCCTAGGGCAGACATCAAAGCACAACCAGAAGTAATCAGGCAGGAGGGAGGAAATACACTAATGCCTTGATGAGTGTCTAATAGAGGTTACTTTATTATTGAGATAGAAGGCAGAAGAGGAAAAGTTGCAGGAGCAGTGGTGGAGATCCAAGATGAAGACCCCCTGAGTAATAATATGCCAGGGGGTAATCTATAAATTAGTTTGTTCCCAAGTAGAGCTTGAAAATGCTTTGTATGAGACAGCCTTCCATTGTAATATCAGAGGTGCTATGAGAGGACTTCCAGAGAGGGAGAGAACTTCATCAGTATGAATTTGTTGGGATGTTGCTTTTAAACTAGAGGAAAGGTAGACTTATAGGTAAATAAGTAACCTCAGCGACTTTATTTTAAGTTACTTTGCTCACGTAGCAAAGGAGTGTAAGGTATAGGTTTTTTTTTGCATATATGGAGAGGCATTTTCGATATGACGTCTTAAGTCCAACTTTGGACATTTTGCAAAAACGTTCAAAATCTGAATATGAAAGAAGGTAATTTTCATGAAAGAAAATTTTTTTTTTCAAGAATACTGTTTCGAACAAGGTTTTGTGCTTTGGACGTTTTGCTTTTTGGTCCATTAAGAAAAAAGAAGAAGTACAAAACAGTGAAAATTCAAGCCATTGGGAAGTAGAAGGAGCCAGCATTTTTAGCAGACTAGTCTCCAGACATAGGAGCCAACTTTTCAAAATGATTGGGGGCGCTGAAATGTTTCTTTTACAGGTGGTGCAGTCCACCTCCCCCCTCTCCCCTCCCCCTCTCCCTCTCCCTGTCCCCCTCCTTCAACCCCCCCTCCACCTCCCTTCGAGTTCCAGGCCCCCTCCCTTCCTCCCTTTATTCGAGTTCTAGGCCCCCTCCCTCCCCTCTCTCTCTCCTTTTCCTCCCCCTCCCTCTGAGTTCCAGAGCCCCCAGGGTCCCCCCTCCCTCCCTCCGAGTTCCAGGGTCCCTCTCCCTCCCTCCCTCTGAGTGCCATAGTGCCCCCCCTCCATCCCTCTGAGTTCCAGGGTCTCACCTCCCTCTGAGTTCCAGGGTCCTCCCTTCCTCTGAGTTCCAGGGTCCCCCTCCCTCCCTCCCTCTGAGTTCCAGGGTCCTCCCTTCCTCTGAGTTCCAGGGTCCCCATCCCTCCCTCCCAGTTCCAGGGTCCCCTCCCTCCAAGTTCCACAGGGTCCCCCCCCGAGTTCCACAGGGGGTCCCCCCTCCCTCCCTGTGAGTTCCAGGGTCGTCGTCCTCCCCTCCGAGTTCCAGGGTTGTTGTCCCTCCCTCCCTCCCTCCCTTCAAGTTCCAGGCCCCCTCCCTCCGAATTTTAAGTCATCTTGACTTACCTCATCGAGGAAGGATGTTAGGGAGATAGGCTTTGTAAATATGGTGTAATTACTATCTGCCATAGCTACTGCCTTTGCAACTGATAATGTCCCAATGTATATACTGAAGACACTTTACATAAATACATTGGCTCAGAACATGAATCCTGGAGAAGTCTACCTCATTGTGTGGTGACTGCCTAGGGCATCTCAGCAATTTGAATGTGCTATGTCAGCATTATCACAGCAGCAGCCACTAATATGGCTTTGTAAAAGAGGGGGTTAAATTGTTAAAAAATCCACCCTGAGTGACCATGAGGGTAGGAATGAGTGGGTCATGGGCATTTCTAAAATCTATATGTACTGTTATAGAATATACCTGGTCTCTACCTAATTTAGACATAGGGATTTACACCAAGTTTTACTTGGCTCAACTGCCCGTGATTAAACTTATTTGTGCAGATGGGCGCTCAGCATATTCTATAATCCATACAAAAATGTAGGCTTGTTCTATACAGTACAACTAGATTTAGTCATACTTTATATACACCTAGTTGTATTTTTTATCCACGTGGATCTTTCAGGTGCCATATATAGAATTTTGTCCTTAGCGCACATATTTTTCATGCCTAATTTTTTTGGTGCAGTTTGTTAAATCTACCCCACTAACAGGCTTATTTTCAAAAGAGAAGGATGCCCATCTTCAGACACAAATCGGGAGATAGGCGTCCTTCTCTCAGGGTCACCCAAATCAACATAATGGAAAGCTGATTTTGGGGCTCCTCAACTGCTTTCCGTCGCAGGGACGACCAAAATTCACAGGGGCGTTTCAGCACTGTACCGGAGGCGGGACTGGGGCGTGATTTAGAGATGGGTGTCCTTGGCCGATAATGGAAAAAGAAGGGTGTCCCTGACGAGCATTTGGACGACTTTACTTGGTCCATTTTTTTTCACGACCAAGCCTCAAAAGGTGCCCGAACTGACCAGATGACCACCAGAGGGAATTGGGCATGACCCTCCCCTTACTCCCTCAGTGGTCACCAACCCCCTCCCACCAAAAAAAAAATTAAAAACATTTTTTGCCAGCTTCTATGCCAGCCTCAAATGTCATACCCAGCTCCATCACAGCACTATGCAGGTACCTGGAACAGTTTTTAGTGGGTACTGCAGTGCACTTCAGGCAGGCAGACCCAGGCCCACCCCCCCTACCTGTTACAGTTGTGGTGGTAAATGTTGAGCCCTCCAAACCCCCTCAAAACCCACTGTACCCACATGTAGGTGACCCCCTTCACCCCTTAGGGCTATGATAGTGGTGTACAGTGGGGAGTGGGGAGTGGGGTTTTTTGGGGGGGGGTTGGGGGGGCTCAGCACACAAGGTAAGGGAGCTATGTACCTGGGAGTAATTTCTGAAGTCCACTGCAGTGCCCCCTATGGTGCACGGTTGGTGTCCTGACATGTGAGGGGGACCAGTGCATTACGAATGCTAGCTCCTCCAATGACCAAATAGCTTGGATTTGGTCATTTTATAGATGGGCGCCCTCGATTTCCAATTATCGCCGAAAACTGGGGATGACCATCTCTAAGGTCAACCTAAATTTCATGATTTGGGCATCCCTGACCGTATTATCGAAACGAAAGATGGACACCATCTTATTTCGATAATACGGGTGCCCCGCCCCTTTACGGGGCCGTCCTGCGAGGACGCCCTGTGACAACTGGGCGCCCCGTTCGATATGCCCCTCTATGTGTACTCCTAGCATCCCTAAAAGGGGCGTTCCTTTTGGAATGTTTGGGTCTGAGGAATAAACATTTCATGTAATCAATAATTTCAAATGCACACAAGTTATTTTACCTCCTTCAAGTCACCTCTCAATTAGAAGGTAAAATGTACATGCACACCTTTTGACATCTCTACTGTACACTGACTTCTTTTTCAAACTAAGGGGTTTGTTTACTAAGGCGTGTTAGCATTTTTAACGTGCCTATAAAGTTAAGGTGTTGTTAAACGCTAACACGACAATACATTCCTATAGGCGCATTAGCATTTTATGCACAATAGCGTTAAGTGTGTGTTTAAAAATGCTAATGCGCCTATAGCAGCTTTTGTAAATAGAGGTGTAAGATACACATTATGCACAGTAAAAGTATCCACCTACTTTTAAAATATGCAGATTTCACAAATGGCCCCTTACATGAAGAAAGTATAGCAGAAGCACTGATTAGTATGCCGTGAGTACAATTTGTCTTTTAATGATTGATTAAATTGTATACGGTGCCAAATGTAAGGAATTGCACCATTTCATAAATATATTTACTTTTGAAAGGAATGGTAGAACTTCTCATTTGTTAGCTGACACTAGGAACAGTTGATTATATTTGCCTCAGAAAAAAAAATGCCTGCAAATATTGCATTTACCAATTCAGACATGCAGTGTAATCTGAGTACAGATTGATGACACTCGTAGGTTGTTTCATTATTGTCAGTTTTCTGTGTATTAAAATGATATTTCTTTCTGTCAAACAAATATTGGAAGTTCAGAAATGAAAAGTATGTCCTGTATATAAAATCCAACTGTTGTCTTTAAAAAATATACCATATTCAATTACAGCTACATATCCTTGATGAATAGATGACAGAACAGCATATTGTTAGTATCAGCAATCCAAAACTATCCAAATGTATTTACCACATTAAAGCAAATAAATTCATAAATAATTACAAGTCCAACACAACAATGTTTGCCCTTTCAAGAGATGTCAGGAGCTATTAAAAAGCTGTCAATAAAATGATGTATAAATAAGTTAAATCTTATCTAGGGCAATTAACAGGCAAATGTTTAAAATATTGGGATAATTAAAATCAGGAATCCATGTTTCGCTATGAAGATCAGCCCTAGCTAAGAGTCTCTGATCAAATCCTAATTACTTTTGACTTATTACACACAGATTTTGCATTAAAATAAGACATTCAATGGTATACAATCATGTGGTTTCTGGCTGTGAATCTCTTTATCCTGTGGGAATGACGTTTTACCAGTTACAACTGCAGGAACTTGTAGAAAGGACTCAAGACAATCTATTATTAATTTGGTAGTGTTTCTTAAGTTTCTGGAGTGAGGCTTATATCAACGTGGTCGTGAAGGAACTGTAGAAATGAAAGATATAGCCATATGGTTTAAATCATTCAATATAGTTCCTCCCAGTAGTTCAAAGTCCAAACAGGATAGAAAACATAACATTGACCAATGCATCTTGACCTACCTTCAAAACGTAAATAAAATAAATCAAGATAAAAACTCAAAATAATACAGCACTGTGTTGAGGATGGCCTCAGTAGTCCACACAAGGCTGCACAAAGGCTATATAGGTCTTGGTCTCTGTAAGAGGTTAGATTGTAGTGACCTTAGAACATGGAGCACATATACAACAATGGAGGATGAAAACCGTACCAAAATGATGGCAAGCAATTCAGGAAAATAAAAATGAAAAAGACTTTACTGGGCACTGAACTTTCTTAATTATTCCTCTGTATGCCACTGTGCCCTTGAGGTTCACACATATGGCTCACCATCTAGGAGATTGGATTGTCTACAAGAATAAATGCAGCAACTTGGCAGCAGTGGCCATCCTGGAACAGATCAGCAGACAGTATCTTGTGTACCTGAATGTAATTCACCTTGATCTACTCCTAAAAAAAAGTGTGAGCAAAAATCCAAACAATTAAATCTTATCTGCCAAAAGAGGTTGTATGGCTGTTTATTACATTCTTTTTAGTGTTTGATGTCAGTTAGAGAAATTTACCTTACCTGGGTTTTGGAAATTGTAAGTCAGGCTATTTGATATTTTGGTCTTTTTTTTTCATTAGGAAGAATTTACTAGTTGTTCTAAGACAAAAAATGTGGAACAAAACTACTGCTAAGAAAAATATCCCTAGTATGTTTATTCACTTGTTGAGCTGTCCTAAATTAAGCTGTTTAGCTATATGGATGTCACCACTGAATATTCTTGACACCCATATAACCCTAGGCTCCTCCTCAGTGTCACTCCCAGCGCTGCTCCTAACCTGCCCACTTTTTGGTTGGGCAGTCTGTGGGAATATTCAGCGACACTCTCCAGTAAAGTGCTGCTGAATATTCCCACTTAGGTAGTGGGAAGTGATTTAAATGGACAAGAGAGGCTCCTGCCTGCTTAAATCATTTTGAAAATTGGCAGAGCAGACTTTAAAAATGGTTACATTTCATAAAAGGGCTGATCTATTAAAATTACAGGTTGCATTTGAAGAAAGAAACTGCAAACTTGTAAATGATATTAACCAATTGCAAGAGAGAGAAGCCGCTTTAGGTATGCAAATTCAGAGTTTATAAACAACTCTGCAAATGTTGATAACTTGAGAACTAAATTTATTACTTTACAAGAGAAGGCATGAGACAGATCTGGAATCATAGTGTGCTCAGCTGACAAAGGAGTATGATTCATGGAATGGTAAAGCTGTTCAATGTATGGCTGAATTAGACATCTTAAAGCAAGACTTACAGGAATTAAGACCATGCCAACAAATAGGAAATGAGGGTGACAAATCAGAATGTGCTGCCTCTGGAGTAGAAGCTATGGGGCCCTTTTACTAAGCCACGTAGGCGCTTACGCATGTCCTATGCGCATCAATTTTGAACTACCATCTGGCTACTGCGTGGTAAAAGGGCCCCTTTATGCCTAAATTCAAAGTTCCAACAACTAATTAGAAAAGTAAATGAAAATGACTAATCATTCCTTCTTTTTTTCTGTTTCATAGCTATCTGATAAGAATTTTCTCTGTCTTAAACTAGAATAGCTTAACTCTGCTGTCAGGAAGACATTCCTACTAGAATACATATAGAAATCTGTAAAGAGAATAAGCATTCCTGGGGTCACAAAAAAGTTTTGTTTTGGTTTCTATAGAAAAAAATGACAAGAATTCTACTTGTGGTAAAGTTTGAATAGAGCTGAATTCAAAAGTACTCTTAACCAGAGTCATTCTAGCTTTAGCTACTTATGTTGAAGTCAAGTGTTTAGGGAGAGAACAAAGGAAACCAAGGTTCTCATCAGTAGTGATCGGTGAAGATGAAATGAGGTCAAAGACTCCTTGTGACTGATAAATTAATAGATGTGACTTTTATACTTTCCACTCTTTGACTTTTGTCTTTGACTTCATGAAGTCAAGTGAGTAATTACTTGATAATTTAAGTAAGGTGAGTAAATGCTGAAAGATTGATAAGAGATTCTGGTTCTATGGAAGACAGGGGCTCTTTTGAAAAGATTTTTCTAAGTTCAGCTACATTTCTCTGATATTTTAAAGGAAAACAACTTCCAACTACTAGATGATAGAAGGGTATGTGTTGTTTGTAAGTATTGCAAACAAAAAAAAACAGCACCACGGGCCTTTAAAAATGGAACACAGTTCTTTAATGAATGAGCCTTTTTGTCAAGGCTCATTCATTAAAGAACTGTGTTCCATTTTTAAAGGCCCGTGGTGCTGTTTTTTTTGTTTGGACTTTAGTTTGTACTTTGTTCCCTCTCTTTTGTTATATGTTTGTAAGTATTGCACAATACATAGAAACCTGGTGGGGAATTTAAGAATATGGATGACCAAGTCAGAACATAACAAATGGATGTCCATCTCAGATGTAATTTAGAACAGGATACAGCCTATTCTAAAATACATGTGAGATGGACGTCCACGTGCTAGAAATAAGCAGCAATTTTACAAACTAAAACATCTAAATTATGAACAAGGAAATCAAGGGGCTGTGGATTTGCAAAATTTAGGGTTAACATTTTTAATCTGAAAAATGTTTGAAAATTGCGAGAGAGGAATGTGCAGCTCTTAGCTTTTCCACTGACCTTAGGAAAAGACCAAATCAATGTGAACCGAATTGTTTGTTTGAAGTTGATAGGACCTATGGAGAAGAATAAACTTCTCGAGGCAAGATGCCTATTTTTTAAATAAGCCCTACTAATGACAATTGTTTTCTTTCCAGTTCACATGCTGCATAAAGAATGTTTTAAGATGGCATCAATAAATGTTCTTTTCTTATCAGTGGTTGAGAAAACATTATTTTAGACATGTTTTTCTGTCCTGAAAACCATCTGTTTTTAACTAGAGGTCCAAGTCCCTTTTCTTTTGTATTTCTACTGACCTATTGACTTCTTTGAATAGAACTGATTGTTTAGCTGACCCTCTGATGTAAACTGTTTATGCCATATAATCTTGTATAATCTCTGAATAAAAGAACTTAACTAACCAATTTATGTATTGTACCCACATTTCCACCCTAGTGGAAGGATCAATGTGACTTACAATTGACTTAGAAGAAAACAGATTAATAGCTGTATGGTGCGACTATGCCAAGTTCAGAATAGTTCAAGTTAAGATCAGTTCAAGCGTGTGGCTAAGGAGTTGACCTGTTAACTGTTAGAAACACCTATCTCCTCAAAACTAGCGAACCTAGGATCAGTTATTAAATGTATCTACACGCAGTACCTAGGTATTCCTGTTATGTTCCTGTGTGTTCTTCTACAGGAGGAAAAAGCCTCGACAGACTCCCGAAACTTAGCTCTAAGGCTATTTAATTCATAGGAGTTCACTCTGTCATCACTGGCTTAAAAAAACTTCCTATCCTTTATTGTTTATATCAATTTGGAGTCACTTATCTTTGCTTGGACTCCTTGTTGCTCATTCCAGCGCTCAGTCTCTATTAGGCCGTGGCCCCTCCACATATGAGTACTATTTGGTCATGGATGAAGGAAAATCGATTGGTTCTTCTAAATGCAGCTAAAACTCTAATTTTGTGGTTATCTTCAAAGGCAGAAAAATTGTGTACTGCAGTTGAAACTGATAGATGGCTCTCTCTTCCACTACTTTATTATTTAAACCTCAATTGAGAAAATTGGTTAAGAAGAAAATAGCATATTGCCTAATAATGAGCAAAATACGAGGACATCAAAGATATACAAAGAGGCATATTTTCAAAGCACTTTGGGAGGCTAAGTTCCATATGTTTCTATGGAACTTTGGGAGGCTAAGTGCTTTGAAAATAAGCCTCTAAGTCTGCTTGATCCCTTTGTTCAAATGGGGTTAAAAAACACATTCAGTCTCTGTGCTAATATTGAGACCAGTAAAGTGGAGGGGAATTTTCGATATGAAGTCTAAATCCAACTTAGGACGTTTTGCTGAAAACATTCAAAAATTAAGTGGTGAACATGGCCATTTTCAAACCTGAAAAATATCTATCTTTTCATTTTGAAAACAGACATTTCCTAGATGCTTTGGGAAGTTATGAGCTAGATTTACATTTGGAACTTGAAAATTCTACGCAGAAAAAAATACGCCTAGGCATATTCTATAAAGTACGTCTATATTTTATAGAATAGGCTTAAATGTCTGTACAGTATATGGAATAAGCCAATCGCCTTTCCATGTGACCAAATTTAGTTGCAACCATTTATGCCATGTTTTACTTGGTGTAAATCCCAATGCCTAAATTAGGTGCAGGCAGGTGTGTATTCTATAAACTCCCATCGATTTTAGAAATGCCCATCCCCTGCCCATGGCCAGCCCCCTTTTCAACTATGCAACTTAGAATTTAAGCACACGTTACAGAATACTCTTAGCGAGGTGTGCACGTAAATCTTAATTAATGCAAATTAGTGCTAATTGCTTGTTAAACATCCAATTAACAGTGCTGATTAGCTGGTTTACCAAATTAGGGGCCCTGTTTGCTAAGGTGCGTTAGTATTTTAGCACGCCTACACTTAGCGAACACACTAACCATGTAGGCACCTATAGGGAGATTATAGGCACGTACATGGTTAACGTGCATACATGGTTAAAGCATGTTAAAAATGTTAACGTGCCTATAATGCTGCTTAGTAAACAGGGCCCTAAGTTATGTGCATTATTATAGAATACGCTTCAATTTCATGGTGGAAATTAAGGCACCATAAGTAGAATCCCTGGGTATTTACTTAGTGTGTTTTTCTTTTGTGACCATTTTTGAAAAAAGAACAGTCCAAGGGAAAAATACACAAAAACAAGCCATTGGGCTATATGAGGGATCAGCATTATTAGAAGATTGGCACCACAGACATCCCAGCAGTGGGGCAGTAGACTTCACATAAAATCTTCCATAAAATCTTATGTCTGCAGGTGTCACCTTTATGTGGATAAAGTAGGTTTTGGTGGGTTTTAGAGGGCTCACACTTTCCACCACAATGTAACAATTAGAGTGGGATATAGGCCTGGGTCCCCTTCTCTACTGTGTACTGCACCGACCACTAGGTTACTCCAGGGACCGCTTGCTGCTCTAATAGGACCGGCAATAACATTTGAAGCTGTGATAGAGGTTGGTATGTACTGCTTCTTTCATATCTTTGGGGGGGGGGGGGGTGAGAGGGGATCAGTTACCACTGGAAAATAAAGGGGGGTCATGCCTTAATTCCTCCAGTGGTCATCTGGTTATTTAGGGCACATTTTAATAACTTAGTTGTTATTAAAACAAGTCCAAACCAAAACATCCAACTTTTAGCCCTGGACGTTTTTGCTTTGTTTCATTATGGCAGAAAAACTTCCAAGTTGTGTGAATGCCCAAATCCTGCCCCCAACATGCTCCCTTTTGATTTGGGTACACTGCATAGAAAAACATCTAAAAAAATGTGTTTTGAAAATAGCGATTTAGACGTTTTTGCAAGTAAAACATCCATTTGCCATTTTGTGCACTTTTTTTTTTTTTTTACATTTTTCTGTTTTGAAAATGAGCCCCTTAACATTCTAATTGAGCAATGTTCTAGGCCTATATGATCCTAAAAGCTCCATGTCCCTTCCCGGCTTTGAAAACACCACAATATAAGTATTATTTCCCATGATCCCCAGTGAGTGTTTCTGGTGCACTGCCTTGCATTTCTCCCCAAATGATCTTCCTATTAAATCTCCTATGATCTTGTAAAATTCAGGGCCCAGTCCATTTAGGACGTGGTGTTTGACAATTGCATGTATTTTATATTTTTTCTAAATCTCTAACTCTATTATAGACCAATTTAAATATCATAGTGATATGACACTTTAGCCCATGAAAAAGCATCTCCTTTTGTGATACTTCACATAGGCCTTTGCATATAGATTTTCTTATAAATTGGCAAATTATTTCAATATTGGTATACAATTGATTCTGCTGCCCTCTCTAATCCTCAATAGCATACTGTTTAACTGTACAGTGTTTAACTAAACTACCCAACAGCTTTCCTGTCTTATGAACTTCCCCAAAACAACAAAAAAAATGTTTTGTTTCTTTAATTAAAAAAAATAATGTTATCAAAGTTGTCAAGTGTCTTTATTGCTAGCAAATAGTTCCCTACTCCCTCTTCCATGACTTTATTTACTCACACTGGTACACAGCTCCTATACCAAAGCATTAACGAAAGAGCAAGACTATGTGTATTGTAGGCCTTCCTTCTCCAACGGATTCACTCAGACACCTTATTCCATTCCTTTCTGGAGCTCACCTCTGCCCAGTTTCACGTGACCCTTTGCATAGGAAGAGTAACAAGAAAGGCAATCTCTGTACTCTTTATGATGCTTGCAGTGCATAGCTAATATCCAGATTCATAGACTGATGTTTCACGCGATGCATAACTCAAGAGCTGGTATACTACAGATCAACCCCAAATGCAAGATGGGATCATGATATATCAAAGCAGTAGCCATATCACATGGCACAGGACATAAGCAGATATATCTGTCTGGCTTTTCGTAAAGTCTGACATTACATCATTTGTCATCTCTGCACTGACCACAGTCCTTTATAGGCTACATGAATGGGGCCCTGTAGTAACCTCAACTAAACTGTAGCCCTTTAGTAACCTCCTCTAAACACACATGGCCGGTTTTAGCAATTGAGGAGCCCTGTGCAGACCAATTCAGTGGGGCCCCCACCCACGCCCGCCACCACAAGCCATAATTTATCAGTTTAAAAGGAGGTTTAGAGCTCTCAGAACCCCACCTTACCCCGTACCTTCATATGCATCCACCACGTTTCAGTAGAGAGCGGCAGACAGCGGCTGCAATTTTCATATCCCATCAGCTGCCAAGCCCAGAGCCTCCTTGCTTCTGCATCCCGTCCTTGCGAAAGCAAGAAGTGACATCAAAAGGGGGCGGGATGCAGCAGCTAGGAGGTTCTGGGCTGACAGGATATGAAAAATCGCTGCCACTGCCTGATGCTTTCTACTGAAATGTGGATGCACATTAAGGTATGGAGCAGGGAGTTGTTCCAAGACAGGAGGACACACATGACAGATGCGGGGCCCCTAGGAGTGTGGGGCCCTGTGCGACTGCCCTGTTGCTTCTGCCTAAGACACACTTGTAAA